>NC_136408.1:89906954-91137788 GCF_051521515.1 Lactuca serriola
ATAGGGCGAAACTGGTGGTCGGGTAGGAGCGATTACCAGGGTAACATTGTATGATGCTTCAGAGATGTTGATCACGCCTCGGTCCAAGCGACGTTTTACATTTCAAGCAATTGTGTTTTTTTTTGTTTAATCTTAAATGGACTAGGCTAATGTCAAATGATTAATTTTAAATTACATTGAGTCATTGAGTTATTTTAAATGGATTGAAATATAAACTTTAGGTTTCATACATTTTGATCCATTTTCCTTTTGGCAAAGTTATAAGGTAGGTCCTTAAAAATTTATAAAGTAGTTCTCAATTTTTTTCATACATAACTTATAATAAGTTTTTAAAAAATAGGTGGGTCTTAGGACCCACCTTCAATATAACTAGATACATCTTTGTGCATCCAAAGGACCGAGCTTTTGTTTGAAATGTTTTTGTGGGATAATGACTTAAAAGGGTAATATATTTTTCGATTTGTACACATTTGGTCACTGAGTTGTTTTTTCGTCCACATTTACCCCTTAAACTTGTTAAACTGTATACATTCAGTCCTTATGACCGGCTACTCCAGGTTACCCAGTAAAAATGACTTAATAGGGTAATATATTTCTCACTTTGTACACATTTAGTCCTTAATATTTTTGTACACATTTAGTCCTTTTTTTTTGCAAAATAAGTCATTTTTTTGTACTCATTCAGTACTTATGAATGATTTTTTAGTTTTTTCTCACGAAATCTTACGTGGGACATTCATTAATGAGGTGTATGGGGCTTTTGATGCTTATATCCATCGCGATCTCGATTATTTGGTTGCTTAGGTCATGTATTCTGAACGTCATAACTTCTTCATATGATCTCGGATTTTAACGATCTTTATATCCATGCGTTCGTATTTTAGTCTACTACAACTTTCATTCAGATTACTAATATTAAAAAATAATATATTTTTACTTACGATTTTTATATCCATACGCGGTGGCGGATTTAGTATGGTCCCGGTGTTGCACCGACAACACGTGTTTTTTCTGTTCGCAGTGGAAAATTTTTCGTTTTTTTTTTACGTTTATACCTATTTCCATGTATTGGAAACATCTATTTCATCTTGGCAACACGTACTATGTATTACTGCGTCTTCCCCTGTCCATACGTTTTTTATGAATGCATGTATCTATGTTTTTAAAAAAATCGTTAGTAAAAATATATTACATTTTAACGGGAGTAATCTTAATGAAAGTTGTAGTAGACTCAAAAAATGAACATATGGATAAAGATCCTTAAAATCTGATATCATATGAAGAAGTTACGATGTTCAAAATACAAGACCTAAGCCAAACCACAAGACTTACGCAACCAAGCAGTCGAGATCGCATTGGACATAAGCATCAACAACCTCAAACACCTCATCAATGATTGTCTTACGTAAGATGTCGTGAAAAAAACCTAAAGAAATCATTAATAAGTACTGAATGAGTACAAAAAAAGGACTTATTTTGAAACAAAAAAAAAAAAAAAAAAAATTAAGGACTAAATATGTACAAAAATATTAAGGACTAAATGTATACAAAATTAAAAATATATTACCCTATCAAGTCATTTTTCCCGGCTAACCTGGAATAACAGGTCATAAGGACTAAATGTGTACAGTTTAACAAGTTTAAGGGGTAAATATGGACGAAAAAAAACTCAGTGACCAAATGTGTACAAATTGAATAATATGTTACCATTTTAAGTCATTATCCCATGTTTTTGTTTTCTTGGTTTTTTTTCATGATTTTATTATTGTAATTTATTAATAATATATAATGATACAATTGTTTTAGGAAAACTAATTTGTATAATCACCGGCGCATAATTTCTGTTAGTTTGAATTTTGAAAGATTCATTAACTTCTCAAGCTAACTTAATTAACTATTTATGACTTTTAATTATTATTTTTCTACTTTTTTACACTTGGACCATTTTAAGTTATGACAAACATTTAAAATAAAAATCGCCGTTGTTAAGAGGCAAGTGCAAGTAGCTAGAACAATTGATTACCAATCACTTTCATTTTATGAAAAATATAAAATAACTTTTTTAGTTAAACCTAATGTATGAAATTATTTACTTATACACTTAGATAAAAAGAAAATAGTATTGAACAAACGAGTCGTAAAAAATTAGATCTAACTCAGTGATATTAAGACAGTTTAGCTCAAATCATCGGTCAAAGATTATTATCTTGTTTTTAATTTTTATTTAGAAGTTATATAACATAAATATTTTATATTCGTTAAATGTAAGATCTAAAGAAAAGGCCAATTGTCTCTCTACAAACTAGGCCCCTTTTCATAGGGGCACTAGATTGCTTCTAACAGACAAAAAGATTCGTATTAATGCAAAAAGTTCAAAAAAAGATAATAATACAATAGAGAACCAATACATTTGGTCCCAAATATATAGATATACATAAAAAAATTCTACATCTAAATTTTGAATTGACTATCATACCCCTACCCCTATATGTTGCAACTATCATACCCAGAGAACCAAGAAGAGGGTTCTGGTAATTTAGTCAACTCCTCATCTTCCACATAGAATTTTTCAAATTCACCTTCCAAGTGCTGGTCAGTTTCCTCATCAACCAGGGGTAGTTTAGTCAATTCACCATCTTCATATTTTCTCTTTAAATTTTCAATCTGTTTGTATGCCTTCTCCTTTTCTTCTTCCGCCTCCCTAGCTCGTGTCTGCACATTTAAATTCATGTTTCTTCATTTTATATAAAAATTTTCAACAATAAACTGAGACGATAAACAATTTATAGAAAATGATTAAATTACATTTTTGGTCTTGAGTTTAGGTTATTTTTGCAAATTTGGTCCTAAAAATAATCATTTTACTTGGAAACGGACTAACTAAAAACCATAAACCTCAAATAAGGACTAAACTTGCAAGATAAAACAATTTGTGACTTAATATGAAAATTTTAGCTATATTCAGGGACCAAAAATGTAATTTACTCCAAAAAATTGTCCTCTTGTAGTTTCGATTCTTCTTTAGGATTTCTGTACATATTTTGGTCCCAAAAAGTTATCTAATTTTGATCCTTTCTTATAATTTATGTAACTTGTTTGGTCCATGTTCTTAGTACAATGACTATTTTGATCCCTAAATTTAGCTTATTTTTGCAACCTTGGTCCCAAAAATAGTCATTTTACTTAGAATAGGACTAAAAACGTTATAAAAACCTCATATAAGAAAACAAAATACAAGCTATACTAAGGGGCCAAAAATGTAAATTACTCCAAAAAAGTGTCCTCCCTGTGTAGAACTTTTGGTCCTAAAAAGTTCTCTTGCAATATTGATCCATCTTTAAACTTTCTGTAACATTTTTGGTCCCTGAGTTTAGCCGATTTTTGCAATTTTAGTCCCAAATATATTCATCTTACTTGGAACATGACCAAAAACGTTACAAAAACCTCAAACAAGAACCGAAATTGAAATATCCAGCTATACCGAGGGACCAAAAATGTAAATTACCTGAGCAGCAGCAACAGCTTCTTCTGCTTCTTTAAGTCTAACAAGCAATTCACTAGCAGCCTGAACAGCTTCAGCAGTATCTTTCAGCTGTTCTTGAAGCCCTTTCTTTTCATCTCTATAAACATGTCTTTCCTTTTCTCTTTCTGCTTTCAAACTCGAATATTCATTCGCAAGTTTGTTTATAAATCTAGATTCAGCCCCTTTGATTCCAGCTTTTGATGCTGCTTTTATAATATCTGCAACTCCATCTTCAATTCTTGTTTGTGTTGTAACCAGATGACCATGTTTTTCTTCCAAATCAGCATATTGTTCAAGCATTCTTGCATGTGATTCTATTGCCATTTGCAATGCATCTTTTAGCTCTTTTGAACATTTTCTTTCTGTGTTAATTTCTTCTTTTTGCTTTTCCATTAGCAAACGTGTGGCTTCTAGTTCTTGTTTTATGGATTCTAGTTCTTCTTCTTCTTCTTCTTCTTCACTTTGGGCCCCACTTTGGTGAGTTATTTGGAGGACAGGTTTTTGTGATGAATCTATGTAAGATTGAAGTTGGTTTCTTAAATCTTGAATTTCTTCCAATAATATATCTTTTTCCCCTAATTCAAAGAAGTTTTGGTAACGTTCTAATTCGTCTTGAAATCTTTGAAACTCGATTTCTGTTCTTAGAACTTCCGGGTGGTTCTTGTAATTTTCCTTCAAAATCTGTGTAATGTATGGAAAAGTGAAAGTTAATACAAGGGCAAAATGGTAAATGAACCAAAACATGAAAAAAATTGCAATCCAACAATAGCAATACCCAAAATGTCAAATCAAATAAAGCATAAAACAGGTATACAGAATACAGACAATAAAGCATAAAGATGAAGAAACTTGCAATCAATACAATAGGAATACCCAAAATCTCATATCAAATAAAGCATAAAGTAAATTGACATACAATAAAGCATAAAGCAGATATACAGACAATAAAGGATAAAGCAGATATACAGATAATAAAGCATAAAGCAGATATACAGACAATAAATAAATACCTTATTCTCATTTGTTAAAGAAGCCAACTCATCATCTTTAAACTCTTCAGGAGACAAAATTCCATCCATCAAGCTCTCCAAACGAGCAATTTTATCTTCACGTATTTGCCCGATTATCAAATTGCATTCTCTTTCATGTTTATATTGTTGCAGCTGTTTTGCAGTATTATATTATAGATTATAGAAATGATTAAAAAGGTGAAAATATGTTTCTATTTTTTGCATTTAGAAAAAAAAAAAAAAAAAAAAAAAAAAAAAAAGAAAAAAAAAGCAAATTACAAGCATACCAAACGATTAAGTTGATTAATTTCAGAATCTTGTTTTGTACAAAGCTCTTCTAATGCCATTTCTCTCCTTATAGCTCCAGTCAACACCTTTTCAACTGCCTGCATTATATATATAAAAATAGTTTCATTAATAAAAAATAAACAAAAAAACAAAATTTTATGTTTTGTAAACTTATATAATCAATCAATCATACTTTAGGAACCAACTGCTTGGATTTATCATCATCAACAGGAACCAATTGCAAGTTTCCATCTTCTTCTACTTGTTTAGAGCTTTTACAATTGCAATTTCTGCATAAAAACACTTTCTCTTCTTCTTCTTCTAACTTCTTTTCATTGAGAGTTTGGACACCAATGTCTTTTCTCACCAATTTTGGTTTACTATCTAAAGATTTATAACAAAACTTGAAAGAAGATCTTTCAAAAGCAGAAGTTTTTCGGTTTTTATCAATCACTTCAAGACCACGATGTAGACTCTTAGCCAAATTGTGATTCAAATTTTTTGCAAAATGGTTTTCAAGCTGATTTTCAAGATCCTTAAAAACCCTAGTTTCTTGTTCCTTTTGAGAAGCAGTTAACATTGTACAAGTTCTCAAACTTTTCCTACTACTGTTGTTTTCAGTTATTGGTGAAACACTTGGAGTTGGCGACTTCAGGACTGGGGGTATTTCAGTCAAAACACTTAAAGAATCTTGATTTATTTCAGTAGTAGATGGAACAATTGCCATTTTAACATCAGTAATATCCTCAGAAACTTTATCTTCTTCCATTTTAACAATTTCCATTTCTTCATCTCCATCATCATCTACACGAGGTAAAATCATTGGACAATTGAGGGTAAATTTCAAAAGATTCAAACTTCTTCGAGCATTCCACCCTGTTGAATACCCTCCACACGTGTCACCTTGGTTTCCTGTTGCCTTTACACGTACAAGTTCATCCTTTTATAAAAAAAATAAAAAAATCCCAAGTTAGTTTTTATTAATTCCTCCAACTTAATACAAAAAGGAGATAAAAAAAACATACCCTTAATTGACGTATCACTTCACGCAATGTATTCACGTTATCTTGCATTTGTTCATTAACAACTGCTTTGTTTTTTATAGCTTTTGCACGTTGAGCAAATCTTAATGTACTATATGTCTCACTTCTACAACTGAAATAAAAAAGGGTAGATTTGTCATTTTGTCATTTGTCTATTATAGCAAATCTTATAACAACTTTTCATACCTTTGTGCTGGAGAAATGGCACAAATCATAGCAAGTTTTGCATTTCCACCAAGAGATTCCTGCAACAAAAATGTCAATTTGGAATCTCTGTAAGGAATATGCCTTTGCTTTCCTGTTTGTGATACTTCAGCTAGAATGTTGATCAAGTTTCTGTCAATCCAACATCCATAAATATAAATACTTTTATATTTATGTAAATACATATTTTAGTTGAATGACAAATATACCCTAGCTGTGAAAGTGACCGGTTGATATTTCCAGCTTCTTTCAAACGATCTCCAGCTGCACCAGTTGACTTTTGTCTCTCTGATCCAGCAAGGTCAACAAGATTCATTCGACTTGTTTTCAAGCAGCTCAATCCATCCATGCTCTAAACAATGGGAATTTACAAATTACAATTATGCCCTTTCACATTACAATTATTACAATCTTATTATTACCTTGCAGCGTGACTCAACAACACAAGTGAATACACTGTGTGAGCGGGAACTTTCTATATTTATACTTGTTGCTCCAGTCTTCCTATTTGACAAACCCTGCATAATTTTTATATTATCAACGAGATTTCTAGAAAATTATATGCTTTCTGAATGTGTTTGACTATTAGTCAAATGCATAAGATACCATATAAAAGTGATAATTGACAAATCACACACCTTTTTGAGAAGTTCTGTCACATCTTTCATATTGCAAATAGAAGATTCGGTTAAATTTTCAACATAAACACCGGTTTTGGTATCTTCTCTTAAATGAAGGTTTTTTTGTGATGGATTCAGCAAATCAGTAACTTGTTCATTGTATATCTGAAAATAAAATGTTTTGGGATCAGTATGAAGTGAGAACAAACAATCATAAATGATCATATTGATTATTACCTCAAGAAAAGAGCAGCGACACTGATACATAAGTTGTTTGTCAGCATGTTTATCTTGTTCCTACAAGAAATAAGTAAATCATGAGATAAAGTTACATAATTGACCCTGCTTTTTCAAGGTAAGAAGGGGTTGGGACCCATAAAAAAGATGTGTAAAGTTACCTCATTTATGCGAGAAAATAGTCGTTCAAAAACTCTGGGTGTCAAGCCTTGTTCATCGCTAGATGAATTTTCTTCCAACAATGCATTGGTGGGTCCCCATATTGTGAAGGTCTTTCCACTACCAGTCTATGAAAATCAAATGTACAGTGATGAATTAAGACAAATAGGAGCGTTAAAAGCTTATTTCTATGAAGGAAACACGAAATGATACCTGTCCATATGCAAATATAGAACTGTTGAATCCAGCAAGACAATTCTCAACAAGAGGAGCTCCCACAAGCTGGAATATATCTATCTGAAAGAAAAAACCATTTGGCGAGAATATTAGTAAAAAATCTGAGTTTTTTATATAAAAGGAAACTAAATTAACAAGAACAATCCACTTGCCTGAGTTGCGGTTGTGTCTGCTACATGATCAAAAGTAAATTGTTGTCCAAGTATCGACAATGAATCACCAGAAGTCTTCTGAACAATCGTTTCTCCCTCTTCATTTTTACTCTGTGGTCGCACTCTTACAATAACCTAAAGAAAAACTTCAGATTCAGCTGACATTTTGTAAGGCTGCAAACTGTAAACATTTTCCAGCAAAAAAAAAAACACTGGATTAGGGTTTAAAAATGCATACCTTAACCCCTGTATCAGAAGATCCAGAGACACCATTTTCAGGTTGAAACTCAGTACCAAGCTTCCGCTTGAGAGGATTTGATGAAGGAGGTCTCGGTGGGAGCAGGGATTTCAATTTACTAGCAACTGAGGGAGAGGGTTTACCAGTGAAAGAAGGATTATGAGAGGAATCTGGAATGACGTTCGTATTGGAAGGCGGAGCATTTTCCTTGGAAGATTTCTGTTTTCGATTTGAAGATCTATTCTGCTTCATTGAACTAGGGTTTTGTGGTGGCATATCGAAAGAAGTCTCTCTCAATATCGGGCTTCTAGGTGGCTTCTTCATCTTCACAAACCCTAATCCAGTGTGTAGAGAAAAGGATTATCCTACAGAGTAGAGAGGGGGGACTGTAGAGAGAGAATGAGAAAATTAGCCGTTGGAGAGGGTTTTGAAAGAGGAAATAATTTGAAATCGAAATGGGGACGATGGAGTTTCCTCTAACGTTCTTCTGATGACTAAAAATTCAATTTTCACCCTTTAACTTAAAGCAAGTTGCAATTAATACCTTACATCTTTACAATTTAAGGGCGTTTATGGATGTGTTTTTCTTAACCTCGTAAAAACTCAAGATGTTATTTCTCAATAATCAAAAAAGTTCTTATATTATATTTTTATTTATTAAAATCATTTAATATTCTGATTTTGCCAAAATTAATATTACATAGCCATTTCATAGCAATAATTAATTTCATAACCATTTTATTGCAATGTATTTTAATTAAAACTAGGATACATCAATGTGTTTTTATTGAAAATATCTATTAAAACCAATTGAATGATCTCATATAAAACTTATTAAATTTAAAAAACCATAACATAAAATAGTTACGAAGCATTAATTTAATCAAACATTAGAACATAAAATGGTTTTTAGAGATTTTTTCTTTTTTTTCTAAAAATAATTATTGTGATGTTCAAAAAAAGTTTTGAAGATTTAATATAATTTTCGAAGGTAATACTTGGTGACATATTTTCGAAGGAGACATTTAATAACGGGAAATTAACATTGTAGCACAACTAAGTTTTGGTTTTTTCCCAGACTGGTCACTCAAGTTTTTTTTGGCGCAATTAATCCCTCAACTTTCAAATTATCCGTCAACTACGCCATTTTGACCAAGAAAATTAGATGAACTGATTACTTTGCTTACGTGTTAATTAGAAAAACGAATAAAAAGAAAATTGTAGGTCACGATAGCAATTACACATATTTATCAACTTAAATGAGACGAGTTGAGTGTAATTGAGAGGGACTTAAGTTCAACTCGTAGTCTTCATTTTCATTAGCAATACTCCAAAACCTTCGACCAGAGTTGTGGTTTACAATTCCTCCACAGATCAAAGTGAAGTAGGAGGAAGAAGAAGTTATGTCAGCCTCGAACCCCAATGCGATATTTTCGTTAGTTGAACTGAACTTTAAGGGGGTGTTTATTCATTGTCCTTTATTTTACACTAACAGTATGAAATTCACCTTCACAGATCATGATTTTTCCGGTATGACACGCTCAAAATGTATTACTTTTCTCGAACGTTGCATGCAACTACATTGTAAGAAGTTATACTAAAATGAGTCAGGTGATCCCCTTTTGAGTGGCCTTCTACCTATCTAGAATGAAATGGAATATGCAGGTTTCATCTTTGATGCATATGGAATTGATGGTCAAATATCCCTTTTATATGGACCATATTGATGATGGAATAGATGATATGTTTGAGTCAGAAGGAGGAGATGATGACCATGACTCTTACATTAGTGGTGGGGATGATGATATAGGTACCCTATGGATGTGATAGTGGATTTTAATGAGGAAATAATTATTATGAATAGGACATGTAATGATGAATTCTTGACTAACTTGTGTTCCCAAGAAGAGGGGGAGCAGGAGGATACCAACTATGATGTAGAAGATGAGGACGGAAGTGAACCCAGAAGTCAAGTTCATGTCATTTTTAATGAGTCAACATACTGGAAGAAACAAAATCTCATACTTGGTATGAGATTTAAAGATCCAGCTCAAGTAAAAACAATGTTGTGCAGCTATGTCGTAGCCAATGCGTACCAATTATGCTTTGTTAAAAAATGATAGGAAAAGTTTGTTGACACATTAAGCAGAAAAACATTTAACAGTTAAATGATTAGGGCACATGCAACCTACGAAGGATCTATGTCTTTCACGTAAAGGCAACATACTATGAACTATCATCCTACAAAACTTTTTGTATATGACACCTAATTTATAAGGATGAAAATTTACCTTGATGATTATTGTAGTAAACAATCTTGAATTCCTTCTTCAAAGCTTTTGGTAGCAAGTTGTAGCATCCATAAAATTCAAGAGAATTTTGAACGTTTAAAACCAATCCAGAAATCATCATTGTTTACAAAATAGTTTTCAAAACATGTTTAATATCAGAGTTTTCCCAAAATCATAAAACAAAACACGGGGAGGTGCATGATTACACCTCCGCCTTCCTGCGATCATCTGAGGTACCTGAAACATAACCCAAAATTGTCAGCCCAAAACTTAGTGAGGTCCCCTAAAGTATCAACATACAAACAAATAACACATATAAAACAACATGCACACAGAGCCTTCAGCATGACTGGACCCCTTACAGGCCTTCGGCCTATTTGGACCGCTCACATGACCTTTAACATGATTGGTCCGCCGCACCGGGCCTTCAGCATATCTGGACCGTCATCCGGTCCTTCGGCCTAACTGGACCGCCTCGTAGGGCCTACAGTCTATCTAGTCCGCCCTGGATGTCTTGGCCTTCGGCACAAAGCAGGACCGCCTCAACCTAACCAACCATGACATGTTGACATACACATAACTAATAAACATATAACTAGGCATCAGACAAACAGGCAGATTTAGAGATCACTACCGCATGCTAACATCCTATCTACCAGGGTACAGATCTAACAAATCACTACAGTACAAAATCATACGATAAACCAAGATAACAATCCAAAGGGTTGGACTTGGTGCCTTCGACCCATAAGTGCAGTGAGGAAAACTCACCTCGCAAATTGAATAGAACTGATAAGGCCCAACTCCAAATCTCAGCTCTCTAACCGATACCTATTTCCATTAAATGACAAATTCCATCAAAACGAAAAATACCCTCAAGGTCAAACTTGGTCAAACTCGATCAAAGTCAAAGTTAAAGTCCACTAGTAAACCCACAAAGTCAAATGAGTCAACCCAGTCGAATCAACTCAACAAGGCTGACCCATGCGAGTACACGGGGCGTACTCCTCATTACGCGGGGCGTAACCTTGCAACGCTAAAAACTTCATTGAGTGCTTAATGGCTTAAGCACTCAAGCCCATACTTCAGATCTACGCTCCAAGTGCATCCTAAAGTCATAAAGTTTCCAATTTTATGACTTTACAAGTCCACAAAGTGCTTAACACAAGGTCTTAATCCATTAATACCTTCTATAAGATGCATGAAACAATTCTAGTAATTAGGACCTCATTTTTATGGCTTAGGACCCCTCCTAGGGCCTGGAAGGACAACTCAAAATGACAATAACCAACCATCCACAATATAGGACCTTAGGGATAAGAAAAGCAACATAAAACACCCAAAGTGGGATCTAACAACCAAGACATCAAGTTATATACTTTATACCTTCTGGATCTTCTCAACAAGGCAAAGATCCCAGAACCACAAGCTTGCTTCCACTTAAAGGCTCCTTAATGCAACTTCTTCTTCTTTTAACACACCAAAAACACACTCTTAAGCTCAAAACACACACTAAGGGGGCTAGGGTTTGCAAAAACGTTTCAAAGGATGTGGAGGTTGAAAAGGTGGGGAGAAATGAGCCATGATGTTTCTTAACTACCACCCAAACCCTAAAAATTACGGTTTCCTCCTGACATTAGTATGTCCCACGTACATAAGTATACGTCCAACGTACTAGGGTGAACCTTAGTACGCTCAGCGTACACACATGTATGCTTGGCGTACTCCTCCTGTCTAAATTATGAAATTGCCAGTAGGGCTTCAAAGCATATTTCTTGGACTTAGGGACCAATTTGACATGAAAAAGAATTATAGGGATGAATTTAGAAATACCTGAACATCGAGATGTTACACAAGCACCACAAATGTCGTGCCTCTGATGGTTCACACCCAACACAAGCAAGAAGGATATTGAGGAAAGAAGGGAAGGAGTTCATAATTTCTGCCTAACGCTTCTAAGGTATGAGTGGCCGAAAATCATAGCCCTATAGGCCTTTATATAGTGTAGTCAGGAAAACCTAGATAAGCCCAAACCCAATATAATAATATTATCTTGAACCAGGTAATTATCCAGTTTCCAATAATCCACCAAGGATAATTCTAGAAACCCTAAAGGCTCCTTAAAACCATCCATAGCCTCAAGGAGGGTTCTAGAATGCCTCTTGTTGAACTATTGAACAATTACACTTCAGTCTCTGCACTTTCATTTAGTTCTTTTAATCACCAAATTACTTTCTGATTAAATATTATTATTTCCAATTAACATATTATTTCCATAATATGTTAACAAATTATTTATTTCAATTTATTAATCAAATAATAAATCAATCTCTCTCTCCAAAATATCTTATCCATTGTTAGGTTTAAGGGAAACCCAAAAGGACTATGCTACTATTAGTTCAAGTTTATACCAATTATAGTTATGGACTTAGACACCTAATCTAACAATGTCGACCCAGTAGATTGTGTATTCTGGTTTGAAATGTTGTTGTATTGTAGTGAACTATTAAGATTTGTATGATTATCTCGTTGTTGTTATGTGTTTATTTGTTTTCAATGTCGACATAATGTGATGGGGTTGAGATTGTACTACTTTGTGCTGACAGTCAATAAACCCGAGAAAACCAACCGAAAGGTTGTGGGACGGTGGCAATCCAACCGTGAGGTTGTGGGACAGAAAAAGGCAATCCAACTGTGAGGTTGTGGGCCGAGGTAATCCAATTGGGAGGTTGTGGGCCATGATACAACCGGGAGGTTGTGGACCCAATATGTATTATTTGTATATGTTATGTTGTGTGGTAATTGGGGAAACTCACTAAGTTTTGGCTTACATTTTAAGTTTTATGTTTCAGGTACTTCAGATGATCGGGGAAAAGCAAATGCGTGATCTTGCACATTCGTCTAATTTTATAATATTTGTTTTTGTGATAGTCTGATTCGTGATTATTACTTTTGGGAACTATGGTTTGTAAAAAATTATGGTTTTTGGTTGGATTTTAAAAATGAAAATTTTGCCTTGAATTTTGAGATGTTACACCATCCTTCATTAAGCCACTCCTTTTAGGAATTGGTTGCATCATTGGCATCATCCGTGGGATGGCAACAAACAACCCATATCTCTAATTCTGATAATAACCTTACCCTTGCAAAGTGGATATCAGGCTCTTAAAAATGAAAAACCTACATGAGGAATCACAAATCCTCCACACAATGACACAAACGATCATGCCATCGAATCTACAAAGGCATTAATGGTCTGTAATGTATTTCGGGAACCAATTGGGGGACTATACTTCAACGAAAATGACCTAATCCTCCTATCTGAAAACCAAAAAAGCAAACCGAAAATCCGGAAATCTATGTCGATTTTTAGGTTAACTGAACCAGCTTTTTGACTTTTTTCGATTTATTTAACCGAACCGCTAAAATTTTTGGTTTTTTGGTTTAGTTACGGTTCATGTATCTTGCTATAGATGGTTAACCGAAAAAAGAATTTTTTATTACCTTAATACTTTATTCAAAATCAGATGTGTAATTTGGAACATAATAATGTATTACTATTTGTTATAGTATGTGCAAATCGCAACAGAATTTGAATTTGAAATAAGAGATGATCTTATCATATGTTACACCATTAGCATATCAAAATTTTATTATTAAATAATGAACCGATTCAATTTAGAAAACAATGTTTATTGATATTGTAATACCCATCCCTATAAAATTATGACAATTACCTTAACAAATTAATATTTTTGATGATGTTCGATTAAACTTTAAACTTATATTCATCCTTTTGGCTTTTCTAGAAGCTTGTAAGAAATTATTATGTTTATTTTGAATGTTAATTATAGAGTTTTATAGTTTCAAAATACATTTATTAATTCATAGATGGTTAATAGGTTAACCGAATAACCTAACCGGAAAAATAGGTTAACCAAAAATCAGTTAACTAAGTCTTTCGGTTTAGGTTTAGGCTTAAAAAATTAATGAACCGATTGTTTTGGTTAACGTTCTAAAATATGATTTTGGTTTAGGTTTAGGCTTAAAATATGATTTTGGTCTGGTTAAACATCCATAAAGAAACCGAACCCCTCCTTATCCAAGATCAAGTAAGGAAGGATATTATCCACCGGATATACATGGATGGTAGAAGTGCGGTAGAGATAATGTTTGGGTCGTCTTTAAAGCAGCTGTCTAGCTTATGGAGAGGTAACCTTCAAAAATCAACATTCTCAGTTGTTGGTTTTGTAGGATACAACCTATAACTGATGGTAAGATCTTACTACCTTTCACACTTTAAACCATTATAGTCTGTAACGCTTGATTCAGGTATAATTCATTTCTTAAAAATATTGGAATTTTGTAGGAACTCGACGAGTTGGGGAGCCCCAACTCGTCGTATCGAGAATTTTATGGCTACGGGTTTTAATGACCCAACTCGACAAGTTGGCGGCTGAAGATGAAACCCTAATTTTAGGGTGTTGCACCCTATTTAAAGGACTTAATCCCTTTGGTTGGCCTCCTTACCAGCCTCCCTTCGTCCAGAACCCTAAGTTTATTTATCCTTTCTAGATTGAGTGTGTGAGAGCTTTGAGAATTGATTTTGGTGGTTCTTGGAAGGAGCTTGGAAGTTTGATACATCTAGCTTAGAAGAAGGAGTATAGATCCAGAAACTCTTCATCAATAGCAGTTTTCTTGAGGTATAAAGTCGGCATCTTGCTTTGTTATCATCTAGATCTCTTTAAAGGATGTTTTAGCATTATTTTGGGGTTTTGGTTGGGGCTAGCCAAGATATTGAAGGTTTCAGGGGTTATTATGCTAGATCTAACCCCTTCATGACTTTTCATGGCTGAAAGCTGCAAACTTTATTAGTTCCACAAGCCCTATTCATGCAATAAGTCCCCTAATAAGTCCTTACTAGGCTCTAGAGTGTATTTCTAGCTTGCATGGATGTAAAGTTGGAAACTTTACGTGATTATCCGACCTTTGGACTCTAGATCTGTGTTTTGGGGCTATATTGGGAGAGTTCAAAGGTTTAATGGATTACTACTCACTCAAAAGAGCCTAAGGTTTGGGTTTGCTTCTTATTGGATGATTCTTAAGGGTAAAGTCGGAAACTTTACCCTTCTAGACATCATTTTGGAAGAGATATGAGTTTTGGAGTCCCTGGTTTAGATGGATTCAGCTTAATGCATTAAGATGTTGGTTTTCTGGCCAACTCGACGAGTTCAATAGTGAATGTAACGCCCGTAGATCCGGGCTAGTCAATTTAGAGACGATAAGCATCAAAAATGATTTTTTATGGAAGATTATTTAGAAGGATTAATCTTAACCAAGTTGTAGTATATGTCACAAGGTTTCCGTGCATATAAAGAACGCCAAAATCCGAGTTATAACGAAGAAGTTATGACCTGTCGAAGTTTCACGACAAAACCGGCACGACCTAGCGCGACCCAGCGCGACGTAAATAGTGAATTTAAGGTAGATAGATATCTATCCTTAGTGATCTAAATGAGAATTGAATATCTCATCGATAGTAGTGCAACGACGGAAAGACGGACGAAAACGGACGTCAGACGAAGGAGTTATGAGTTTATAACGGAGTTTTCTTGTCCCGGCCTACTAAAAATAATATATAAGTAATATGATTATAATATATTAAAAATAAAGTCAAAATTAGCCAATTGAGTCTAAACAAGAGTTGTAGATCATAATCTCACCTTCGCGTCGATATAAAGAACATCGAAAACGGAGTTCGTATGCGAAAGTTATGAATTTCTGAAGTTTGGGGCGCGAAACCCCAAAACTGTCAGAGACCACGACGTGGCAAGCAGTGCCATGACGTGGCAAGTTTCCTGACACCTCCGGGAGGCCCCCAGATGCAACTTGGGATGACGCATGCAGTGACGACCAAGCCCACGACGTGGAAAAAGGTTGCCACGACGTGGCAAGGGCCAAATTTGCCCTATAAATAGATTTGAAGGGTCAGCCGTTTAGGGTTGCTATTTTCTCTCTTTTCTCTCCCGTTTTACCTCGATTTGCATGCCAGAAGTACCCCGAAGCCCCGGTATCATTCCCGAGTCCTGAAGCAAGATTGAAGCCCCGAGAATCCCGAAGAGCGTGATTCCCGAGCCGAAGCTCTGCCCGCGAGAAGTTCGATTTTTGTGAAGATCTTCCAGATCTGCGGAGAGATACTACTTCTACAAGCCGTAGTGCTGTCTGATCATCTTCTGATCAAGTGAGTGTATAGTCCCTTTCATAAACACGATAATAATACAAGTATTGTTTGAATGTATTAAGTATATTGTTGTTTATATGTGTGAGTGTGTGGTCACTTTCTTCTAACACATAGATATTAAGTATTTGCTATGAAATACGTGCTATGTGTATAATATATTGTTGTTTATTTGAGATGATTGTGGAATGGATGAATTATATAAGTTTTAATGAGTTAAACTATATATGTAATTTGTATCTAAAAATATGTTGGGTAGAACATGAGTAGATGAGGTTGATGGAGGTGATAAAATATGGGTTGGACCATGAGATAAAAGGATAAAGAGATAAACTTGTTTTAGATCTGGATGTATGGATCAAATCAGGAGGTTAGTTTTAGATCCGAGAGTATGGATCAGATCAAGAGATTAGTTTTAGATCCGAGGGTATGGATCAGATCAAGAGATTAGTTTTAGATCCGAGAGTAGGGATCAGATCAAGAGGTTAATTTTAGGTCCGGGAGTACGGATTATGTATTTTTGAATTACGTGTTCATTCGATAAGGTATCATGTGTATAGTCCCTTTTAGGAACGTGATTTTAATACAAGAATTGATTAAAGTATGAAATATACATATGTATGTGAAGTATTTGTTATTGTCCGAAAATACATGTTAGATATATTTGATGATATACAACGTGCGAATCGGATATGGTTCAATATGTGTTAAGATGTATATATACATATGATATTATTACTTAAAACTTTGTGTTAAGTATGCATTAGTTAGCTTTTTCCTAAACGGAGATAGTATCGTAAATTGATTATAAGTATTGTAGGTTTGCCTGGTGATGGGTTAAGACTTAAATAGGGATGTTAGTTCCATTAAGTTTGGACATTGGGTAGCCTCATATTAAGAGTATGTGTGTTGTGAGATTGATGGTCGGTGGAGTACGTCCTACGTACAGAAGTACATTTTATGTACGAAGTATTTTTCAAAGCTCTGTGTCTTGGGTGCTGCTTGTGCCAAGGTACTATTATGTTCTCGGGTACGATTCTTTCGCATACCAGAGTACTATAATGTGCCAGAAGTACTATCATGTACAAAGTCTTTTTGACAGATTTGTGTGTCGGTTACGGGAGCGTACGGGAGTACTCTAGTAGTATTTCCCCATACTTTTATTTTGAGAGAGCTTTGGAGTCAGCGTTTCTTTTATGAAGTGATCGACTGAGCTTCATATGTCAGCGTTTTCTTTCACGAAGTAATTAAGGGAACTTCGTAGACTGCCTAATAAAGCGTGTCAGTTATAGACCACTGATAGGTATGCCTGGTGTTATATTGCTGGATAGGGTGCGTCTGGGGGTGAAATACCTCATGTATTCAGGCCCCTGCTAGGCAAAGTTCGATGTTGGGATAGGTAAAGTCTGGGGGTATAATACCTCATGATAGTCAGACCACGCCTAGGCATTGTTATCTAGATAACTACCCCTGACTTAAAATGTCTTGTGGTTCTTTCTTTTACGAACGAAGGTTCGTTGTGAAACTCATTTGATGTCTTTATTGATCCTCGTTTGCTGCTAGGGAATTTCCAAAGCAGCTTCGTCAGTTGTTGTTCATATCGATTTCCTTATGCTAGATCTCGTAAGATCATTGTATAGGGTCAGTATGTGGGGATCGACGGGATGGGATAGATTGTTTTAGAAATATGATTTATATGTGTTAATAATATTAGTGGTTTTGTAGGATCGAGATATACATTATAATCACGTGGTTTGAACTAAGAGCTTTCGTACTCTGTGTTCCTTAGGTGATTGAGTTCACCAGGGATATTTGAACTAGGTGTTCATTAGGTATTATTGAACGAAGTGTGTTCAATGGGTGTTCTTAAACTAGGTGTTTATTAATTATTTTAAACTACGTGTTCACCAAAGGTAATCTAAGAACCATGGCAGCACTAGACTTTGTGCCAATTCCTTAGGGAAATTCTTAGGAATGAATGGGAGAAGGGTATTCGGTTCTTAGGGTAAATCTTTACTAAATAAATGGAGATAATGGGGGGGGGGGGTAATTGGATTAATTGTTTGATAATTAAATATAATAATTATATTATTGTGGGGTTGAAAACCCTATATGCTCACCAGGCTCCCAAGCCTGACCCACTCAGTTTTCTTTGCATTACAGGTAATGGCACAAGAGAATAAGTTGGTGGACTTAACGAGAGATTTTGGATTATAGGCCAGTAGTTATGAATAACTGTTGTAAGGTCTATTTTGTTCTGTTTATGCTTTTGGTCTGTATTGAACATGACATCCCGAGATTTTGTTATAAAATGAAAATACATTTCTTTAAAGAAATGCTTTGATAAATTTTATCATATTCTGTTTTGGGAAAAAATTCTGCAACTGTTTTCTTTAAAAGATTACTCTGATTTTAAAAATAAAGCATAAACAAATTGGTCTTTTTCTGGCCGTGAAATTGGGGATGTCACAGTGAACTTGACGAGGTGATGAGATTTTTCCCGATTTGCGCAGGTAATAGAGAAACTCGACGAGTTGAGGGTAACTTGGCGAGTTAGGTCAACTCAGGGCGTTGACTTTGACCTTTTACCTTAGTCTTTGACCAAGTTTGACCCTTAAGGGTTTTTGGGGCATATTGAGTTGTATTTAAGAAATTGTTTCTATTATAGGGTGTTGTAAAGCTGATATTGGAGTCCTGACCTAGTCAGCTCCCGTGCAGTATTAAGGTGAGTCTTCTTACCACACTCATGGGTCGAAGGCACCAAGGCCAACCCATTAATTGATATGAGATTATTAGTATTGGAATGTGTAATGGTTTGTTATTTGATTTATGTATGGGTTTATGTGAAGACCATGGGGGAGCCCATGACACTTGGCAAGACTATGGGGGGAACCCATGGCATGAGGATATAAGACCATGGGGGTAGCCCATGGCATTCCATTGAAGACCATGGAGGGAGTCCATGGCAACCTTGTATTTTTATATGTGAGCATGACATTATGTGATTATACGATTTGTGTGATTGGGAAACTTATCAAACTTGTGCTTACAGTTTTATTGAATGTTTCAGGTACTTTTGTTGATAATGGAAAGGGTCCGACTTGATGACGTGGCATGCATTCTCCAATGTTTTCACAATTAGCTTTTTGTACTCTGAATTCAAAAATAATATGGATATGTATTGGGATTTTTGTACTTCCTATGGATGATGTTTGTGAAAACAAAAGTTTAAAAATTTTCTAAGAATTGGGTCGTTACATAGCCCCTAGTAAATAAATACGTATATTTAGCCTCACAATAGTTAAAACCCCATGAATCCTCAAATTTGTGACCACAACATCAACATTGCATGGCTTACTCAATTCTAAATGCCTGAGGGAGTAGCATTCGTAGTCAGCTCACCACCAAAGACATTGTATTACGATCAAATCATGAAGCCAATCAACACTGCAAATAAAAAAACGACCTCGATTGAAAAAACAACTCAAAGAAGAAATCATCAATGATCTATAGAAGGACCAATCGGTCTGAATCGGTAAAAACCTCTCACCTGACACTTGAGAAAAACTAAGAAAGTTGTTGAGAAGATATCAAGATGTCTTTTTGTGGGAACCATCCGATATGGTCAGTATCTCATGAGAAATCACTGAACATAACCTTAATGTTAACATGTCCTCGAGTACAATAATATAAAAAAGAGACTAAGATGGAAACTGGAATGAGGTTATCAACTTAGAAGTCAACAAGCTTGTCAAAGCATAGATCTTACAAGATGCAACATTCACGATATGAATATCAAACCTAACTTTTGTAGACAAATCCAATTGATTTATACGTATGTACATCGAATTCACTAACCTAAAGAAAACATGACCAACGGACTGCTACCTTTTACCATAAATTGATCAAAAGGTTGAATCACTATAAGGATTATGGTAATGGTGTTTCCTACAAGCATTCAAGGGATACCACCATTTCCAAACAAGAAAAGGAGGATTTGTTCAAATTTTCCCTTCAACCATTTTTTACCTTCTACAACAGGTCACCATTGCCTAGATCAGGTCACCACCACCACAATTCGCCCTGTTACCACCACTAAAAGCAACCACCACCATCTGTCGTCACAACCATAACCACCACCACCATCTACCGCCACAACCACCACCATAATTATACTCTGAAAATCATCAAAACATACACACAAACCTGTAAATCGCCACCACCACCCAAAAATCAAAAGACACCGCAGAGGCAACAATGAGGGTTTACGACGAACGGAGCAGATTCAACGACGCTACCATCACCACAATCTAAAAATCAAAACACACAACATGAGTGACGACGATAGAGGTGGTGGTGGCAGCAGGAGGGAACTGAGGAGGTGGTAGTAAGTGTTGTGGTGAAATCGAAAGGGAGAGATAAGGGGGTTTTTGGTTTTCCAGCGGAAAGAGGAGGGTGGCGTAGGTAGCTCCCTGATCGGAAGATAGTGGCGGTTGGTGGGTTTGATGGCGGAGGGAAGGCGGTTTAAGCGATATGTAGATCCAAAAATAGCAACGGTTTGTTGTGGTGCAGTGACCAATGATGGTGACCTATCGTAAAAGGTAAAATAAATAAATTAAAGAGTAAATTTAAATAATTTTTTTCAAATATCTCTAAATATTATTAAAAAAGAACTCTTAATTCACCAATAAAGCAATCAAGATCCTTGATTGCATTTCAATCCTATGTTTTCCACCATTAGATTAGATTGCTGACATGTAACACCCAAGATTTTGAAAGCCAAGAAAGTAAAGGAAACCCTAAATTTAAGAGGGACTCGACGAGTCCAAGGAAGGACTCGGCGAGTCGGAGCGGGATTCGGGTCGAGGAGTAAGTGACCAACTCGGCGAGTCGGCCAAGTGGACTCGGCGAGTCTGGTCTGTGCGAGGAAAACCCTAAATCCGGGGCTTGGAGCCTATTTAAACGTCTCAATCTTCTTCCTAGGGCTCCTTTACTGTCTCTCACACCCAGAACGCCGCACCCTAAGCCTCCATTGTGTTCATTCAAGTTTTTAGCCATTTTTGAGTGGTTTTAAGGAAGAAGAAGGAGTGGGAATCTTTGAAGCATCAAGGAGTGGTCTTGGATCCGAAGTTTGGGGAGCATTTCAGAGCATTTGAAGGTATTAAGTCGTTTCTCTCCTCCAGATTTTCCTTGGTTATGAGTTTTGGGGCTTTTAAGCCATGTTTAAGATCAATCTTGAGCTTGAGGTCCAGATCTGAGGTTGCTACCTCAGATCCATGATTGTTTTGGTTTAGAATCCCGTAAAGTATCAGCCATTGGGTGGAATTTGGAGCCTCTTGGTCTTAAACCCTAGTTATTGGTGCATTTTGCCTAGATCTCCCTCTCTACACGTAAAGTTTGCAACTTTACGTGGGGAATAGGCTTGGGAAGGGTAGATCTACAGTTTGGAGTTCATGCATGACTCGGAAGTCCTCTGCATGTAAGTGGATCTTATTGGACTCGGCGAGTCCTTCGAGTGGACTCGGCGAGTAGCTTGAAGATGAGGAGGAACTCGACGAGTGGGATGAACAGCTCGTCGAGTCGGATGAAGATGAGCATGAACTCGGCGAGTTGGATGAACAACTCGGCGAGTTGGATGAAGATTGTCGTGTGCTCGGCGAGTCTGTTCTTAGACTCGGCGAGTCAGGTCGCGTGGTCCCAAACCCTTCGAGTTAAGTCTCGAGTCAGCGAGTTGAGCCAGGACTCAGTGAGTTGGACAGGACAGGAATCGGGAATCAGTAGACTCGACGAGTCAGGGGCTGACTCGGCGAGTAGAGTCGCGAGTGGAAGGACTCTGGAATTATGAACTCGGCGAGTCAGTAGGGTGACTCAACGAGTAGGGTTGACCTGGAAGGTTGACTTTGACCAGGACGTTGACTTTGACCAGAGTTGACTTGGTTGACCTTTGAAGGTCAGTTAGACTAAGTGTTATGTTGATATTGGTAGCTCGGGGAGCTAGCGGAGCAGCAGTTCGGAGTCAGTGGTCAGGTAGCGGTCAAAGGGGTAGCAGCAGCAGTTCAGCAGTATCAGGTGAGTTTCCCTTTGTATGAATGGGTCTACGGCCACAATGCCGTCCCATGTAGTTATGAGTAGAAGACCCGGGGGATTAGCCCTAGGCACAGTATGCTAGTATGATATTCGGACGAGGTCCAATGATAGAGGGCGGATGCCCAAGGAGCGGTTTATGTGATAGTTTATACTTGTTGTCTGTGTGATACTTGTATGTGCCTGGTAGGGAGGTGAGTGAGGGCGAGGTCCCGTATCTCACCAATAACAGAGTGTGGATGGTGTTCCACATATCAGTAGCAGCAGAGCAGGGGCGAGGCCCAAGTTAGGAAAGGAGTGAGGGTGGGCTGGGCCCGTATCTCACTACCAGAAGGAGTATGGACGGGGTTCCATGACTCATCAGTAGCAGGACACGGGCGGGGCCCAGAGATAGGCGAGGCCTTAGAGCAAGAGTTGTTAGTATATGTTTAGTTATGTAATGTTACGTGATATGTTTATGTGCTATTATATGTTAGTGGGCGAGGCCCTGTGACAGGCGAGGCCTAAGTGAAACAGATATGTATCCGAGCGGGGCTCGAAGCCAGGCGGGGCCTGGAGCGGCGGGGCCGTTGTAGCGGGCGAGGCCCGAGGTAGAGGGCGAGGCCCAGGATAGCGGGCGTGGCCCAGTATGTGAAGTATGTGGTTTAGCATGGTATGTGGCAAGGTGGGGAACTCACTAAGCTTCGTGCTTACGGTTTTCAGTTTTGTTTTCAGGTACTTCCGGTAGCGGAGGGAGGAGCTCGGGGTGATCGCATGACACACACCATAGATTAGTCAGGTTGGGAATGTTTACTCTGATAATAAACATGTGTTTTGAAAACTTATACTCGGATTATGTTTTGGAATGATGTCCTTGTTTAAAGTAATGTTTTATTAAAAAGAAATTTTTGGTCGTGAAAATTTGGTCGTTACATGACATCATATTTTTCAAATAAAATTCAAACACAATTACATTTAATTATAGAATATCATTCTATTTATATACGATACATCAATAATTACATTATCAATTATAGCATATCATTCTATTTATATACTAGATATTTTTTTTAATTAATATTTTTCCTAATTTAACTCCCTTATTTATAGCTTTTGGTTTCAAAATTCGAACCCGTTTAGTTTTTATTTAATTCTTTTTTTTAAACTCATTAAATAAACATATCAATAATTTGGTCATTAACCTATAAAATCTAATCTAATCCTATTAAATTAGCAAAATATTTAAGAGTAAAAAATAAAGTCAATATTATTTATAATTTATCTCCCGATATATATCCCATGTAAAATAAACCAATTTGAGATAATGATTTTGAATTTAAAATTCATTAATTAAACAAGTCAATTAATTTGAAATTTTGATTCAATATAAATGATATCATTTTTTTCAAGATGAATAACTGAAAATCTTCAAGATAATATTTTATGATCCTATTTTTTTTTGAAGATAATGATTTTCTTATTGAAAAACAACTTATATACAATTACATTGAAGTTGTTCTTCTTACAATTTTGGATTGAGTCTATGATTTACAGTGTTCTTCTTCAACGGTTTTATTCAATAATTCTTTTTTCTAGATTCTTTCTTTACCCTGTTCTCCTCTTCTTTTACAATTTCTTGTATTTACTTTGTTCTTATTCTTGTTCTCCTTCTCCGTCCACATATTTCCACATATTAATGTAATATGTATTTAATTTATGCTTCCCAATAAACGCGGATCATAACTCATATCAAAACACAATCATAAACAAAAATTTAAAGATCATGTGAGTGGTGGTAATTACCATTGATTATAAACATACGACAAAAGCGTTAATCTGATTCTATACATTATCTTGTATCTTGGAAACGTATAAATATGAATCAAGACAAACATCGAACGGATAAATACAACAGAAGTCCATGAAGAATTTAATCCGAAAAAAGATAGAAAAAGGATATGATAATTGATAATTGACAAAACAAGAAACTTACTGACATCGTTTGTCGTCTTCCCCAAAATCTCTTCGAAACGCGGCACTCCGATGGCGTTGCCACACCTGCGTTTTCAATTACGTGTCCACCATTCACTTCATCTATAAACACATCCACTCTCACTCTACACAAATCAAGTTTCACTTTCTACACCATAATGAAGAATATCTCCATCATAACCTTCTCAATCGTAATTTTGTTTTCTAGTTTTGTAGCTAACGGAATTCCGGGAGGAAGGACGAAGGTAACCGATGTGAAGTCGAACAAGGAGCTTCAGGAGCTCGGAAAGTACTCAGTGGAGGAGTACAACCGCTTGCAACGTATCTCGTCAGGGAAGAACGACGGAGATCTAACGTTTTTGAAGGTGGTAGAGGCGGAGAAGCAGGTAGTGTCAGGGATGAAATATTACTTGAAGATCGAGGTGGTTTCGAAGAAGAGTGAAGATCCGAAGGTGTTTGAGGCTGTTGTGGTGGTGAAACCGTGGCTACGTTCGAAGCAGTTGCAGAGTTTCTCGCCATCGTCGTCGGTGATTTCCCAACTGATTTGGTGATGTTTCGCCGGAACTGGATCGGAATTCGCCACCGAATTCGCCACCGGTGTCTAATGTAGCTATCTGGTTGTTGACTTGTTGTAGTTCCGTTTTTGTAACATGTGAGGGAAAATATAAGGCTAAATAAACTCATCGCTCGTGAGTAAGAAATATTGGAGTTTGGAATAAACTAATGCTGTTGATTTTTGAAAATTTTGACTTAAAAAGTTGTTAGCATGGTGTGACAATTTGAAAATTATCAAATAAGTTAATCTATATTTTGTTAATGAGATTAGGTGCATTTATTTGTTTTTGATCTTCTCTAAACATGCAACAAGGTCACGTGGATTTTCTTCCTACCCAATCAAACATGTTTAAATATTGATTTTCTCTAAACTTGCACATGGTTAAGATACGACTTTCTGCTATTAGAATGTGATACCTGGTTTTCTTTATGGCGAGTTGGGATGAGGGGATTACTGACTCGAGTAGAATATTTAGGAAGCAAAAATCAAAACCGGCTGAAGAAAAACGGGAGTTGCCTTTTTGTCCAAACTAAAAGAAATTTGCATGAAGAAGAGACAACATAAGAATGTATTCAACACAAAGTTCTTTATAGTTTATACACAAACTTAAAGATAGAGGAAACCTTCTCATCCATATTTTCAACATCAAAGAGATTGTTTCTGACTTAGCTACCATGGAAGTCATGTGTATAATGAGGAAATTATTGGCTTAATTCTCTTATGTTCGCTTTCTAGCTCCTACTCAAATATTCAGAGACCACTTCCAGTTCAAAATTTTTGAAATCCTTGGGTATCCTTATACATGTTTTTTCAACCACTTCTACTTAAAAATATGTCGTCAAAGTTAGGCACTATCGACTTGGCAAACACAAAAAGGTGTAATTCAACACTTCGGTTATGACAGACAATTTTGGTGTCCAAGATTGAACCTTGGAATGGATCTTTAGTGGCTATGACATGAGACTTGTATTTCGCTTTTGAAGATGTTAAAGCTTTGTTTTTGTTGAAGATGGAATTCATCTTAAGGTGGAGTTTTGTTGAATGCCTTCCAAGTCCCTCTTTTGGAGGGAGTTATCTATCCAAATAATTAGGATAAGCCGCGATAAGGCGACCGGTTTAGAAGTTTTATTATTATTATTATTATTATTATTATTATTATTATTATTATTATTATTATTATTTTGAGCTTTTGTGAGATTTTTTAGAGACTTATATAGCATTCATTATCTTTCTATTTGGATCTTTTGAGCATCTAAATGGAATTGATAATTATATAATAACGATAAAGAATGTGAAAGAAATACTTTCGTTAATCCTTACTTGATGTGTAATGTAACATAGTAATTATCTTTTTCAATTGGGAGGGATGGCTGAGTGGACGAAAGCGGCGGATTGCTAATCCATTATACGAGTTATTCGTACTGAGGGTTCGAATTCCTCTCTTTCCGTTTCTGTTGATGACTTTCTATTTTTTCCTTTCAAATTTCGCAAGTCTTCTCCCCCTTCCATCTAAATTTATGTACCCATCTTTTATTATTATTAATTTTATTAGTTAGGGTCTTCATCATTGATTATCAAATGATTTTTCCGATTATCTATTGGTTATTGGAAATTACCAACAAATCTATAATCCAACTTGTTATGAAAAACCGAACCGATCAGGTCCAATAGAAAATAAGAATAAATCACTTTTTACAATTGGATATTCAATATATTCAATAGGACCTATCCAATTTTCATCCAATTAGATACGTCCAAATTTCATCTAAATAATTAAAATATCTATAGCAATAATTTTCAATAATTGAAATTGAATAGGAATTGAATCATATTAAATTGGATGAGATTTGAATATCCAATTAGGTATCTAACTGGATTGGTCGTTTCAATTTTAATTGAATTTTTATTGTCATCCAAGAACCAAATTGATGTGTTTGGATATTGAAAATTTGAAGTTGATCCAATCCAATTGTGATTGGATATCCAATATATGTCGTACGATTTGTAATTAGATAAGTTTTTTCTATATATAAGGGGTTGTTTGCTTTGCACTTACCCGGTACAGTAAGAGCTGACTGTTGGCTCGGTCAGCAGTCAGATCAATTGATAGAGTTCCAAAGTGGTTGACTCGGTTAACAATAACTGACCAATAAAGTGAGTCGGTCCCCCTCACAATCAATGTTGATCCAAAAAAAATTTGTTGTTCCTTTTATACCGCTACGCCTTGTGACCTAACATAATCCACTTCCACTATTAAAGACGCTTCATTGAACCCACTTCCACCATTGAAGACGCTTACAACCGTTCCCTCCGTTCACACTCCTTCCTTTACATTCTTTCATTCTTTCATGCAAAAGTGGTTTTTCAAGTATCACCGATGTTGGAATGATGATAATTGGATTTTGTCTTTCATCTATACAATCATTTTTGTTATTTTTGTTTATAGAGTTTGTATTAACTAATTATCTTTGTGTAGGTTGGATTTTGTATGATATATTGTATATTTTGTATAAATGTTCATCAGTTTTATTCATATATTTTATCAATACATTTTATCAATTAGAAATTTTTTATTCGGCACAAAACGGAACAAAAATATAAATGATCATTTTCAACAGTCAGTACAACGAGTCAGATTGTAATCAAACAACATGTTTTCAGTAAGATGTAGCTTCAGACCCAGTTAGACACATTGGCTCAGTCAGATTTTACTCGATCAACAACTATCAAACGCCTCTAATCGAGTGTCTTTTCAGTGTTGGGTTTCTACACAATTTCCTATGTTCATGGGTTGTTATAGTTGCTTCACTTTATCATCATATATATAACAAGACCCATGGGTATTCCAGTAACAAATGTTCTACATAAATTCCTATCACCGAAAAAATGATCATTATCACAACATGATTGATATATAAAATCATGGGATGCTAACAACTTGCATATCCAATTTCACCAACTTGTTTAGTTTTAAGCTGAACAGGTTTGATATGCTAGTTTCGAGTGTGACATGTTGTTGTTCATTTGTTGTAAAGCAAATTGGAGGTAACATACAAGGTACAACGCACTCCCTTCTTTAATTTTAATTTATGAGAGGTCCTATGTTCTTTTCCCAAAATTAGCTATTGTTGTTTAGGTACATTTTAACAGTTAAAATTGGTTAGTTAATCTTGTGTATTTAATTTATAGACAAAATTTATAACTTGGTTCTTCTTTCTTTTTTACTTTATATTTTTGTAATGGTGGACAACAATACTTTTCATCTTTTAAGATAAGTTGATTTTACAATTTTCATTCAACATATTAACCATATAAATAGATGTATAATTCTGACCTTCATCAACAAATGCATTTAACGATCATACGGATATTCATGATCATCTTCCTTCACTTTAAAGTGCTTTGGTTGTTCACCCCCATAATGCGGACTCTACATCTGAACGTACGCCCGCTCAAGATTTCTCACCTGAAAAGAAAAAAAAATAAAAATAAAAAAATAACTATCGCAAGAAAATAATTAATTAACCAAACCAATAAACATTTGTTAAAAAAAAAAAACTTAATTACCCATCGTGACGTATCAAAAAGAGGGCAATCAAGGCACGACATCTTCAATCTCGACCTGGCAAAACATGACACGACACGAAAACCCGACATGAAATTAGCGGGTTAGGTCAGAGATTTCGACACGTTTATGTAAATGGGTTGACACGACACGATAATTAAACAGGTAGGATTATGGTCAAGACTTTCAACTCGAAGATGACTCGATTAATTATATATTATTTATTATAAATTTCATATTTTTATAAATATATTATATGTTATAGACTTATAGTGGGCAAACTCAAGAATTAGAATTAATATTCTAATTTTCAAAGTTACTTAATTTTAATCATCCTTACAATCTATACATTTGCTCTCCAACTTTAATTCTTTTCATTCTTCCTTCTAAACTTACTATAAAGACAAAACCTCAAAAATGGTCCCTGTGGTTTTCGAAAATATCAAGTTTAGTCCCTATGTTCAAAAAACCTCACAGATGGTCCCTGTGATTTCAAAACTTTTAACAAATGATCATTTTCGCTAATTCCGTTAGCTTTTGACCGTTGAGTGAAGGGCATTTCTGTCTTTTCACTACTACAGGAACCATTTTTTTGAAGTTTTGCCCTTATTTAAAAAAAAGAAAAAAATTATTATTTAATATTAAAGGTCTCTCTCTCTCTCTCTCTCTCTCTCACCTTCCTTTTACTTTTTAGCCATACCCCCCTCCCCCCCCCCCCCATCTTTTTTTAATATGATTTTTGTCATTTTTATATTGGGAATTTGACTTTAATCCATGGCAAATTCATCAGAACCATCATCATCGATAAGCTTTACCTTATCATCTCATATTTCCAGCGGCTCTTCTCCAATCCCGGATCCACGCCCAAATCTTCAAACCATTAGCTTAAACAAACTCATCTCAAATTTAAAGAAGCTCTTATCTGTTTTCGTTTCTGATTACAACGATGCCAAAGTTGTTTTTGAGGGAATTCTAGTAGACATTCACATTCATAGGTGTATTTCAACTAGGTGTATTGATCGTATATCACACCCACCAATTGTATCATCTTTCTGATTTCTTCCTCAAACATCATTGAAAATCTTCATCATAAAACCTAAATTGTTACAGATTCTAGATTCGCAACCTCGTTTGGATTTCAATTTTGAAACCTAGTTTGGGTTTTTGATTTTGTGTTGTTTTCATTTTTAGATAACCAAACCCATTCATCGTTTATATTCTAGATTCTAGATGTTTTGATTTTCAGATAATCAAAACTAGCTTCATATTATGTGATGTTTTGATTTTCAGATAATCAAAACTGGGACGACGGAGCTTCATTGGGTTCAAGGTCGCCGGTGCTAAAAGGCTCTGGTTGGAGATGACAAAATGAAGGGAAGGAGAGTCATGTGTGGTGTTTCTAGAAGTGAAGATGGAGAAATGTGTGACACAGAGGTCATCGTCGGAAGTGCAACATTGTGTTCACCATATGAAATGGAATGGGGAAGAAGATCGTGAGAGAAGATGGTGGAACCAAGGAGATTAGATTTAGGATCGAAAATATTGTGTGTGTTTGTGTTTGTCTTTAATAGAGTTTCAAAGATCTGGTTTGCAAACTCAATTTTTTAAGGATTTCCATGAACTTTTTTGCAAACTCGATTGAGAAAGGCGATGATGGAATCAGAAAAATGGAGTCTTGGTTTTACTGCGTGGAGAGAGAGAGAGAGAGAGAGGAGAGAGCCTTTAATATTAAATAATATTTTTTTTCTTTTTTTTAAATAAGGGCAAAACTTCAAAAATGGTCCCTGTAGTAGTGAAAAGACAGAAATGCCCTTTACTTAACAGTCAAAAGCTAATGGAGTTAGTGAAAATGACCATTTGTTAAAAGTTTTGAAACCACAGGGACCATCTGTGAGGTTTTTTGAACTTAGGGACTAAACTTGATATTTTCAGAAACCACATGGACCATTTTTGAAGTTTTGTCTACTACAAATTTTATCATTCCATCTCATAATTTCAGTTAGGGCTGTTTACTATTCGGATAAAACCGAATTATCCAATTGGATAATTTGGATTAGACTATTTGGTTTGGATATTCGGATTTTTGGATTGGTTTTCAACAAAACCGAATTATTATTTTGGATTTCGGATTGGTTTTGGTTTATAAAATCAGAACCGAATAGTCCGAAAAAACCGAATAAACATTTATAATTTATCTATTTATAATATATATCTATAGTTATTTATTAATTTTGTAATTTATTTTTTCAAATAGGTTCAAAACGTTACACTCGATACAAAAAACATTAATACGCATTTTCTCTCAAAAGTTTTCTGTCTATAAAATATTTAACTATAATATATTTTCTTATTAGTTGTTTATAAATTTCAAATCACAACTAAATAATTTGTATTTGCTTCTTATGTAAAGTTGGGTAATATTAGAATTATATGTCGTTTTAAAATGTTTTGGTTTTTGTAAACCGAATTATAAAAACCGATCCAACCGAATTATAATTGGTTCGGATCGGATCGGATTTGAATTTAGTTTGGACTATTCGGATCCATGTTTTGAAAAGCGAAATCAAATTAGATTCACTTGATTGGATCGGATCAAACCGATCCATCCAAACAAACACCCCTAATTCCAGTGTTTCACTTTTTCCTTTTTGCCTCCACAACTCCTATTTTCCAACTTTTAAAATATTTCAACCCAACATGACACAACATATTTACAAGGTCTGAACCTTAACCCGAAACCCGACACGAAAATAAATGAATTGACATGACACGATAATTGAACGGGTCGGGTTAGGGTCAAGGCCTTTCAACCCGTTTAATGTCTTGACACGACACGAACCTGACACGACACGACACGTTTGCCAGGTCTACTTCTATCTTTTTCTCACATCATCAAGCTTTCCAGGATTCAACCCTAAATTCACCGTCTTCTCTTCGTACTCTTTCATGCTTCATACACCAAAACACAAAAAACTCGGATTCAATTTTTATTTAAGGGAGAATGTCATTGTACCACATTAAAGTTTAGTCATTTTTCTGATTTGATCACTATTTTTTTTTGCGCAATAGGTCCTTAAAGTCTTTTTTGACTTGTCAATTAAACCATTTTGCTCGAATTTAACTGGTTACCAGGTAACAAGGTTGATGTGACATTTATAATTAATTTATTTTTATAACTTGGGTGCCACGTTGTACAATCCACATATATAAGAGTATATTTTTTATTTTCTTAAATTTAGAAAATTTACTTAACTCTTCATATCATCGGAATTCCATTTCATCTACATGCCTCCTCCCTGCTTCTTATCTTCATATCTTCATATTTCTATTTCATGTTCGATTTGTTGGTTCTAAGGATGCCTTTACAAGTTATGATTTGAATAACATCTATTGGCCGATTTGTTGGTTCTAAAGATGCCTTTACAAGTCATGATTTGAATAACATCCATGAATCGAAGAACATCAATTTAAAGAAACACGGATTTGCATGAGTACCAGAAATTGAGAAATTTGGCTAACGTGCACTCAATAGCGGAGCTAGGTGGGGCGTTGGATAACTAAAGAGATTATAACATATTTTTTAATGTCTGATATTGGATAACTACATATATAATATATTGACAATGTTTGTATCCCCATATCAAAATTTTAGATATGCCCTGCATGCACCATGTTTGGTTATTAATCCATTCATGATGGTGTCTTTCACGGATAATCTAACGTGGCTAAACGAAGGGAACCGATATCTCTAGTGGCCATTTTTTAAAGGGAAGAGTCACCATTGACAAACCAACCTACAAAACATTTGTGTCGGTCGTGTGTGCCTTGCATAGAGGCCTGGCCGCCTGGCCACAACACAAAATAAATAAATAGATAAATAAATTTACATTTTTGGTCCCTTCACCATATTGGTCCTTGTTTGAAGTTTTCATAACGTATTTGGGCCCACAAATATAGTCACATTACATTACAAAAATCTCGGATAAGGACTTTATTTATCAAGACCACCTATTTCTTTTTGGTCCCCCTGTGTACCAAGACCACCTCTTTCTTTAACGGCTATAACTTTATTCCACTTTACCTGATTTAAACATTAAGGATTTATCTTTAAATTTATAATATATTTTAGAACTGTATATCGTGGTGCACTAATATATTTTACACATACAAGGTTTGAATGTTGAATCTTATTTAGGCAGCTGGGTATGAGCTACATGTTATTACATATTATCACATCTAAAAGGTGTCACATCATCATCCTAGTCATAAATAGGTGTTATATCACCAAATGTTAAAATAGACAACATCAAATAACATATAATAACACCCCTTATTTATTTATTTATTGACGTTTTTAGTTTCTATATTTCGAATTTTTTTATTTATGTCATAATATTTATAATTATAACATAAATTAAAATTAATATTTAAAAAGTAAAAATATAAATATAAATCCTAATATAAAAACAACATAAAAAATTACAATTAAGGATAAAAACACATTTAGAAACCTAAAAAAAACGAAATAAATTACATTTTTGATCTAAATTACTCAACTTCAGTGTCGTCATAGATATGATCTGCCAAGTCTTCTTGAAGTTGTTTATGTTTTCGTTGATCTTGAATATCAACAACTCTATGTAAGTATTTTGTTGTCCCTGGTTGAAATTGAATGTGCCCAGGTTCCGTAGGCGAATACTCGGCAATGTTTCGTCCTTTATCTTCAATCACCATGTTATGCATAATGATACATGTATACATAATATCTCGTAGTGTGTCCAACTCATATGCTCGTGTCGCATGTTCAACTATGTGTCATTTTGCTTTCAGAACTCCGAAAACACGTTCCACGTCCTTACGTGCTCCTTTTTGTCTTCTCTTGAAAAATTTATCTCTTGGTTCTATCGGGTGTCGAAACGCCTTCATAAACGTAGAATATGTTGGATATATTTCATCCGTGAGGTAATACCCGAACTTATACTCATTGCCATTTACTATGAAAGGAGCATCCGTTGCCTTTCCTGTCAAAAGGTCCTGAAATATTTGAAATATTTGTGACTGATCAAGAACGTTTACGTCATTGTTCGAACCCGCTACTCCAAAAAAGCATGCCAAATCCATAAGTCTTGAGATGCAACAGCCTCTAATACTAACGAAGGCGATCCAAGATGACCACTTGTGTATTGATCTTTCCACGCCACATGACAATTTCTCCATATCCACTTTGTGCAATCAATGCTTCCAAGCATTCCCGGAAAACCATGTCGTTCTTCATGCGCCACATATAGTTGTTGTATGTCATTCAATGAAGGTTTGCCCAAATATTTGTCACTGAAGGTTTCGATAACATCTCTCACCAATCTATACAAACTTTCTCGTTCGCTCTGACATTCTCATATAGTAATCAATAGAATCGGGCGATTCCCCCAAAGCCATAAGTTTGATTGCAGCAACATATTTTTGCAACCCTGTATAACCTCGTTTACCTCTCGCATCATACCTCAGTTTATTCATACCTAAACATATAATAAGTTTTTCAAACAATTATTTAATAATCTAAAAAACATATAATATAATTTTCAAATAGCTTTTTAATAATCTAAAAAACATATAATATAATTTTCAAATAGCTTTTTAATAATCTAAAAAACATATAATAAAATTTTCAAACAACTTTTTAATAATCTAAAGAACATATAATAAATTTTTAAAGCAATTATTTAATAATCTAAAGAAAATATATTAAAAAAGAAAATAATTGTAATTATGGTACCTGTTTTCCATTGCATTGGCTATTCGTTGAAATACATTTTTCCGCAAACGAAACCTTCTTTTAAAATCGTTTGGAGGTAGATACATTTATCCGCAAAATAATAGTGTACTAGACGTCTATGTCCCTCTTCACGGTCTATGTTCAACGCCGCACGTCTAGTCAGTAGTGGAGCTGGCTCTGACGGTATCATGTCCGTAACATATTGATACATCATACCCACGAACATATCATCCTCATCGATATCATGATTGTATGGATGGAACGGATCAAAATGTTCCTTTCTATAATTAAATAGAGTATTAAGGTAAAATGAAAATTTTGAAGTTGAAAGAAATGGAGATTATTGAAATAGTTTGTTGAAAATATGATGAAGGTAAAATGAAGATAAATTTTTGAGTATTTATAATAATAAAGAATTTTTTTTAATTGTGACCATTTACAAACGGTTAAAAATATGACTATTCCAGTAAAAAACAAATCAAAAAAGGTCGTTTCCTTACGTCACCACGGTAACGCCTCTTACCATAACGCCCAAAAACACAATAGGGGGCGGTGTTTAAGGCGTCGTAACGCAGTTATCTGTGAGCCACGTCATAATAACGCCATTAGGCGTTGCCCGCTCTGTGCCGCCTTATGGAATTTTGTATTTCAATATCTAAGGTCCTATATATTTATAGTAGGTAAACACGAGAATGTATTAATTATTTACTTAATCAAACATTAAAGACTTGGACATATATCCGTTGTTGCTTGTTGGTAGTTAATTGCAAAGTTGCAATATAACAAGAGTTATTAAATATTTCATTGTTGGTAATCAATTGCAAGGACTTTATGTGGATGGAGTGGAATGATTTCAACTTTAAAAGAAAATATATCATATTCACAAAGTGGAAGATGTAATCAAAACCAGGCATTTCTTAATAACTATTGGAACCCGCATGGGAATTCAGGAGAGGATAATAATCGCTAATGTCTATGGCCCACAATCATCGGTTGGAAAATGTAAACTCTGGGAAGACTTGCTACAAATAAAAAGAGAAACATTGGGAACCTGGATAGTGATGGGGGACTTCAACACATTACGAAGGCCTGATGAGAGATTCAATTCGCAATTCTGCCCCTCCATTGCGTATGCATTCAATCGATTCATTAGTGAAGCAGAACTATGTGACCTTCGTATGGGTGGACACAGGTACACTTTCTTTTGTCAAACGGACCTACAGATGAGCAAGCTTGATCGTTTCCTTGTGAGCCCCGAATTCGTGTATCAATTCCCCTCTACCTCTGTGACGGTCCTTCCCTGGGAGCTCTCGGACCATTGCCCAATCCTTCTCCAAACTTCAACTCAAGATTTTGGGAAACCTCCTTTTAGGTTCTTCAACTCGTGGATGAATCGGGAAGGATTTGATAAAGTTGTTACTGAAACCCGGGCTACTTTTGTTGATTATGGGAACCGTGACATGTTTGTACTGGCAAAATTAAAATATCTAAAAAATGCAATCAAGAAATAGAGAAGCATTGAGTTCCTAAAGGAGAATATGGAGCTGGAAAATCTCATAGCTACGGAGAATCGAACCTTAAGTAACAATGAGACACAGGAGAGAAGTGTGGGCTTTCATAAAATCGTTGATTTGGAGAGGATGGTCGTTCTTGATCTCAAACAAAAATAAAAAAATAGAGTGGGCAGTGGACGGGGATGAAAACACTTGCTTTTTTCATGGGTATGTTAATAATAAGAAGAATAAAAATCGAATCCATTGTCTAATCATCAATGGTGAATGGAATACGGATGCAAAAGAAATCAAGAAAGAGGTATTCAACTTCTACAGTAAGAAATTCCAGGAGAAATGGCCAACAAGACCAAAGCTTCTCAGTAATAGATTTCGTTCATTAAGTGTAGATGTTAGTAACATGATTGAGGCCCCTTTCAGTATTGAAGAAATTAAATCTGCAGTCTGGGTGTATGGGAATGAGAAGGCCCCTGGACCTGATGGATTCAGTTTTAAATTCATCAAAAAAATTTGGGATTTATTAAAGTCGGATATATTTTCATGTGTAAAACATTTTGAGATACATGGGCAGCTCAACATGGGATGTAACTCATCCTTTATAACACTAGTTCCAAAAATAAAAGACACACTCAAGTCAGGAGATTACCGATCAATCAGTCTCATTGGTTCTATTTATAAGATTATTGCAAAGACGCTTGCAAATCGACTGAAAGGAGTCATTGGGCACAACATCGATGAAGTGTAGTCGACATTTATAGAGGGAAGAAACATACTTGATGGACCACTTATAGTCAATGCACTATGCTCATGGGCAAAAAAGGTGAGAAAAAAATCATGCTCTTCAAAATCGACCTTTACAAGGCTTTTGACTCAATAAACTATGAGTACCTTGATTCCCTCCAAAAACAAATGGGATATGGTGAGAAATGGCGTAGATGGATTAAAGGCTGCCTTGTATCTACTAGAGTTTCCGTCCTTGTAAACGGCTCGCCCATAGAGGAGTTTTCCATGGAAAAAGGCGTTAGGCAAGGTGACCCCCTCTCCCCCTTTTCATTCATTATCGCCATGGAAGGCCTAAACATTGCTATGAAAGCAGCGTGTGAAAAAGGAATCTTCAAAGGAATCACAATTCCACATAACGAGGCGACAATATCACATTTGTTTTATTCAGATGATGCCCTTATTTTGGGTGATTGGAGTAGAAGTAACATAAGGAATCTTGCCCGAATCCTAAGGTGTTTTCATGTGACTTTTGGATTAAAAGTGAACTTCTAAAAATCAAAGGTATTTGGTATTGGTGCAAGTACACAAGAGGTGGCTAGATGGGCAACTCCACTGGGATGCGAACCAGAAAGACTCCCCTTCACTTACTTGGGAGTTCCTGTGTGGAGCAAACATGAAATTAAAAAAATACTGGAAGCCGGTTATTGAAAAGTTTCATACTAAACTCTCTACATGGAAGGCGACGACACTTTCCTTTGGGGGTCGAATGAAACTGATCAATTTGTTTTGGGGAACCTCCCACCATTTTATTTCTCTTTTTTTATTGAACCTATCGGGGTAGTAAACACACTTGAATCTATTAGAAGAAGGTTCCTTTGGGGAGGTCACGAAGGAAAAAAGAAAGTACATTGGGTATCTTGGGAAAAGGTCAAAGCTCCAAAAGAAATGGGTGGATTAGGAATTGGTTCGATGAGAGCCCTAAACCTAGCCTTGATCATGAAATGTTGGTGGAGGTTTAAGATGGATCCCTCACAATTATGGGCTCGAATGATTAAAGGAATCCAAATATTATGGACTAAACCATCGAGTGTCATCTCAAGAAAAGCCATTCCAAGGGCATGGAGCAATGTTGCAGGAATCAAAGATCATCTCAAAGAATTAGGGATTGATATGGATATAGTACTAGTAAAGCAGATGGATAAAGGAGATAACACTCTATTATGGTTTGACCAATGGATAGGGACACAACCCCTAAAACTAGTATTCCCAGCTCTATACCAGTTGGAGAGGTACAAAACGTGTAGAGTTGCAGATCGAATTCAATTTGGTCGACACACCTAGAGGTGGAAACTAACCCTTTCCTATGTTGACCAGGTAAGTGAACTGCATGCATTATCCTCACTGTTAGGAACTTTTCAACCCTCAACGGCGATGGATAGATGGCGATGCGGTATATCACCGGATGGAACGTACCATGTTGATGTACTTAGGCGACTGATTGATAAACCAACAACAATGGAACCAACAAAAAACATTGAATGGATTAAAGAGATACCTATTAAAGTTCAATGTTTTATATGGCGTGCGTGTCAAGGGAGAATTCCAACATTAAAGGAATTAATAAAGAGGGGATTAATCCAAGGTTCCTCGTCATGTATCTATTGTAGCTTAGAAGAGGAAGATGTGTGCCATGTAATCATTAAGTTCCTTTTTGCAACACACATATGGGAATGGGTCCTACAATGGTGTGACACTCTGGCGCCATCCCAATTCTCATATGTTCTTGATATCATTGAATTTGCTAGGGGATGGGAGAACTATCAATGGAAGAGAAATATGATGATCAGTATATGGTGGATCTAGAAGGCAAGGTGTGACAGGGTTTTTAAGAACCTCCATGTTAACCCGACAACAGTGGTGGGTAACATCAAATCGCAGGTCTTCACGTGGATCAAATATCGAATGGCGAAGAGCAGTTATAATTGGTTTGATTGGTCTAGCTATCCATTTTCTTGCTTGTAATATGTAATTGTTTTCTTTCTCATTTTTATCATGTACTTTGTTTCTCTTCCGGACCCGTTTAGTTACTTGTTGGACGAGTGTTAGTTTATTTTTTATATAATATATTTGCCGGTTCAAAAAAAAATATAATTGCCAAAATAACAACATTGGAAGAGCCTTTACTAAATTTGTTTAATCACTACATGATTGATTTGTCATTGTATAATTGAAAGAACATTTATTAAATGGTTTAATCAATTTTAAGAGCATGGACAAGTGAGAAAAACATGCATTATGTTTGGTTATTAATACATTCATGATGTTGTTTTTCATTGATAATCTATATATCAATTGAGAAATTGAGAAATCTGGCATGAATGGTTTTAATCTATAATAATAAAATATATGATAATATAAAAAATTGATGTCAATCCAGTTTCATTCTTTAACTTGTTTACGACTGAAAATTGTTTAAGTTTAGGATTGATTGTAGTATGGTTTCAAGAACCAGTTTTAGTTTTGGACTATTTTGTCCCTTTAAGTCTAAGTAACAATGACTATTTGACCCCATATTTATCTTTTTCATCCTCCTCAATCTTCATCTTTTTCATTAAAGTGAAAAATCTAGTAAGATACCATTATTTGATGTTTAACATTGAGAAAGACAGATTATAAATTATAAAGAAATTAAATATCCTCCTACTTTTTATTCCTACAAAACTTCATATCCAATTAAATGATGACATGTGTCATATTAGTATATTAAAATATCATTAAATTTCATTAAATGAACATTAAATTTTACACATGTTACCATTTAATTGGATAGTAAGATTTGTAAGAAAATAAGTAGAAGGATATTTAATTTCTCTAAATTATATACTTTATTGGTGTTCTTGTAAATGTATCCCAAAAAGTCAAAAATACCCTCTTCAATCTAAATAAATTACATAACCTATAAGAATTTTGCGTTCAATTTTTGTTGTTTTCTAACAAAATCAAATCGAGTCGATTAAGTATGGAAAGATCCAAAAATGCGAGTTATTATTACTAATCAATTTCCATAAGTTTTTCAAAAACACTGCAGTACCTCCTCAAAAAAACCTCACTAACCAAAAACATGTGTAATCATATTGATTTCTAGACTGCTTTTCTAGTTATTCAGAGTGATTATAGAGCAAAAAAACAAGTCCAAATTCACTCATCATGCCTTGCTATCAATCGTCATGGGCACCGTTTCTTGCTTTCTTGCTCCATTCTGCAATATGTCACAAATTCGGTTACTAAGGTGATTTTCATTAAGGAGAACATTCATGTCTTTTGTATATATGATGGATGGAGAATGGGTTCCTTTTAGGTTGGACAAAAAGTTACAATTTTTTCCTATTGATATCGGTCTTAGGGGTTTTTTCTTTTTTTCTCGATTAAGTCATGTATAAGTGGTTGAAGGCGGAATGATGTTTGTTTCGATAAAGTGTTGTATACATAAGGTCTGTTTCTTTTCTAGACCGAATAAACGGTTTGAATGAGACCAAATGACCATTTTACCTTTACATCCCAGAAAAACAAACTTCAAAATATTCACAATTTTTAAGGGAAGGAAAAAAGGACAGATCCGTAAAGGGCTAGTGCCTGAATACATTAAACCATGTTTTTTTGGCTTAACCAATTAAGTCATTTTGTCCAGATTAAGTGCTTAATACATTAGGTCAAAAATAAACATTCCCTTGGACCGATGTATGTCAAAGGCAGTACAATTTGTTCTATTATGACGTGACATGACATGTCATGTATGTATATCCATTTTACTGCAACTTACACTAGATTGTAGGTGTTCCAATTTGTTCATTTTCGCAAAAATATTTCCATAAAATTGTGCATCTTTCTTGTTATGCTCCTTCACCTTTTCTTTCAACAATTTGTACTCCAACTTCACATCCCTAATCAAAGACCAAAATCATACATGATTCTTAACTTCTTTCAAATTCAAAATTCAAAAATCCAAAGAAATCAAAATTACCTATTTTTAGGATCAATCTCGAGTGCTTTCCTAATATCCATCTCTGCAAGATCCAAATCAACAAGTTGAATGTACGCTTGGGCTCTTCTATAAAGCGCCTTCACATTCTTGCTATCAGCATCCAAGACCTTTGTGCAAAGCTTTACTGTTTGTTTATAGTCTTTCAGTTTTAATTTGCATGCAGCATTGTTCAAATTGCAGCTGATTTTTAAAATTTTGGATTCTTGTTTTTCATCATCACTAAAAGTTGAGTCATATTCAACGAAACTAAGAGCCTGTGTCATAAAAAAGGTTGTATGGTTAGCTAAGTGGTGTCAAAAAGTATCTGAGAAAATGAGAAAAAGCACACGAGGGTAAATTTGTAAAAGAATAAGTCTTAGAAATTCGAAGTGTTAATATTGGTTTATATATACAAGAGATGAAGTATAATAATAATAAATATATAATATGTATTTATATTTATATTACCTTTTCGTATCTTTTTGAAGCTCTCTCGTATTTTTGTCTCTTGAAAAGCGTATTCCCTTCTTCTTTCTTTCTCCCTGAAGTTTCGATCTTTTCTTGTGTACTTAATTCCCACGTGTCTTTTTCCTGTAACAACTCAAACCATTTTTATCCTTCCGAATTCTTCAAGAACCCTAAAAAAGATCAAAACTTTTGCAATTTCCATACCTTTTCAAATGAAATCAACTCAATATCATAATACACATTGGAATTCGCAGGAATAATTGCTGATTCTTGATGTGATTCGATTGAAGCAAATCCATACTCTGGATGAATAGTCAACACTGCAACTTCACCCTTCTTCATCGTCTTCACACTTCTATCAATTCCATCAATAACTTGTTCTATCATCAAAAAAGAAACCGATTTCGTTGTTATTAGCTCACGTCTTTTCATTTTTTTTTTAAAATCACCAAAATGCCACTCACCTTCATCAATCTTGAACTCAAATGGTGTCTCGTTGTGTCCTTTATTCACAAAGACAGTTCCATCTTCGAGTTTCCCGACCAATTTCACTATTTAAAAAAAAAAAGAAAAAAAAAAGCATAAGTACATTAAGGCTTATAAGGGGCCCACAATGTCCACGTGGGATGAGTTGTTACAAAGACGAAGAAAACCTTGAACAATTGCACCATCATTCGGACGATCATACCCTTCTCCTTCTTTCAAGATTTTCTTTAAAACCTTTTTGTCTGTTGTAACCTCTGAAACAATCTTCCATGAAACCAACTCAACGGTTATTTGAATGGTGGTGTTTGGTGGCACAACACATTCATCACCACCTGATGGGTCCCGCCCGTTCTCCCCAAATCCATCTATTGATCAAAAATGACGAAAAAGCCCTTCAAGATTCAATCTTGTGAATGTGAAATACAATAAACTAAAATTTTGTGTTGATTCCAATTCAAAATCTCACATTGTGGCTTCACTGTGAAGAGGGCTTTTTCTCCCTTCTTCATTGTTTTCACAGCTTTTGACAATGCAGGACAAAAACACCCTATGCATATATAACCTCTTGTAAGTAACAACTGTTGAGGGTAAATACGTAATTTCAACATCGGGAAACTACTTACCATCTTTAACCGTAAACTCGACTTCCTCACTTTTTGAAACTAAACTTCCATCCTCAAGCCGCACCTCATACTTAACTGTATGACACACGAATCATGTTATGACAGACATATTATGACACGACAGGTTAACACAGTTTAACAGTAAAAAGATGTAATGTACCTAGAACTTCATCTGGATCTTTGGGAGTTTGCCAGTTTTGTCCTTCAGTTACTATTGTCTTCAAAATACCTCCATCTTTGGAAATATCTTTCACTTTGGTCCATGAAAGCAACTCAATTTCAAACTGAAGTGTTGCATTAGGAGGAATAGTGGGAGGCGATCCGGATTCACCATATGCAAGAGCGGGAGGAATTGTAAAAAGGGATTTTTCGCCTTTTTTCATAGTCTTGATACCATCGTCCCACCCTTGGATCACGTGTCCTGTAATGGCAAAAACGAATATCAAGAAATGTGCAGAAATCGACTCATGGGTAGTGTTCCAAATACGATTACTACTTTTAGAAAGAAGAATTATCGTGTGAAATTGTTCAGAATTACTCTTACCGAGCCCGAGCTTGAACTTAAATGGCAGCTCCCGATCGAGGCTTGAATCAAATCGAGTTCCATCGAGTAAACTTCCAACATAGTGAACTGTAGAATTGAATCAGAATGCTACATTATGGAATTCCCAAATCGAAATTCATGCAAATGATGAGAATTTTGATTTTGAAGAAAATGTATGGAAATTACCTTCAACTTCATCGCCATTAATGGGGGTATCCCAGCCATCACCTTCATTAAGGATCTTTTTCTTCAACCCATCTTTTCCAATCTCCTTCTCTTCTCCTACTTTTCCGCCAGCTCTACCTTCGGGCGCGTCCATGTCGTCGCCGATTGCGTCTTCTCCGTCGGTTTCGTTGAATTTTCCGGCAGTCGGAATATCAAAATCGTCCTCCATTTATCCGATAACACAGTTTTATATCTGTGGATATCCAAATGCAGACAAAAAACGGAAGGGGGTGATGGTGAAACGTGAGGTTGTTATCTGAAGGGTGTGCGGATATGATCTGAGAGGCTCTGATTGAATCAAATGACACAGAAGAGATGATGCTTCTGCCATGGGGTATATATACGCATGGGTTTGAAGGGAGAGAGAGTGAGAGTTCCATGGATTTGAAGAGAAGATGAGAGCGGGTAAAAGGGATGATATTTGGTAAGTAAGCTGTCTCTTTAACGCCTTCTTTTCCTCTACGATCCAATCTTCATGGGTGTGTTAATTACCATTACAGTTCCTGAAATTAACAAGAAACCCTACTGATAGTTGGAAGAAATTCGAAATGGGTTCTGTTTTATTGATGATTTTAGAACTTTAGATCGGCAAAATTTGGATGATTTATCTGATTATCAAGAACTCCGGGCATGGTTTGGTTGATTTTGAATTTGAGCTTCGAAATTAAATGATTTTTTTTTGTGAAATTTAGTGTGACCAAATAATTAATAAATTATTATTGAAAAGTTGTACGAATTTACGTAACAAAATCAAAATTAAAAATCTCAGATTTTTATTAGCATCCATATAAAAGTAAGACTATACTTAAACAACATTCTGACTACTCCAAACATAACCAAGAACCTTATTTCCATTGGAAAATATACCCAACATAATAAAATATTATATTGACTTTGATGAGTTTGGTTTTTATTCTGGGTGTGGGCGCAGTTTGGGACCATGCACACCGCCCCCAGACCGCAGTCTGGTGCAGTTTTGATCGCACTGCGGCTAAGGAATAACGCGTCACGTGATTGGCTGGTGGAATAACTAACCGTTAAATGCTTTTGGGCGTTGCTTTTTTTTTTTTTTCCTTTTTGCCTTTCTTTCCTATATATACATATACAATTCATTTGTTTTTAACCACAATATAACCTTTTCTCTCTCTCAAATTTTTTTAAAAAATCACCACTCTTTCTCAAAAATGAAATCTTCTTCATCTTCTGAAGAATTTCAGACTATTTTTGATGTTATTGTTGCGTGTGCTCAAATGGCAAAACAAACATACGATGCTTTATGCAATAACGCAGCTGCTAGTTCTCAACGGAGAACACGAAGATATATTTTCAGAAATTGTGAAGAAGCCAACCAACGTTTGGTGCAAGACTATTTTGAACAGAATGTCACTTATCAAGGGTATTATTTTCGTAGGCGCTTCAGAATGTTCAAAGGTTTATACGAACGTATAGTTGAAGATGTAACGAGGGAGTGCAGTTTTTTTCAACAACGGTACGATGCTAGAGGTACACCCGGTTTCACTCCCTTACAAAAATGCACGGCCACACTTCGACAGTTAGCATATGACATTCCGCTTGATGCGTTAGACGAAAGTTTTAGGATGTCTGCTAAGATAGCACGAGACAGTCTCCACTTTTTCTGCAAAACTGTGATTCAGTTTTATGGTCCAAAATATTTACTTAAACCTACATGTAATGACATCTTGCAATTGCAAGCTTATCATGATAGTCTGCATGCGTTTCCTGGAATGCTAGGAAGCTTAGATTGGCATGGGAAAATTGCCCTACGTCATATCATGGGCAATTTACCCGAAGTGATCATTGTCACCCAACGGTCATACTTGAAGCAGTTGCATCACAAGATATGTGGATTTGGCATGCTTTTTTTGGTTCTCGTGGTTCGATTAACGATATCAACGTTCTTAATCGTTCACCTATATTTAACAACATATACGATGAATCTGCACCAGATTCTTCTTTTGAAGTGTGTGGAACGCCATATAAGTATGGTTATTTTCTGGTCGATGGAATCTATCCAGAATATGTTGTATTTGTTAAATCGTTTACGTGTCCACATGGTTCTAGACGAAAGAAATTCAAGAGAGTTCAAGAAAGAGCTAGGAAGGATGTTGAGCGTGCTTTTGGAGCTCTAAAGAAACGGTGGTTCATATTGAAAAAACCAGCAAGTTACTTAGGCGAGGAAAAACTTCAAGAAATCATGTATACATGTCTCATATTGCATAACGTGGTTATTGAAGACGAAGGAAGAGTGATATGTGCGTTTGATGAGGAAGAAACCATACCAGAGACACAACCAATAGAAATTGGTGGCGAAGAGTATATGAACAGGGAAGCAGAGATACATTGCACTGAAACATTTCACAATATTCGCAATGACTTGGCGGAACACATTTACGGGGTTCAAAACATTAACCTTAATTTGGATCCATTGGATGACTCCGAAGACGAGTTCTAAGAGAACGGCTTTATGTAGTTTGTTTTAGTTATTTTATTTGTGTTTTTTAAGTTTCTAAGATTATTTTAATGTCATGTGTGTGTGGTTTTCGTTTTTTTTTTTGTGGTAATGCAATGTAATATTTTTTTTTAATTTTCAAGTAATGAAAAATTATGTTTTTTATTAAAAAAAGAAATTTTAATTAAAATAGCTAAAAAAAGAAAAAAAAAAGTGTGGCACCACTCCCTTGGTGTGGCAAGAAACCACACTTGTGTGGTAAAAAATGACATGACGTTTATGTGGCGGGGGAGGGAGTGTGGTTTCAGTGACACCACTCCCTCCAGCCTTAATGGTTAACAAGCCACCAACCTCTTATTTGATGTGATAACATGGGCTCCCTTTATGATGTTGCTTTCGCTCCTCAAGTACTCATTTTGGCATCAACAACTTGTTTATCCCGGTGATCAAGCATTAAAGTCTCTACTTTCAAGTATTTTAATTTTTTAGAATAACCAAAAAGTCTAGTGCATTATGTCAAGCTTTTCAGTTTGGTAAATACGTTAAATTTCCTTTTGAAATTTCTAATTTCAACATGCTTTCAATATTATTCACTCAATATTTTGACATCTTTGATTTCAAGTGTGAACCCTCCGGCCTCACTGCTTAGGTTGGACCCTCCGGTCCAATCTCAGTAAAGCACAGAATAATATAACATATATCACAAAGACAAAATGCACAATATCACATAATTCAGTACAAACACATATAACCCTCCGGTCACACAGTATTACCACTCAGGTATGTATAGTGAGAAGACTCATCTTGGAAGTAAGCAAGTAGATCTAGCACCCCACGAACAGTCTAGACTCTGCCTACATAATATAATTATCTCGAATAAGCAAATTGTAATAACCACTAGAGATGCTAAGCTAACTTCTCCACTAATCTCATAAGGGGGTGAAAAGACCATTTTACCCCTCCATGGTCTCTAAGGTCCACAGTTGACCAAACCCTAAAAGTCAATGAAAACTCTCCAGTTAACAGTCCATGTTAACTAAACTTGTCGAGTTCCTTCATTTTCTCTGGAATATCGGGAAAATCCAACTCAACTCGTCGATTTGTCTCCTTAACCCGTCGAGTTGTAGCGCGTCCAATGTAATCGGGGAAAACCCTAACTGACTCGTCGAGTTGGCTCAAGCAATCGTTGAGTCCCTCTAGACAATTTCTCATTCAGACGATTCTAAGCAGAAATAAGGTCTCAAACTCTAGATCTAGCCTCTCAAGGTTGAAATACCACGTAAAGTTGCAAGCTTACGTCTAAGCATGGCATCTAGGACTCGAAATGCCAACATAAGCTCTATGTAGGGTTAAATGTATAAAAGCTTGCATGTAGCTTAATAAAGCTTGAATCCTTGGCCTCAAAGGACCTCAAACAACCCATATCTGATGTTTAAATCCCATGTCATGCTCAAGTGACCAAATAACCAAAAGATAGATGAGAGAAAACCCTAAAACTCCATAGGAAGAGGTCTAACAAAAGAAATGGTCAGGTGGTAGCTTTTTACTTCCAGACAGAAGCTATCACTGAAGAACACTGGATCCAAAGGTCCCTCCTCGATCCAAGCCGCGTTGCTCTCCAATTTCCTTCCAATATGCACAAGAATACTTCAAATTTAATCTTTCTCTCTCACACAACGAATGGAACTTGTTTAGGGTTTCTCACAGAGCTCTAAGGTTACAAGGGAGGCGGATTAGAAGGCTTAAGGTCCTTTAAATAAGACACAAACCATGAAAATTAGGGTTTTCTCACTTGGCACCTACTCTTCGAGTTGGGGTCTTCCAACTCGTCACGTATTCTCTAAAAATCCAATAGTCATCAACTCCTCTACTCGACAAGTTGGGGAATCCAACTTGTCGAGTTGATCTAAAATTATGTAAGTAAATTATTTAAAAATCATACCTGGGAGTCGGGATGTTACAATTCTCCCACACTAGAATCAGACTTCGCCCCCGAAGTCATCCTCCGGAAACAACTCTGGGTTCTACTCCTGCATCTTGGACTTTGGCTCCTAAGTCCACTCGGATCCCTTCCGATGTTGCCACTAAACCTAAACCAATGGTACCTCTTTATTCCTTAATACCTTCACCTTCCTATCCAAGATCACTACCGGCCTCTTACTGTAGTTCAAACACTCATCAACCTAAATGTCCTCTAAAGGGACCACTTCCGTCTCATTGGCTACACACTTCCTTAGCTAGGACACATGGAAGGTGTTATTAATCTGACTCAAATCTGCAGGAAGCTCCAACCGATAAGCTACCTTACCCAGTCAGGCAATCACCCTGAAAGAGCCAATGTATCTAGGGCCTAGCTTGCCCCGTTTCCTGAATTGGATCACCCCTTTCCATAGGGATACCTTTAGGAGGACCAGATCTCTGACCTGAAACTATAGCTCTGAATGGCGTCGGTCGGCGTAACTCTTCTGATGACTCTGGGTCGTTAGTAACCTTTATCTAACCTGCTGGATCTGCTCTGTCATCTTGAGCATTATCTCAATGCCCCCAAATCACTATCTTCCATACCTCTCCCCAACAAATAGGAGTCTGAAACCTCCTCCCATATAAGAGTTCAAAGGGAGGCATACCTATATTGGAATGGTGGTTGTTTTTGTATGCAAACTCAGCCAAGGGCAAGTAAGTGTCCCAACTTCCACCGAAGTCCTTAACACATAAACGTAACATGTCTTCGAGCGTCTGAATCGTTCGCTCACTCTGCCCGTTTGTCTGTGGGTGATAAGTGGTTGAAAAGACTTTAGACCAATCTATTTATCAAACAATGACTGTAAATAAGAACAATAAGGTTTCACGAAGAAAAGCTTTCACTAAGAATGATAATCTCACCAAGAGATTATTGTTTGCACAAAGCGGCTATTAGGGTTTGTGAAAGGCGTATGAACTACACAAACCGATACAGAACAATATATAATACTATTCTAGACAATCCCTACAAATCAGGGATATAAAGCAAACTAATATACGCTAACTATGGAAACAAGATAAATACAAGATCTGTTACAATGCACTGAATAAAGCTATATACACTGAGTTATTGAAATGTTGATGCTGATGCTGAGATATGCGCTGATGCTGAAAGATAAATTTCAAAACATCATCATATTTCAAGGTTTGACCTTACAATCTCCCCCAATATGATGATGTTCAAAACCAACTAAATTAGAACACCTCTGGACAAGAATTCCTCATACTCAGCTTCAGCTTCTATTTTTACTGGCCAATAAGGACTATCCAGCAACTCTTGTCTTCTATTCAGCAGCTCCATAGCAATAAGGATGTGAAACTCTCTGGAGAGATCTTGATGACTCATGCACATTTGCCTTAAGCCGACGAGATGAGTGGTTGGAGCCCTTGGAATCTCAGCAGTTCGCTGAAAACACATTTTTCTGTTTTTGTCGAGATAGAACATCCCGTGTTCAGGAACTGAGATAAATTTATGTTGAACCGGGTCAACACCGATAGGAAGAGAGTTGTTTATTCCACCAGCACCAAAGTTCAGAACCAACACATCTTCACCATTAACTTGAAATTTGGTTCTTCGGATTCTAGGAACTGATGAACTTTGGCCTTGATGCTGTGGTCGTTCTTTAGGAACAAGGTCCCAACGCTGAACTTTCTTGATCAGCAGATGAAGAGCACATGTTAGTTCAGAGGAGAGAGTTGAAGTTTGCTTGGATGCTAATTCGAGTAATTCCATCCATTCAGAATATCCATATTTGATCAGCTCATCCCTCTTGACAACTTCAGTGTATGGATGTTGTGAACCTTGACGAGTGATCAGCAACGTAAGAATTTTCTCATTGCGTGGTTTGGAAGCTTTAACTTTGATGATTTTATCACTACACACTCGTCATCTAAGAACATCTTGAAACCTCTTTCAATCAATCCTGTCTAGAATACTATCAGTTTTAGGCTTACTGCTGCTAGGAGGAGGCTGAGAAGATTGAGATTTGGACTGAAATTCTAAGAATTTCTGTATCTGAGCTTCAAAAGATCCTTTGGCCTGAAGTTTATGCTGAATGAGAGATTCATCAGCTTGAGCAATATTCTTTAGAAGCTGAGCTTGATTGGCTTCATCAAGAATTTGCTTAACTTGATCAGGAGACATATTCCATTCAGCCGCCAAATTTGATATACTGACTATGGACTTGGGTTTCTTGCAGGACAGAGAAGTATCAGTCTGTGAAGGGGCCAAGTCAGTATCTTTTGCCTTACGCTTGCGAGATAGCGGTTGGGTATCTTCACTAGCAACATCTGAATCTTCTCCTTGGACCGGAATAATGGGATCAATGAATTTCATGTCTGGCCTTTGACATCCATTATCAAGTTCATCTGAATCTTCTTCTTGGACTGGAATAGAGGGATCAATGAAGTTCATATCTAATATTTGACATTCATCATCTTGTTCATCATCATGCTCACTATCTTCGACAAGCTTTTCAGTATCTGCTGGACTATTAGGTTCCGTAGAATCAGACTCGTGCATTGGCTTTGGTGACTCAGTCTGAACTAGAGTGTTGTCAACATATTCAGTGTCTCTCTCTTTTGGATCATCATCAATATTATCCGCAGCATCAGTATCTCCCCCTTTTTGAGCATCATCAGTATGGGGACTAGAGGAAGGAGTATGCAAGAGAACTCCCTTTAGCTGATGAACATCAGCCTCAATGCGTAGAAGACGCTGACTCATGTCCCGAGTCAGTGTCAGAATTTCATTAAATGCTGAGGCCGGGATATGAAGGAATGAAGTACCTGGAGCTGCTTGTGAGTGTGGTTGCGTCCCCGGAGAAGGTTGGTCCCCCTGGGGTAGATTCTCCCCCTGGGAGGGATGCTCCCCCTGAGATGGTTACTCCCCTTGAATCAGTGGTTCCTCTTGAGCTGAGTAAACTTTCTCAGTGACAGAGACAGTATGATGAGAAAGTTGAGGGGAGAAATGACCACCATCTTGTGGTTCAGCTTCTTGATCAGCATGATCTTCATGGTTACCATCAGTTCCTTCATCAGTATCAGCAGTGAGTGATGGAACAATGTATGGATTTGCAATCCATTCTCTCATCCTATCAGAGATGCCGATGTCAGTATCCAATGGATCATCTTGATACATTCGAGTTGACATACGTGGACATTGGATGGGGTTTCCAGAGTGTGAGTAATAATCTGCAGCGAAAAATTTATCTAATACCAGAGCAATCCAGCGTGGAAAGGGAACATGATCAGCACGTACATTTTCACTAAGGAGTTGAACAAGTTGATCAAAGAAGAAAGCTCCATAGTCAAGCCTTTTGTTGAGAAGAAGAGAACAGACGACTTATTGCTCATAAGTGCTCAGTTGATCACCACTTCGAGACTTATGACCCACACATTTGCACAGAGCACCTGTGAAGAATTTCCATTCTGGGGTCATACATTGACGTAGAATAAGAGCTGATCGAGTCCCAGCCTTTGAGTGATCATATCCCAGTTGATCAAAGAGACGTCGACAACATTCAATAGGAGGGAGTTCAGAGAAGAAATCAAAAATTGGTAACCGGAGCGCGGCACTGAGGAGGTCAGCAGTAATAAAGACTGAGTGTCTTCCACGGCCAATAGTCCCGGAGATGACATTGTTTTCATCATTGAGTGTTGCAGTGTAGTAGAACTCACATACTTGTTCAGGAAAGAACTCTGATGGAACATCGCTGATTGCGTATCGGAGTCGGCATGAGGCTAAGAAGTTAACAAAATCATCAAGTCCAAGACCTCGATGAACATCTGGAATGTCAGGATTGAAGACAACGTTGGTGGTTTTGATGTATATTGGAAGAGGAGGAGAGTTTGGGGCAGGGATTACCCTTCGTGAAGTAGAGGAAAATGTGAATAGTGATGCCGCCATTAAAGAATGTTAGGAATCTAGGGTTTTGAAAATACGCGGAGGAAATTTGAATTGTGGAAGGAAGGTTTGAAATAGGGTTTGAAAGAGGTTTAAATATGGAATTAAACGGGCTTTTAAAAGGCAATGATTATCTTTTTCAAAAATAACTGTGTATTGTAACAACCTGTCAAATCAGAAAAATAGCCGTTGGGTAAAGGAGCCGTTGGACTGAAGATGAAACGACAATCAGTGTCTGTGGAAGCGCTGAGATCAGTGTCACAAAAGTTACATGCTAAGGATGGTTCTCTGTCAATTCAAGGTACAACTTGCTTGATTAAGGCTAGCAAGGAGGTTGGTGCGTGTGATAGATACTAGTTAGATTATCTAACCAGCGGCACAGAGTGTGGTGTCTTTATCAGTGAGTGGTTCGTCTTACTGAATCATTAGACACTGAGTGAGAAGAAGGTAAAGAGAGGATTGTTGCGTGTGATAGACCGTGGTGTTTTGGTCTAACCATCGGCAAAGCCTGTTGGACTCTCATCAGCGCGTGTTTTGTCACACTGAATCACAGAATCAGTGAAAGATTGGTAAGAAGAGATAGTTGCGTGTGATAGATCTTGGTGCTTTGATCTAACCATCGGCAAAGAGTTTCAAGTTGTTATCAGTGTATGGTTTAATACAATGAATCATTCAACTTTAGTTTAGAAGATTTGAAGAAGAGAGAGAGAGAGAGAGAGAGAGAGAGAGAGAGAGAGATAAGAGATCAAACCAAGGACTCAGTGTGAAAAATCATCAGCATGTCAACATCAGCGAAAAGTACATCAGCTTATAAGACAATAGCAAACATTAGCAAAATAAATTACAAAGAGATCATTCCAAGTTCTCCAATAATGTAAGCAGTTGTTTGAGAATCCAGTGCCTTGGTGAAGATATCAGCTAGTTGTTCTGAAGTATTGACATGTTCAAGAACAACCTTACCCTTCTCAACATTATCTCTGATGAAGTGATGTCTGATTTCGATATGCTTTGTCTTTGAGTGTTGAACAGGGTTTTGTGTGATCTGAATGGCACTGGTGTTATCACAGTATATGGGAGTCTTGGAGAACTTGATCCCATAATCTAGAAGCTGATTTTGAATCCATAAGAGTTGAGCACAACATCTTCCAGCAGCAACATACTCAGCTTCTGCAGTCGAGATGGCTACTGATGTTTGCTTTTTGCTAGACCAGCTAATGAGACGATTTCCAAGGAAATGACATCCACCTGACGTACTCTTTTTGTCTAAGTTGCATCCTGCATAGTCTGAATCAGTGTATCCAAAAAGTTCAAATGCTGAGTCGTGAGGATACCACAGTGCTAAGTTCTGAGTCCCCTTCAAGTATCGAAAAATACGTTTGACGGCCATGAGATGAGACTCCTTTGGATTAGCTTGGAATCGAGCACAAAGAATAGTTCCAAACATGATATCAGGACGACTTGCAGTGAGATACAGAAGAGATCCAATCATTCCTCGATAAAGAGAGTGATTGACATCAGTACCAGTTGGATCAGCGTGCATTTTATCAGTCTTGGACACAGGAGTAGAGGCTGGTTTGTAGTCACTGAGAGAATACTTAACCAGCAAGTCAGAAATATATTTACTTTGGCAAATAGAGATACCTGATCTTTGTTGCTGAACTTCAAGACCTAAGAAAAAGGTCATCTTCCCCATCATGCTCATTTCGAACCTTTGAGACATGATCTCTGCAAATTCCTTGCTCAGCTTCTCATTTGGAGAGCCAAATATGATCTCATCGACATAAATTTGAACAAGAATCATGCCTGAGCCTTTGTTTTTGATGAAGAGAGTGTTGTCAATTGCTCCTTGTTTGTATCCATTTTCAAAAAGATACGATGTCAGCGTCTCATACCAAGCCCTAGGAGCTTGCTTCAGTCCATAAACAGCTTTGTCTAGTCGGTATACATAATCCGGGTGATCTTTGTCAACAAAGCCTGGGGGATGACTAAGGAATACTTCTTCTTCTAGAACACCATGAAGGAATGTTGTCTTCACATCCATCTGATAGACAATGAAATTCATGTAGGATGCGTATGCGAGAAACAGTCTGATTGCTTCAATGCGAGCAACTGGAGCAAAGGTTTCCCCGTAGTCGATGGATTCGATTTGAGTGAACCCTTGAGCAAAAAGCCTTGCTTTGTTGCGAATAATGATGCCATCTTTATCAACCTTGTTGCGATAGACCCAACGTGTTCCGGTGATGATCTTTCCTGATGGTCTGGGAACAAGAGTCCAAACCTTGTGCCTTTCAAACTCATTCAGCTCATCTTACATGGATTTAATCCAGTCAGCGTCTTAAAGAGCTGAGTGTATCTTGTCAGGTAAGATCATTGAAACAAAGTTAACATACATACAGAAATTATTTGATACACGAGATCTGGTTCGGACACCATCATGAAGATTCCCAATAATTTGATCAACAGGGTGATCTCGATGCACAGGAGTTGATACTGATTCCAATGGATTTGACGCTGATGAGTTATTACTGAGAGGAACATCAGTTGCAGGAGAATCTCAAGCTTCAAGGGTTTCATCAGCATCTGACGAATTAGATGATGATCTAACTGCAGTATCTTGATTCAAGGAACTTAGAACTGGGATGATAGAGTCAGAAATGGTAGCTTCATCTTCAGCATGAGGTACTTCATTATATGGGCAAGAGAGAAGCTCTTTAAAAATAGAGGGAGAATGAGTGACCTTTTCATCAATGTATGATTCCTCATCAAACTTCACATGAATGGATTCTTCAATGCACTGCTTGTTCACATGAAAGACACGAAAAGCCTTTGAAATAGATGAGTACCCAACAAAAAACCTTTGTCAGCCTTAGGCTCAAATTTTGATCTTGGGTCACGCTGATTAAGAATATAACAAATACATCCGAACACGTGAAAGAAGGATACGTTTGGCTTTCGACCTTTCAGCATTTCATATGGTGTCTTCTTGTGAATCCTGTGAATTAGAGATCGATTCTAAGAATAGCATGCTGTGTTAACAGCTTCAGCCCAAAATGACATAGGAAGACCAGCATGAATCATTAAGGTTCTTCCTGCCTCAATCAGTGTTCTATTTCTTCGTTTAGCAACTCCATTTTGTTGAGGAGTACGAGGAGCTGAGAAGTTTTGCCCAATGCCTTTATGATCACAAAATTCTTCAAGAGTTGAATTCCGGAACTCAGTGCCATGATCACTTCTTAGCTGCTTAACTTTGAGACCCGTCAGTGTCTCATTTTTACGAATCAGTGAGATAATTTCTTGTGCAGCATGACTCTTCTTCTTTAGGAAAACCACCCATGTGAATCGAGTGAACTCATCCACAACCACTAGAGTATACTTATTTCCTCCTTGAGAACGAACAGGAATAGGTCCAAACAAGTCCATGTGTAGTAAATGAAGAGGAACAGATATGCTAGAACATGACTTGGGTTTGAATGATGACTTGGTTTGTTTTCCTTGTTCACACGCTGAGCACATCTTGTCTTTTACAACACTGAATTTTGGGAGACCTCTAACTAGATCTTGATTGGATATCTTGGATAGATTCTTAAAGTTCAAATGAGAGAACCTTTTATGCCAAATCCAGCTAAGATTGGTTTGAGACTTTGTAAAGAAACATTGCATCAGCGCCTTGTCACTTGAGAACATATCAAGAACATATATATCATCTTTTCTACTTGCTGAAAGTACAATGTTCTTGTCAGTGTTGACAACTCTTCCTTCCTTCTTTGTAAAGTGAATTTCATAATCAGCATCACACAATTGGCTGATGGAGATAAGATTGTGTTTGAGACCCTTTACATATGAAACGTTTTGAAAGACCACGTTATTACACTTGATATTTCCATATCCTTTGGTGAATCCCTTTCCATTGTCTCCGTATGTTACTGCAGGACCAGTTTTCTTTACATAATCTTCCAGGAGAGACTTGGATCCTGTCATATGTCTTGAGCATCCACTATCTAAGTACCAAAGACGTTCCTGACCCTACAGTGCTGACAAACTAGTTAGAACATACTGACCCATTCGAAGATGGGTCATTCACAATGTTATTTGATAATAAGTTATAACACTCTTTAGGAAGACATTTTAAAGAATTTGACTTAAGAGTCCATTTTTCATTTCTAACTTTAATGTTATCAGCTCTTAAAGATGTTTCATCAAATGGGCATTCACTGATCTTATGAGAGGTATCACCACATCTGTAACAAACTCTAGTACCAAAGTTCTTCTTGGTGAGCATATTTCTAGACTTAACACATTTAGACTTGTAAGATTCACCAAGTGAACTTTGAGTCCCTTTGTTTATCATTGAATCACAACTGAATTCAGTGGCAGATAAAATATGATCAATGACAGATGTGGAGCTGACATCAGTATCTGATTTGGACATGTTCACAGAAGCTTTGCAATCAGGGAAATGTTTAAGTTGTTCATGAACAGCGTGAAACACTCCATTTGAGATAGGGAAGGCAATAATATTCTCAGAGAGAGGAGTTGGTCTCACAAGATGTGCAGGATAAGAGGTTGGATCAATTCCGGTAATTTCAACATCACAGTCAATGACACCATTAGAGTTAGTAACACAGTATTCATCAATTAGACTCTGATTAATAAAAGAGTTACTGACAAACTTTTTTTTGAAATTGTTTTTCACTTCATTCATGGAATAAAATTCAGATTCTTTTTCTTGTGATTTAAAAACTTTTTCAGCTTCTGCAAAATTACCCCCAAGAATTTTTTCACATGAATGTGGAATTTGAGCAGAAATAATATAATTAGCATTTTTGTGATATTTTGCCCAAATTTGGAGCACAGTTTGTTCTTTGATCAACAGATCTTTAACATTATCAATTTCAGCAGACAAAGATGAGTTTGACAAACTAGTGATTCTAAGGTTTTCCTGAGTGGAATCAATAATGTTATTTTTCATGGATATTTCAGTTTCAAGAAGATCAAGTTGATTTTGCAAATCCCTTATTGTTTGATTCTTCTTAGAATTAAGGACACCCAAATACTCAAACATTTTGATTTTTTCATTCATTGAGTAGGAAACAAAGTTTTTAACCTGATACATTGAAGGAGAGCCAGTGTTGTGCTTCCTGGAATTTTCAACTGCATCAGACATGTCAGCGTCAAATGTACTTGTGCTGTTTTCACAATTATTAGTGTCTTCTATCTTGACCATCAGACACTTAACTTCATCATCTGATGACTCCTCATCAGTCTTCCATTTTTCTTCTTCAGCAACAAGAACTTTATGATCCAAGTTCTCTACTTTCAGTTTCTCAACCAGCTTGTTATACTTCTGCTTCCAGTATTCGTCCGAGCTTTGGATTCTTTGCTTGCATTCTTTTGCAAAATGATCAGTGCTCCCACAATTAAAGCACTGGGCTTTCCCTTTCTTATCAGTACCATGATTTTGTTCAGCGTCTGATCTTTTTGAAAATTTTCCACCCATCTTCTTCTGAAACTTTGAGAAGTTTTGGCCTGATTTCTCAAAAGTCTTTACAATCAAGGCCGCACTAGCCACAACCTTTTCGAGATCATCAGTGTCACTTTTAGATGAATCAGTGTCTGAATGGTTTTCAGTGTCTGACTCTGACATTTGCTTTTTGTTTGAGAATAAAGCTACAGATGATTCACGCTGAGAATCCTTCATCAGTTCCTTTCTCTGAAGCTTGGATTCCTCATAGTAACGTAGGTTTCCATAGAGACTTTGTAAGTCCATAGTGTTGATCTTCTCACTGTTTTTCAGCACATCAACATGGTTCTCCCAACCTGCACCCAAAGAGTCCAAAAACTTCTGCACTAGAACAGTTCGATGCTTCAACTGATCTAGTCTCCGCAGATCATTAACAAGAGTATTAAACCTATTAAAGGTTTGAGTCAGAGTTTCACCTTTCTTTGCAAAAAATGTTCATACCTTCGGTTTAGATCATTTATTTGAGTGGCCTTGACTTCTTCAGTGCCTTCAAAAGATACAGTCAGTGTATCCATCATCTCCTTTGCTGAGATGCAATTCTGGACCAGTCCAAAGATATTATATGGCAAAGCGTAACTGATTGCAGCCCGAGCACGAACATCTAGACCATTTTTTCTTTTGTCATCTGCTGTCCAGTTTTCTCTAGGTTTTTTCTTCATAGCACCATCAGGAACGTTGTTTTTCAGAGGCTGATACATCGGAACATATGGACCCTTTTCGACGATGTCCAACATGTCTTCATCTACTGACTCTAAAGCATAAAGAGCCTTTATTTTCCACATAGCAAAATTTGTTTCATCAAAAGGAGGAATTTTAGCGGAAGGATGATTTGATGAGTTTGACGAAGAAGAAGATGAAGCCATTTGTTTGATAAAAGAAACCTGCTCTGATACCAATTGAAAAGACTTTAGACCAATCTATTTATCAAACAATGACTGTAAATAAGAACAATAAGGTTTCACGAAGAAAAGCTTTCACTAAGAATGATAATCTCACCAAGAGATTATTGTTTGCACAAAGCGGCTATTAGGGTTTGTGAAAGGCGTATGAACTACACAAACCGACACAAAACAATATATAATACTATTCTAGGCAATCCCTACAAATCAGGGATATAAAGCAAACGAATATAAGCTAACTATGGAAACAAGATAAATACAAGATCTGTTACAATGCACTGAATAAAGCTATATACACTGAGCTATTGAAATGCTGATGCTGATGCTGAGATATGCACTGATGCTGAAAGATAAATTTCAAAACATCATCATATTTCAAGGTTTGACCTTACAGTGGTACTGAAGTGCAACCGGGTACCCAACTCCTCATTAAATTTCTTCCAGAACCCGTAAGTAAAGCGCACATCTCGATCTGAAATTATCGATGTCAGTATTCAATGCCGTGCCACCACCTCTTGCACGTAGATCTCGACCAATTTCTGTAACAACACAAAATTTTACTAAATTTTTAAACTTTTCAAAACCAATCTGAATAATCAAAAATTATTCAAACATCAACATAGTTCACAAATTATTTCAAAATGATTTCATGTCAGAGTTCCCAGAAATCCAAAATCATAAAATGTGAGGATGTGTGCGTCATGCCTTCGCCTTGCCATGGTCACCTGAAGTACCTGAAACAATAATTGGTAAATGTAAGCTCGAAGGCTTGGTGAGTTACCCCCAAAATACCAACATATACCATACAACAAAATAATAACAAACAACATGTATAATGAGCCTTCAGCATGACTGGACCGCCTCCTCAGGGCCTACAGCCTATCTAGACCGCTCTCGAGCCTTCAGCATGACTGGACCGCCTCCTCAAGGCCTACAGTCAATCCGGACCGCTCGTCGGGCCTTCGGCATGACTGGACCGCCTCTTTAGGGCCTACAGCCTATCCGGACCGCCCCGGGTATGTTGGCCTACAGCACGAAGCAGGACCGCCTCAACCCAACCTCCAAACAAAAAATCATATGCATATGGATAACATACAAACAATAACATGCATATAACAGTCAAACCGATAGAACAAATCACAAGCATAGCAATGATCCTATCACCAGGACATCGACCTAACAGGTCACTAACATATCATTCTAACTACTAGGATGTAAATCAGTAGGCATATCATAATAATAATCTGAATACAAACCATAAAGGGCCGGCCTTGGTGCCTTAAACCCTATTGATATAGTGAGAATAACTCACCTCGCAAATAGTGTTGAAATACTACAAGCCTCTGACTATGATCTCACCAGGAATCCCGAACTGTCACATAAGAATAAATACTAGGTTAATACCCAACATTGCCATTTCCTTGACTAAGTGTCTTTAGAATTCATTAAACCATTCTTTTTATTGGTTCAAAGTCCCACACCAAGTCCTTATCTTGAAGGCCCAACACTTAAGCCCACTATTGGCCCAACTTACTAAATTGGGCCTAATCTCCTTATTGGGGCTAAACCCATGATCCACTACCACTAAATGTCCCATAACATCTTATTTATTAAGCCCAACAAAGGCCCAAACCCCCTTTAGTCCATAAGACAGCCCAAAAACCCAAAGCCCAAATGTCAATGGCCCAACAGAGGTCGTACGCGGGGCGTACTCGACCAGAGGTTGACCACCATCGAGGTGGTTGACCCAGTACATTGGGCGTACCGAATTTATGTTGGGCATATTTCATCTCTTGACAAAACCTTATTAAGTGCTTAATGGCTTAAGCACTTAAGTTCTAATCTCAAATCTAGAGGCCTAACATGCCAAGGGTCCATAAAGTCACGACCTTTATCACTTTGGACGTCCATAAAGTTCTAAATGCTTGGTCTTAACCTATTAAGACCTTATTCTTCTTGCATGGGACACTTACAGCTAATGGGACCTGATTTTTATCAGTCAAAGTCCCTTCAAGAGCCTGGAAGGACAACTCTTTTCGTCCATAACGCAAAATACACCACTTTATGGCTTTTGGGACAAGAGATGCTTCATATAAAGTAAAATGATTAGATCTAAGCATATGTGTATAAAGTATAGAACTTCATACCTTTAGGAGCTTCTTGAGCACAAACTAACTTCAGATCTATGAACTTGATCTTCTTCTCCAATACTTGAATGCAATCTTCTTCTCTTGAAACACTCCAAAACACCCACCACTGAAGCTTACACCCACAAAGAAGAGCTAGGGTTTGGGGATGACGAATGTAGGCTATGGAGGCTGAGCATAATCAAAGGAAACGATCCATAAGGGTGTTTATATAGTCCCCAAACCCTAAACATTAGTGTTTACTCCAGACATTAGTACGCCCGACATACATGAGTATACGCCCAATGTACTAGGACGCGCTCAGTACGCTCAGCGTACTCCCTCCTGACTCAAAGTAGTAACTTCGATCCTTATACTCCGCATGGCCCAACTCAAACATTCCAGGGGCTACAATTGGAAACTTGTAAAAGAGGAGGGATTTGAAATATACCTGCGAAGTTTGGGATGTTACAATTTCTCTGCATAAGAGCTCTCAATGATAGCCAGGAAGTAATCACTCTTCGTCAACCGGTCTACAATCACCCAGATCACATCGACACCTCGCGCAGTCATCGGTAATTTGGTGATAAAATCCATGGAAATTTGTTCCCACTTGCACCGGGGAATCTCTAGAGGCTGCAACAGGCCATGTGGACGTTGGTGCTCCACCTTGACCTGACAACAGTTCAAGCATCTCTCAGTTACCCATGTCACAAATCTCTTCATTCAGCGCCATCAGTAATCCCTCTTCAAATCCAAATACATCTTGGTGGCCTCTGGATGGATCGAGAATCTCGACCTATGGGCCTCCTCCTTCAAAATACGTCGAGCCCCACCCGTATAAGGCACCCAAATCCGTCCATGGAAAGTCATAAGCCCCCGACTATCCATCCTAAACTCGAAAATGTGCCCGACCACCTGCTCTCTCTTACGGTTCTCTGGTCTCACTACCACCACCTAGGCCTTTCGGATGGTATCTAAGACCGAAGTCATCATCGTCATCTTCATGCATATATCTCAGATCGGAGCACCCACTGCACTGCCTCTCAGGACATCTACTACCACATTAGCCTTGCCAGGGTGATACTGATGGGTTTTGAGCAAAAGAACATTCCTATGTGTACATGTAAACCCTAAAGCTTTGGATCTAGGTTTCTCTATTGTACATGCAAATAATCCAAAGCTTGTAAACCCTAATCTAGTATACCATAAAAACGAGATCTACAAATAAAACAAGTTTAGATGATTACCTTTTGATAGTAGCAAGAATCTTCAACTTCAAGAGCTTAGTATCACAATTGTAATACCTCTAATGGCTCACAAACACCAAGGAAAGAAGATGATCTTTGAAGAAAGGGAATGGAGGTTTAATTTCGGCTCTTGAACTCTAGGGTTTCTTATGGTAGCTGAAATATGGAGCCCTGGGGTTCTTTATATAGGTGTGCTGCTAGGGTTTCAGTCAAAACCCTAATTGGATAGCTTAGGCCATAAGCAGTCCAATGGAACCCTCCAGAACAAGGCCTTTGACGATTTCTAAGTGGACTCCCACCTTAAAATCGTCCATCCTATAATCCAAGAGATCCACAACCCGAAATCCAATTATCTTATAATTGCAATTCCACTCCCCTTAGTTCAATTAATCTCTTTTAATCACAAAATCAATTTCTCAATTAATTCTTGATCAATATTAATTAACCAATATGATTTCTCTTTTATTATATTACTCCTATAATATATTAATAAACCATAATATCCTCTTTCCCCATAAAGCATCATGTCAAGTTTCTTTGGTGAAGGCAACCCAAAAAGACCATGCTAGAACCGGGTCAAGTACATACCAAATATAGTAATGGACTTAGACACTAATCCAACAGTCTCCCACTTGGATAAGTCTAACAACTAAATTTGCAAGTACGACTTCAGGATCCGATTAGCAATCATAGCTCTAATAAGCCGTTGCCGAACTCTGATCTTATCAGTAACTTGTCCTTTAGATAAGGGATTGTCTAGTCCTCTGTTCTCAGGATATGGTGCGGACAATTACATGGAACATAGTCATACTTATTGTCCATCAGTTTGTTTCTCGATCTTTGATTTGTCTGACATAGAACTTAATTGAACATATCAATTCAGTCCTGATCGAGCCCGACACATAAGTCAAACCAAATCATCGAGGGGCCCAAGATATCGCTTTTACCCACTTAGGTTAAAAGGAACAGATAAACTTCGACTTATATGTATTTACTATTCACTCATCAAATCATGCACAACAATGCGTTTTATAACATCAAGTTACTGACGGGTTTACGCAATATCAATGCATAACAAACTTGCAAACAATAAACCATACATCTAGGTTTAAAGACTATATGATATTATCGTCTTGCGATCACTCGTGATAAATTCAATGAAGCGATGCCAGAAAGCGTAGGTTTAATCGAATGCTTAAATCTTATTTCATAAGCACTCATGAACGTTGCAACAAACTTTTGCAATGTCTAATACACTTTTAGACAATCTACACGCCAATTCATGACAGTCTTCTTTCATACCTACTTCCAAAGTATGAGCGAATGTGGACTGTTCGAATAATCTTATTATTCAGGAAGTCAAAACATGGAAAGTGAAACAATAGGTAAGTAATTAACACAAGACAGTAACTTTACTTATAAATAATACTCCTTTATTTAATCATCAAATGTTAATTACAATTTATCTATTACACATTTTGAAACTATCTAATCTAAACAAATATCGTCCTTCAGCCCAATGCTCCTAGCGTGCGGCAAGTGCATAACCCTACTCAGTCCCTTCGTGAGGGGATCTGATGGGTTATCCTGTGATGATCCCCTCTTCACTACGAGGAGTCCCTCTGCTACCCAAGGTCTAATGAAGTGATATTTTCTGTCGATATGCCATGATCTGTCGTGATCCCTCAGTTCCTTAGTTAAGGTAACCGTACCTTCATAATCACGGAAAATTTCCATGGGCTCCTTTATGGCTGGTGTTACTCAAGGTCACCAATGAAGTTCTTCGACCATATTGCCTCCTTCGACGCTTCGCTCTCTGCTATGTACTCCGATTCGAACGTTGAATCAGCTATGTTTTCCTTATTGGAACTTTTCCAAGTCACTTCCCCTCCATTCAGGATAAAGACCCAGCCCGACTGAGAGCGATAGTTGTCCCAGCCGGTCTGAAAACTAGTGTCACTATACCCTCGCACCCTTATGTCATCACTCCCACCAAGGACTAGAAACCATTCCTTGGTTCTCCGAAGGTACTTAAGAATGTTCTTGACTGCGGTCCAATGCGCTTTACGATGGTTCCCTTGATATCTGCTTACCATGCTCAAAGCGAAGGCCACATCAGAGCAAGTACAAGTCATAGCATACATGATCAAGCGAACTGCAGAAGCATAATGTCACACCCCCAAACCAAGGATGGCGGAAACGTCCAGGGATGGAGGATTTCATGTATAGTATCACAACAATGAGTATAATAGTGCTCAAAGTAAATACAACCATTATAAATATAATCGAGAAGGTTACATGATTTCACGAGTTACATGTTTCAAATTCTATTACAATATAATGAAAAAGTATTTTCCCTGACGCTGCAGCGTCTCATCCTCAAAAGCTGGTAGTTACCTGTTTTACTGATTACCTAAGATTACAAGTAATTTTGAAAGAGTATCAGGTGAGTGCATAAGCTTTTGGATGTAGAGTTTCTAAAACCTTTGTTTGTAAATGTAGTGTATACTCAAGAAAAATCCGATATTTTCCTTATAAAATGATATGTAGTCTTAAATCCCAAGACCGAGTGTAAGTGTGTTATTTCGTACTTGTAATAGTGTATGCGGATTTAAATAATTAAAACCCCTTTTCAAAGTAGAAATTCCCGTAAACTATATGTGTCGTTATCCCCCTATGTGAGTTGCTATAACCATACTATGACAGAGAATATATGTTGTGACGTTCTTCAAGCGTCGGAAAAGATATGACATTTGTCACCCTGGTCGAGCTGCTGCAAGCAGCTTGGGTGTGGGTTGTCAATCCCAATATAGATGTATATACAATTATCATGATCTCCCTACAAGATACTTTAGTTATAACTTACAAGTATTTTAACCCGTACTCTAAGAGTACAATGAAGAATGTCACACAATTTACGATAACGAGTTTACATGTAGTGTGAGTGTATAACCTTTTCTGTGGTGGAATTGAATCCCCTTTTCATGTAGTATGTTTGTATTGTAAAATCCATAAACTATACCTATTATAGTTTATCATGTGGTAAATCAAAACCCGTTTGTATTGAGAGTAAAACCCTTTTCGTAGTGAGTAGTAGTTTAGCAAAACATAACTATACTTATTATGTTTCATCTTGTATGTTTGTAATGATTAAGGACTCTTACAATCAGTGAGTAATTTCTATTATTTAAATGTAACTAAATAGAAAAACACATGTAAAATATAAAGTCATCAAAGATAAACATTTTGCTCAACATATTACAAAGTGTGAATGACTTGTAAACTGTTAGTTATAAACTTTTACTTTTCGGTCCCTATTTTTGTAAAAATCACAAAAAAATCATCGTGAGTCGAAATTTAAATCTGTAAACTCCAACAGTTCTAAATATATGTCTATTACACTCACAAATTTTATTATGATTTTTAGTGATTTCTAACTAGAGTAGAAGTGGACATTTTCACTGACTGGTCCGAAATCTTAGCTACCGTGATAGACCATTTTGTAAACATCACCATGAATTGTAGAAAAATCGTATGAGCATGTGCAAGTAGTCATTTTAAAGTTATAAACCTGAAACATTTTCATATTGAGCATTTTTGAAATTTATGTAGTTTAAGGTGGTCAAAACAGTTCGTGATTGGACCATAACTTTTCTGATGAAAGTTGTCATTTGAGTTTAAGCATGTTTTTGTTGTGGTGACTTGTATTCTCCCCCATAAAAACTAGATAAAATCATGAAAAGAAGGGGTTATAAATTCACCTTGACTGATTTCTTGGGATGGATGATGAAGAGAGGAGGTTTCCAAGTCAATAACACTTGGAAGATGCTTGAAGATTTGAAGATCCTAAGAGCAAATGTCGATATTTATGTAAGAAATCCATGATTCGAGTGAAGGTGTGTAGAATGTTAAAGTGTAGGGTGAAGATACTTACCAAAAGTGAGTGAAAAGCTTGAGATCATCCCTTGAAATCTCGAGTTTTGAGAGAGTAAATGAGAGAGTGATATGTTTGCTTTTGGTGAAAGAGAGAATATCGTGGAGGAGAGATAAGGATTTCCCCAGGTTTTGATTAATGTAACTTGTTGGAGAAGAGTGTGAAAGTACAAATATTTGACTAGATAGAGATGAATAGTGACTGGAGGTTGTCATAGAGTGGGTATAGGGGGATAGCTTGTTGTCATAGCTTTATGGGAAGGTCAACACTCATAGACAATATCTTGCACAAAAGGTATTATCCATAGTTAAAGATTTCCCCCAAAATATGTTTAAAATATGAATATATAGGGTCTTATATGTCAAAATATGAGTTTGGGTGAAAATCCCATGTTAAAATCATGAAAAACGGGCTTAAAACGCGAAAGTAGTCGAAAACCGGATTTGAGAGGTGAACCAGCGAGGGTTCGGTCCCTGAGAACCGAGAGGAGGATTTGTAACACCCAAAGTTTTGAAGGCCAAGAAAGGAAAGAAAATCTTAATGTTAAGGGGCGACTCGACGAGTCAGAGCGGGATCTGGGTCGAGGAGTAAGTGACCGACTCGGCGAGTCGGCCAAGGTGACTCGGCGAGTCTGGTCTGTGCGTGGAAAACCCTAAATTCGGGACTTGGAGCCTATAAACGTCTTAATCTCCTTCCTAGGGTTCTTTACTGCCTCTTAAGCCCTGGATATCAAACCCTAGCCGCCATATCCTCTATTTGAGCCATTTATTGCCTTCAAGAGTGCATTAAGATTGGAGAAAGAAGAAGAATCTTGAGAGTGAAAGAATGGGGCTGTAGATCCGGGATTAGGAAGACATTTCTGAGCTTTTGGAGGTATAAACTAGTTCCTGGACCCTTTTGCATCTAGATTTATGTGTGGTTGTTGGCTCTTTAGCCATAATGATATTATCTTGAGTGAGGAGTCGGATCTGGAGTTGCTACTTCAGATCCAAGTGTGTTATGGACTGGAGAAGTATAAAGTATCAGCCCTTGAGTCGATTTTGAAGCCCCTTGGCCTTAAACCCTAGTTTATGGTGCTTTTTGCCTAGATCTCCCTCTCTACACGTAAAGTTTGCAACTTTACGTGGGGGATAGGCTTAGGAAGGGTGGATCTACAGTTTGGAGTCCATGCATGACTCGAAAGTCCTCTGCATGTATGTAGATCTGAATGGACTCGGCGAGTCCTTCGAGTGGACTCGGCGAGTAGCTTGAAGATGAGGAGGAACTCGACGAGTGGGATGAACAGCTCATCGAGTCGGATGAAGATGGGCATGAACTCGATGAGTTGGATGAACAACTCGGCGAGTTGGATGAAGATTGCCTTGTGCTCGGCGAGTCTGCTCTTGGACTCGACGAGTCAGGTCGCGTAGCCCCAAACCCTTCGAGTTGAGATTTGAATCAGTGAGTCGGGTGGAGACTCAGCGAGTTGGTCAGGTCAGGACTCGGAAATCGTGGGACTCGGCGAGTCATGTCGCGAATGGAAGGACCCTGAGTATGTGAACTCGACGAGTCAGTAAGTGGACTCGGCGAGTAGGGTTGACTTGGAAGGGTTGACTTTGACCAGGACTTTGACTTGACCAGAGTTGACTTGGTTGTCTGTCAGGGGTCAGTTTGACTCAATGTTGTATTGATATTGGTAGCTCGGGGAGCTAGTGGAGCAGCAGTTCAGAGTCAGTGGTCAGGTAGCGGTCAAAGGGATTAGCAGCAGCAGTTCAACAGTATCAGGTGAGTTTCCCTTTGTATGAATGGGTCTACGGCCACAATGTCGGCCCATGTAGTTATGAATAGAAGACCCGGGGGTTAGCCCTAGGCACAGTATGCTAGTATGATATTCGGGACAAGGTCCAATGATAAAGGGCGGGTGCCCAAGGAATGGTTTATGTGGTAGTTTATACTTGTTGTCTGTGTGATACTTGTATGTGCCTGGTAGGGAGGTGAGTGTGGGCGAGGTCCCGTATCTCACCAATAGCAGAGTGTGGATGGTGTTCCACATCTCAGTAGCAGCAGAGCAGGGGCGAGGCCCAAGTTAGGGAAGGAGTGAGGGTGGGCTGGGCCCGTACCTCACTATCATCAGGAGTATGGACGGGGTTCCATGACTCATCAGTAGCAGGACAAGGGCGGGGCCCAGAGATAGGCGAGGCCTTAGAACAAGAGTCGTTAGTATATGTTTAGCTTATGTGATGTTATGTGATATGTGGATGTGCTATTATATGTTAGTGGGCGGGGCCCTGTGACAGGCAAGGCCTAAGTAAAACAGATATGTATCCGAGCGGGGCTCGAAGCCAGGCGGGGCCTGGGGCGGCGGGGCCGTTGTAGCGGGCGAGCCCCGAGGTAGGGGGCGAGGCCCAGGATAGCGGGCGCAGCCCAGTATGTGTAGTATGTGGTTATGCATGGTATGTGGTAGGGTGGGGAACTCACTAAGCTTCGTGCTTACGGTTTTCAGTTTTGTTTACAGGTACTTCCGGTAGCGGAGGGAAGAGCTCGGGGTGATCGCATGGCACACACCATAGTTTAGACAGTCTGGGAATGTTTACTCTGATAACGAATATGTATTTTGGAAACTAATACTTTGTTTATGTTTTGAAATGATGAATTTGCTTAACGTAATGTTTTAATTAAAAGAAATTTTGAGTCTTGAATTTTGGGACGTTACAAGTTGGTATCTGAGCCTTGGTTTGAGGGATTCGAGCATACTCTCGGGTGTGCCTGAACTCAAACTGAGGGGTCGGATAAAAAGTTTTCAAAAGTGAAAAGACAGTTTTGTAAAAAGAATTTTGAGAACGAAAAACAGTTTTAGAAAAGCAAAAAGAATCCAGAAAGAGAAGAATTTTGAAAAGAGAAAAAGGGGGTGTGGTGCATACAACCAGCCGAGCTCAAGTAAGTACCCCAAAATACCCATACAAGTTTATGATTTTATTAGTAGAACAGCATGCTAGAATAGGACTAAGGATCTAGGAAGGATGCCTTATGTGCCCGATTATGTGTTTTGCGCTGCATGATAATGTTGATTAGACAGTAGTAGGATAGCATGTTTAGGTTATGCTTGATGTTATGAGTTGTGCTGCATGCTAGTTCAGATTCTTGCTATGTGGATGCTTGAGTATGTTGTGGTTAGATTTTCCCCTTGTCTGAATGCTGCTTGCTTTGTGCAATGTGGGATTTTGAGTGATGGGAGTTAGCTATTAGGTGGATACGCCACGTCACATGTGATCAGGGTTGAATAATCTCAGAGTGCTGGGTTTGGCCCTATTTCGCAGCTCTCGTTTGAGTCTAACCGTTGTAGGGACGAGTCTTTTACTCGAAGGATTATCTGAGCCTCGTCACATGTGATGGTATCCAGGTAATGGCTAATTGGCATCACAAGGAGACCTTCAGCAGCTGAGGATTGGCTTGAGTTGAGTTAGAGGTTTCCCTAGGGTTAGCCTAGGATGAGATAGTGCTGGGAGTAGAAGTAGTAAAAAAGGGACCTGGTGGAGTCAATGCAGTTCTTGAGGAAAGTACGGATAGATGTGGAAGGTAGTATGGGCCCGTACTACTGAAAGCAGAGGATCCGTACTCAATTCGGGAAGGGCCGAGACAAGACTGGGAACCTAGTGGTGCGTGTGTTCGGTCTCGCAGCAGTGATAAGTATTCTGATAGCGATTGTGTTACATGTGCAGAATGGTGACATTGCGAGAGATACCAGTGGGCAGTTCAGGTGCCGGAAAGGGATCTAGCTCCGACTCTGGAGTCGGACAGATGGACGATTGGACGAGAAAGTTTATTTCAGCAGAGATTATGCGCAACATCATTGATCAGACTCCTGTGATTTTTGATTCGGTTAAGGAGGCTATTATGGGGCTTTTGGATAGCCGCCTCGGGGCCCTCCGGGCCGAGATTGTAGCAGAGCAGGTGGGGGCTCATCCGGAGCCCGAAACTTGTGGATCTCAGGGATCCTTTTGGAAAGAGGATCCTACCACTAGCTTTTGTAGATTGGGGTCAAAAGTGAAGGGTTCATCATGTTTTCAGGAGGGGTATTTGCAGGATTGGATTGCTGCAGAGGTTTCGCGGGCTCTCCAGGAAGAGTTACCGAACACCATTGGGCGTATCACCGATAGAGTGGTCGACGGGATTGAAAGGCGGACCTCAACTGTCCAGGCAATGGGTGAAATGGTCACTATGACCCGTGAACGGGAGATTGGCTCGGATAGTCAGCTAAGGAAGAGGAAGCGGTTTTCCGGTCTAGTTCGACAGGATGGGCAGTCGGACACTGTCGTAATTGGTGTCAGGGGCCCGCAGGGTCGAGATGGTGGCACGAGGGAGAAGGGAGCACGGGCTGGCCTGCACAGCAAGTCTAAGTGCGGCAGATGTGGATGGAAGGGTCATAGACGACAAGAATGCACAATAGGAGTAGAGTTATGCCATCGTTGTCATCAGCCTGGTCATGTCAGGGCAAATTGCCCCGCTCAGCGGGAGGAGCAGCCTCAGTATCATCGGAGGCCTCGGAAGGAAGGAGGATTTGGGGGTTCTTCAGAGCAGGATGCGGGTATGAATCCTCCTCTTTCTGTCAGCTTATGTTATGATTATATTGTTATGGTTCTGCATCAATTTTGGTATGAGTATTGTATTAGGGAGTGGCTTGCTTGTGATTATGTTATATGCCATCTGCATACCTTGGATATTTGTATGGTAGTTAGGGGTTGTGCTTTATTGAAGAAAGTTTCGAAGGATGCAGTAACTGCAACATGCTTGGGAGGGATTTGGTACGTCTCGCTAGTTCGGAGTGGTACAGTGATTGTGATGGATTGGCTAAATCCCTAGCTATGGCGGGCTTGGGTTCCTCAGTAGATGGGTTATGGAATGGTAGCAAAGATCGGGATCTCTTTTGAGTATTGAGCAGCAGGGGGTAAGCAGGATCGAATTGGGGGAGAATCCTCCGGGTGTGCCCAGAGAGGAGCACGCAGACCCAGAATGAGTACGTGACCTCCGAGAGGGAAGAGAAGTAGTTCAGCGTTTGACGGATTGAGGATTTCAGGGTTGGGAGTTTGAGAAACTCCCCATCAGCTAGTGCGTGTGATGGTAATGGTTAGTTATGGTTGAGAATTCAGGTTGTGGATCGCCCGTAGGATTCGAGGGAGTCAGAATGAGGATCTTGAGAGCTAATGACACATGGGTGCCTTCGTACTAGCAGTCAGCAATGGATGGTGATGTAAGACTACGGGTAAGCCGTAGCATTCCTTAGTAGTTTTGTTAGCGGAGTTGGGACGAGGCCCTTATCTCCTAGTGATCAGATAGGGATCAGGAATGGGTAGTGGATGAGAATGATATGGAGTTTGCCTGTATAGCCCTAGAGAGGTGAGACCTTGGGAGAGGCCGCTCCAGGATATAGTTGGGTGAGACCCGTGGGCGAGGCGCGTATGAGATTAGCAGTGTAGATGAGACCTGGGAGCAGGGTTGCTCAGTAGTATGGTTGGGTGAGACCCGTGGGCGAGGCCCAAGCGAGAGTGATTAGACTAGTGGGAATAGAAGGATAAAGGCAGGTGGGACCCGTGGGCGAGGGCCGTGAGTTTTAGCAGCACAGGTGGGACCTGGTAGGGACCTTAGTGTCAAGTTAGGGGATCGAGCATCCCAGGTTTGTAGCGCCTGAATGGCAGAGTAGATTAAGCAGTTATAGGTGATCGAAGTTCTTTGGAAGTCGCTGGGAGCGACTAGTGGTGGTGTTGGGACTAGCTACCGGTGGGAGCCGGTAATCCAGTCATTGATAGGTTGGTAGGGACCAGGGTGGTCTCAGTTCATCCGGAAGTCAAAAAGGAACAAAAGAAGTGTCAGGCAGTGGCAGTGCGAGTATGCAGTGCATGGTGGAATTCAGTTAGTTGATCGTGGGGTGCTCTGCACCAAACCATAGTAGAAAGACATGCCCAGTGGATACTGGCGATAATGACCCGTACTGGTAAGCGGGGGTGATGGAGTTGGTGAAGGATAGGGCCTTCACAGTGATAGAAGGAATAATTGGTTATGGGGTTTTGCCTTGGGAAGGCAAGGAATTGTGCAAGGAAAGAAGGGGTGAACCCCTATAGGTTCAGTGTAGTACTCGGTGACTACCAGGCGGATTATCGGTTGAGTAAGTCGTGTTTCCAGAATGTTCAGGGTCAGGGTTGACCCGAGATGATCATCCGCAAGGTTTAATACTAGTCAGAATGATCGGGCGGCAGGCCAGCAAAGGAAGGCAGCTAGTGTTGGAATAATTGGTTGGGTATTGCAGGCAGATCGCAGGCGGTGGGCCATAGCAAACTTCGAGGACGAAGTTTAGTTTAAGTGGGGGAGAGTTGTAACACCCAAAGTTTTGAAGGCCAAGAAAGGAAAGAAAACCTTAATGTTAAGGGGCGACTCGGCGAGTCCAAGGAGGAACTCGGCGAGTCAGAGCGGGATCTGGGTCGAGGAGTAAGTGACCGACTCGGCGAGTCTGGTCTGTGCGTGGAAAACCCTAAATTCGGGACTTGGAGCCTATAAACGTCTTAATCTCCTTCCTAGGGTTCTTTACTGCCTCTTAAGCCCTGGATATCAAACCCTAGCCGCCATATCCTCTATTTGAGCCATTTATTGCCTTCAAGAGTGCATTAAGATTGGAGAAAGAAGAAGAATCTTGAGAGTGCAAGAATGGGGCTGTAGATCCGGGATTAGGAAGACATTTCTGAGCTTTTGGAGGTATAAACTAGTTCCTGGACCCTTTTGCATCTAGATTTATGTGTGGTTGTTGGCTCTTTAGCCATAATGATATTATCTTGAGTGAGGAGTCGGATCTGGAGTTGCTACTTCAGATCCAAGTGTGTTATGGACTGGAGAAGTATAAAGTATCAGCCCTTGAGTCGATTTTGAAGCCCCTTGGCCTTAAACCCTAGTTTATGGTGCTTTTTGCCTAGATCTCCCTCTCTACACGTAAAGTTTGCAACTTTACGTGGGGGATAGGCTCTGGAAGGGTAGATCTATAGTTTGGAGTCCATGCATGACTCGAAAGTCCTCTGCATGTATGTAGATCTGAATGGACTCGGCGAGTCCTTCGAGTGGACTCGGCGAGTCCTTCGAGTGGACTCGGCGAGTAGCTTGAAGATGAGGAGGAACTCGACGAGTGGGATGAACAGCTCGTCGAGTCGGATGAAGATGGGCATGAACTCGACGAGTTGGATGAACAACTCGGCGAGTTGGATGAAGATTGCCTTGTGCTCGGCGAGTCTGCTCTTGGACTCGACGAGTCAGGTCGCGTAGCCCCAAACCCTTCGAGTTGAGATTTGAATCAGTGAGTCGGGTGGAGACTCAGCGAGTTGGTCAGGTCAGGACTCGGAAATCGTGGGACTCGGTGAGTCATGGACTAACTCGGCGAGTCATGTCGCGAATGGAAGGACCCTGAGTATGTGAACTCGGCGAGTCAGTAAGTGGACTCGGCGAGTAGGGTTGACCTGGAAGGGTTGACTTTGACCAGGACTTTGACTTGACCAGAGTTGACTTGGTTGTCTGTCAGGGGTCAGTTTGACTCAGTGTTGTATTGATATTGGTAGCTCGGGGAGCTAGTGGAGCAGCAGTTTGGAGTCTGTGGTCAGGTAGCGGTCAAAGGGATTAGCAGCAGCAGTTCAGCAGTATCAGGTGACTTTCCCTTTGTATGAATGGGTCTACGGCCACAATGCCAGCCCATGTAGTTATGAATAGAAGACACGGGGGTTAGCCCTAGGCACAGTATGCTAGTATGATATTCGGGACAAGGTCCAATGATAAAGGGCGGGTGCCCAAGGAATGGTTTATGTGGTAGTTTATACTTGTTGTCTGTGTGATACTTGTATGTGCCTGGTAGGGAGTTGAGTGTGGGCGAGGTCCCGTATCTCACCAATAGCAGAGTGTGGATGGTGTTCCACATCTCAGTAGCAGCAGAGCAGGGGCGAGGACCAAATTAGGGAAGGAGTGAGGGTGGGCTGGGCCCGTACCTCACTATCATCAGGAGTATGGACGGGGTTCCATGACTCATCAGTAGCAGGACAAGGGCGGGGCCCAGAGATAGGCGAGGCCTTAGAACAAGAGTCGTTAGTATATGTTTAGCTTATGTGATGTTATGTGATATGTGTATGTGCTATTATATGTTAGTGGGTAGGGCCCTGTGACAGGCGAGGCCTAAGTAAAACAGATCTGTATCCGAGCGGGGCTCGAAGCCAGGCGGGGCCGTTATAGCTTGCGAGGCCCGAGGTAGGGGGCGAGGCCCAGGATAGCGGGCGCGGCCCAGTATATGCAGTATGTGGTTATGTATGGTATGTGGTAGGGTGGGGAACTCACTAAGCTTCGTGCTTACGGTTTTCAGTTTTGTTTACAGGTACTTCCGGTAGCGGAGGGAAGAGCTCGAGGTGATCGCATGGCACACACCATAGTTTAGACAGCCTGGGAATGTTTACTCTGATAACGAATATGTATTTTGGAAACTAATACTTTGTTTATGTTTTGAAATGATGAATTTGCTTAAAGTAATGTTTTAATTAAAAGAAATTTTTAGTCTTGAATTTTGGGACGTTACAGGATTGGTCCGAGAAGTATCGCATGCGAAGATGTAAGGGAAGTGAAGGCAAAGGGGCTTGATTCGAATCGAAGGTGGGAGGAACCGAAGTAGGATTCGGGTCGAAGGGTGTGTTCGGTCTATAAGGAGGTTCGGTTCTTAGGGGCTGTTTCGGTTCTTAGAAGCTGGCTTCGGGTTTTAAGAGTAGCTTCGGTCCTTAAGAGTCTTCGCCCCCTTTAAGTTGTTTTTCCATTAATCTTCCCATTTCGAGTGATTTTTGCCTAAGTTAAGGGTCGGGATGCCCCGAGTGATCATAAAAAGTCGAGAGGGGTTTTGAGAGAGATTTCGGAGAGATTTAGGATAGAGGGAGAGATAGAGCGAGAGAGATTGAGAGAGACGTTGTTTGTGACAGTTGCGAGTGTTTAGTTTATCATACCAAGGTGTGCAAACCCCATTAAGCCTCGTAAGTGTTATATACCCCCGGAGGGTATGCAATAATGTTTTATCGAGTGGTTCCATCACTTACCTTGATTAGGGTTTAGATTTTCTGAACACGTGAAAACTCAAAGTGATACTTTGCATTAAGATAGTGTGTTGTACAATAGTAAACCTAAGGTAAACCCTAATATACAAGGGTTAATTGAGTTGACTGGTTTGCCTTGTTCACTTTATTTGAATTTGACTTGACAAAAAATTGACAGTTTTCACACATAAGGTACTCAACCCATCTCTGCTATCTCGGCTTTTTTACTCGGACTTTGAGTGTTACTCAACTTGGTATTCCTTTGGATTGGTAACTCCCCTTTCTTGGAATTCTCCATACTAAAATGTTTTAGTACATTTTCCAAGTAAGTATTCTAACTAAAGCCTATTAGGCTCTTACTCATGTCTCTCACTATCCTTATTCCGAGAATATAGGCAGCCTCTCTGAGGTCCTTCATAGCGAAACACTTCCCAAGCCAGGACTTAACTTCCTATAGGGTCGGGATGTCGTTTGTATGAGTAGTATATCATCGACCTACAATACGAGGAAGCTAACATACTCCCACTGGCTTTGACATATACACAAGACTCATCCTTGCTTCGCAAGAAACCAAACTCTTTGACTTTCTCGTCGAAACAAAGATTCCATCTGCGAGATGCTTGTTTCAATCCATAAATGGATTTCTCAAGCTTACACACTCTATTAGGAGGCTTCGCATCTACAAACCCTCTGGCTGACTCATGTAAACATCCTCAGCCAACCTCCCATTAACGAAAGGGGTTTTGACGTCCATCTGCCATATTTCATAACCATGAAACGCAACTATGGCTAACATGACCCTTATAGACTTTATCTTTGCAACCGGTGAGAAGGTCTCATCATAGTCAACTCTGGGAGTTTAAGTAAAGCCCTTCACAACCAATCGTGCCTTATAAGTGTGTACTTTCCCATCCATGTTGGTCTTCTTCTTGAAGATCCACTTGCACCCGACTGTCTTAAACCTGGCACATTGTCAACCAAATTCCAAACATGGTTGTCATACATGGACCGAATCTCGTTGTCCATAGCCTCTTTCCATTTTGCAGACTTTGGGCCTAACATGGCTTCCTTGTAGGTGTTAGGTTCATCCAAATTTATCAGTGTATTGTCAGTAATAAACGTATCACCTTCACTTTTTATATGAAAACCATATAACACAGGTGGAACACTAACTCTACTTGAAGGACTAAGAGGTAAGAACTCGTCAATTGGTTCAACTAGTGTTTCCTCCTCGGGTTGAGCACCAATGTTAGAGGTTCCTTCATCGTTCGATTATTGAAGCTCTTCAAGATCGATTTTCCTCCTACTGTCCCCTTGGCTTATGAGTTCTCGCTCTCGGAAAACCCTATCCTCGCAACGAAGACAACATTGTCACTCGTTCTATAGAATAGATATCCAAAGGACTTCTATGGGTAGCCGATGAAAACACACCGCTCACTACGAGGTTCGAGCTTGTCATAAGTCTCTTGTCTTACGAAAACCTCACAACCCCAAACCTTGATATGTGCCAACGAGGGAGCTTTCCCTGTCCACATCTCGTGAGGTGTTTTAGCAACCTTCTTCATAGGGACTAAGTTCAGGATATGGGCAACAGTCTCTAAGGCATACCCCAGAATGAGATAGGTAGCAAAACACGACTCATCATGGAATGAACCATGTATAGCAGGATTCGATTGTGCCTCTTTGCCACACCATTCAACTGTGGTGTCCTAGGTGTCGTCAATTGCGAAACAATTCCGCATTCCTTAAGGTAGTCATGGAATTCAAGACTAAGGTACTCTCCACCTCGATCGGATCGAAGCATCTTGATTTTCCTACCAAGCTGATTCTCCACTTTCTGCTTAAACTCTTTGAACTTTTCAAAGGTTGCTGACTTGTGCTTGATTAAGTAGATATACCCATATCTGTTATAATCATCGGTAAAAGTCACATAGAAGTGGCTTGCATCTCTTGCGGTGGATCTAAATGGCCGACACGTATTGGTGTGTATGAGATCCAATAAACCCTCACCCATATCACAAGAACCAGTGAAGGGTGACTTGGTCATCTTTCCAAGTAAACAAGACTCGAACACATTATCGTCCCTAAAGTCGAATAACTCCAAAACTTCATCCTGTTGGAGTTTGGATATGTGTTTCTTGTTGACATGTCGAATACGACAATGCCACAAGCATGCTTTGTCCAAACTATTGGAAGAATCGATATGCGACACATCATTTCCTAAGTTGCCTACAACCATCACAGTTTCATATATTCCATTACAAGGCAATGCTTCAAAATAGAAAACACAATTAAGATAAGCATTAATAGAACCCTTTTCATTATCAAATGAATATATGAATCCTTGTCTATACAAACCATGAAAAGAAATGATGTTTCTTGCCATTTCTGGAGAATAGCAAAAGTTATTCAAATCTAGTCCTAATCCATTACTAAGAACTAAAGAGTAAACTCCAATCTTGGTGACAGGTGACACTCTTCTGTTCCCCATGATCATGTTTATATTCCCATGCTCCACATCCCTATTTCTTCTTTGGCCCTGCAAATCAGAACAAATGTGAAAACCACATCCTGTATCGAGAACCTAAGAAATAGCATTTGATGAATCTTTAGATTGAATAGTATAAATACCTGCATAGGACGGCTTGATCTTTCCATCCTTGATATCTTGCAGATATTTCGGGCAGCTTCGTTTTCAATGCCCTTTGTTGTGGCAGTGATAACACTCTGCATCTTTTGGGTTTGAAGCGGGTACAGCAGGACTAACATTGGTTCCACTAGAAGAGGTGCCATCTTGGGACTTTCCCTTATGGTGGCTCTTTGAGGGAGCCTTCCTCTTCTAACCATTTCCTTTCCCAATAGCCAAGACTGGGGCAGCAGTAGGAGTAGGAGTTTATGCAACGGATTTATCCTTGAGGTTGCTCTCAGCAGTCCTCAATAGTCATTGAAGCTTGCTCAACGTGACCTCCTCTTTATTCATGTGGTAGGTCATGCGGAACTGGTTGGAACAAGGAGGCAAGGAGTGAAGAATGATATCAATCGCCAGATCTTCATCGAAGTTAACATTTAACTCCTGCAGGCGGTCGACATATCTTTGCATCTTCTATAGATGAGCAGTGACAGACTCTTCGTCTCTCATCTTGGTCGTGATCATCGAAATGATGATCTCGTACCTCTCATGGCACCCTGGTGGTACCTGTCAAGTAAATCATAATGCATTTCATAGGGATAGAAGTTCTTGTAGGACTTTTAGAGTTCAACAGTCATGGCCGCTAGCATGATGCGATGGACTTTCGTGGCATCTTGCTCATGGGCCTCAACGATAGCGATCTCATCGGGAGTAGCAGTGTTTACATCCACCTCTTTCAACTCCTTGTCGAGGACATACTCATTGTCCTCGTAGCGGGTGACCATCCTTATGTTGAGGGTCCAATCGTTAAAATTGTTTTCGTCAAAGATCACCCTCCCACACAAGTTCATGAGTGAGAATGATCCGGAAGAGTTTGAGCCGGAAGCGTTGTTATTCGGGTTAGACATCTTGATAAAGAAAAGAGACAAAGCTGATTAGATAAGAATCCCCAATTCAACACCCAAATGAGAAATTAGAGCTAGGACCCAACAACATTATTTGCAATTTAGAAGAGGGATGTCGTAATCTAAACAACAAATAATTCGAAGGTAAGTGAATGACGATTCACTAACTTCCACCATGAAAAACAAAAGCAATTGACTTTTAAATGTATTGAAACTCCTAGATTCTTTGAGATTCATTGAACTTTTCAATGGCATGTTTAAATCTCGATATGCCCCTCAAGTTTGTGACTGGGATACTGAGGATCACAAATAGGGTGTGAATAACCATGAAAATGTACATGGTGCCCTCAATGTTACAGTCACCTAATCAATGTGCCGGTTAACCACACATGCTCCATTGATCTATGACAAACATCGATTCACCCTTGTCCACCTTTTCTTAGACCCAAATTAGTGTGTCGGTTAACCACACACGCTCCACTAACGTCTAGGCAAGGGTACAAAGTGTAATTTCATGGAATAGCATCATTTTCACATTCTGCCTAAAGTAACTAAGATTGGGAATTCTATAAAAAACATTAAGTTAATTTATAAATCATTATACTTTTAATAAGAAATTAGTTGCCCTATCCTACCCGTTCGGCTAACGACCCTCCACCAATCAAGGAAGCGGTGGGTGAGAGTGGACACCCATTAAACTGTCATTTTATAGACAGCAACCTTATACCCCCCCTATTGATCGGCTTCGTGAATGAGGCCTACTAACGGTAAGACTAGCATTTATCTTACACATATATAATAATTATTCTTATAATATTATAGTACTATAGGGTTGAATTTTAAACTTGTAAAATTCTAGGGTTTAGAATTTAATTATTTCAAAATTAAACTTTTAATCAAAAATTTAAATTCCAGAACTTGGGTGCAAGTTTTAAAACACCTCAAAACTATCTAGATCAAAATTAAAATAAAACAATTAAACAATTAATTGGTGGTTATCTAATTTTGACCTAATCCAATTTCATGCAAGATAATTGATCAAGTAATTCAAATAATTAAGATTTATCATATAAGGCAATAATTATCTAATTAAATGATACATATCTTTTATTTTGACTAAGATAATCACATAGAATCAATAAAATTCAGATTTTATTAATAAAAATTTTGGTAATTATCCCATGTTAAAATAAGCCAAAATCCTGAAAACCAGTCTGTCTGACAGCCCGACTCGTCGAGTCCGTTATAGGACTCGCCGAGTTCATCCGACTTGTCGAGTAACTCAAAGGGCTCGACGAGTCTGTCAACCAGATAGCATAAAATTTGATTTTAAGCAATGAATAAATACACTATGCATCAAATACAATAGAAACCAAGCAAGGCTCTTATACCACTGATGAGTTTTGAGCAAAAGAACATCCTATGTGCACATGCAAAACTCTAAAGCTTTGCATCTAGGTTTCTCTATTGTACATGCAAATTTATCCAAAGCTTGTAAAACCTAATCTAGCATACAACAAAACTAATTGAATATCAAATAAACAACTTAGATGAATACCTTGATTGTTGATTGTAGATCTTGAAGCTTTGAGAACTTTAGCACCCCAAATGTGGTGCCTCTAATGGCTTACAAACACCAAAGCAATTGGATGAATCGAGAGAGAGAGACAGAGAGGGGAGACGAAAAAATCGGCTCCAAGACTCCTAGGGTTCAAGTGTAGCCGAAATCCCATGCCCTAGGGGTCTTTATATAGGGTGTGGAGATTAGGGTTTTAGTGGTTATCCTTATCTGGTTACTTAGCCACCAAGCAGACCAATGATTATTCTAAAATCCCCTTGGATGAATTCCTAAGGCCCTTATCCTTAGAATTCGTCCACGCTATGCTTTAGGGTTTCCTTACCCCACATAATTACAAGTTCAGTCCCCTTAATTCAATTAACCTCTTTTGACCACAAAATTAATTCTTAATTAATTCCTGACCAATGCTAATTAAATAAATATGATTTTTCTTTTAATATATTATTCTTATAGTATATTAATAAACCATAACATCCTCTTTCTCCATAATTTATCCAGTCAAGTTGTTTTGGTGAAGGCAACCCAAAAGGACCATGCACAACTGAGTCAAGTACATACCAAATATAGTTATGGACTTAAACACTAATCCAACAAGTGGTAGCAGTGATGAGGAGATCTGCAAGATCATTCATGAGGAAGTGGCTGCAACTATCTGATAGGCCATACCAGAGATGTTCGGGTCTATTAAGACGACATTGATCGAGACATTCGATGACAGATACGTTGTTGTTATGGAGGCTGCTGATGTTGCAGCCACTGCGACCATAGCTGCAGCCAAGCCACAGGGAGGTGACTCGTTATTTCGTGAGTTCAGCAACACGAAGCCACCAGAGTTTGATGGGACGCAGGATCCGAACGTTGCCATGAGATGGATCTCCGACATTGAGGGGTGTTTTTATATGTGTTCATGTCCAGAGCATCTGAGAGTTCAGTTCGCGCTGAACCAGCTTCTCTTGGGAGCGAGGGACTGGTGGAAGTTTGTGACTACTGATTTTACCCCTGCAGATCTTGCTGTAGTGACTTAGGATAGGTTTACCAAGTTGTTTCGAGATGAGTATTTTCCCCGGGTGGAGAGGGAACGTTTGGAACACGAGTTTCTGTCTCTCAAGCAAAAGACAGAGTCAGTGACTGAGATTACGAGGATGTTCCATGAGAGGGCGTTGTTCTGCCCTGAGCACGTGTCCACTGAGCAGGCACATGTGGGTCGGTATTTGAGCATCTTGAGGAGAGACATTCGGGAGTTTGTGGTGAACTCGTCTTATCAGAAATTGGCCGAGTTACAGACCAGTGCCAGGAAGAGAGAGATTGAGCTGGAGATTCAGACTAGGGAGGAGGGAGAGCATCATGGGAGAGATAAAAGACTGATACAATCGCAGTCGGTGACAAAGAGGGCTAAGCCCGTTGATTCGAGAGGTGGAGGCCAGAAGGGCCACACTTGTAGCAAGTGCAACAAGATCCATGAGGTGTCATGCCGAGCGGGGATTTGCTACATATGTGGCAAGGAGGGGCATATGGCGATGGACTTCCCGAAGGGATTTTCTGTTTGCTTTCATTGCAACCAAATGGGCCATCGGAAGGCTGAGTGTCCCCAGCTCACTCAGGGATCATCCTAGGTTGCTGCTCCTACTGCTTTACGTCTTACTGATGGTTGGTCGGGGAAGGTCGAGCCTCCAAGGGCTCGTGGGAGAGCATTTCAGCTGACCACAAAGGAGGTCTGCGTCGCGCCTGATGTCTTTGTTGATACGTATCTCCTTATTTATATTATTTGAGATTTGTTTGTGCTTTATATTGTGCTGTATATAAGTACTTTTCTTGTGAGTTATGTGCCTGCCTTGGTATTGTTTGACCTAGGTGTGAGTCAATCTTTTGTGTCTCTACCCTTTAGTTTTCACATTAGTGTAAAACGCGAGGCGTTAAGTCGGCAACCGAAGGTTTCTATAGCCGAAGAGCGTGCAGTTTTTTCCACCGATGTATTCCAAGGATGTGTATTGGAAATTTTCGGTGTTGAGTTCCCGATTTAGAGCTGTGATCAACTGTGAGCGACAGATGGTGACCGTATGAGACCTTAGAAGGGGGGTGCTTGTCGTGTATGGCGAGGGGACCAGATCTGGATCAACTTTCTGCTCTGCCGTCAGGGTGAGGCAGAGTTTACAACAGGGATGTATGGGTTATTTAGCATATGTCATGGATACGAGAGTTGCCACTAAGAGGACGAGTTCGATTTTCGATGTTCTAGCTGTGTGTGAGTTCCCAGATGTTTTCCCCAAGGAGTTATCAAGTGAGCCTCCCAAGATGCGGGAAGAGTTCTGGATCGATTTGGTTCCGGGTGCGGCACCTTATTGCCTTGTGTTGCCCGATATGCATGAGTTATCCTCATAGCTCCAGGAGCTACTGGGAAAGGGTTTTATTAGACCGAGTAGCTCACCATGGGGAGCGCCGATCCTTTTTGTCAAGAAGAAGGATGGTTCACACCAGATGTGTATCGACTACAGGGAGTTGAACAAGCTGACGGTCAAGAATCGTTATCCACTACTGAGGATCGACGATTTATTCGATCAGTTACATGGGGCTCCAAGATTGATTTGAGATCTAGGTATCATCAGATGAGAATTTGCGAGGAGGATATCCAGAAGACGGCCTTTAGGACTCGTTATGGGCACTATGAGTTTGTGGTGATGCCTTTCGGACTCTCCAACGCACCGGCAACATTCATGGATCTCATGAACCGGGTGTGTAGGCCCATGTTGGATCGGTCGGTGATCGTGTTCATTGACGACATTTTGGTATACTCGAGATCCAGAGAGCAGCATGAGGAGCATCTTCGAGAGATTCTTGGAGTATTGAGGATGGAGAGGATTTACGCCAAATTCTCCAAGTGTGATTTATGGTTACGATAGGTCCAGTTCCTGGGGCACATTGTTAATGAGAATGTGATTTTGGTCGACGCGGCCAAGATTGTGGCAATTATGCGATGGGAGGAGCCGAGGTCCCCATCCGAGATCAGGAGTTTTCTTGGCCTGGCAGGCTACTACTGGAGATTTATCAGGGATTTCTCCAAGATTGTTGTTCCTCTTACCAAATTGACTAGGAAGGGTGTTACTTTTTCCTGGGGGCCTAAGCAGCAGGCCTCATTCGAGACTCTTCTCTAGAGATTGTGTGAAGCTCCAGTGTTAGCCCTTCCCGAGGGAGTGCAGGACTTCGTAGTTTACTGTGATGCATCTATATTCGGGATGGGTGTTGTGTTGATGTAAATGGGGCATGTGATAGCGTATGCATCGAGCCAGTTGAAGCCTCATGAGACGAGGTATCCCGCTCACAATTTGGAGTTGGGGGAAGTGGTGTTCGACATCAAGATCTGGCACCACTATCTTTATGGTGTCTGGTGTACCATATAAATGGACCATAAGAGCCTAAAGTACCTTATGGATCAGCCCAACCTGAATATGAGACATAGGAAGTGGTTAGATGTAGTGAAGGACTACAACTTTGAGATCTTGTATCTACTGGATTAGTGTCAAAGTCCATAAGTATATTTGGTATGTACTTGACTCGGTTCTAGCATGGTCCTTTTGGGTTGCCTTCACCAAAGCAACTTGACAGGATGATTTATGGAGAAAGAGGATATTATGGTTTATTAATATATTATATGAGTATTATATTAAAAGAGAAATCATATTAGTTAATTAATATTGATCAAGAATTAATTGAGAAATTGATTTTGTGATCAAAAGAGATTAATTGAACTAAGGGGACTAGAATTGCAATTATAAGATAATTGGATTTTGGGTTGTGGATCTCTTGGATTATAGGGTGGACGATTTTAAGGTGGGAGTCCACTTAGAAATCGTCCAAAGCCTTATTTTGGAGGGTTCCATTGGACTGCTTAAGGCCTAAGCTATCCAATTAGGGTTTTGACTGAAATTGTAACACCCATAAAAATTCAAGCCAAATTTAAACTTTTCAATAACACTTTAAATCAATAGTTATTACAACTTTGTTTCTAAAATAGTTCATATTAGAGTTTTCCCATAAACCATGACAAAAGATGAGGAGTTGTGCGATCACGCCTTGACCTTCTCGCGATCCCCCGATGTACCTGAAATGATAAACTGAAACTGTAGTCCCGAAAGCTTAGTGAGTTCCCCCAAAATATCCATACTCACAGCTATACACATAGAATCACAAACAACATACTATGGGTCCAATCAACCATCATTTTGGAATACCCCAGGTCAACAACCAACAGGTTGGAATGTCGACATACTATAGGTCCAATCATCCTCGTGATGGAATACCCCAGGCCCACAACCAATAACCTTGGGCAGTACCGACCCACCCTGACCGCCCTCTCCTGCTCCCGATCCTGATCCGGATCCGCTCCCAGCATGCCTTGTGACCACCATACTGAAAATAACGCAAAACATCAAACGCTCTCCCAGAACCCCGAGAACCAACTCCCAACCCCACCCTAGAGGTTGTGGCTTCCTTAATACGCGTATGGGTCCTATGCTTTCAATAGTACGGGCCCATACTACCTTCCACACCTACCCATATTTATATCAAGTGTCACCACAACACCCTAGCGATGATCATACATAACAAGCACTCAACCCTAGGCTAGCAGGCATCATAAATCAGGAAACTCTATCATGAAATTCCTGAAGATCCCTAGCTTAGTACTAGCATGCTGTTCTATCATATCTCAAAAAACAATTATCTTGTATGGTATTTTGGCGTTGCTTACTGGCTCCAGCTGATCGTACCTCCGCGTCCTCTTTTACTCATTTTGTAAACCATTTTAAATTCTCTTTTGAAAACTCTCCTTTATTTGAGACTGGATTCACACGAATGTTCCTCCAATTCACTCAAACCAAGGCTCTGATACCAACTTGTAACACTCTAAAAATTCCAACCAATTTAAACTTTTCAAAAACAACCCAGTTTCGTTAAGTTATTACAAAAAGGTTTTCGATACAATTATTATCAGAGTCTTCCCAGAACCATATCATAAAACATATACATGAGGAGCGGTACGATCATGCCTTTGCCTTGCCATGGTCTCCTGAAGTACCTAAAACATTTAAACCACAACTGTAAGCCCGAAAGCTTAGTGAGATACCCCCAAAATACCAACCACATATACCATACACCTAACATGTCATATCATAACAGAACACATAACAGCCATGCACTTCGGGTCTACTGTGTGACTGGTCCGCTGTACCAGGCCTTCAGTCCGCCTGGTCCACCCTCCGAGTCTAGCCACATACATCGAGTCTAGAGTGTGATTGGTTTGCCCGCACTGGGCCTTCAATCCATCTGGTCCACTCTCTGAGTCTACAGTATGATTCGTCCGCCCGCACCGGGCCTTCAGTCCGCTTGGTCCACTCCCCGAGCCTCAGCACGTCTGGTCCGCCCTCTTGGGACCCACAGCCTATCTGTACCGCTCGTTGGGCCTTCGGGATAACCGGTCCGCCTTGGGTATGTTGGCCTACAGCACAAAGCAGGACCCGCCTCAACCCAACCCCAATCTGACAACCATGTGCACATAAACATATAATCATATAACAATTCACATCCAATCAAACCGATCAAGTAGATCACATAACATAACATCATCCTAACCAGGATATCGACCTAACCGGTCACTACCATAGCATCATCCTATATACCAGGATACCGACCTCAACCAGGTCTTTAACATATACCATCCTAACTACCAGGATGCAAACATAGCAAAGCAATACCATAACAACAATACCCGGATTACAATCTGATAAAGGGCCGGCCTTGGTGCCGTAGACCCTATCGATATAGTGAGGATAACTCACCTCGCAACTGCCGACTGAAGAGATAAGATCACGCTGCTCCAACCTCTGACACGAACTTCACCACTGATCAATAACCAAAACACTAAACTCAATAAATACCAAAAAACCCTTGGAAGACAACTGGTCAACACAAGACCATCTCTACTCGCCGAGTCACCCCGCTGACTCGTCAAGTCCCTATGCTCTGAAACTCCCATAACACGACTCAACTCGCCGAGTCGCCCCAAGACTCGCCGAGTCCCACAACTCTGAGTCTAATCGCACTCAACCCACTGAGTCATCCCTTGACTCACCGATTCACAGCTCAACCAGGAAAGGTTAGGACCTCATGACCAGACTCGCCGAGTCCAAGAACATACTCGCCGAGTCCAAGGCTATCTTCAACCAACTCGCCGAGTTGTTCTTCCAACTCGTCGAGTTGCTGCCTATCTTCATGCAACACGCCGAGTACACCCATGTGACTCGCCGAGTACCACTAGCTCTTAACCCATACAGAGCCTTTCCAAGCCATGCAGGGTCTCCAATCCATAGATCTACTCTTATACAAGCCATCCATCTTGTAAAGTGGAAAACTTTACGTGAATCCAAGGAGATCTAAGCATAATACACTCTAGGGCTAGGGTTTGGGACTAAAAGGCTTCATCAACAACTCTTGAACGAGGACTTTATGCTCTTTTGGATCATCACTACTCTAGATCTGAGGTAGCAACCTCAGATCCAACCTCCAAGCTCAAGATAACACTAGATATACTCCCAAAAATCCCACAAATGATAGATCTAGATGGATAACAACTCAAGCAACGAATCATTACCTCAAGAGAAGACTTCAACAGAAGAATAAGCCAAAACGTTGTAAAGCCCCTTGCTCCAAGCCTCTTAATCTTCAAGATCTCTTCAACAAACACTCCTTCAAGATCCAAATGCTCTCTAATTCTCTTACAAAAAAAATATTTGGGTTTCTGGACTTCAAGGGAGAGTAATGATGCTGGGGAGAGGGTATTATGTTCTTTATATAGGGATCAACCCCCGGGATTAGGGTTTCCTCCACACAGCACCAACTCACCGAGTCCAGCCACCGACTCACTGAGTTGGTCACTTAACACGCGACCAGAATTGCGACCCTACTCGCCGAGTCTACCCATGGACTCGTCGAGTTGACCATCCACATTTTCACTTTGAACCCTGAACTTGCACTACTGAACTCGGGATGTTACATCAACTGGTCAACCCTTGGTCAAAGTCAAAGTCAACTGTCAAGGTCAACAGTCCATGTTGACCTCGACTCGTCGAGTACCCTCAGCTACTCACCGAGTTCCTTGTAATACTTGTCCGCTCGCCAAGTCACCAGAGTAAATCGTCGAGTTCCTAAGGCTCGTGGTCAAAGCTCCATGGATACTTGTCGGGTTTTCCCCTTGCAACTCAACAAGTTCATACGCATCCAATGGTTAGGAGAAACCCTCACCTACTCGCGGAGTCACTCTACTCCATCGCCGAGTCTTCGACAATCTTCATCGGACTTGCCGAGTTGTACATCCAACTCGTCGAGTTCTAGACTATCTTCATATGACTCACCGAGTCGACCATGCTACTCGCTGAGTCCCTTCTATCCTTCATCCATACAGATGTTTTTAAGCCATGCAACAATTCCAGATTGTAGATCCAACATCCTTAGGCATGCTTATCATGTAAAGTTGCAAACTTTAGATGCATGCAAGGCTTTAAGGCCCTTAAATGACAAAAATAAGCTTGCAATGAAGTCTCACACTTGAGGGAAGGCTCATACTAGGCAAGGCTGATGACTTTATTGATCTAGAGGCCAAAGGGAGTCCAGATCTGAAGTTGCAGCTTCAGATCTTGGCTCAAACACCAAAAGCCTTTTTCAAAAACCCACCCAAAAGGGATTAAAAGATAGATAAACCAAAGAAATAGCTTAATACCTTCTAGAGAGTGATGACTGATGAATTTCTTAGCTCCCCACGAGTTCCAAGCCTTGGTTTCCTTGTTTCCCCAAGTGCTCCTTACCAAGATCCCTCTCTTCCAAGCTCTATCACACCAAAGAAACACACACACATGATTTAGGGTTTAAGAGTGCCAAGAAGTCGTGAAGGGGAGGTTAGGGAAGGAAAATGATCCTCTAAATAGGGCACAATAGCCCGAGATTTAGGGTTTCATCTGCCAGCTCCTACTCGTCAAGTCCCTTCTTGGACTCGACGAGTAGATCACTAAAACACATGAACCAACCCGCTACTACTTGACGAGTAGGGCAGCCAACTCGTCGAGTAAGCCTTGAAATCAATAAAGTTCTCACACAGTCAATACCTAAAAATCGGGGCGTTACAAAACCCTAGCAACGCATTTAAAGGACCCCAGGGCTCCATATTTCGGCTACCCTAAGAAACCCTAGAGTTCAAGAGCCGAAATTAAGCCTACATTCCCTCTCTTCAAAGATCATCTTCTTGCCTTGGTGTTTGTGAGCCATTAGAGGTATTACAATTATGATACTAAGCTCTTGAAGTTGAAGATTCTTGCTACTATCAAAAGGTAATCATTTAAACTTGTTTTAGTTGTAGATCTCGTTTTTATGGTATGCTAGATTAGGGTTTACAAGCTTTGGATTGTTTGCATGTACAATAGAGAAACCTAGATCCAAAGCTTTAGGGTTTGCATGTGCACATAGGAACGTTCTTTTACTCAAAACCCATCAGTGGTATCAGAGCCTTGCTTGGTTTCTATTGTATTTGATGCATTGTGTGTTAATTCATTGCTTGAAATTGTTTTTTCTGTTGTCTGCCTGACAGAATCGTCAAGTCCAGTGATGAACTTGACGAGTCAGATGAACTCGGTGAGTTCTGTAAAGGACTCGGTGAGTCGGGGTGTCAGACATATGGATTTTCGGGATTTTGGCTTATTTTGACTTGGGAGAATTACCAAAATTGTTTTTAATTACTAAAATTCGATTTTTATTGATTCCATGCGATTATGCTTGTCAAAATAAAATATATTTATCAATTATTTAGATAATTATTGCCTTATATGATAAACCTTAATTATTTGAATTATTTGATCAATTATCTTGCATGAAATTGGACTAGGTCAAAATTAGATAATCACCAATTAATTGCTTAATTATATTATTTGAATTTTGATCTAGATAGTTTTGAAATGTTTCAAAACTTGCCCTCAAGTTTTGAAATTTAAATCTTTGATTAAAAGTTTAATTTTGAAATAATTAAATTCAAAACCCTAGAACTTTACAAGTTTAAAATTCAACCTTTATACTATTATAATATTATAAGAATGATGATTATATATATTTATAAGATTAATGCTAGTATTACCGTTAGTAGGCCTTATTTACGAAGCCGATCTATAAGGGGGTATAAGGTTGTTGCCTATAAAATGGCAGTTTAATGGGTGTCCACTCTCACCCACCACTTCCTTGATTGGTGGAGGGTCATTAGCCGAACGGGTAGGATAGGGCAACTAATTTCTCATTAAAAGTATAATGATTAATAAAGTTACTAAATGTTTTTTTTATAAAATTCTCAATCTTAGTTACTTTAACAAAATGTGAAAATGATGTTGTTCCATGAAATTACACATTGTACCCTTACCAAGACGTTAGTGGAGCGTGTGTGGTTAATCGGCACACTAATTTGGGTCTAGCAAAGGTAGCTAAGGGTGACTCGATGTTTGTCATAGATTAATGGAGTGTGTGTGGCTAACCGACACATTGATTAGGTGACTGTAACATCGAGGGTACCAAGTACATTTGCATGGTTATTCACACCTTGTTTGTGATCCTCGGTATCCCAGTCACAAACTTGAAGGGCATATCGAGATTTAAAAATGCCGTTGAAAAGTTCAATGAATCTCAAAAGATATAGGAGTTTCAAAACATTTAAAACTTAGTTGCTTTTGTTTTTCATGGTGGAAATTAGTGAATCGCCATTTACTTACCTTCAAATTATTTGTTGTTTAGATTACAACATCCCTCTTCTAAATTGTGAATAATGTTGTTGAATCCTAGCCCTATTTTCTCATTTGGGTGTTTAATTGGGGATTCTTTTCTAATAAAACTTTGTCTCTTTTCTTTTTCAGATGTCTAACCCGAACAACAACGCTTCCGGCTCAAACTCTTCCGACTCATTCTTACTCATGAATTTGTGTGGGAGGGTGATCTTCAATGGAAACAATTTTAATGATTGGATCCACAACATACGAATGGTTACCCGCTACGAGGACAAGGAGTATGTCCTCGACAAGGAGCTGAAAGAAGTAGATGTCAATACTGTTACTCCCAAGTAGATCGTTGTCTTTGAGGCTCATGAGCGTGATGCTACAAAAGTCCATTGCATCATGCTCGCAACCATGACTGCCGAACTCCAGAAATCCTACAAGGACTTCTATCCCTATGAAATGCACCATAATTTACTAGACAAGTACCACCAAAGTGCCAGGCAGGAGAGGTATGAGATCATCACTTCGATGATCACGACCAAGATGAGGGACGGAGAGTCTGTCACTGCTCATCTGCAGAAAATGCAGAGATATGTCGACCGCCTGCAGAAGTTAGTTGTTAACTTCGATGAGGAGATGACGATTGATATTATTCTTCACTCCTTACCTCCTTACTACAACCAGTTCCGCATGACCTACCACATGAACAAAGAGGAGGTTATGTTGAGCAAGCTGCAAGGCCTGTTGAGGACTGCTGAGAGCAACCTCAAGGACAAATCTTTTGCACCAAATCCTACTGCTACTACTTCCCCTGTCTTGGCTATTGGGCAAAGGAAGAGTAAGAAGAGGAAGACTCCTTCAAAGAGCCACCATAAGGGAAATTCCCATGATGGCACCTCTTCTAATGGAACCAATGTAGGTCCTGCTACACCCTCTTCAAAACCGATGGATTCAGAGTCCTTTCACTGCCACGACAAAGGGCACTAGAAACGAAGTTGCCCGAAATATCTGCAATATATCAAGGATGGGAAGATCAAGCCATCATTCGCAGGTATTTATTCTGTTAAATATAATGATTCATCTCATGCTATTTCTTGGGTTCTCGATACAGGGTGTGGTTTTCACATTTGTTATGATTTACAGGGCCTATGATGAGACCTTCTCACCAGTTGCAAAGATAAAGTCTATTAGGGTGATGCTAGCCATAGCTGCGTTTCATGATTATGAAATATGGCAGATGGACATCAAAACCGCTTTCCTTAATGGAAAGTTGGTTGAGGATGTTTAGATGAGTTGTCCAGAGGGTTTTGTTGATGCGAAGCGTCCTAATAGAGTGAGTAAGCTTGAGAAATCCATTTATGGATTGAAACAAACAACTCGCAGATGGAATATTTGTTTCGACAAGAAAGTCAAAGAGTTTGACTTCCTGCGAAACGAGGATGATTCATGTGTATATGTCAAATCCAGTAGGAGTATAGTTAGCTTCCTTGTATTGTATGTAGATGACATACTACTCATAGGAAACGACATCCCGACCCTGCAGGAAGATAAGTCTTGGCTTGGGAAGTGTTTCGCTATGAAGGACCTCGGAGAGGCTGCTTATATTATGGGAATAAGGATGGTGAGAAATAGGAGTAAGAGACTAATAAGACTTAGTCAGAATACTTACTTGGACAAATTACTAAAACGTTTTTAGTATGGAGAATTCCAAGAAAGGGGAGTTACCAATCCAAAATTAATGCCAAGTTGAGTAAGACTCAAAGCCCGAGTACCGAAATCGAGATAACAGAGATGAGCCGAGTACCTTACGCTTCCGTAGTTGGCTCGATCATGTATGTTATGACTTTTACTCACCCTGATGTGGCCTTTGCTTTGTGCATGGTCAACAGATATCAATGGAACCCTGGCAGAGCACATTGGATCGTAGTCAAGAATATTCTTAAGTACCTTCGGAGGACCAAGGAATGGTTTCTAGTCCTCGGTAGGAGTGATGACTTAAGAGTACGAGGGTATAGCGACGTCAATTGATGTGTGTGAAACAAACTAGTTTTAATCCTATTAACTTAGACACAAAATAAACACACGAAAGGCAGTGTACCTATCGGTTAGTAATATAGTTCAAGCAAGTAGGGTATCGAACACAGGGAACGGTAAACAATTAAAATAAATGCTAATATTATCTAAATAAAACAAGTAAAAGAAAGAGTTTTCTCTAGTTTTGCAAGACTAGAAACTTAAATACGTTACTAACACGCAAACTAAGCAACTAATAGCTAAGAAAACAAAGATAAACTAAATTCAATGATTAAAAAGGCCTTCTGTTTAGGTTTGAATCATTTGTTCCCATGGATGATTTTATGGTAAATATATCGGATTAATTCTTCATTGGTTACCGACTAAAGTGATTAAATTCACATTCGCTATAGCTAATCCTTAGAAAACATATTAATTCAAGCAATGGACAGTTGTCTAAATTAATGAATTTCCTAGTTTGTTGATTCGGGTTTAGAAAGACTTGTAATTAGCTAATTAAATTGGTGATTCAATTAACCTCTTGTTGATGGTGTATTGCACAAGCTCACACATTAACTTACCTATCTTCAAGTTAATTCTAGTTTCACATTCGTTATTCCTAGACATACAACTATGTGGTCACGTAAATCATATGAAATTAGCAACTAAGAGATGTTCATACAACTTAATTATTGATTTATTAACAGAAGAATAGTTATTGTTAACACATAAGGTTCTTTAACAAGCTTAATAAAACATAATCACCAATTAAAATTAATCCTAATCAAATAATCAATCCATGTTCACAAATTCATCTACCTAAACAGAAGTTATGAGTTTTAGCTCATGATTGCAGTAAACATAAACTCAAAAATGAAATCAAAGTATGTAAACATGATTCAAATCAAAAAGTTACTAAGAATAAACCAAAATTGTCTTGATTCTCTTCACAATTGAATGTAGGGTTGATTCTTCAGTTCCTCACGACCTAGCAGCACTTCCAATCGTTTCTCAGCCTCCTAGGGTTTCTCTCCATGTTAGGGTATCGATCTGAAAGTCCCTTTATATATATTTCCACAAACCAGAGGCTACTCGGCGAGTCCAGTGACCTACTCGGCGAGTCCGTCACTTAAAACTCGTGTACGGCAAGTCAGCGTGTCCAGAATCGCGAAAGTTCGTTACAACTCGCCGAGTAATCGACCCTACTCGCCGAGTACGTTTCGAATCAGCATTTTCTCAAAACACGAAAGTCGTTCGAAATTGTGTCTACTTTTCAGAACATCTTGAATCTCGTCAATCGGAGTTACGGTTCGTGACATATGGCCAAAACACTGACGAGGGGTCAAGCTGTCTAGCAACGTCCTTCTTTCTTCAAAATCCAAGATCCAAGCGTCCAATCGCCAATTCCGCTTCATTTTCCTTTCGAGCATGTAATTGTTGCTGAAAAATGAAATTGTAAACTAATTAAGCACCTTTTGTTCATTAAATGAGATAAAATCAACATAAAGTATTAAGATAATGCATGAATTTTATAACTAGATATGCTCATATCACCAATTTTAAGACCGACCGAGACAACTACCGTTCTCAGTCAGGCTGGGTCTTTACCCTGAATGAAGGAACAGTGACTTGGAACAGTTCCAAGCAAGAGACCGTAGCTGATTCAACGTGCGAATCAGAGTACATACCGGCAAGCAAAGCGTCAAAGGAGGTGATATGGTTGAAGAACTTCATCAGAGACCCTTGAGTTGTGCCAGCCATAAAGGAGCCTCTGGAATTTTTTTGTGATAATGAAGGAGTGGTTGCCTTGACCAAGGAAGCAAGGGATTATGGCAGATCTTGACATACCAACATGAAATATCACTGTATTAGACATCGGGTAGAATAGGGACTCCTCGTAGTGAAGATGGTGCCGTCAGAAGAGAACCCAACAGATCCCCTTACTAAGGGACTAAGTAGGGTTAAGCACTTGCAACACGCTAGGAACATTGGGCTGAAGGACGATATTAGTTTAGATTAGATAGTTTCGAAACGTGTAATAGAAAAATTGTAATCGACATTAGATGATAAAATAAAGGAGTATTATTTATGATTAAAGTTAATGTATTATGTTAATTATTTACCTATTATTTCACTTTGCATGTTTTGACTTCCTGAATAATAAGATTATTCGAACAGTCCACAGTCGTTCATACTTTTGAAGTAGGTATGAAAGAAGATTGTCATGAATTGGCGTATAGATTGTCTAAAAGTGTATTAGACATAGAAAAAGTTTGATGCAACGTTCATGAGTTCTTATGAAATAAGATTTGAGCATTGGACTAAACCCACGCTTGTTGGGATCACTTTATGGAATTTATCACGAGTGATCGCAAGACGATAATATCATATGGTCTTGAAACCTAGATATATCGTTTATTGTTTGCAAGTTGGTTGTGCATTGATAATGTGTAAACGCATCAGTAACTTGATGTCATAAAACGCATTATTGTGCATGATTCGATGAGCGAATGATAAATGCATATAAGTCGAAGTTGATCTGTTCCTTTTATCCTAAGAGGGTAAAAGTGATATCTGGGCCCCTCGATGATTTGGTTTGACTTATGTGTCAAGCCCTGTGAATTGATGTGTTCAATTAAGTTCTATGTCAGACAAATCTGAGATCGAGAAACAAACCTACGTATATGCAGTTAGTACTCTCCGTTTTCCCGTTAGCCATTTCTACCGTGAATGAATTATCTAATGCACATGGTTTTTGTTTAAGCATGTGTGCAAATTTATGACTTACGAAACTTCTCTCTGCTCCACTGTCGAAAAGTATGCAAGCATATGAGTTATCGAGGAGGAACGTACCAGTAACTATCGTAGGATCAGCTACCGCTTCCTCGTGGCCTAGGGCCATAACTCTTCCTACTCCTCCATCCATCCCCGCTTTAGGGAAGTTCCTCTTGTAGTGGCCCACTTCACCAAAACCATAGCAAGATTGGCCCATACCGGCGTTAGGAACCTGGGCGGCCTGAGCTGTTGGAGTTTTGCAGAAACGGACTGTATGCCCCTTCCTGTCGCAGTTAGAGCACTGCATCTCCCTGAAAGGTCCATGGTGGTGGAACATAGTGGCATCGAAGGGAGGAGGTGGTTGAGGAGGTTGAGGTGGTGGTATCGGTGTTTCGTTGTTTGGGTTACGTCTGGGATTTCTGCGTGGCGGCATCTTTAACTATACGTTTAAAAGATGACGACATGGATAAGAATAAATGAATAATGAATAATGAATGTGTCTCATGGACTAACTCTCCATAGTCCAACAACAAAATGAATAGTGGCTAAAAGAAGATGATAGCATTTGGATAATAATATCCATATGATTAGATATCTGTCAATAATACTGGGATTATAGATGTAACAAGTTCGGGAAAAATGGCCTAGAAGTAGCCCTTACATCAACCAAGATAAGAAAATTTTGACAGACTATGACTAATCAAGACCTAACAGATCTAAGATTTACAAAGATAGGAAATTAGACCAAAGTTTTTACATAAACTAGGTTATATCCAAAAGATGAGTCGTCAAGATTCTATCGGCGACGAGAACTGCTAGCATGAGTTCTTGATCCCGACAGTAGACGTTCTATGTCCCTTATATATGTCCCTTATATGCCTGTCAGCTCTCACTTGTTGAGCTCGAAGTTCCCTAACTTCAGCTTGAGTTTCGGCAAATTCCCTCTGCAGAGCTGCATTGCGGACCAGAGTCCTTTCATGAGCAGACTCTAGTTAGCGAATGTGGACAGTGTTAACGCCAGAGTTGGCTTCAATCTCCACGACTCGGTCGATAGTTTCTTGACCCAGTAACGTGTTTCTGGAAATTCTACGAACCATGATGGGTAGGACCCTGTCAGCAGAACCTCCTTCAGTGAGGTTGTAGAAACTTCTATCTCCGTTGTAGGGAATGGGTTGACCCTGTTCCTAACTCCATCTACTCAAGTTAGTGGCCCACAAAGGTGTGGGTCTTTGAAATGCGGGACGAGGGTTCAGGTTTAGGTCTTGAGCAGCTGGGGGTAGGTTGTTGACTTCAGGCTCCGAGTCAGAACTATCAGAAAAACCCTCAGCATGGTGATCATCCAAATGGATTGGGTGATCATCTTCTGGTTCTTCCTCTAGCCATCCAGCGTTGCCTTGGTTCGGGAAGTACGGATCGCCGTGGTGAAATCCAGCCATTAAAATCTATGCGAGAAAAGGGATATAAGAAATAGCAAAAGTATACAAACTGACTAAGATATTTACAGTAAGATCAAATACCCCTATGGTATTTCTTTATGGTTGTGTTGGTAAGTTTTTAGACTTGTTGCCACATCACAACCATTCTTGGGCATATGCTAATCACTCATTGGACCAGCATAGTTGATCAGGCTATGTCATTCCCAAGACTGACCATATATCCCCAGGCTTACTTGTGATATTCAACAATCATAATACTTTTGTTCTTGTCATTGTGACACTGATTTTAGTATGAATGCAGGCACGTATACTTACTTAAATATTTTAATATTTAAAAGTATAACTCTTAGACAGAGTGTTTTAATCCCAATGTATTTATAGTCAGTATATCTTTTATGGGTTGATATACTAAATTCACTATAAACAATGCTCTGATACCAATCTGTCACACCCCAAAACCAAGAACGGCGGAAACGTTCCGGGGTGGAGGACGTCATGTATAGTATCACAAACAATGTAAAGTAGTAAACAAGCAACAACATCATCCATTGCATTAAAAGTAAAGTTTTAATACATGTGTGTTCTTTCAATGTAATAAGACACCAAAAATACAATCAAAATAAAAGACGAGTCTTGTCTGTGCTCCGTCTTCTCAAAACCTGGCAATCGTACCTGTCTACTGGTGACCTGAGAATACAAGTTATTTTGAAAGCGGGTATCAGCATAAAGCTGGTGAATTCATAATTAATTAAGTGTCATTGTCTTGTTTTAGGAAAACTGTTATGAATGCCCTGTAAATCTTTAAATGAAACAATTGATGTAAGTAATGAAAAACCCTAGAAAATCCATTATATCCTACTAGTATGAGATGTAGTCTTCTACCAAGACCCGAATGTTTTGTAAGTAAAATGATAGTTTTTCCTTTCTATTGACTAGTACTAAAAGTACTTAGTCTAACTCCTCATTTATGTGAATGTATCACAAAATAAAGTAATAGGAAAATGTACTAATGTAATTGTTATCCTTTGGTACTAGGACTAACATGACATCGCGGTTAGCGAAATGTATAACCTAATGAACATCCGTAGATTGTTCAATTGTCCTCTGTGGCATACAACAGGGGGAGGAAGAGTTAGCCCCGTAATCGATTCCCTAATATAAGTATTAACCGTAGGCATCCGTAGATGTTCATCAACCTCTGTAGCGAACAGTAGGCTCGAGGAATGGTTAGTCCCGTAACTGTATTCTAATATAAGTAATAATCGTAGGCATCCGTAGATGTTCATCAACCACTGGTGCTAATCAGTTGGGCTTCGGAATGGTTAGTCCCGTCTAGATATCTCGTTGAACTGGGATAGGCAGGACACTTTACACACAAGGTACTAATAAATCATCCTCGTATCTCTAGGTACAAGTATCCATGTAAGTGTACACAGGAAAATGTATCTATGTAATGGTACTCATGTAATGTATTCATGTACGGTACTCATGTAATGTATTCATGTAAGGTACTCATGTAAGGTACTCATGTAATGTATTCATGTAAGGTACACATGTAATGTATTCATGTAAGGTACTCATGTAATGTATAGTGTAGACTCATGAATGAACTGACTCTAATGTAATTCCTTGTAATAGGAATAATGTTTTTTATCTTCTAACTATCCCTATGATAGTAACTGGAAGGTAATTGGTTGTTCAAGTAGGTTTATACACCCTTGCTACACAAGAGTGTGGGAAACTGAATGAATGATGAAAACTATAACATCAATACATATATAAGAACATAAATGTATAAGTATAGTTTTGTTCAAGAAGGTAAAAATGGTTTTGTAAAACATGTGTGAGTTTTGAACAATAAGTAACAATGAGTTGATGTCATTTTAATAAACATTTCATAAGTAATACATTTGATAACAAAGTATTTTTAAGATAGAAAACCATTTCATTCATCACATTTTGAAGTATGTGAAATCTGCTGGATGAAAACATAGTTATAAATACATATGGAAGATTTGATAACATGCTGTTTTTGATGGGTTTTGGTCATAAGACATCCTATGTGCTCATACAAACCCTAATGCTTGGATCTAGGTTTCTCTATTGTACATGCTTTGAATCCAAGACTATAAACCCTAATTCTAGCATATGGAAATCAATATTAACATATAATTAGGTTTATGATATTACCTTGATTGTTATGTAGCAATAACAATCCCAATTCCTCCTTGAATTGACTTTGGAATGTTTAGAGTCACAAGTGTCACTCCTCTAATGGCTTACAAACACCAAGAGCAAATGGAGAAGGTATAAGGAGAGAGGAGAGGTGTTAGAATTCGTCCCTAGGACTTCTTGGGAAGGGTTAGACGAATTCATGAGCCTTAGGGGGTTTATATAGGTGTAAAGATTAGGGTTTTAGTCCTTATCCTTATCTAGTTACTTGCCCACCAAGCAACCATAAGATAAGTCTTAGAAACCCTTATCCTAGTCGAATTTTAAGGCATTATCTCCTTAAATTCGTTCACCCTATATTTAAGATAATCCTTACCTTATTTTGTAACTATCACATAATTACAATTTAGCCCCTCTAGTTTAATTAATTACACTTGATCACAAAATTAATTCTTAATTAATTATTGACCAATATTAATTAAACAAATATGATTTCTCCTTTAATATATTATTCTTATAACATATTAATAAATCATAATAACCTCTCTCTCTATTTATTTCTCCAATCAAGTTGCTTTGGTGAAGGCAACCCAAAAGGACCATGCACCATCGGGTCAAGTACATACCAAAATAGTTATGGACTTAGACACTAATCCAACAGTCTCCCACTTGGATAAGTCTAACAACTATTCTGCGTATGACTTCAGATCCTAATCTGCAATTGTAGCTTTCCAAAGCCGTTGTCAACTCTGATCATATCAGATACGCGTGTCCTTAGATAAGGGGTCATATATTCCTCCATTCTAGATATCATATGAGATATGATTTCAAATCATTCTCTTTGTACTATATCTCGATTCCCGATTTATGACGACTGACTAATTGAACAAATCAAATTAGCCCTAGCCCGGCCGAGCATTTATGTTTGTCATCACAAAACCATCAAGGGGCCCAAAGATATCGCTTTTATCCTACTTTGAATAAAAGAAACGGATAAACTTTGATACAATGCTTGCTTGCACTTACTAACCAAATCACACACAACAATATGTTTTATAACACCAAGTTACTAGTGCGTTTACATATTATCAATGTGCAACCGATTTGCAAGATACAACTCACACATCTCAGTTTCAAGAATATAAGATGTTATCGTCTCACCAATCACTCGTGATACAATCCATGGAGTGATCCAAGTGAGCGTGGGTTTAATCCAATGCTCAAATCATATTCATAAGCACTCATGAACGTTGCAGCAAACATTTGCTTATGTCTAATGCTCTTTAGACAATCCACACACCAATTCACGACAGTCTTCATTCATATCTACTTCCAACATATGAACGACTGTGGCCCATTCGAATAATTCGATTATTCTTAATAAACTCAATTATTCTGGAAGTCAAAACATGCAAATGTGAAACACAAGAATAATACTAATCCCATATGGCCTCAAACCTTTAAGTATAAATAAAACGCCTTTTATTTATCACCATATTGATTACTCATTATTTGTCGTTTCGGGTAATCAACTTCTTACTTGAATTACAACACTTGTCCCATGCTCCTAGCATGCACACAATGTTTACCTATGGTTCTTACTTTGTGAAATAGATCATATTGAACACATTTCCAATCATTCTCATTTCACAACTCCAAATCCTTTTTCATAAGTGAAAGATTATCAAATTCTTGCTACTTATAGAATATGCTAGATTCTAACATTCTATGCAACTTATCCTTTCGTAATGTCACTGCACCAAAGTCACAAAGACTATTGCCAAGGATATTACAAAGTCTTCTATCGGAGATTGTTACAACACAATTCCTTAGATATGATGTCTCTCACTCAAAGTACATTCCTTTGAACATCCTTTTGCATAAAAGTTTCTAATCTAGACATAGATTTTTCAATATTCAATTCTCAATATGGACACGCTTCCATATTTTTCATATGACAACTCATTCTTAATAGAATCTTATCTATTCGTAATGATGTCGATATGGTCCATCCAATATGGAAACATTCCCATATTTTCCAATACTATACTTCCAACTACTCACAAGCGACCAATCCTCGTCGAACTTTGGATTGTCCTTTGATAGTTGTTTAATCATTTTAGTCAAAACCGATTCTAGTCCCTTTTCCCTCTAAATGCGCTAGACATTTGGAAAATTTTAGAATGGTCAAACATTAAAGCATTTGCAATCGATCCTATACCCGAAGCGTATGGGACACGACGCATAATGTTTTATTTGCTATGTTCTCAAAATTCGAATTGTGAAGAGGGATGCCGTAATCATAATCGAAATTTTAAGAACACACTATGTACCTTTGACTAAATTTTATTAACATTCCACAACCTAAGCCTTTAGATTTGAAATGAAGCATAATATTCTCTCCCTTAATTATAGCAAAACAACTTTACAACCCTTACGACTTTGCAAGGTATAACTCTTGTTTTCTATAATTAATATTGCCAACTTGCAATACGTGCCTTAATAATCATACAATCATAACTTTTATGCTTCCACTATCATGATGATTATTATAAAGCATAACACTTATGCTCCCACTAGCTTCGACATGTATTCATAAACATCTTAACTTTCAGAAAAACAATGCTTATTGAATTTCTTAAGTTCATGTTTCTAATACTTAGTGCTTTGATAATCTTTTATCAAGGCTTCTTGAACTTATACACCTTTGCCTTAGATAGTTCATATGTGTGTGTAAACAATTGCCAAACCTCACAATTCAAATTATGGAAAGGGATACTGTAACCATAATCGAATTCGAGAATGCAATTTTACAATCACTATCTTCTTAAAATCTCTCTTAGTGAAAGCATTTCCTCACAATCATTTTCATGAAGGAGGAAATCTTATGACACTTAGATTTAAACGGTGTATATGTTCCTATCCATGTGAATTTGTTAAAACCAAGTTTACGACAAATTCAAACTCATATGGACCGAACTTCCTTAATCTTGATTTCTTGCCTTATGGTAGCACAGCTGCCCACCATGTCTTCCAAGCAGTTAAGCAGCTCACCTTTTCCTATCAATGTACCTTTCATTGATTAAGGTGCTTTGCCTTTTATGCGTTCAAAATGAGAACTCATAGAACTCACATGCATAATTAACTCAATTGGAATAGCACAGAAACAAAATAATGTCAACACGATAGGTTGTAAACCTCAACTCGTGTGCTAGTGATGATCGATAAGCTTTATTTGATTTGTTCCTGAAACCTTTCAAGACCATTAAGACTCCCACTGACTCCTTGACATATAAGATTCTCTTGTCAATAACCATTTCTTGACAAACAAATATTCAAGAGTTAGTGTAGCTTTTATCAAAACACTTCATAAATTGGTCCTAGTTGGTCTTTGTCTTATCCAAGACATTACAACTTTCCACATTTGATGAATGTTATAAACCTTTAATACTTTTCACTCATTATCACAATCATAACTCTAAGACGTGTTTTGGAACGAAGTATGATAGACTTCTTGATTTAACCATTTCTTCAATCCTTGATTCCTCTTCTTAAACATACAATTGTGCTAAGATTTACTTAGAGGATCAATTGAGATATGGTTCTTAATCATTAAGACCTATCATAAAGCATAAAAGCTACTCTCCCTTCTTCTTAGAATGGAGAAACTTTTATCTTTCTGCCTACTTGATTCTTCTTATTCGTTCTACTATTGATTTAAACTTTTTCAATCAATTCATAATTACACTTAATCTTGTGAGTATAATCATATTTACTAAACCTTTAGTAAATCATGACAAATATCATTGTTACTCTTATGGTGGACTCGTTCAACACGCAAATTTGTGTGCTCGATCTCCTAGTCCTTCACTTGACACTTTGTCAATGAATTAGTCTAATTTCCAAATATGAAATTTCTCATTCATCGTGCAACCAAGTTGCATGATTCCAAGTTTCTGTCCAATTAAAACTTGGGCGATGAGAAACTCTTCCTATTTGGTAAATTCTCGACTTTCCATAAATAACATAATAAGAACCAAATCAATTATTGCTAATAATTCAAACATGAACTTTTCATATACGCCATTGCAAGGATAAATAAATAAAATTTAAAATCAAAATCTATTTTATTGTGGAAAAAATTTTGTCCTTACAATGCAGTTCATTGAAAAACTATGCTAATACATCTTTCTTAGCAATCTAATTCTAACTCTAAGTAGTAGCTCAAGAATCTAATCTTCGAGAAATGCGATCGAAATCCATTCCTTCACGGTTAGATTTTGCTCACTTCTTCCCTTAAGCTTCCTTTCTTTTCTTTGGTCCTACAAAACATCAATTGTAATCTTATCACATTATGTTTTAAGAATCTAGAATAGAAACTTAAAAGAGTTAGTGGATTTTACCTGAATCGCAGCCATACTCTTTGACTCTCCCATCTTCTGGACTCTTCAGGCTCTTTGGGCAGACTTGTATCCAACGCCCTTTCTTTTGGCAGCAAACGCAGGTCGGTTCTCCTAGAACGTCCTCGGAAGCATGGTCGGTTGACTTTCCCAACAAATACGCTCCATTGCTTCGTCAAATCATTTCTGATTCAACAGCAATGAGCATGTAAGTTAGGTCAATGAGTTTGTCGTCATGATCCATCATATAATACTTTCTTTTGAACTCATTATATGATTCAGGAAGTGACTGCAAAACCCAATTCACAGCCAACTCATCTGGGAATGACACACCCAACATTATCAACCTATCAATGTGTGATTTCATTCCTAGAACATGGGCACACACGGGTTTACCATCTTCATGTTTCATTTCCAATAGGGCTTTAGTGATATTGAACCTTTCAATTCTTCGATCTTGTGGGTTGGGGAGAACACTAGGAGGAGGAGGAGGAAGTGAAGCATGATTTCTTGTTCCTCGATTGAATCGTGGAATATCATCTTCATGTGGAATGCTTGTTCCACGGGATTTGAGAAGACCCTAGTTGTCAAACTTTGACATCTACAAAACGGGAGAAAAAAGAATTCAAGTTAGTTGATTGATAGAGTCCTTAGTAAATCACCCAAATGAAATACTAAGGCTAGGACCCAACACAATATTCTACAACTCGGGAGAGGGATGCCGTAACCCTAATTGCAGAATATTTGAAGGTAAGTGAATGACGATTCACTAATTTCCACCATGAAAAATGAAAAAGAAATTTAAGTTTTAAATCTATGAAAACTCCTAGATCCTTTGAGATACATTGAACTTTCAATGGCATGTTTAAATCTCGATATGCCCCTCTTGTTTGTGACTGGGATGTCGAGGATCACAAAGCGGGTGTGAATAACCATGCAAACTTACATGGTGCCCTCACATGTTACAGTCACCTATTCGATGTGCCGGTAAACCACACACGCTCCACCGAACTATGACAAACATTGAGTCACCCTTTGTTACCTTTGCTTAGACCCATTTAGTGTGCCGGTAAACCACACACGCTCCACTAACGTCTTCGCAAGGGCACAAAGTGTAATTTCATGGAATTGCATCAATTCACTTTTGCCTAAGTAACTAAGATTGGGAATTTTATAAAACATTTAGTTACTTTGATAATTCATTATACTTATAATGGAAGGTTTCGTCCTATCCTACCCGTTCAGCTAACGACCCTCCACTAGTCAAGAGTGCGGTGGGTAAGAGTGGATACCCATTCAATCGCCATTTTATAGGCAATTTCCTTAAACACCCCTTATAGACCAGCTTCGTGAATGAGGCCTACTAACGGTAAGACTGACTTTTACTCATACATATATATAATGTTATACCTTTAATGTTATATATATAGTATAGGGTGTATTTTATACTTTTAAAATACTAGGTGGTCTAATTTAACAATTATACTTTTAATTGACTTAAATTGTAAACCTAAACTTTTATGGACATATTAAACCTCTTTAATCAACTTGAGGGCAAGTTTTGAAACATTTCAACACATTAGGGTTTCAACTATTTAAATTTCAAAACTACAAAACTATTGGGTTCAAATTTAAACTATAAAACCTAAAGGGCAAAATATAAAACTTTTCATAACAACAAGGATCAAATAACAAATAATCTAAACTAACATTTAATTACATAATTATCCATATTTGAGTTGTTTAATGATTTCTTGCAAAACAATTTATCAATTTACTCAAAATAATTAATCAATTATCTTATAAGGAAACAATTATCTTATTAATTGATAAATATCCTCAATTAGATCAAAAATATAGTCAAATATATCATATAATCGGACTAATATTGATCTAACATGATAAGGTAACTATCCCAATGAAAAAACAACAAGAAATCCCGAGATAAGCTCTATCTGACGAGTTGACTCGTCGAGTCAAGCCTGGACTCGTCGAGTCACCTTGGACTCGGCGAGTTCAGCTATGGACTCGGCGAGTCCAGCCTCTAAAACACCAAAAATCGAATTTTCCAGTTATACCAAGCATCAATACAATTGAAACCAAGCTAGGCTCTGATACCACTGATGGGTTTTGGTCATAAGACATCCTATGTGCTCATACAAACCCTAATGCTTGGATCTAGGTTTCTCTATTGTACATGCTTTGAATCCAAGACTATAAACCCTAATTCTAGAATATGGAAATCAATATTAACATATAATTAGGTTTATGATATTACCTTGATTGTTATGTAGCAATAACAATCCCAATTCCTCCTTTAATTGACTTTGGAATGTTTAGAGTCACAAGTGTCACTCCTCTAATGGCTTACAAACACCAAGAGCAAATGGAGAAGGTATAAGGAGAGAGGAGAGGTGTTAGAATTCGTCCCTAGGACTTCTTGGGAAGGGTTAGACGAATTCATGAGCCTTAGGGGGTTTATATAGGTGTAAAGATTAGGGTTTTAGTCCTTATCCTTATCTAGTTACTTGCCCACCAAGCAACCATAAGATAAGTCTTAGAAACCCTTATCCTAGTCGAATTTTAAGGCATTATCTCCTTAAATTCGTTCACCCTATATTTAAGATAATCCTTACCTTATTTTGTAACTATCACATAATTACAGTTCAGCCCCTCTAGTTTAATTAATTACACTTGATCACAAAATTAATTCTTAATTAATTATTGACCAATATTAATTAAACAAATATGATTTCTCCTTTAATATATTATTCTTATAACATATTAATAAATCATAATAACCTCTCTCTCTATTTATTTCTCCAATCAAGTTGCTTTGGTGAAGGCAACCCAAAAGGACCATGCACCATCGGGTCAAGTACATACCAAAATAGTTATGGACTTAGACACTAATCCAACAGTTTTCTACTTGTATTCCCCCCCCCCCCTATAACGTCCCAAAATTCAAGACTAAAAATTTCTTTTAATAAAATATTACTTAAAGTAAAATCATCATTTCAAAACATAAACAAAGTATTAGTTTTCAAAACACGTGTTCATTATCAGAGTAAAACATTCCCAGGCTGACTAATCTATGGTGTGTGCCATGCGATCATCCTGAGCTCCATCATCCGCTACCGGAAGCACCTGAAACCAAAACTGAAAACTGTAAGAACGAAGCTTAGTGAGTTCCCCACCCTACCACATACCATGCAAACATACAACAAACATACTGCCAGGCTATTCTGGGGTGCCTGACTACCCTGTACGGCCATTCTGGGGTGCCGACTACCCGTGCGGCCATTCTGGGGTGCCGACTTCCCGTGTCAAGCCATTCTGGGGTGCTGACTACCCGTGTCAGGCCATTCTGGGGTGCTGACTACCCGTCGGTCCTGACAACCGGTCCTCGGGGACTGTTTCACCCCCTACTGCTACTTACACATATATCATACATAACATATTATCAGACATATCTGGGGTGTCTGACCTACCCTTCGGTCCTAACAACCGAACTTGGGGACTGGTCCCCTCCTACTACCTCTATCGCATATAACATAACAGGCCAGCATGCAAACATATCATCAGATACTGTCAGACGTTTCTGGGGTGTCTGACTACCCTCCGGTCCTAACAACCGAACTCTACTGATGAGCCAGGGAGCCCCGTCCATGCTCCTACTGATAGTGAGATACGGGCCCAGCCCGCGCTCACTCTTTCCCTAACTTGGGCCTCGCCCCTGATCTGCTGCTAATGAGATGTGGAACACCATCCACACTCTGTTGTTGGTGAGGTACGGGACCTCGCCCACACTCACCACCCTACCAGGCACATACAAGTATCACACAGACAACAAGTATAAACTATCACATAAACCATTCCTTGGGCACCCGCCCGCTAACATTGGACCTCGTCCTGAACAACATACTAGCATATGATGCCTAGGACTAACCCCCGGGTCTTCTACTCATGTCTATATGGGCCGGCATTGTGGCCGTAGACCCATTCACACAAAGGGAAACTCACCTGATACCGCTGAACTGCTGCTGCTAATCCCTTTGACTGCTACCTGACCACTAACTCCGAACTGCTGCTCCACTAGCTCCCCGAGCTACCAATATCAACATAACACTTAGTCTAACTGACCTTCAAAGGTCAACTAAGTCAACTCTTTCCAAAGTCAAAGTCCTGGTCAAATTCAACCTCCCAGGTCAACCCTACTCGCCGAGTCACCCTGTTGACTCGCCGAGTTCATATGTTCAGAGTCCTTGTATTCGCGACTCGACTCGCCGAGCCAGTCCATGACTCGCCGAGTCTACCGATTACTGAGTCCTGACCTGTCCAACTCATCGAGTCTCCATTCGACTCACTGATTCGAGTCTCAACTCGAAGGGTTTGGGGTTTCGCGACCTGACTCGCCGAGTCCAAGAACAGACTCGCCGAGTCCAAGACAATCCCCATCCAACTCGCCGAGTTCATGCCCAACTTCATCCGACTCGACGAGCTGTTCATCCCACTCGTCGAGTTCCTCCTCATCTTCAAGCTACTCGCCGAGTCCACTCAAAGGACTCGTCGAGTCCATCCGGTCCTCCATACATGCAGAGGACTTTTGAGTCATGCAGGGACTCAAATCTGTAGATCTACCCTTCCCAAGCCTATTCCTCACGTAAAGTTGCAAACTTTACGTGTAGAGAAGGAGATCCAAGCAAAATACACCATAAACTAGGGTTTAAGGCCAAGGGGCTTCAACATTGACTCAAGGGCTGATACTTTATGCTTCTTTAGTCCATAACACACTTGGATCTGAAGTAGCAACTCCAGATCCGGCTTCTAACTCGAATGGGTGACAAACCATGGCTTAAAAACCCCAAATCTCACAACCATGGAAGATCTAAAGGAGAGAGACGACTTATTACCTTCAATATCTCAGAAGGGCTCCACAAACTCCAGATCTGAAGCCAATCCTTAAAGCTTCACTGATTCCCCTCTTTCTTCTTCCTTCAATTCACCCAAAAATGGCTTGGAAGCTTGAATGCACAACAATGGAGGCTTAGGGTTCGCTTTCTAAATGAGGGAGGCTCTAAGGAACCCTAATGGAGAGAATAAGGAGCTTAAATAGCGCCCAAAGTCCCGGATTTAGGGTTTTCCTCGCACAGACCAGACTCGTCGAGTCCACTTGGCCGACTCGCCGAATTGGTCACTTACACCTCGACCCGGATCCCGCTCGGACTCGCCGAGTTCCTCCTTGGACTCGCCAAGTCGCCCCTAAAAATTAGGGTTTTCTTTCCTTTCTTGGCCTTCAAAACTTTGGGTGTTACAACTCTCCCCCATTAAAGCATTTAAAATCATTTAAACATTGATTAAGGGGTATGAACTCACCTGTAGATGGTGGTTTGGATGTACGGAATGATGTAGGATAACTAGGTGACAAGTGAAGACTTGTTCACACCCAAAGATCCTAGTTAACATATAATCACACATATATGTATCCAATTAGACTTTAAACCACTAATTGATAAAGTTAAGACATCCTAAAGCATGTAAAACACCTTATATATGTGCTACAAGCTATAAGGGTTGCATCTAAGTGCTAAGGGACCTTGCTATTGTGTTTGGGGTTCAAGGGTAAACTCCCTTGGAGTTTAAAGTCTTCATGACCTTGACCTAATGAGTTTATAGTCATAAACTCAAGAGTTTATGGTCGTAAACTCCTCTCCTTTTGACCATAAGTTGTTTTGAGGGTTTGCAAGTCCTTTGAAGCATTTCTACTTGGTGGTTTGGACTTTGGAAGGGACTAGGGCAACAAAACACTCCTTAGAGGAGTTTACGGCCTCATGGTCATTTCCCTTTGGGTTTACTACCGTAAACCCTTATGGAAAAGGGTATTGCCATGTTTTCAAGTCCCTAACTCATCAAGGTAGTTGTCTAAGCTAGTTTTTAGGCCTAAGGAAGGAAAACGACTCATTTAAACACACCTTAGGGTGTTTACGGTTTTGGGAGATCCCCAAACCGTAAACACCTATAAATGTTGGTATTTGGTGTTTTTCAAGGCTTAAACACATCAATGGAAGGTTCAAACATGTCAAGGAAGGCTTAAACATCCAACTAGGGCTTAGATTAATGACTTAGGCACACTTTGGTGCCTTATATGGTGTTTACGGCCCAAGAACATTCTTGGACCGTGAACACCTTGTTCCATGTGTTCTTGGCATATTTTCTTGATGCTAACTTGTAATACTAACTCAATAAGACTCAAGGATTGAAGTACTTACTATAAGGAAGCTTGAAATATGCTAAAAGTCCAAGAACACTTAGTGTGTGTTCTTGGTGTTTTTGGAAATCTAATCAAAACACAAAAGTGAATGGATGAATAGATGCACAAACACTAGATTAAGTGTTTAATCAACTTGGAATGGATAGAACACTTACAACTTTGAAGATCTTGAATTGTTTCTAGTTTGCTACTTGAGAGTGTTTCTTGAGTTTACTCTTTTGGAGTTTACTCTTTTGGATAAATGGGGAGTAAACTCATCCTTGACTAGACTTAGGGAGTAAACTAATGGATAAGCATGAGTTTACAGATTTTGGGATGATTTTTCGACCCAAACAAAATAGTTTGGCCGGGAACTTCTAAGACGCAAGGTGTTTGCGGTTTTTAAATTTCAAAACCCGAGACGACACTTTCTTACACCCGTTCGCTTAAAGAATATTATTAAAATAATCAAACAAACTCTAAATTTGTTAAAATAAGAAATAACGACATTAACTCATAATAAGAAGTGATTGACTTGTAAGCTTTGACCGAATGAAAATTTCGGGTTGTCACATCATTCCGCCGTTAAAGGGAATTTCGTCCCGAAATTAAAGTCTATGCAAATAAAGTATTTACAGGTAACTAAGGAAAAAGCTGAGAGTATTTCTGTTTCATCTGATCCTCTCGTACCCAAGTGAATTCAGGTCCCCGTTTTGCGTTCCAGCGAACCTTCACTATCAGGATACGGCTTTGTTTCGTTTGTTTGACTTCTCGGTCCATGATCTCTATTGGTTCCTACACGAAGTTGAGGCTCTCATTGATCTCGATCTCGTCGAGTGGAATAACAAGAGTCTCGTCGGACAGACACTTTTTCAAGTTCGATACATGGAAGGTAGAATGTACGTTACTGAGTTCACGTGGTAGATTGAGTTTGTAAGCTACAGGGCTGATTCTTGCGAGAATCTCGAAAGGCCCTATGTATCTTGGATTTAGCTTTCCACGCTTTCCGAAGCGTATCAAGCCCTTCCATAGTGAGACCTTCAATAGAACACGGTCATCCACCTGGAATTCCAATGGTTTCCTTCGCTTGTCGGCGTAGCTTTTCTGTCGGTCTCTAAAGGCTTTCAATCGTTCACGAGTTTGAACGATCTTCTCTGTCGTTTCCCGAATGATTTTCGGACCCGTGAGAGTGCTTTCGGGAACTCGTCCCTTAGCTAACTGGGTATCACCCACCTCAGCCCAACACAGAGGGGATCTGCACTTCCGGCCATAGAGGGCCTCGAAAGGAGCTGCCTTTATGCTCGTGTGATAACTGTTGTTGTAGGAAAATTCGACAAGGGGTAAATGGGTGTCCCAAGCTTTCCCAAAGTCTATCACACAGGCTTGCAACATATCTTCCAAGGTTTGGATAGTTCTCTCACTTTGCCCGTCGGTCTGTGAATGGTAGGTTGTACTCATGTCCAGCCTAGTTCCTAGGGAACTTTGTAGTGACTGCCAGAACCTCGAAGTGAATCTACTATCTCTGTCTGAGATGATAGATAAGGGAACACCGTGCAGTCTTACAATCCCCCTAATGTATGTTCTTGTAAGTTTCTGTGACATCCCCAATTTCACGGCCAGAAAAGACCGATTTGTTTATGCTTTGTTTTATAAAATCAGAGTAATCTTTTGATTAAAAGAGTTGTGGAATTTGTTCCCAAAATAAAATATGATAAGAATTTATGAAAAGCATCTATTAAAGAAAATGTATTTTCCTTAAATAATAAAACCTCGGGATGTCATGTTCTGATACAGACCAAAAGCATAAACAGTATAAAATAGATCTTACAACAGTTATTTATGACTACTGATCTATAATCCAAATTCTCTCGTCAAGTCCACTAACTTATACCCTTATGCCATTACCTGTAATGAAAAGAAAACTAAGTGGGTCAGGCTTGGGAGCCTGGTGAGCATATAGGGTTTTCAACCCACAATAATATAATTATTATATTTAATCAACAAACAATCAACCCAATTACCCCTCCCCATTATCTTCTTAAGGTTTTACCCTAAGAACCAACTATCCTTCATTCATTTATTCCTAAGGAATTGGCACGAAATCCATTGCTGCCAAAGTTTATTTATCAAGTACTAAATCCATAGTTATCAGGCGCTAACTCCATAGTCACCAAGGTTCACTTAACAAGCGCTAACTCCATAGTCGCCAAGGTTCACTTAACAAGTGCTAACTCCATAGTTTCCAAGGTTTACTCAACGTGCGCTAACTCCATAGTCGCCAAGGTTCATTAAATAGGCGCTAACTCCATAGTCACCAACTATCCCATCTACCCAAGTTCTACCCAACATTTTCGTAGATATAAATACTTACACAGTTTAAATCATTTAACACTTGTATACAACATCAATTCCACGTCCATCTCAAATAGACAAATAATATATAAACACATAGCACGTATTTCATACCAAATACTTCATATTTATGTGTTAGAAGAAAGTAACTACACACTCACTTGATTAGACGATTCCCGGACAGCACTACGACTTGTAGAAGTAGTATTCTTCGGTAGATCTGGAAGATCTTCACAAAAACCGGGCTCCTCGCGGGCAGAGCTTCGGCTCGGGAATTTCACTTCTCGGGATCTTAGGGGCCTCGGGACTCGCTTCGGGTCTCGGGAATGATACCGAGGCTTCGGGATATTTCTTGCACGCAAAACGATGCAAAACGGGAGAGAGAGAGAGAGAAGAGAAAATGAGCAAAGGAATCGGCTGCCCTCGCATTCTATTTATAGGGTGCTGGATCTGGGATTACGTTGGGCATAATTTCGGAGTACGTTGGGCGTACTAAGCGTTACACTGGGTGTACGCTTCGGATCAGGCTGGATACGTCATCGCTTACGATCCCGGGTACTCGAGTGTTGGGTCAGGTCGACGTGGCCCATTTCAGTTCATGCATATGGGTACGCTGGGCGTACTCCATTACGCTTAGCGTACACCGACATACCAAACTTAAAAATTGCGTAACTTTCGCATACGAGCCCCGTTTTCGACGTTCTTTATATCCACGCGTAGGTGATACTATGGTCTACAACTTTCCTTTAGGCTCCGTCGGCTAATTTTGACTTTATATTTATTATATTATTTTTAATAGGTCGGGATAGGAAAACTCCGTTAGAAATTCATAACTTCTTCGTCTGACGTCCGTTTTCGCCTATCTTTTTATCGTTTTACTACTATTAACGAGATCTTCGATTCTTGTTTAGATTGTTTCGGCTAAAAACCGCTCGATCTCAAATCGAGTATTCGGGCTACATACCGCTAAGTCGAAACTTAGAAAAATCATAACTTCCTCATATGAAGTCATATTTGGACGTTCTTTTTATGCACGCTCAAGGTTTAACGTATTCTACGACTTTCGTTTAGATCGCTAAGGCTAAATATCGCTCTAACGTAAATTCACTTTTTACGTCGCGCTGTGTCGTGCCGGTTCTGTCGCGAAACTTCGACATGTCATAACTTCTTCGTTATAACTCGGATTTCGGCGTTCTTTATATGTACGGAATCCTTGTAACATATACTACAACTTAGTTAAGATTATTCATTCTAAATAATCTTCTATCAAAAAGTCATTTTTGACGCTTATCGTCTCTAAATTGACTAGCCCTGATCTACGGGCGTTACAGTTTCTCCATCTTGTCTGTTTCTTTGATTGGCAAGAAGTGTGCAGACTTGGTCAGTCTATCGACGATGACCCATATGGAATCAAGTCCACCCGTCGTCTTGGGCAACTTGGTTATGAAGTCCATAGTGATCCGCTCCCACTTCCATTCTGGTATCTCCGGTTGCTATAGAAGACCGGAGGGTTTCTGGTATTCGACCTTTACCTTCGCGCAAGTAAGGCACTTACTTACGAAGGTAGCAATATCTGCTTTCATGTTAGGCCACCAGAATAACTTTTTAAGATTCAGATACATCTTATCTGAACCCGGGTGGACGGAATAACGAGTGTTGTGAGCCTCGGTCATGACCAAGTCTCTGAAGCCACTGTGTTTCGGTGTCCATATCTGATCCATGAGGTAAAAGGCTCCGCCACCCTTGACTTCCAAGTTCTTCTCCATCCCTCTAAGGGATTCACCTGCCACGTTTTCAGGTTTCAAAGCGTCGAGCTGAGCCTCCTTAATTTGCGTGGACAAGTGTAAATGGATAGTTAGAGTCAAAGATTTGACTCTACGACCAGTATATTCTTTCCGACTCAGGGCGTCGGCTACTACATTGGATTTACCCAGATGATAACGAATTTCGCACTCATAATCACTTAGTAGCTCGACCCAACGTCGTTGTCTCATGTTGAGCTCCTTCTTGTCGAAAATGTGTTGTAGACTCTTGTGGTCTGTAAAGATCGTGCTTTTTGTACCATATAGGTAGTGTCTCCAGATCTTCAGAGCAAACACAACTGCTCCTAGCTCAAGATCATGGGTGGTGTAGTTAACCTCATGTGTCTTCAGCTGTCTCGAGGCATAGGCTATGACTTTACCTCGCTGCATCAGAACACATCCGAGTCCTTGATTGGATGCATCGCAATAGACAATGAAGTCTTCTATCCCTTCGGGGAGGGATAGTACTGGTACGGTGCACAAGGCTCGCTTGAGCGTTTGGAACGCTCTTTCTTGTTTCTCTTCCCAGTCAAAGGCCACACCTTTCTGGGTCAATGTTGTAAGAGGTTTCGCAATGCGGGAGAAGTTCTGAATGAACCTGCGATAGTAGCCAGCGAGACCTAGAAATTGACGAATTTCTATAGGTGTCTTCGGTGCTGACCAGTTCTCAATGGCCTTGATTTTGGAGAGTCCACGTGTATTCCTTCTTCGCTAACAACATGGCCCAAAAATTCGACTCGTTGGATCCAAAATTCGCACTTGGAGAACTTCGTATAGAGCTTCTCCGCTCGTAATGTTTCTAAGACTCTACGAAGATGTTGACTATGTTCCTCCTTACTTCGAGAGTAGATAAGTATATCATCAATGAAAAAAATGACGAATTGATCCAAGTAAGGATGACACACCCTATTCATCAGATCCATGAATACTGCGGGTACGTTAGTTAATCCGAATGGCATCACTACAAACTCGTAGTGTCCATAATGAGTTCGGAAGGTTGTCTTGGGAACATCCTCCTCTAGCACTCGTAGTTGGTGATATCCGGATCGTAGATCTATCTTCGAGAAGTAGTTGGCTCCTTGAAGTTGATCAAATAAATCATCAATGCGGGGCAAAGGATAACGATTTTTAATGGTAAGCTTGTTGAGTTCTCTATAGTCGATGCACATGCGAAACGATCCATCTTTCTTCTTGACGAACAAGACCGGTGCTCCCCAAGGTGAGAAGCTTGGTCGAATGAATCCCTTCTTGAGAAGTTCGTTAAGCTGACTGGAAAGTTCCTGCATTTCGGTCGGTGCCAGACGATAAGGAGATTTGGCTACGGGGGTAGCTCCTGGCACTAAGTCAATTCTGAACTCAACTTGGCGTTGTGGTGGTAAACTGGGAAGTTCTTCTGGGAAGATGTCGGGAAAGTCGCGTACTTCTGGGATGTTCTGAATGTCTTTCATTTCTTGACTTGTATCAACGACGTGTGCGAGGAATGCATGATATTCTTTTCGCAAGCACTTCTGGGCTTGAATGCACGAAATGATGCGAAGGATCGTACTAGGTTTGTCGCCATAGATAACTAAAGTTTCGTTGTTAGGAAGGTTAAGACGAACTGCTTTTTCAAAGCACATGATGTCGGCGCAAAGAAGACTCAACCAATCCATGTCGATGATAACGTCGAAACATTTAATTGGGACCGGCATGAGGTCTATCTTGAAAGTATGGCCATCTAAAGTTAAAGTACAACCTACGTATATGCAGTTAGTGCTCTCCGTTTTCTCGTTAGCCATTCTACCGTGAATGAATTATCTAATGCACATGGTTTTTGTTTAAGCAGGTGTGCAAATTTATGACTTACAAAACTTCTCTCTGCTCCACTGTCGAAAAGTATGCAAGCATATGAGTTATCGAGGAGGAACGTACCAGTAACTATCACCGCTTCCTCGTGGCCTAGGGCCATAACTCTTCCTACTCCTCCAGCCATCCCTGCTTTAGGGCAGTTCCTCTTGTAGTGGCCCACTTCGCCACAACCATAGCAAGCTTGGCCCATACCGACATTAGGAACCTGGGCGGCCTAAGCTGTTGGAGTTTTGCAGAAATGGACTGTATGCCCCTTCTTGTTGCAGTTAGAGCACTGCATCTCCCTGCAAGGTACGTGGTGGTGGAAACTGCACTTGGTGCGCTTCGAGAGAGTTCCAGCATAAGTTTTTGTTGGTAAGGGGTTCGCAGGGACAACGGGAGTTTCCGTGGCATCATTGATTGCCACAAGTTGTTGTCTCTTGGAGGATTCTTGCGAAGCCCCTCTTTTCCTCTTGTTCCACCCCTTCTTGTTGTTGTTGACCTTTTTTGGTACTGGTGCAGGGATTGTTGGGTTCTAAGGTTTCCTGTGATCTATGAAAGATTGTGCCAGCTCCTTGGCACTATCAAAAGTGACAGGCTTGGAAGCCAACACACTTGACTGGATCTGGGGCGACAGTCCCCAGATATATCTCTCTATCTTCTTGCTCTCGAGAGCAACCATATCAGGGCATAGGATTGCTAGATCACAGAACCTATTTGTGTAGGTTGATATGTCGGATCCAACCATTTGTAGACCCCAGAGTTCCTGTTCGAGTTTTTGCACTTCGCCTCTAGGACAGTACTCTCTCATCAGCATGTCCTTCAAGTGTTCCCAGCTGATGGAATACGCCACCACCAAAGTCAGATACTTAACATGGCCGTTCCACCATGTTAGTGCTCTGTCAGAGAAGGTACAAGCTGCAAACTTGACCTTGTTTCCCTCCTGGCAAGCACAAATTTCAAAGAAAGATTCCATCTTTTCAATCCATTGCCTTAACACCATAACCCCACCAGTACCATTGAAGCTGCGGGGCTTGGCGTTCGTGAAGTCCTTATAGGTGAATTCCCGAGGGTGTCCATGGCTTTCGACGTGGTTCGAGGGAGGTGCACCTGTTCCCGATCCACTAGGGACTGGGGCGTTGATGGCTGACACAGCAGCTGCAACCGCTGCTGTGAAAGCTGCCTAGAACATAGTGGCATCAAAGGGAGGAGGTGGTTGAGAAGGTTGAGGTGGTGGTATCGGTGTTTCGTTGTTTGGGTTACGTCTAGGATTTTTGCGTGGCGGCATCTTTAACTATACGTTTAAAAGATGACGACATGGATAAGAATAAATGAATAATGAATAATGAATGTGTCTCATGGACTAACTCTCTATAGTCCAACAACAAAATGAATAGTGGCTAAATGAAGATGATAGCATTTGGATAATAATATCCATATGATTAGATATCTGTCAATAATACTGGGATTATAGATGTAACAAGTTCGGGAAAAATGGCCTAGAAGTAGGCCTTACATCAACCAAGATAAGAAAATTTTGACAGACTATGACTAGATCAAGACCTAATAGGTTTAAGATTTACAAAGATAGGAAATTAGACCAAAGTTTTTACATAAACTAGGTTATATCCAAAAGATGAGTCGTCAAGATTCTATCGGCGACGAGAAATGCTAGCATGAGTTCTTGATCCCGACAGTAGACGTTCTATGTCCCTTATACGCCTGTCAGCTCTCACTTGCTGAGCTCGAAGTTCCCTAACTTCCGCTTGAGTTTCGGCAAGTTCCCTCTGCAGAGCTGCATTGCGGACCAGAGTGTTAACGCCAGAGTTGGCTTCAATCTCCAAAACTCGGTCGATAGTTGCTTGACCCAGTATCGTGTTTCTGGAAATTCTACGAACCATGATGGGTAGGACCCTGTCAGCAGAACCTCCTTTAGTGAAGTTGTAGAAACTTCTATCTCCGTTGTAGGGAATGGGTTGACCCTGTTCCTGACTCCATCTATTCAAGTTAGTGGCCCACAGAGGTGTGGGTCCTTGAAATGCGGGACGAGGGTTCAGGTTTGGGTCTTGAGCAGCTGGGGGTAGGTTGTTGACTTCAGGCTCCGAGTCAGAACTATCGGAAAAACCCTCAGCATGGTGATCATCCAAAGGGATTGGGTGATCATCTTATGTTTCTTCCTCTAGCCATCCAGCGTTGCCTTGGTTCGGGAAGTACGGATCGCCGTGGTGAAATCCATCCATTAAAATCTACGCGAGAAAAGGGATATAAGAAATAGCAAAAGTATACGAACTGACTAAGATATTTACAGTAAGATCAAATACCCCTATGGTATTTCTTTATGGTTGTGTTGGTAAGTTTTTAGACTTGTTGCCACATCACAACCATTCTTGGGCATATGCTAATCACTCCTTGGACCAGCATAGTTGATCAGGCTATGCCATTCCCAAGACTGACCATATATCCCCAGGATTACTTGTGATATTCAACAATCGTAATACTTTTGTTCTTGTCATTATGACACTAATTTTAGTATGAATGCAAGCACATATACTTACTTAAATATTTTATTATTTAAAAGTATAACTCTTAGACAGAGTGTTTTAATCCCAATGTATTTATAGTTAGTATATCTTTTATGGGTTGATATACTAAATTCACTATAAACAATGCTCTGATACCAATCTGTCACACCCCAAAACCAAGAACGGGGGAAACGTTCCGGGGTGGAGGACGTCATGTACAGTATCACAAACAATGTAAAGTGGTAAACAAGCAACAACATCATCCATTGCATTAAAAGTAAAGTTTTAATACATGTGTGTTCTTTCAATGTAATAAGACACCAAAAATACAATCAAAATAAAAGACGAGTCTTGTCTGTGCTCCGTCTTCTCAAAACCTGGCCATCGTACCTGTCTACTGGTGACCTAAGAATACAAGTTATTTTGAAAGCGAGTATCAGCCTAAAGCTGGTGAAATCATAAGTAATTAAGTGTCATTGTATTGTTTTGGGAAAACTGTTATGAATGCCCTGTAAATCTTTAAATGAAATAGTTGATGTAAGTAATGTAAAACCCTAGAAAATCCCTTATTTCCTACTAGTATGAGATGTAGTCTTCTACCAAGACCCGAATGTTTTGTAAGTAAAATGATAGTTTTTCCTTTCTATTGACTAGTACTAAAAGTACTTAGTCTAACTCCTTGTTTATGTGAATGTATCACAAAATAAAGTAATAGGAAAATGTACTAATGTAATTGTTATCCTTTGGTACTAGGACTAACATGACATCGTGGTTAGCGAAATGTATAACCTAATGAACATTCGTAGATTGTTCAATTGTCCTCTGTAGCATACAGCAGGGGGGAGGAAGGGTTAGTCCCGTAATCAATTCCCTAATATAAGTATTAACCGTATGCATCCGTAGATGTTCATCAACCTCTATAGCGAACAGTAGGCTCGAGGAATGGTTAGTCCCGTAACTGTATTATAATATAAGTAATAACCGTAGGCATCCATAGATGTTCATCAACCACTGGTGCTAATCAGCTGGGCTCCAGAATGGTTAGTCCCGTCTAGATATCCCGTTGGACTGGGATAGGCAGGACAATTTACACAGAAGGTAGTAATAAATCATCCTCGTATCTCTAGGTACAAGTATCCATGTAAGTGTACACAGGAAAATGTATCTATGTAATGGTACTCATGTAATGTATTCATGTACGGTACTCATGTAATGTATTCATGTAAGGTACACATGTAATGTATTCATGTAAGGTACTCATGTAATGTATTCATGTAAGGTACTCATGTAATGTATTCATGTAAGGCACTCATGTAATGTATGGTGTAGACTCATGAATGAACTGACTCTAATGTAATTCCTTGTAATAGGAATAATGTTTTGTATCTTCTAACTATCCCTATGATAGTAACTGGAAGGTAATTGGTTGTTCAAGTAGGTTTATACACCCTTGCTACACAAGAGTGTGGGAAACTAAACGAATGATGAAAACTATAACATCAATACATATATAAGAACATAAGTGTATAAGTATAGTTTTGTTCAAGAAGGTAAAAATGGTTTTGTAAAACATCTATGAGTTTTAAACAATAATTAACAATGACTTGATGTAATTTTAATAAACATTTCATAAGTAATACATTTGATAACAAAGTATTTTTAAGATAGAAAACCATTTCATGCATCACATTTTGAAGTATGTGAAATCTGCTGGATGAAAACATAGTTATAAATACATATGAAAGATTTGATAACATGTTGTTTTCTACTTGTATCCCCCCCCCCATTAAAGCATTTAAAATCATTTAAACATTGATTAAGGGGTATGAACTCACTTGTAGATGGTGGTTTGAATGTATGGAATGATGTAGGATAGCTAGGTGACAAGTGAAGACTTGTTCACACCTAAAGATCCTAGTTAACATATAATCACACATATATGTATCCAATTAGACTTTAAACCACTAATTGATAAAGTTAAGACATCCTAAGGCATGTAAAACACCTTATATAAGCGTTACAAGCTATAAGGGTTGCATCTAAGTTCTAAAGGACCTTGCTATTGTGTTTGGGGTTCAAGGGTAAACTCCCTTGGAGTTTACGGTCTTCATGACCTTAACCTAATGAGTTTGCGGTCGTAAACTCAAGATTTTACGGTTGTAAACTCCTCTACTTTTGACCATAAGTTGTTTTGAGGGTTTGCAAGTCCTTTGAAGCATTTCTACTTGGTAGTTTGGACTTTGGAAGGGACTAGGGCAACAAAACACTCCTTAGAGGAGTTTACGGCCTCATGGTCATTTCCCTTTGGGTTTACTACCGTAAACCCTTATGTAAAAGGGTATTGCCATGTTTTCAAGTCCCTAACTCATCAAGGTAGTTGTCTAAGCTAGTTTTTAGGCCTAAGGAAGGAAAACGACTCATTTAAACACACCTTAGGGTGTTTACGGTTTTGGGAGATCCCCAAACCGTAAACACCTATAAATGTTGGTATTTGGTGTTTTTCAAGGCTTAAACACATCAATGGAAGGTTCAAACATGTCAAGGAAGGCTTAAACATCCAACTAGGGCTTAGATTAATGACTTAGGCACACTTTGGTGCCTTATATGGTGTTTACGGCCCAAGAACATTCTTGGACCGTGAACACCTTGTTCCATGTGTTCTTGGCATATTTTCTTGATGCTAACTTGTAATACTAACTCAATAAGACTCAAGGATTGAAGTACTTACTATAAGAAAGCTTGAAATATGCTAAAAGTCCAAGAACACTTAGTGTGTGTTCTTGGTGTTTTTGGAAATCTAATCAAAACACAAAAGTGAATGGATGAATAGATGCACAAACACTAGATTAAGTGTTTAATCAACTTGGAATGGATAGAACACTTACAACTTTGAAGATCTTGAATTGTTTCTAGTTTGCTACTTGAGAGTGTTTCTTGAGTTTACTCTTTTGGAGTTTACTCTTTTGGATAAATGGGGAGTAAACTCATCCTTGACTAGACTTAGGGAGTAAACTCATGGATAAACATGAGTTTACGGATTTTGGGATGATTTTTCGACCCAAACAAAATAGTTTGGCCAGGAACTTCTAAGACGCGAGGTGTTTGCGGTTTTTAAATTTCAAAACCCGAGACGGCACTTTCTTACACCCGTTCGTTTAAAGAATATTATTAAAATAATCAAACGAACTCTAAATTTGTTAAAATAAGAAATAACGACATTAACTTATAATAAGAAGTGATTGACTTGTAAGCTTTGACCGAATGAAAATTCCGGGTTGTCACATCTCTGAAACACAAACACAAAATCATTAGATACTAGCTCAATACACATACTCACTCGATTACCCACACCTACACGCTCCTTTTCATCCTAAGATTCTTACTTGGTTCGCTTACAGGTCCGCTGTTTTCAGTAGTACGGGGCCAATACTATCTTCCACACCAACCTGTAGTCGTCTCAAGTCCTTCACTTAGGATCCTAATTCACAATACTCTATCCCTCACGGATCTCAACCACTCTCTCGGTAGATTCCTCAATGCTCATCTAGGTATCTCTCCTAGATTACTCAAAACTCTCTCTAAAGATTCCTTCTATGTTTCTCCCTACTCAGCACACATACATAGCAAATAGCAGATAAATCAATCAATAGCATACCCTAGGCTAAGGCATCATGAATCAGGCAACTCTAGCCCTAATTTCTGAAGTACCTAGCCTATTCTCTAGCATGTAGCTCTAGTATCTCATAAATATCTCATAATATAAACAAATAATGGTATTTTAGGAAATCAGCATTCAGGCTTTGGCTGATTGTACACACTGCTCCGTCTCGTTTTCTCTTTAAAACTTTTACTCGTTTTAGAAAAAAAATCATTTTCATTTATAAAATTTTCTCAATTCCTTAGTTTGAGTTCAGGCATACCCGAGGGTACATCCGAATCCCTCAAACCAAGGATCTGATACCAACTTGTAACACTCTAAAAATTCAACCAAATTTTTTATTTTTAAATCACATAAAACCAGTATTTCATTTTCTCAAAATCACAATGTATCAAATATCAAAACACAATCCCACAAAACAACTGATAAAAATCCCAGAATCCTCAACATAGTCTCAAACATGTGTGTACAATCAAGCTGTCGCCTTCTCGCGATCCTGAGAAGTACCTGAAACACATAACACACAACATGGTAAGCACGAAGCTTAGCGAGTTCCCCAAAATACCACATACTCAACTAGTAAGCCTCTCATAGCTATAACTCGGCTTGGACCCTCCGGTCTCACGGCTCGGTGTGGACCCTCCGATCATGTGTCTCAGTGAGGACCCTTCGGTCTCACAGCTCAGGTTGGACCCTCTGGTCCTGTATTTTAGTGAGGACCCTCCGGTTTCACTGCTCGGGTTGGACCCTCCGGTCCCATCTCAGTAAAACACACAATAATATAGCATATATCACAAAAACAAAATGCACAATGTCACATAACTCAATACAAACACATATGACCCTCTGGTCGATAACTCAATAAGACCCTTCGGTCACACAGTATTACCGCTCAGGTAAGTATAATGAGAAGACTCACCTCGGAAGTAAGCAAGTAGATATAGCACCCCACGAACAGTCTAGACTCCGCCTACATAATATAATTATCTCTAATAAGCAAATTGTAATAACCACTAGAGATGCCAAGCTAAATTCTCCACTAATCTCATAAGGGGGTGAAAGACCATTTTACCCCTGCATGGTCTCTAAGGTCCACATTTGACCAAACCCTAAAAGTCAACACTCTAGTCAACAGTCCATGTTGACTAAACTCGTTGATTTCCTTCGTTTTCTCTGGAATATCGGGAAAATCCAACTCAACTCGTCGAGTTGTCTCCTCAACTCGAAGAGTTGTAGCGCGTCCAGTCTAATCGGGGAAAACCCTAACTGACTCGTCGAGTTGGCTCATGCACTCGTTGAGTCCCTCTAGACAATTTCTCATTCAGATGATTCTAAGCAGAACTAAGGTCCCAAACTCTAGATCTAGCCTCTCAAGGCTGAAATATCACGTAAAGCTGCAATCTTTACGTCCATGCATGACATATAGGGCTCAAAATGCCAACATAAGCTCTATATAGGGTTAAATGTATAAAAGCTTGCCTCTAGCTTAATAAAGCTTGAATCTTTGGCCTCAAAGGACCTCAAACAACCCATATTTGATGTTTAGTTCTCATGTCATTCTTAAGTGACCAAATAACCAAAAGATAGATGGGTGAAAACCCTAAAACTTCCTAGGAAGAGGTTTAACAAAAGAAATGGTCGAGTTGGTAGCTTTTTACCTCCAAACAGAAGCTATCATTGAAGAACACTGGATCCAAAGGTCCCTCCTCGATCTAAGTCGCGTTGCTCTCCAATCTCCTTCCAAAATGCACAAGAATACTTCAAATTTAATCTCTCTCTCTCTCTCTCACACACACACACACACAACGAATGGAACTTGTTTAGGGTTTCTCATAGAGCTCTAAGGTGACAAGGGAGGCGGATTATAAGGCTTAAGGTCCTTTAAATAGGACACAAACCCTGAAATTTAGGGTTTTCTCACTCAACACCTACTCGTCGAGTTGGGGTCCTCCAACTCGTCGAGTAAGCTCTAAAAATCCAGCGGTCATCAACTCCTCTACTCGGCGAGTTGGGGCATCCAACTCCTCGATTTGCTCTAAAATTATATAAGTAAATTATTTAAAAAACATACATGGGAGTCGGGATGTTACAGGAGAACATGAAGGAGGCGGAAAAAAGAGGTGGTAGAAGAGTATACACGATGATGGTGAAGAAGGAGATTGTTGTTGGAGGTGAACGATCGCCTATAGGGTGATGGTGGTGAGAGTGCTAGGTTTAACTGAGAAGAAGAATCGAGAAGCCAAAAAATAAGAACACAACGGAGGTGATGACCATGGTAGATTAATCCTAACCCACGAACAGTACCTGCCAAGAGTTGTTCCTTTTTAATATACATAAATTAATTTTCTAAAATAAGGCATTCCAAGCTACTTCATGTCATATTAAATTGTAATATTTTGTTTTTACTAAAATCTAACAATTTTTTTTAAATATGGAAGTATATATATATATATATATATATATATATATATATATATGGGTTTAAAATGTGCTATTTTTATTAAAAGGGACAATTACTAATATAGTTGTAACGCCCCGTTTATTTAAATAAATTAATAAATGTAAGTCCCAAACTAATTGGTGAAGAATTTTGATAGTTGGGGGTTGTTAGTAAGTTACAGAGTTATTTTGGGAAGAATTTTAGAAGTAGGGGTATGTTGGTAATTATTGGGTTAAAATTGAGAAGATTTTATGGGCCGAGGGGCTAAAGTGTAAGTTTTGGACTTGATTTGAAAGGAATATCAGAGGGCAGGGTCAAAAAGATAATTGCTGGGTTGCTTTGCAAATGATGCTCAAGTGGAGGACTATATGGTAAGTTTTGGACCTAAACTGAAAGGAAATTATGGAGTTAGGGGCTACAAGGTAAGATTTGGGTTTAAATTGAAAAGAAATATAGTGGGGAGGGACCGATATTGGTAAAATAGTCCAAAGTTTAATGAAACCACGGGTGAACCCGTCACCCTTATGTGCAGCCTCCATATTTAACCCATGACATGCGAAACCCTAACCCTAAGGATTCATTCAGCCGCCACCACCTTGTGACCCCCCTAGCCGCCACCTCCTTTCCACTCGCGTCTTCGATGCGGACCAGGTCGCCATCTGTTGCCGACGACACCGTGAGCGATAAGGACCAAGCGAGACCGGACTTGGAGCTCTACATGGCGAAGTGTGGGCTGCTAACGAACGAAATATCGCCGGAGAAACAAGTTGGGAGGAGTCCCGAGCGTTGAAGAACGAAGCCACCGCGCTTCGCCAACTGTAAGGCTTTAGTGCCACTCCAAGTCCAATAGCCGCCCTTCCTTCTTCTTTTTCTTCTGCTCAGCCGCCACCTTAGAAGCCTTCATGTCGCGCCGCTACTGTTACATTGTTGTTGTCGTTGCCGGATGAGTAACAGAACTGTGAAGATGTCGCCGCTACCTCTGCCCTTTTCTCTCCGTGATGATGGTTGTTGATGTTGCCATTAACCAAGATCGAGTAGGGACCATTGTCGGTTGTTGTTGTTGCTGCAGTTCGCCAGTCGAGACCGCTAACCCTAGCCACCACCCTCATTGACGGACTGTTGAAGAAGAGAGGTTGTTGTCGCCGTCAACTTTCCCGTCAAGAACGATAATGGGCTGCCGGTGGGTGTCTATTTTCGTGTGTGTTTTGTGTGTGTTTAATTGGCCGAAAAAAAAATCACCGCCGCCATGAGCCACCGCCGACCACCACTAGGGTGGCTGTGTGTGTGATTATTTTAGTGTGTGTGTGGTTAATTGAGATTTAGCCTTGTAAAATGTAATTTGAATTTGGAATAATGAAAATGAACCAAACCACCACCGTAAGGTGGTGGCTGCTGCCACTGGCCGTCATGTCGGGTGGCGGTGTGCCTTGATTGGATCGTGACTAGCTTGGGATGTTTGGGCAAGGGACTTGAAACCCTAATGGGCCTTGTAAGCCCTAATGAGCCCAATGAAGCTTCATAGACTTAAAAGCCCAAGGAAGCCCTAATGGGCTTAGTGAAACCCTAAGGGACCTAGCAAACCCTAATGGGCTCGGGTATTAGTAATTAGGCCAGTAATGGGCCACCCAAGAATGATTATGGACTAGAATATTTAGTTAGGCTTTAAAGTAAGCCCCATGTGAAGGAATGGGCACAATTTGGAAAATTGGGCCATAGATGGGCCATAGTTTGGGCCTGGATGGTTGTATGATATTAGGCCCATAAAATAAGACATGTTGGACTGGACCAAACAATTGGGCCTTTAGGGAAGTCCATGTAGAGGCGTGGGCCCAATTTGGAAAATTGGGCCATATGTTGGACCTTGATTCTTAGTTGACTTTGGGCCTATGGATTGGGCCTTGGGCTTGGGTAAGCTAAGCTTGGGGTAATATTGTAATTATCCAAAATATGTATTTATAGTTATGTAGTGGAACCAAATTATTAATTGGGTGTTATTTTGGTGTTGACAGTTCGGGAATCTGTCATCCAACAGTTGGGGTTGAGTCTGCGGGACTTCAGCAGTGTGAGGTGAGTTTCCTTCCAGTAGGAACGGGTCTACGACCACAATGCCGACCTGTTTAGTTAGCAGTAGTTTCGGACTTCGGTCCGATGCAGTAGTTCAGTGTGCTTGATGTCTTTGTGATTCAAGCATGTCTTTGTGTTATGTGTTCCGGACTTTGGTCCGATGCAGTATGCAATATATGTGTTTATGCTAGTAGTTATGATTATGCTATGCTATGTTCAGTCAGATTCCAGACATTGGTCCGATGCAGAGGTCAAGGCCCTGGTTAGTTCCGGACTTCGGTCCGATGCAGTTTCCGGACTCCGGTCCGATGCAGAGGGCAAGGCCCTGGGTAGTTTCGGACTTTGGTCCGACGCAGTTTCCGGACTCCGGTCCGAAAGGGAAGGCCCTAGTCAGTTCCGGACTTCGGTCCGATGCAGTTTCCGGACTTCGGTCTGATGCAATGGGAAAGGCCTAATAGCTGTTTATATGTTTTTGTATGGTATGTGGTAGTTTGGGGGAACTCACTAAGCTTTGTGCTTATAGTTTTCCGTTTTGGTTTTAGGTACTCAATTTTTAAAATAGGAGCTCGGGAAGATTGCAATGTACAAACCATTTGTTCACCCTGGGATGTTTATACTCTGATATACTTGACAGTTGTTATAATATTTTGAGACACATTGCTTATGAATTTTATATGAGGTTTATCGACTATGGTTTTTTTATTATTAAATTAAACGAAATTTTCAGACTGTGTTTTTGGGATGTTACAATAGTCTAATTGAGAAAGTAATTGACTATTTTTAGCTAAAAATTAGGAATTATCCCAAAATAGCCCACAAAATTGTAGATAATTAGAGTGAACTGATGTTACGTTAAATGGTCTACTTTTCGTGATAAATATAAAAAAAAATCATTTTGAACTTGTAAAACCGTAGGTTTTTTGGAAACCTACGGTTTCCTCTCAAGAACCTACGGTTTTGTTAATTTTTTTTTTTAAGTTTTTTGAATAAAAGTCATGAAATCATAACTTATATATGATGGCTTCCGAGGTTACAACAAATTAAAAAAAACGAAAAAAAATAAAAAATAAAACTGTAGGCTTCATACGAAACCTACGTTTTTAATATTTTTTTTCGCTTAAAAAAAATCATCTCCACATACAAAAACTACTCCTAGTCAACGATACGGTAAATCATCCATAATAAATAAAGAACTTTTTGCCACATGTTCCCTTCTCCTTCATTTGGATATATGTCATTTTTTAGAATTTATGAATTTTCTATTTTCCACTTGTCATTTTATTGTATTTTTCATTTTATTAAATTAAAATTCCACATTTAGTATGTATGGTAATATATATGTAAATGTATTTATTAGATAAAGTTTATATATGTAATGTATTCAATACATTAAAGCCTCATTAATTTTAATAATTCAAACTTTTTCTTATTTTTCTTATAAATTTAAACTTTTCAAATTATTAAAATTTCATATATTTTTTTAAATAAACTCATGTAATACATGAGTTTCACACCTAGTTTTTAATAAAAAATGGACATACTTCGTTGTTCTTCGGGTGCTATATTGAGAGAAAAAAAATAGGTAAAACCAATAAAATAATAGTCAAAATAACTTAATCTGAAATATTATACATTATATACTATAGGCTAATGGGCCGTGAAAAAGTAGACATGTCGGAAAACAACGACTCATTGCCACGAAAAAGTAGTTTTCTATTGTTGACCGTAGTCAACCCTGACCAATCTACTATTACGTGGGCTACTTTTGGCTAATATTTTTTTTTTACTATTTTTAGATAGGTAATTAGTGTTTTAGGCTAGATTAATAATTTTTCCTTATTAAAAAACGATAATATTAAACTTTTTGAAATTAATATTTTAGATATAAATATCGTAATTTTTATATATTTTTAATGTAAATAAAAAAATAGACATTTACTTTGAATATTATAAAACTAGGTGTAAGACCCATGTATTAAATGAGTTCATTTTAAATAAAAAAAATATGAAATTTTAAACATTTGAGAATTTTGAATTTATAAGAAAAAAATAAAAAAATATTGAATTATTAAAATTAAATTGTTTGTTTTTCTTTTAAATTAAACAAATAATGTAGATAAATAAAAAAAAGAAAACTAATGAAACTTTAATTTAGAAAATTTGAAATTAGAAGGAAGTCAATTAATGAAATTGATATGCATTTATTATTGTTACAATTATTGCAATTATTATATTTAAATATTATATAGAAAGTAAAATTTGAAAAAACCATAAAATGTCACATGGAAAAAAAATAATTAAAAATAACCACAAAATGATGTAGCCAAATCAATGAGAGTGTGAAATGTGACAAATTTTATTATTTATTAGGAAGTATATGACAATACAAAGTAGTCATTTTTTGAAAACAAAATAAAATTAGTTATTTTTGATTAAAAGCTTCATTCAACTATTTTTATAAATATCCCAGTATCATTATATACTTATAAATGAAACATTTTTCCTTTCACCGCATTCATTTGAAACTCTCATTTATTTTTCCTTTTACCACATTAATTTGAAACTCTCATGACTTTTCAATTTCTTTCTAATAATGATTATAAGTTAGTTAATAAGGTTAAATAAATATAGAACCTAAAGTGTAAATATATATAAACTAAATTTCAATATTAAAAGAATATATTTTCTTCTACTTATAAAGTTATTTTTTTTAACTTTTAACATATTATACTTAATTTATTAGGTCTAATATGTTGGTGTATGTAAACCATTATCATTTTAAAGCTACAACTTTTGAACAATTTGTATAAAATACTTAAATTGTTAATTTAAATATAACCTTAGATGATCAACTTAAATATAAATTTTAGTTCAACTTAAACAACCCAAAGAATATTTTATAAATAGTTAAATGTGATAAATTGTAGTGTCTTTCTAATAATAATTGTAAGTTGGTTAATAAGGTTAAATAAGTATCAAACCTAAAGTGTAATCATAAATAAACTAAATTTCAATATTAAAATAATATATTTACTTCTAATTATAAAGCTATGTCTTTAACTTTTAATATATTATACTTAATTTATTAGATTTAATATGTTGTTATATGTAAACCATTATCAATTTAAAGCTATAACTTTTGAATAGTTTGGACAAAATACTTAAATTCTTAATTTAAATACAGTATAACATTATAGGGTCAACTTCAATATAAATTTCAGTTCCACTTAAATAACCTAATGAATATTTTGTGAATAGTTAAAAGTGATAAATTGTAGTGCTAAATGCGAAAACTAAATTGTAATATCAATTTAACTAAAATATTTCTTAAAGATATTTTTATAATCGTTAAAAGTTTGAAATAAGTAGTTTAAAATAACTTCCAATAACAATAGTTAAAAATAAATCTATATAAATGATTATATTGTTACCTTTAAAAAAAATTGTTTGACGTTTTAAATAATTACAATGATAGAAATTAAAACGTTAAACAAATAAATTTAAAAATTTAATTAACAATAACAACAACTATAAATAACATTAAACTGCATATCATATTTAATTTTATTCATGAGTAACCCACGGGTAGAGGTCATTCAAAAGATTGAGATTATGCACTTTTAATATATATATATATATATATATATATATATATATATATATATATATATATATTATCATATAATTCAAAATAATCAATATATTATATCAACTTAGTATAAAAATTATTATATCAAATTTAAAAACAACATTATTGTTATATTTAAAAAATTATATATATTTGTAAAGATTTCAGCTATATAGATGTTTTTTCGCAACGCGCGGACATTCGCCTCGTTTATTATAAAAAAAACATTTTTAATGAATCAAAACCAGTTTTATTAAAAAAGACACTATGATTATGAAGGTTCATAGATGATCAACCACACCCGATCCCAATCCATCACTGAAGCTCACAAAACAGTAGTCGCCCTTCACTCCTCTCTCTCCATTTGACTCCAATTTTCAGATCTCTAATCATTTTCAGTGTTTATTATTATTATATTTATTGTAATTATTATATTTAGATATTATATAAAAACTAAAATTTGAAAAAACCATAAAATGTATTGTGAAAAAAAATAATTGAAAATAATGTGGCCAAATCAATGAGAATATGACATGTGACATGTGACCAAATTAATGAGAATATGACATCTGAGAACAATTTTTTAGTATATGACAATACAAAGTAGTCATTTTTTGAAAACAAAATAAAATTAGTTATTTTTGATTAAAAGCTTCATTCAACTATTTTTATAAATATGCCTGTATTTATTATAAAAAAAAGACATTTTTAATGAATCAAAACCAGTTTTATCAAAAAAGACACTATGATTATGAAGGTTCATAGATGATCAACCACACCCGATCCCAATCCATCACTGAAGCTCACAAAACAGTAGTCGCCCTTCACTCCTCTCTCTCCATTTGACTCCAATTCTCAGATTTCTAATCATTTTCAGTGATCCCTTTTCACCATCTTCCCCAAAGGGGTCGCCAACCCCTTTCTTACCATCTTCAATCCAACTATACAAAACCCCCAGAAAAAGCTTCAATTTTGCAGGCAAGATGGCGACGGAGATGGCGAATACCGATCCAGAGGGAATCGACGGAGTTCGTATGACCTGGAACGCCTGGCCACGCACAAAAGTTGAAGCCAGCAAGTGTGTGATTCCAATCGCCGCCTCGATCTCGCCGATCCGCACTCACCCTCTCATCCCCACCAATCCCTACGAGCCACTCAGATGCAAGACCTGCTCCGCCGTACTTAATCCCTTCTGCCGCGTCGACTTCTCCGCCCTCATCTGGATCTGCCCATTCTGCTTCCAACGCAACCACTTCCCTCACCACTTCTCCGGCATCTCCGAAACTAACGTTCCCGCTGAACTCTACCCTCAATACACCACTATCGAATACGCACTTCCTGTTCATGACGTCCACCACACGCTTCCTCCACCTGTCTACGTATTCGTACTTGACACCTGCATGATCGAGGAAGAATTAGGGTTTGCGAAATCGGCGTTACAACAGGCGCTTGAATTCTTACCAGAAAACGCTTTGGTCGGGTTTGTTTCTTTCGGAACTCAGGTTCAGGTTCATGAATTGGGATATTCCGATATGTCAAAGGTTTATGTTTTTCGAGGATCAAAAGAGATGACCAAAGATCAAGTTCTAGAGCAATTGGGGTTAGGCGGAGGTTTCGCCGGTGGCCGAAGACCTGGTGGCGTGCCGGTGCCAGGGCAAGGGTTTCAGAAAGGACCAGTACAACCAAATGCTGGTGTCACAAGGTTCTTACTACCTGCTTCCGAGGGTGCATACATTATCCATTCGGTGAGTTTTATCATCACATCGTTTTAAATTCAATCCATTCCTCTCAATCGGATGCTTATCAAATCCATAATTCAGCTTCTGGAGGAACTAGGAACAGATCAATGGCCTGTTGCTCCTGGTAATCGTTCATTAAGGTGTACTGGAGTCGCATTGAGTGTTGCAGCAGGTCTGCTTGGAGCTTGCTTGCCTGGAACAGGTGCTCGTATGGTGGCACTAGTCGGAGGTCCCTGCACAGAAGGCCCTGGTTCAGTAAGCCATTTTGATATCCATTTTTTCATTGAATCATTTCCACTTCCCATTAAACCCAAACCTCCATCTCCCTTCAATCTTCTTTCAGATTATATCCAAAGATCTCTCAGATCCTGTTCGTTCACATAAAGATCTGGACAAAGATGCAGCACCATATTTCAGAAAAGCAGTTCAGTTTTATGAAGAACTTGCAAAGCAAATGGTCAGCCAGGGTCATGTTTTGGATCTTTTTGCTTCTGCCCTTGACCAGGTCAACCAACATTCATTCTCTTAACTCTTCTATTCATTCCATCATTCTGTTCGTAACTGAACCTTTTCTATATTCTTAGGTTGGAGTTGCAGAAATGAAGGTGATCATTGAAAGAACTGGTGGACTTGTTGTTTTAGCTGAAAGTTTTGGTCATTCAGTTTTTAAAGATTCATTCAAACGTGTTTTTGAGAAAGGAGAAGAGTCTCTTGGCCTTGCTCATAAGTGAGTACATAAGTTGAATATATTATCATTCATCATCATATTATTTGATGTATAATGAATTTGTGAATTGTGATTATATTACTTTCAGTGGCACACTTGATATTACATGTTCAAAGGATATCAAGATTCAGGGGATCATTGGACCTTGCACATCCTTGGAAAAGGTGGCAATTTAGTCATTTACTAAATTGTTCATTAATCTTTACCAATTTGTATATAATAATTTTTTTTTGCTATTTATGTTGCAGAAAGGACCTGCTGTTGCAAACACAGTGATAGGTCAAGGGAACACCACATCATGGAAGCTATGTGGACTTGATAAAGACACTTGTTTGACTGTTTTCTTTGATATATCATCAAGTGATAAAGATCCTTCTGGAAATGTAAATCCACAGTTGTATATACAAACCACCACAAGGTAAACTCACTTTTCTTTTTTTCCCCACATTAAAATTGTTTCTTTGAGAATGTAAGGGTAAAACGGTCATTTTGGTACAGATACCAGGGTGTTGATGGGCAACCAAAACTACGAGTTACTACAATCACTAGAAGATGGGTAGAGAGTGCTGTTGTTTCAGAGGTAAAAAAAAATAGTAAAACCCTTTTCTTTATCTGGCTAAAAGACTTATTTACCCTTTTCTTTAACAGGAATTAATGCAAGGTTTTGATCAAGAGACTGCTGCTGTAGTAATGGCTAGATTAACTTCTTATAAAATGGAAATGGAGGTGAATTTGCACTTTCCTTTCTACTACTTTTTTATACAAATCAAATATATAAATTTTATTTACCGAATTACCCTTTTCAGGAAGCATTTGATGCAACAAGGTGGATAGATAGAAACCTAATTCGCCTATGTTCCAAATTTGGGGACTATAGAAAAGACGACCCCTCTTCATTTTCTTTAAACCCTAGTTTCTCATTGTTCCCTCAATTCATGTTCAATCTTCGAAGATCACAATTCGTTCAGGTAAAAAGTTGTTAATTTACTAAATTGCCCTTTTTGTTATATGTTGAGTTTTTTTAATTTTATGAAACGCTGGCAGGTGTTTAATAATAGTCCAGATGAAACTGCTTATTTTCGGATGATGTTAAACAGAGAAAGCATAACAAATGCAACTGTGATGATTCAGCCTTCATTGATTTCATATTCATTTAACTCACTTCCTTCTCCTGCATTGCTTGATGTGGCATCAATTTCAGCTGATAGAATCTTGTTGTTAGATTCTTATTTCAGTGTAGTTGTTTTTCATGGCATGACAATTGCTCAATGGAGAAACAATGGCTACCAACATCAGCCTGAACATCAAGTACTTTTTCTCATTTTCCCTCATTTCCTTTTTATAATTAAAAAAAAAAAGAAAAAACATCAGATTAATATATATATTGTTTTTGTAGGCATTTGCTCAGTTGTTACAAGCGCCACATGATGATGCAGAACTGATAATACGTGAGCGGTTTCCTGTCCCACGATTGGTGGTGTGTGATCAACATGGTTCTCAGGTAAATGACCATTTTACCCTCACATTCCAAATAACAAATTTCACGATATTGATTAGTTGTTAAGTAAATTACAGATAGTGTTGTTGTATAATGTATACATAAGGTTTGTTTCTTTTCTAGACTGAATAAAACCGTTTGAACGAAACTAAATGACCATTTTACCCTTGCATTCCAAATAACAAATTTTTGCAAATAGGTAAAAGGGTTGGTGTTTGAATACATTAAGTGATTAACTCATTAATATGTGAAAAACAGGCAAGATTCTTATTGGCTAAGTTGAATCCATCAGCAACATATAACAATGAAGTGGCTACAGCTGGAATGGATGTCATCTTCACTGATGATGTCAATCTTCAAGTCTTCTTTGAGCATTTACAGAGGCTTGCTGTTCAAACTTCTTGAAAATTAAGGAAATCTTCATGTCTTCTTATTGTTATAAAAATGTTCATATGAATTGAGTCTTAAAAGAGAATGCTTATTTCAGGGAGAGAAGAGTATTTGGTAATTTTAATTTTGACTTTTTCTTTTTTGGTAAGTTACAACTTGTGAGATGGATAGTATGTCTATTGTGTATTTTGAGAACTTTAAGGTTATATATTGGAGCGGATTCTGCTCCCAAGGAGCCGAAAAAGGGGAAAAAATTTGATTGTGTTTTCTTATTTTGTGTAGATTGTTGATACATGGACACTTTTGATTCTCTTTTTGTACTTTTGGATTGATAATCTTCTTCATTTGAATTTGAATTTTTGTTTTTAAGTAGTGGCATTTGATTTCTCTAGTAGTAATTTGTGAAATTGGAGAGGAAAAGAGGAAGTGGCATGGCAATTGGAGAGAAAGACATTTATTTGTAAAAATATATGGCGAAAGGGTATTTTAGTAATTTTAACAAGAAAAATTACACAAGTATTTTTGGGTTTAATGTTTCTACAAGTTTTCTAAACAGAAAGAGTGAGATTTTCTAATGAGATTCACATCATTCATTTCATGAAAACCTATCTTCATCAATTTGATGTTGCTTCACCAACTTGATGAGATGCTCATAGCTCCAAACTTTACTCTCTCTATGATCAAGTTCTTCAACAATTTTCAAAAAACACCCCTTTCCAAATGCAACGAGAATCAAAGGGTTACTTTTAAACTCCACAACATCTCCAAACAATCCCACTTTTCTCCAACAACTTAACTCATCAAACCCATATACATCACACAAAATCCCACAAGTAACAATATCACCTTTCACACCTCCATCCACCATTTTGAAGATTACAACTTTCATGTTTTCAAAATCTTTCATTCTTGCATATGCAAACAACATCGTGTTAGCAATCGTCACATTCCATCCAACTTTCTTGTATTCCATCTCTTGAATCACGGATTCCATTCCGGTTCTACTCAAAAGACAAGCATGACTAAGCATCCGTAAACACCACACCATGTCACTATTCTTTGTTTTGGTATGATAAAGCTCGTTTCCCAAATCGTCTAATTTAGAAAACATAAAGTTCTCAATGTAAACAATAGCCACTTTATGAATCAAATCATCTTTCAAGAAAACTTTCGGTTTTAACTTCAACACCTTTTTACAAACCTTCTCCATCTTTTCCAATATCCCAAAGTTGGCATACGCATCTAGCATTGCCACCATTGTTGAGGCTTCAAGATCCATCTTTTTTGAAATCACAATCTGATATGTTCTTTCCATTCTTTTAATCAATCCAGCTATCGAAAACTCTCTGACTAACAAATTATAAGTAGATTGATTAGGGAAACACCCGTTTGATTCCATTCTTTTAACACACTTTGCCATATCATCATACAAACCATTATCTGCATACACTTTGATTAGTTTATTATACGTATGTGGCTGTGGAATCACTTTGGTATCTTCCATTTCCTTAAGATAAAACAATGCATCTTCAAATCTTTCTTTTTTGAGAAAACCATGGATGATTGAATCATAGATCTCAGATGAAGCCTGCAAACCATGAAAATTCTTCATATCTTTCAAGGTCAACACTGCAACTTCAACTAATCCCTCTTCAACTAACAAACTTATGATTCTCTCGTAGTTGAATTGGCTCACTCGCGAATCATCCTTGCTTTTCCATTTATCAAACACCTGGTGGGCAACATTACAAAACATGAACTATCGCACCATAGAAAAGCGCAACATCCTTAAATCGATCAAATTTACAGAAAGGTTTTTGAAAAGAAACGAGTGATGTTCAAAGAATGTGAAACTTCACCTGAAGAACCTGGTTCGATCTGGAGCTTTGATTGAGGAATCCAACAGCAGCCCAGAAAAGTTCTTTGCTCCAATCTCCATCCTCTTCGAGGATCTGAACAGGGTCTGAGTCTCTAGCTTTGAGCTTCTCAAACAAACTCCTTTTGAGGTTCCAATTTCGAGGAAGATCATCAAATTGAACCGAATTTTCTTTGTAAAATTTCGTTTTGCCACCGGAGAAGTGTACTGAAAAAGGAGGAGGTTTGGTCGGACGTTGGAATTGGGGTTTTGTAGACGTTAGGGTTCTGATATAGGGTTTGGGAAAAACTAGGGCTTTATAGAGGAAGGTTTTATCGTTGACGGATATGGAGGGAAGGAGCATCCCCACACCCATTTGAAGACCAAGCATGAAACTACCGCAACTGTTTGTTTTGTGATTGCGTTGTTATTTCATACTACGAAATATTAATTAATAGATATATATATATTAAAGATAGCAACTTAGGATTAGGATTAGGAATAGTAAATTGGACTTTTTTTTTTTTTTTTTTTTTTTTTTTTTTTTTTTTTTTTTTTTTCCCTCCACTTTGCTCCTCATTTTTTAATAAAACTTTAACGGTTTGACAACTTTGATCCATTTTCTAAAAAATTGTTAATTTCTATCCCTTTAATTCTTTAACCGTTTTGAAACTTCTGATCATTGCAGTCAAAACTTTTACATTTTTTCATAAAACGGTCCGGGACAAACTTCGGGCTTTTCATCCTTACACTTTATACGTCTGTCATATTTATCGATTCGAAAACAATATTGAAAGTTTCTGACCCCACGTAGCGGGGGTAACCTTTCTAGTTAATATTATTACAAATTTCAGTGTATCTATCGAAATACATGTTTCATAAATACATTGTAGTTTTTAAATATATAAAACTGTTTGATAAAAATAAAAATAGTTGTTTTACTTTTAGAAATATAAAATATATAAAATAAAAAATTAAAAGCTGGATATATGCTTATTGTTTAAAATAAAAGTTAAAATCTGGTGATGACAAATAAAATTTTTCTTTAATTCGAATTTTTTTATTAAAAAATAAAAGTTCAAAGCTCTTAAAAATATCAAAGATCGTTACCAAAACCACAACAATTAAAAACATAATAAATTTACAATATGTCGTCTATTTTTTTCCACTATTTTTAATTATAATTAATTAATTTATTGACTTTGTTAAGATTCAAACTATATTCTCTTCAACATAACAAGTTTTTTGAGTGAATTTTGATGTCGTTTAAAGACAAAAAATACCAAACTCGACCTATCCTTCAATGTTCTTTATGGGTAAAATATCATTTTTAGAGTCATATTGGTCTTTTTAAGATGTGTATATATGAAATTCCCCCTAAAAGGAAAGATGATGTAATAAAACCACAACAATTAAAAACATAATAAATTTACAATCTTTCATCGGAGTGTCAAACATCTAATTCTTTTTTGAACATATTCATCAGTTTCGTATTTGTTTCTCTTTTTAGTTATAAAAAACAAAACCCTGACACACCCAGGATATCTTATACATTAATATACACTACGAAAGATGTTAAAACATAAATCTACCAAAATAACAAGTAATTACTAAGTTTCTAACATGCTCGAAAGTTGTTACAACATTTAAAAAAAACTATTTACATATGTTTATATACCCAATCTTACGTTGCAATAGTTGCTAAAACACAAATCCAACCAATATAATATTGAATTTAGGTTTTTGGAAATGAAGAACATTTTTGAAAAACTAAATTTAGGTTTTCATAGACGAATATACGCAAATGAGCTATCGATCTCAATGACCACATTAAATGCGCTATTCGAAACACAAATCCAACCAATATAACATTATATTTAGGTTTTCGAAAATGAAAAGCAAGTTCGAAAACCTGAATTTAGGTTTTTGTAGACTAGTATATGTAAATGAGCTATTGATCTCAATGACCATATAAAAAAAACTTGTCCTACATAATGACCACACAATTTCAAAATTTGAAAAATAACTACAATGTTCCAAATCTGTAATTTTCAAAAAGAAAAAAAAAATCAGATTATCATACACATTTTTATGACATTATCGAAATGAATCTAGTTTTCAAACTACTTTTACTAACAACAAGCAATCAGAAATTTTCTAACGTTTAAAAATTTTCAAACTTCTTTAAGTGATAAGACGTTTTCGGAAAAGATATATTTATTTTGAAATTTCGAAAAACGTTCTTACCATATACTACTAAGCTCATTTATCAAACACAAAGTTAAAAGAGAAGTTAGATTTCAGAAAAAAAAATGGATATGACATGCTAAATTTTTAGAGATGTTATGCATATCTGAGGTACATGACAAAGAATAAATTGTGTTATGCAATGCATAACATCATAATGAAGGGAGTATGATATAGTTTTTCCTGCAAATACAAAGTATGTTGATTTGGTTCAAATGGCAACTAGCAAAGTTCATGTAAGAGAAACACACACACATACACACACACACACACACACATATATATATATATATATATATATATATATATATATATATATATAATCTATACAAAAGAAAATTGAATCAGAAGGAGCCTAAATTGTTTGTTCGTATATCAAAGTAGCTGGTTTCCAAATCGCAAGCTATCATTTCTAATTTTCTTGGTCCGATGGAAGCTCAGAGAAAAACAAAATTCAATAAGTCATAACATATATAATTTCAGTTCTCACTAAAATAAGCATTTTTCAAAATAATTTCAAATTTCAAATTTCAAAGTAGTTTCGAACAAAATGAACATAATACTTTATTCTTTAACTAGTTTTTGTTATGATTTCCAATAAATGATATGAACATTTACCAAGATAAATAACAAAATTTACTTAAAATCTCACGTTCCTTCATATTTTTTTGAACTCATTCTTATTTATATGCTGTGGTTACAAGATTTTAGAACTTGTTTTTTAGAACGTCTTGAATGAATTTCGGAAGTCAAACTTAAAAAAAAGTTTTAAATAAAAAATCCCTTGTTAGTAATTCGAAATAAAGCGTCATTTTCGAAAAACCTTGTTAAAAAACCATGGTTACTATATGAATTTACATTTGAGTTGATCATTACATTTTGTTAGAAAAATGTCATTAACGTCAATAGCTCGTTTTGTATTAGTGTACTAGGTGTAAGACTCATGTATTATATGATTTTATTTAAAAATAAATAAATATGAAATTCTAAACATTTGAGAGATTTGAATTTATAAGAAAAATTAGAAAAATATTGAATTATTAAAATTAAAATATTTTATCTCTTTTAAATTTAAACAAATAATTTAGATAAATAAACAAATGAAACTAATGAGCTTTAATTTACAAATTTTGAAATTAAAAGGAAACTCAATTAAGGAAATTGAAATGCATTTATTATTATACTTATTTCAATTAATATATTTAATTAAATATTATATGAAATTTAATAAAAATAAAAAACCACAAAATGCCACGTGGAAAAGATTTAATTGAAAAAGATCACAAACAAAATGACATGTGACTAAATCAATGAAAATATGACATGTTAAAAAAAATATTTCATTTATCGAGTAGATTTAACTTTAATTAATAACATAAGGTCACAATGATAACACATATGATATAATATTTACTTATTTAGTTTTATATAGCAATTTTACATAGCATTTTGTGTAAAGATAAAATTTAGTGTTGGGTTAGACTTTAGAGATGGGGCTCAAGAGTGTTTGCCAAGCATTTTGTGTAAAGAAACCTGACCATATCAACATGATGGCGTAACTTACCATATCGAAGCTTCAAAATTTTGAAGCTATGATGATATCATGAAACAAGAAAGAATATGGTCTGTTCTCCACGAGTAACTTTCTTTTCAACCCTCTTAAATCACTGTCTCTCATTAGAGTCATTATTTTCCGTTAAAATCGTTCATGCCCAACTCATAAAGCTCAGTCTTTGCAACGCCGACACTTTCTTGGGTAATCGCTGTCTTGATCTTTACTCAAAATTCGGAACCATTAAAGACGCTTTCCAAGCGTTTGATGACATACGTAACAAAAATGTATTCTCTTGGAATATATACATGCGAGTTCTCATTAGTCTCGACGACATTAAAGGAGCACGCCAACTGTTCGATGAAATGCCTGAACGAGATGTCGTGAGCTGGAACTCCATCATTTCAGGGTACTCTTCTAGTGGGTTTCACGATTGTGCGCTTCGATTATTCTCACGAATGCAAACATTTGGAGTAACACCAAGTGACTACACATATTCGATTGTGTTGTCATTCATACAATCTGTTCATCATGGGATGGAAATCCACTGTAACATGATAAGAAATGGAGTCGATTTCTCTTCTGTTATTATCTGGAACTCATTGATTGATATGTATTGTAATCATGGCGTTCTAGATTATGCTTTTGGTGTGTTTCTAAATATGGAGCAAATCGACATCATCTCCTGGAATACACTGATTGCAGGTTTCAGTAAATCGGGTTACAAAGAATTGGCTTATAAACACTTCAACATCATGAGAACAACCAATCATCTACCTGATGCATTTACAATATCTTCAATTATGACTTCATGTTCTAGTTCTACTTCTACCATCGATCAAGATTTATCAACAGGGAAACAGTTATTCTCTTTATCCATAAAATTAGGGTTTCTTTCAAACACAATTCTTTCAAGTGCAGCTATCGACATGTTCTCAAAATGTAAAAATATAAACGATTCAATACGTGTTTTTGAAGAAATCAACAATTGGGATTCATGTGTTTGCAATTCAATGATTTCAAGCCTTGTGAATAATCGACTCGAGGAGAATGCAATGGACATTTTTACCCTTTCTTTAAACAAAAACATAAGGCCTACAGAATTCACACTTAGTTGTTTGGTGAGTTGTTCTTCCCTCTTTCTGCCACCTGTCGTTGGGACACAATTGCATTCTTTGGTTGTGAAATTAGGATTTGAGAATGATTCTATTGTTTCAAGCTCACTTGTTGAAATGTACACCAAATGTGGTTCTATTGACTCTGCAAAAACCATCTTTGACCAAATGGGTGTCAAAGATTTAATATCTTGGAACACCATGATTCTAGGGTTTACTTATAATGGAAAAACAATCAAATCCCTTAAACTTTTTGATGAATTACTCAAAAGTGGGCCCACCCCAGATGAAGTAACCCTATATGGAATTCTATTAGCTTGCAATTATGGTTCTTTGATCAATGAAGGGTTGTTAATCTTTTATTCAATGGAGAACGAATATGGGGTTACACCAAAAGACACACATTTGACCATTATTGTCGACTTGATGATAAAATGTGGAAGACTTAATGAAGCACTTGAAATAGTTACAACAATGGGTAGTGGACTCAATGGTGTTATGTGTAAATCGATTCTTGATGTTTATGGGGTATATGGAGAGTTGGGATTTATAGAAAAGGTTGCTGAAATATTGATGAATTTGGAACCTATGTGTGTGTTACCTTATATTGTGTTGTGTAAAGCTTATGAAGTGAGGGGAAAATGGGAAAGTGTAGCTAGAGTGAAGAAAGAAATGAAAGATAGAAAGATTAAGAAAGTGGTGGGGTGTAGTTGGATTGGAGTGAAGAGAAATTTGTTTGATTTTAAAGAAAGTGAAGTTGTTCATCATGGTGGGGAAGATTTGTACTTGATGTTGAGATTAATGATGTGGGATTTAGATGATGAAGGTTATAATATATTTTAGTTGTATAAAAGTGGATGATGGAAGATTAAAGATTTAGATATATAAAAGTGGTTGTAATTCTTCTTAAGTCATATTTTGCATCTTTATGATTAATATCTTTTATCCTTTTGTGTTTTGTTTGTTTATTAGATCTTTTTAGTTAGGTAATAAAAAAGTCTTAGTGTCTTATATTTATAACTTTATACCAAAATCTAAAATCTTTCTATTTGTTTGTTAATTGATTATATCGTGTTCTTTCATCATTGCCATGCAAGAATCAACTTTGGTAGATTTGATATCACAAATGTAAAATAATTCAATAAAATAAAAATATAAAATAATATCACAGATGACCACAAGCCTCCTTGATGCCAACTTCTAATATTAAATTAACAAATAGTTTTAGTTGCATGTCTTGAGTAAGCAAGTATGTCATTCTTTTCATTATATTGTCACATAAGTGCTATATTATTTTCTTTTTTCCTTTTTTATTTTATTTATCAAATCATTTTATATTTACTTTTCATCTTTTAAGAACACATGCAAAAATCTTAATGCACAATATATAAGAGGAAAAAAATAACACCGAAATGAAAGTAATAATTTAGCTTTGAAATGGTTAAATACAAAAATCCATCATACCACAATAATCAATTAAGAAAACAGATACAAACAAACACCTTCTTGATTATGTGATTGAGAATATAATTTTTAAAATGGTTACAACAATTTTAAAATACTTATCGAAACACCCTTTTATATATAACAACACTAGTCACTAGACTCCTCTAAATCCAACCATAACACCATGAAGCACCACCATTTCCTACTCGTATCTTTACCCATCCAAAGCCACATCAACCCCACTTTCCGACTAGCCAACAAATTCACACGCGCCACAAAACTGACAAAAGGAAAATAATATAGCACTTATTTATTGTGCATTAAAATTTATATAAATTATTCTTGAAAGATGAAAAATAAATAAATTGAAAACCGCAAAAGGAAAATAATATAGCACTTATGTGCAATATAGTTAAAAGTTAAATATGAGTATAGCATTGTGAAAGAAGTGCATACTTGCTTGTTCAAGAAATGCAACTAAACCTATTTGTTGATTTAATATTAGAAGTCAAGTAATCAAGATGGCTTGAGGTAACCAGTGATGTCATATAAGATCTTATTTTATTTTATTGAATTATTTAGATTTAGATATGTGATATCAAATCTATCAAAAAAAAAAAATGACGATATAGGCAAATTCTATTTGTATACCTACTAAATAGAGTAATCATTTCTATTCGTAGCCCCCATATGTATAACAACACTGACTAAATCCAACGATAACCATGAAGCACCACCATTTCCTCCTCGTATCTTTACCCGTCCAAAGCCACATCAACCCCACTTTCCGACTAGCTACCAGACTCACACGCGCCGGTGCTCAAGTCACTCTGGCCACCACCGTCAGCGGCCTAAAAACCCTCCCTTCAGTCCCCGGCCTATCTTACCATTTCTTCCCCGGCGGCGGTGCTGATGGAAAACTAAGCTCCCTCCAAGAACTCAAGCTCGTTGGGTCAATTGACCTCAAAAAACTTATGGTAACAAAAGCTAAAGAGGGTCAAAAGGTGGATTTCTTAATCTATGGTCTTTCCCTTCCATGGGTGGCAGAGGTGGCGCGTGAACTCCACGTGCCGTCAGCATTATTCTACTTCCAGTCCGCAGCTTCTTTTTCAGTGGTTTACCATTTCTTGAAAGGAGGTGGGGTAGGAAATTCCAATATTGACCTTACTGGTTCAATAAAAGTACCAGGATTGCCCTTGTTAAGATATGGTGAAATCCCTTCTTTTCTCATGCCCACCCATCGATATGCTTATGTTTCCCAAGAACACATAGACACCCTAGAAAAACACCCAAATTCATTCATACTAATCAACAGTTTTGATGGCTTAGAAGAAGAATCGATTAAATCACTACCGGATCATATTAACATCTTCTCCGTCGGACCATTGAATTCCGGCGAAACGGAGGAGCCGTTCGTCATTGATACTATTCGGGATTCCGATCGAGAAACATATCTTAGATGGCTAGACTCGAAACGGGAGAAATCAGTGGTTTACGTTTCCTTTGGAAGCTTGGTGAAGTTACAGAAAAATCAAAAAGATGAGATATTTCAAGGATTAATCGAATCAGGCTACCCGTTTTTGTGGGTCATTCGCAATCAAGGAGAGGATGATGAAGAGTCGAGGCGTTACACGGCGGAAGGCGGTGGGTTGATAGTGAGATGGTGTTCACAGGTGGAGGTTCTGAACCACGTTGCCATCGGGTGTTTTGTGACGCATTGTGGGTGGAACTCGACGGTGGAGAGCATGGTAAGTGGGGTGCCGATGGTGGGGTATCCGCAGGATGCCGATCAGAAGATGAATGCAAAGATGGTGGAGGAAGTGTGGGGGAATGGGGTGAAGGCGGTGGCGGATGGTGAAGGTGTGGTGGGGAGGGAAGAGATGAAGAGGTGTTTGGCGACGGTGATGGGAGGTGGAGAGATAACGAGGAACTGTGAGAAATTGAAAAGCATGGCTATGGAGGCCATGTCGGAGGATGGATCTTCACATAGAAATCTAAATCGATTTTTCCAAACATTAAAACTTGTTTCGGGATGAAATTTTGATCGAGACATATTTTGTTTTTGAAACCGAAATTTGTAACTTTTTATAAATCAATTTTTATTTCCGGTTAATGTCATGTACTCATGTTCTACACTGAGTCCCTGAGTACGAAAACTTTAGATCATATTCCAGATTATCATTTTAGCATTACTTTTATCATTTTCCTTTATTATAAGTTTACAATATTTACTAGCCGGATAAAGCCTCTGTTTTGATCAGAACGAAGATAAAAAAAAGTATGAGTTGAGTTTTTTTTACCCGTTAACCCGTTTATTATACAAGTTGTGTTCAGGTTTACAAATGACCCGTTTATTTTATTAGAAAAAGTAAAATAAAACAATATATCAAATAAAAGAAAGTAAAAATTAATATGTAAATATGTGATATTTAGACTTCTTTTCCGTGAATCACGAACCTGATTCTAACCCACGTAACTGCAAACATTTATAATTATACGAGTTACATGGTTGTTTTATCAATGAAGGGTTGTTAATCTTTTATTCAATGGAGAACGCATACGTGTTATGCCAACAAACCACCCATTTGACCACCATTATTGACTTGATGATAAAATTAGCTAGAAAACTTAATGAAACAATTAACATAATAACAACAATGGGCAGTGGACTCAATGATTTTATGTGCAAGTCGATTCTTGATGTTTATGGGGTACATATAGAGTTGGGATTTATAGAGAAGTTGCTGAAATAATGGTGGAATTGGAACCTATGTGTGTTACCTTATATTGTGTTGTGTAAATCTTATGAGGTGAGGGGAAAATGGGAAAGTGTAGCTACAGTGAAGAAAGAAAAAGATATAAAGACTAAGAAAGTGGTAGGGTGTAGTTGGATTGAGGCAAAGAGAGACTTGTTTGTTTTTAAAGAAAATGAAGTTGTTCATCATGGTCGGCAAGATATGTACTCGACATTGAGATTAGTGATGTGGGGTTTAGAAGATGAAGGTTATATATTTTTTAATTGTATAAAAGTGGACGATGGAATATAAAAGATTTAGGGGGACTTTGGATAGGAAAAAAAAGTATTTATTGTTTATTGTTTATTTCTACCACAATAAGCTAAGTTTAAATGTTTAGATAAAATCCTTAAAAATCAGGTTATTGTATTAGAAATTAGCTAAATAAGCTAATTTTAATAAACATACCCCCTTGCTTATTGTTTATTACTTATTCTTACCACAAATAAACTAATAAATAATAAACTAGTAAGCTAATTCAAACACCCCCTTAGATATATGAAAATAGTTTTAGTTCTTCAAAGGTCTATGTATTCGATCTTCCTGTTTTTGCCCTCAACCAGGTACAAATTTTTTATATTGATTTTGCTATTCTTTCTACACTTGGTTTTTCTTTATCCGTTTATATATATATATATATATATATATATATATATATATATGTCTTTTGGGGCTGCGAGGGGCCATGGCCCCCTGGTTTTTAAACTATTATTACCAAAAAAATTAAGATAATAAGTTATTTGAGAATAAAACTACTATCGGCCCCTCCAATGATTTTGGAAATAGGCAACAAAAATTTTAAGGCAATGTAATCAACAAGGATTAAGAGACTAAATACATATTCAGAATAAAATGTTATTTAAGATTAGATATATGTATTCACTAGGGGTGAGTAAAACTGAACCCAGAAACCAAAAAAACTATCACACCCCAAAACCAGAACGGCGAAAACGTTCGGGGTGGGGGACGTTATGTTTAGTATCACAAGACATGCATCATAGTAAGCAAAGTAATGAACAACCATTTCTTTAGAAAGAAAGTGCTTACAATGTGTGTGTTCACAAAACATAGAATACATAAGCAAATAACAAAACAAGACTTTGAGCTATACTGCTCCATCTTCTGAATTCCTAGCGCGGGTACCTGTCTACTAGTTTCCTGAGAATACAAGTTATTTGAAAGAGTTTACCAACAATTAAGCTGGTGAGTTCATAAGATTTTAGTGATGTAAGTAAGTTGTAGAAAGTTTTTGTAAAATGTAATTGAAAAATGTAGTAAGTTGCAAGTTATGTAAGTTGTAAGTTATGTTTAGAAAGGTTCGCCTGTTCCTCCAGAAAATCATATATTTCCTACTTTAATAAAAGATAAGTAAAAATGACTCTACAATCCTTTCTATGAGTACTAAATGGGTACAAGTTATATAAGACTCAGAATAAACAAACAATCGATTATGTGTATCTGCCTTAAAGCGGAACACACACATCTCATTGTTTGTTTGATCATCGTAGTATATAAATCTGGTGTAATCACTTGTTACTCATGGAGTTAATTGTAACAGTTCTGTTATATTTAATGACAAGATTCCTTAAGAAAACCCTTATTTCTTATAATAAAATAGTGACCACATTGATTATTTCTATAATTACTTAGTTTATACTGGCTATATATGATCTAATATCGAATAGATAGTTAATTGGGTTAATCTGCCTTAAGCCCACAACCAAACAAGGAACAGGAAGTAAGGCGGAAAGCACACATCCAACTACTTATTGGGTATTAATGATATGCAACCGTGATGTATAAACTAAGGTATTATATAGTTAATCACCTAAGGTCTTTTAAGTTTATATTGGTTTAATAAAATGGATTAAACCCTTTACTGGCAAGTTTCTAGTTTTGTATACCAAAAGTTTTGTTTGGAAAAGTATGATTTGTACTAGAAAACTGTGCATTGACTTTGTGTCCTACGACCTGACCCATACCTGGTACCCTTATGATGACTTAATGTATACTGAACATATATATATATATATATATATATATATATATATATATATATATATATATATATATATATATATATATATATAGAATCGAATAGATAATAGACTGGGTGAATCCGTTCCAAGCCCACAACCAAACAAGGAACAGGTGGTGAAGCGGAGAGCACACATCCTATTACTTGTCGGATCCTATTGATATATATATATATATATATATATATATATATATATATATATATATATATATATAGAGAGAGAGAGAGAGAGGTAGGTTCAAATGTTTCTCACATCTATTGTGTGCTAGAATGCACCAATAAGAATTGAGTAAACATTAAATGTATATTAAATGATATCCATATTTATAATTCATTTTTATGGAGACTAATTTAATTCGTCATTAATGTCAATAATAATATTCTTTCAGAATGAATTCATATATAAAATAATAAGAGTGTATTCTAGGAGAACGAGAGTATATTCTATTAGAATACACCCTCATTCTTCATATTCCATACAACTTTATTATATTTTAAGTGAGTGAGTCCTGAAATAATGTTATTGCTGACATAAAAACCTAGATACGAATTCATTCTGAAAGAATGTTATTGCTGACATTAATGACGAATTTAATTAATTTCTATAAAGAGAAAATTATAATTATGGATATCACTTAATATACATACAATTATGGAAACCATTTAATATCTATCATTATTTAATTAAATAATAATATAATTTTACTAAATTCCTATTGGTGCATTCTAGCACACAATAAATGTAAAAAACACTTTAACATAGCCCTATATATATATATATATCCTTTGATGTATATATTAAGGAATCATAAGTTTCGCAATATGGCCCCTTTCTACTAAATGTACTAGACCTGACTGTTCTGTTTGTCATTTTGAAAATATGTAAGTTTTTCTCTAGTTTATAACTATCTTGACTCGAAAATAGTTTGCATTAACTTTCAAGTGGAACTGTCACTTTATGAAAGTAATGGGAAAATATAAGTAACCGGTTGTCTTATAAATTGACATACTGATCGTACTAATTACCTTAAAACATATTTGTTTTATTAAGGTCATAATGTGAAGGCTAGTTCCCATATTATACGCTCTCCCTGTCAAAAGATTCTGGGAAGCAAACGCGACTTCAGCAAACGAGTTGCTAGGCTGTGTAACTTCACACTAAGGTTATGTGATCATGCATACCTAATATAGATATCACCTTTTGCTTAGAACAATACATTAGTTCACTACAAGAAAAAGACCATTTTACGACGCGCAAACCACGACACTCATTGATCTATGTTACGCAATAGAGAGTAACATTAAAAAAGTGTCTTCTCTTCAAAAAATTTAAGGATTTAGGTCACGCATTATCGTGCGCCCTTAAATTAGTGTCTGGTGTAAAAAAAAATAAAGACACGGAGGACACTTTATCTAAAATGTGCGTTGTCTATAAATGTCGCTTTATGATTTTTACTAACATGCGCGTTCTTAAAAGGGGGAAATGAAATCCCCTCAAAATTCTTAAATTTTTTAATACCCGCTTCAAGATCCCCTTTGTTCTCTTCTTTCCCTTCAATCTGCAAACCCTAATCACTATACCATCTCTGCTATACACCTCAACAACTCATAACTCGTTCTATAATTTTTTTTCTTAAATACTCGCCTTCCCTCTCTCGCATTTTCCTCTTCCTGTTGTTTCTTCCGATGTTGCTTGCCACTGTTAGGCCCTCTTTAATTGACACATTGCAGATGACTCTCCCAAAATTAGGTAATACTGACCTATTGTTGATTAGGTACCGGTTTAATTACTCCATCCAACTGCAAAGAGCAAAAGCCCTAAATCAAGTAAACACATAACGTCGACTGGGTACTGATTGGTGAGATTCTCATGACCGCACGCTTTTCACCGCCTCCATTTCCATTCATCACATCTGACTTCAATCTTCTCTGTGATTCATAACCTAATTTTGAATTGCTATTTCTCTTTACCAATCACAGGTATGTCTCTCTCTATTCTTTATTAAAAAAACTGCAATTATTGTTTTGGTTTTGCACATAAGCTTTTGAAAATCCATCCTCACCCTCTTCGGAAAATCAATTCCACCTCTGCACGCCTCCGTAATGTGGTATGATAGTTGCCTGCTTGCTTCCGGTTATCCTGACATCAAGATAAGGCTAGAGACTTCAATACTAAAGGAGTTCATTTCATTTGCGTAGTAGATTCTTCTTGGTGCGACATTTCCCCCGAAGCTGCTTGCTACACTTGGATTCCCATTAAACGCCATCTCCCCTTCATTGTGGTCGACTCACCCTCTTGACTTCCGCTTCACGCCGACTCCATGGTTAGTCTATATTTAAGATTATAATTTCACATGTTTGTTATTTTTGTAGGATTATTCGGTAGGTATATTTTGATAAAGTTCATGCGTATTTTTCTTTTTTCTTGAAATTATAGCCACTTCTTTTGATTGCTCACCGCTCCAAACATCTTCATTTATTTTGATTAGTTTTGCATTTTGTATGCAGATGAGCTTCAATTTAATCGTTTCCTTACTCCTTAAGGATCTATTCTTTCTTCATTCTTTCCTCATGGGTTGAAAGCAAAATGGGGGATATTGCCTCGTATGTTGCTAAAAAGGTAAACTTGAACTCCAAATTACAACTCTATTATTTTTGGTTTGTTTAAATAAATGCTAATCTGGAATCGAGGTATAGGGCTTGAACCCTAATTTCACTTCTTTCTATTATGAGCTCTCTCTTTTGAAAAAAAAATAATCTAATGATGTTAGTTCATCTATTCTCTACACCATTTTGAATACGATTTACAAGAAGAAGTTATCATGATAAAATTGTTGTTGTAACATGTTCAAATCATGTTAGTAATCACGTTTTCAAAGTATTCATCACTAGAGTCATGAGTAAACAAGATATTCTAACAAGTATGTTAACACCTCAAACCTGATTACAATGAATCCACATGGTGGAGACTGTGAAGGTGAATTGTTGTGTCGGGTTTAAACCTTTCCCCCCAGCTCAACACTTCCTACCTACTACTCTTCTCTGTTGATTTCTTTTTAATGTGTTGATTGCAGCTCACGTTATAACTTTTTATTCAAATTAGTTTTCAAAGTATCATCTATTATTGAGATTGAGTTTTTATTTGACAGGTTTTTCAAAAGACTCAACTCAAGGGCTATTGGTGACAATCAATTATATGAGTATTACGCATCATCTTTATAATGGAAGAGTGGAGCATGTTGCACTCGACAGGTATAGCTACTAGAACACTAATCAATATAAGATTTTGAGAAAGACTAATGTTTCTTTTACTTGTGTTCAATAGATAATGGAGAGAATACTATCATCTCCTAAGAAGACACGGCTTCATGGTGATGTACTTCGGATACTTTTCCTACATATGGACCCAATATTACCCCTCCCCAGACTTAAAATGCTTTCAGTTAAGTTTCTAATTATCTACAAATTATTTCTTTTTTCTTTTTCAATTCTATTTTGCTTAACATATGGATACTGTGTGCTACTTGGCAGGTTCTATATCACGTGCTTGGGGCTATACCCTCCTATCAAGGGTCTGTTGGACCAGCATTAAATGAGTTGTGTCTTGGTTTGCAATCTGAAGAAGTAGCACCTGTATGTAGCATTTTAATTATTAGCAATGTAATCATATTTTCTTGATTCCCTTACAAGCCTAACTTTTCTTGACATTTATACCCTCAGGCTTTATCTGGTGTTTATGCGAAAGACCTTCATGTTAGACTAGCTTGTCTAAATGCTACAAAATGTATTCCAGCTATATCCAGCCGTTCTGTTCCTCAAGATGTAGAAATTGCAACCAGCATTTGGATCGCCTTACATGATCCCGAAAAGGTAGAAGATTCAATTTTTTTTAATCATGTATTAGATGGAAATTAGTTTATATCAAGTATTTACCACATTATATGTAATGCAGTCGGTGGCTGAAGTGGCTGAGGATTTATGGGATCGTTATGACTGTGAATTTGGGACCGATTATTCTGGACTCTTTAGAGCTCTTTCTCATGTGAATTATAATGTTCGTGTGGCTGCTTCTGATGCATTAGTTGTTGTATTAGATGAGTACCCAGATACTTTACAGGTGATTACTATTTTCTACCAACTCTTATCTGATTCATTTAAATATGTTATATATGTTCTCATACAGATTGATGTTTGTGCAGGAATCTCTTGCGACTTTATTCTCTCTTTATATCCGTGATAGTGGTGTTGGTGAGGATATGATTGATTCTGGTTGGTTTGGGAGACAAGTGATTGCAATGGCTTTACATGCTGCAGCTGATGTACTTAGAACCAAAGACCTTCCGGTTGTTATGACTTTCTTGATATCTCGAGCCTTGGTAAAGTTTTAATTTTTTTGTTCAAAGTTTTTGATAGTTAGATTAGATATTATACAAATGTAGCTTTCAAACTTTTGATGATTTCAACTGCAGGCTGATACCAATGTTGATGTTCGAGGAAGGATGATTAATGCTGGTATCATGATCATTGACAAACATGGAAAAGATAACCTCTCACTTTTATTTCCTATATTTGAAAATTACTTGAACAAAAAGGTCAGTATATGCTGTGAGTCAAAATTTTCACTTGAGATTAAGTATGAAACTCCTAAAGTTAATATATAATCTTTCTTAGGCCTCAGATGAAGAGAAATACGATTTGGTACGTGAGGGCGTGGTGATATTTACCGGAGCATTAGCAAAACATTTGTCTAAGGTTTGATTTTGTCAATCACTTAGAAGTAAATTTAAATTTTAAAGGTCTCTCTTTTTTACTTTTTGATTTTCTTTTAACGTTTTCTTCTTGAACAGGATGATCCTAAGGTCCATGCTGTTGTAGAGAAGTTGCTGGAGGTGATTAACACCCCATCAGAAGCTATACAGAGGGCAGTCTCAAGCTGCCTGTCTCCATTAATGAAATCGAAGCAAGTATGTATTAGTGTATCCAACAATAGTGTACATCTGAAACATTTTGAATTGAATCTTTTGCTATTTTTATTTTTGGCATTAGGAAGATGCATTGTCACTTGTTACTAGGCTGTTAGATCAGGTTATGAAGAGTGAGAAATACGGAGAACGTCGTGGTGCAACTTCTGGACTTGCTGGAGTCATCAAAGGATTTGGAATATCTAGCTTGAAAAAATATGGAGTTGCTACTGTTCTTCGTGAAGGACTTGCACATAGGAATTCTGCCAAATGTCGTGAAGGATCTTTGCTGGCATTTGAGTGCCTTTGTGAAAAGCTTCGGAAATTGTTCGAACCATAAGTTGTTCCCATTAATCAGTTTTTGTTTATTTATTAATTTATGTATTTCTATTCTATGTGTGATAGATAACACTGTCTCTCTGTTACAGGTATGTGATCTACTTGTTACCATTGCTTTTATTTCTGTTCTCTGATCAAGTTGTTGCTGTCTGGGAGGCTGCTGAATGTGCTGCTCGTGCTATGATGTCTCAACTTACTGCTCAGGGGATGAAGCTTCTCCTTCCTTCACTTCTCAAGGTCCATCTCTTTTTCCTTTTGTAGAAGATTGCTCCTGTGGAACTTCAACACCATGAAACTTTCCTACCTCGAGCTCCCCAATTAAAAGAAAGAGCTTCTCAACTTCTTCAAATGGTATCTTCTTTGATGATGTGATTTGATTAATCACTCGCGTTCACTTTCATTATGGTTTTGAAAACCGGACCGGACCGGCCGGTTCAACCGGAAACCAGTAAGGTCACTAGTTTTTTCAAGCCCGAAAACCGTTTGTTTCTGAACCGGTATTAAACCGGACATTTCGTTGAAAAGCGGGTTAAACCGGACCGGTCCAACCTGCTAAGTAACTGGTTTTTCTTTAAATGTTGGTCACTTGTCCAATCACTATCATTATATGGAGGATCAAACCAACGGGTGTTTCTTTTCACTACCGATGTGGGACAACTCCGAGTTTAGAGGTAAAAGGAAATTGGCAATCCTTTTATAGAAGATTAAATGGTTGTAGGTTTTATCAAGTGACCGATGTGGGATAGAAGAAATTGCTGGCAAATTAAAATAGCAACATGTGGAGACAAGTTTCGAAACAGGGACTTCGATTTCTTTCAAATATCCTTAACAACTTAACCATTTAACCAAGAAGCTACATGTTAAAAAATACGCAAGAATATATTTTTGAAATATAATTATCAACAATATTCAAATCGTCATCTTAATTGTTTAGGATAATAGTTAATAATAGTTCATTTTAATATATATATATATATATATATATATATATATATATATATATATATATATATCCGGTTTTTTTGACCAGTCAGACCAGTTGAACCATCGAAGAACCGGTAAGACGACCAGTTTGATGCCCGGTCCGGTTTTCAAAACCTTAGTTTCATGTTCCACCTTCTAAATTTTGTTTAAGGAACTTGTGGCTATTGTTGGGAAGGCCAAAGGGGGACAAAAGGGCACTAAAAAGCAAAAAGATCAATTTCCAACTTCTCACACTAGAGCCAAACAGTGGAAACCAGGAGAAACAAAACTCCCAAAAAATAAAATGAAAATGACACGTGGCAATGGTTGCTGTTTCTGTGGATCAAAATATTCGTGTTGTCATGTGTGATTGCTGTTTCTGTGGATCCATTATTCTTTTATATTCCAATAGTTATAAACAAGAAGAAGTGCCTTGATCAGGACAAGAAGTTGAGGTCTTCTACATAGTTCATATCATCTTTCAGTTTTGTACTGGTTTTATAGCTCCTTCACGGGTCAAGATCTTTGAATACAAAAAACATGTTGAAGTTTGTTGTTGTGTTCCAGTATATCCCCAGTAACCACAAGCTACCATCGGAGGACCACCGTTGAACACCCCAAAATCCGGTGGTCACTGCCCATAGAACAGGTAAGGATGCTTTGATTTGGTTTTTTTACTGATATGTTGTTTTTTAGTGACCACCAGCCACCACTGGAAGACCACCGTTGAAGCCTACCCGTAGAAATCTCGCTGCCACTTCAATCCACTTCAGGTGTAATCTATTGTTCCCTTTTAAAAATTTTGAAACTTAGACATGACTACATATGATCAAAATAGCTATCTAATTTTATTAATAATAACTATTTAGGAGGTTGTATGCATTTAAATACACTTTGTCAACTTTTGACTTGTTTTGCCTGCTGACCCTGTTTTTTTTAACTAATTTTGTTATATGATGATAGAGATATTAAAGTGCTATGTTTGGATAAGGAAAGGTGGAAACTTTTAAAGAGTGGGCACAAACTTGCAGATGTATGATTCCTTGTGTTTATACTTAGGTTTTGTTTTGTTGGATGGAATGGAATGAACCATTGCATCCATGCGTGAGTTCATATCCTCTAAAATCAACAATTTGGGTGCAGTTGAAGGTATAACATGAATCCTCCATGTTTTTTGAGTGTATATGGAATCGAGGGTATTTTGGTCTTTTTGTAATATATGTCTCTGTACTTGTTCAGAAAAGTTAGAAAGTCAAGATCCAAGTAGAACCAAACAGGAGATGCAGAGAGCAGCTCAAATGATTCCATGTCTAAAAAACGGGTTTGGTAAATATAAAAAATATGTAAAAAGTAAAAAACAAAAAAACAAAAAAAACACCTATACCGACAACAAGTCGTCTGTATAGGTATTAGCTATTCAAACCGTTAGGACCCTTTTCAGATGTTCACTTTTCCCTCATTTGACCACTCACATTTGGCACAACTATTTGCAACTAACATTCCTTGTTTGATTCTTCTATTAATTATATTAGCATATTAATTTTTTGACTTTTATTTGATCAGGTCACAAGAATTATCGGAGCAGAGGTTCATTAGTCTTCAAGAATTATGAAAGGCAAGATGCAACTTTACTTAGTTGGAATTTGATGTTTATCATCTTTGTGTATATCATTTTAGTTTGTATAACATTACTTTGCAGAAGCTGTCCCTTGATACGCAATCTAGTATTAGGCTATATAGTTAGGGAAAACCTCTAGTAACAATGTACAATTAGATCCCCTTATGCAGAGAAGGAAAAAGATAGAAGTTGTTGGCACATAGTAAGCTAGATAATGCAATTGTATATAAATGAGTTCATTTTTTTATAACCTTTACTCACTATTGGAATAATTATTTGTATTTGACATATTAGTGAAATGAATTATCTTTGTTATTTATGGTATTTTATTTTGTATTATGAGATTTTTAATGTATTATTTAATATGAAAAATTAGTAAATCTATAAATAATATTTTTTTTAAACATTTAAAATTATGATACGCAAAAATGTGTGTCATCTTTATTTATGACATGGCCTTTCTTGACAGGGACTTTCTTGATGCGCATTGCGTGTCATTAACACGCACGTCGTAAGATTACGACACACGAATGCGTGTCGTCTTCCTTTATGACAGGGCCTTCCTTGATACGCATTGGGTGTCGTAAACGCGCGTCGTAATTGCGCGTCGTAAATGAGCGTCATAAATGCACGTCGTCTCTCTTTATGACAGGGCCTTCCTTGACGCGCAATGAGCGTCGTAAAAGGCTGTTTTTCTAGCAGTGGTTATTCATTGGTATAATTAGATCCTGTAGTTGTCCCATGCTATAGCACCTTATTATGTTTGTTTTGTTATAATATCTTAGTATGTTCTTTCTGTTATCATGTATTGTATCTTCCTCCCCGTTTGTAACACTCAGAATCAGAAAGACCAAGAAAGGAAAGGAAAACCCTAAGTCAAGGGGGTCAACTCGTCGAGTCCATGGGTGAACTCGGCGAGTTGGAGTTGGTTCCGTGTCGAGATATAAGTGACCAACTCGGCGAGTCGTCAAGTGGACTCGATGAGTTTGGTCTGAACAAGAAAAGCCCTAATATGAGGGTTTGCACCCTATTTAAAGGACCTTATGTCCTCACCTCAGTCCCCCTTGTCGGCCAGAAGCTGCTATACACGATTCCAAACCCTAAATTGAGTGAGAGAAGGAAGAAAGTGAGTTTGGGGATTTTGAAAGAGGAAGATTTGGAGGATTTGACCACTAAAGAGCTAGAGGATCCAACCCTTTTGTTTTGAGCATCAGTTTGAAGGTTAAAAATCTGTCACCTTGCCTTTGTTGCTTCTAGATCTTTTCTTGGTTGAGGTTTTGGGGGCCATTTTGGCATGATAAGGAACCATTTCGAGTTAGAAGTCCAGATCTCAGGTTGTTACTTCGGATCTAGGGTTGTATTGGCTTAGAAACCCATAAAGTATCAGTCTTTGGTGTGTTGGTGAAGCATGCTTGTATCAAACCCTAGCCCTAGAGAGTTTTAAGCCTATAGCTCCTTGGTTTCACGTAAAGTTTGCAACTTTACGTGAAGGATGGGCCTTAGAAGAGTGGGTCTACAGTTTGGAGCCCCAACATAGCTCGAAAAGCCATTGTATGGATTAAGAACAGATGCTACTCGGCAAGTCTGTTCTTGGACTCGACGAGTTGTATGAAGATAGGCAGGAACTCGACGAGTTGGAAGAACAAATCGACGAGTCTGTTGAAGATTGTCGTGGACTCGACGAGTCTGTTCTTGGACTCGATGAGTTGGATCTCAGAACCTCAAACTTTTCTGGTCAAGACTTAGATCTGTGAGTTGAGTGGTGACTCAGTGAGTTGGACAGGATGGGACTCGGAGATCGTTGAACTCGACGAGTCGACGGGGTGACTCGGCAAGTTGAGGTGTATTGTGAGAGCTTCTGAGTATAAGGACTCGACGAGTCAACGGGTTAACTCAGCGAGTAGAGTCAGTCAGGAAGGTTGACTTAGACTAGGACTTTGACTTTGTCAAGAGTGGACTTAGTTGGCTTCTAGAGTTCAGTTTGGATCTAAGTGATATATATATATATATATATATATATATATATATATATATATATATATATATATATATGTATTTTGATATTGGTAGCTCGGGGAGCTAGTGGATCAGCAGTTCAGAGAATTGTCGGACAGCAGCCAGAGGGTTACCAACAAATTTCAGTAGTGCAGGTGAGTTTCATTTTGTGTGAATGGGTCTACGGCCACAATGCCGACCCATGTAATTATGAGTAGGAAGACCCGGGGGTTAGCCCTAGGCACTGTTTGCTATTATGATATTCAGGACCAAGGTCCAATGCCGGGCGGGTGCCCAAGGAGTGGTTTGCATGATAGAGTATACTTGTTGTCTGTGTGATGCATGTACGTGCCTGGTAGGGAGGTGAGTGTGGGCGAGATCCCGTATCTCACAAATAGCAGAGTATGGATGGTGTTCCATGTCTCATTAGTAGCAGAGTAGGGGCGAGGCTTGAGATAGGTATGGAGTGAGTGTGGGCGGGGGCCCGTATCTCACTTACAGTAGGAGCTTGGACGGGGTTCCATGATCACTAGTAACAGGATGGGGGCGAGGCCTTAGGACAGGAATACAGTAGGGTATGTTCAGTTATGTGTTATATGCTATTTTGTATTATGTGGTTAGCGGGCGGGGCCCAGAGACAGGCGGGGCCTAAAAGAAACAGATATGTATCTGATCGGGGCTTGAGGCCAGGCGGGGCCTGGAGCTGCGGGGCCATTGTAGCGGGCGAGGCCTGAGGTAGGGGCGAGGCCCGAAGTAGCGGGCGTGATGTGCTATATGTGTTTGTGCAGGGTATGTGGTAGGTTGGGGAACTCACTAAGCTTCGTGCTTACGGTTTTCAGTTTTGGTTTCAGGTACTTCAGGTAGCGGGGGGGGGGGGGGGGAGGGGCAAGAGCTCGGGGTGATCGCATGGCACACACACCATTAGTTAGACAGCCTGAGATGTTTTACTCTGATAATGAGAATATGTTTTCAATTGATACTCTGAAATTATGTTATGAATTATGACATGGTTTTTATAAATATGGTTTTAGTAATGTTTAAAGAATATTTTCAGTCGTGATTTTTGGGACGTTACAAGTTGGTATCAGAGCCTTGGTTTGAGGGATTCAGACATACTCCCGGGTGTGTCTGAACTCAAACTAAGGAATTGGTATAGAAGTTTTAAAAATGAAAAGACAGTTTGTAAAAGAGTTTTGAGAAATGAAACAGTTTTAGAAAAGCGAAAAGAATTCAGAAAGAAAAGAACTTTGATAAGAGAAAAGGGTGTGGTGCATGCAATCAGCTGAGCTCAAGTAAGTACCCCAAAATACCCATACAAGTTTATGTTATGATTATTAGTTAGTAGAACAGCATGCTAGATTAGGACTAAGGATCTAGGGAGGATGCCTTATGTGCCTGTTATATATGCTTTTGAGCTGCATGATGATACTAGTTAGACAGTAGTAGGGTGGCCTGTTTAGGTTATGCCAGAGTATATAGGATTATGCTACATGCTAGTACAGATTCTTGATATGAGATTATGATTGCTTGAGTATGTTATGGTTAGATTTTTCCTTGTCTGAATGTTGCTTGCTTTGTGCATTGTGGGATTCTGAGTGGTGGGAGATAGCCATTAGGTGAATACGTCACGTCACATGTAATCAGGGTTGAGTAATCTCAAAGTACTGGATTTGGCCCTATTGTGCAGCTCTCGTTTAAGTCTAACCGTTGTAGGGACGAGTCTTTTACTCGAAGGATTATCTGAGCCTCGTCACATGTGATGGTATTCAGGTGATGGCTAATTAGCATCGCAAAGAGGCCTTCAGCAGCTGAGGACTGGTTTGGGTGGAGTCAGAGGTTTCCTTAGGGTAAGCCTAGGATGAGATAGTGTTGGGAGCAGTAGTAGTAGAAAAAGGGACCTGGTGGAGTCGAAACAGTTCTTGAGGAAAGTACGGATAGATGTGGAAGGTAGTATGGGCCCGTACTACTGAAAGCAGAGGATCCGTACTCGATTCGAGAAAGGCCGAGATGAGACCGGGAAACTTGTAGTGTGTTTGTATGATCCCTCGACAATGATGAGTATTCAGATAGTTATTGTGATATGTTTTCGGCATGGTGACATTACGTGAGAGACCAGTGGGCGGGTCAGGCGCCAGAGAGGGATCAGGCTCAGGTTCAGGGACCGAGCAGCACGAGAAGCGTATGAGAGAGTTTGTATCAGCGGAGGTTACGCGCAGCATACTAGATCAGACTCCTGTGATCTTTGGCAAGGTCAAGGAGGGTATATTGGAGATCTTGGATGAGAGGCTGGGAGCCTTCCGTACCGAGATGATGGCCTTGATGGGAGCGCGTACCTTGACATTCCGAGAGTTTAGAGCTTGCGGAGCACCAGATTATCATGGGGCCAGGGACCCCATTGCCAGCAACAGGTGGTTGGCCGATGTCGCCAATGCATTCCGTTCGAGTCGGTGTCCCGAGGGGGACTAGGTCAGACTCGCCTCCTGTCTTCTAAAGGACAGAGCGCGAGATTGGTGGGAGGAGGTCGGACATGCCATTGGTGATGATGCGGCGTTGGATGCGATGACATGGAGTGATTTCTCGGCCAGGTTTAGGGCTGAGTTTTCACCAATTATTGAGGTGCAGCAGTTGGCATGGGAGTTTCAGGATTTGACGCAGACTACTGAGACTGTGGCGGAGATCACCGCCAAGTTCAGGGAGAGGGCCCTTCTTGTTCCGCAGTATGTCGCGGATGAAGAGATGAAGAAGGGCCGATACCACGAGATGTTGAGGGATGACATCAGGCAGTTTGTGAGCAGGTCCAGCTGCAAAACGTTGGGGGATATGATCGCTCGGGCTAGAGAGAGGGAGATTGATTTGGAATAGATCCGGAAGAGGAAGCCGGATGAGGTTCAGGTAGCCACTGGTTCAGGCAAAAGGACCAAGGGGTCAGATTCGATATCGAGGGATTACCAGAGCCGTGACCGATGCGTGAGGTGCGGAAGGATGCACGAGGGAGTGTGTAGGAGTGGAAGTGGTGGAGATTTGGGCTGCTTCAAGTGCGGTCAGACTGGTCATTTTAGCAGAGATTGTACTGCTACCACCACACAGGGATCGGATGTGATATGTTTCCACTGCAGTCAGTGGGGCCACAACAATGCCCAGTGTCCTAGTTTGCTTCCAGTAGGACGGGTGATAGCACCTGCCCCTGCAACTCTGAGGATCACAGATGCCCGTCAAGGTCGAGCAGAGGTGCCTGCGGTAGGAGGCAGGGCTTTTTAGATGACTACCATGGAGACGCGAGTAGCTCCGGCCGTTGCAGGTGTGTGTTTTCCGTTTTCTGTTTTCTTTATTCATGATTATATTGTTATGGTTCTGCATCGTTATTGGTATAAGTATTTTAGAATTAGGTGGCTTGCTTTTGATTTAGTTATATGTCATCTGCATACCTTGGATAATATAATGGTAGTTAGGGGGTTGTGCCCTATGGAAGCAGGTTACTTAGGATGCAGTAACTATAGCATGCTTGTGTGGAACTCAGTAGTGGTCCGATGGATTTAGGAAGGTGTTATTGAGTGATGGATTAGTTAGAACCCTAGTTGTGGCAAGTTGGGGGTTCTCAGCAGATTGATTGCGTTATAGTAGAGAAGATTGGGAAATTCTCTCAAGCATTGAGCAGCAAGGTATAAGCAGGATCAAAGTGGGGGATAACCCTCCGAGTGTACAATTGTAAGAGCACGTAGATCCAGAATGAGTAAACGACCTCTGAGAAGGAAAGGAAGTAGCACAGTGACTGATGGGTTGAGGAGTTCAGCGTTGAGAGTTTGAGAAACTTCCCAACAGTTAGTTCATGTGAACAAGATGGTTAGTCTCTGGTTGGGAATTCGGGTTGGAGGATCGCCTATAGGACTCGAGAGAGTTGGAATGAGGATGTTGAGAACGGTTGACATGGGATGCTTTCGTATTAGTAGTCAGGGGCAGAGACAACATGTAGAGCATGGTAGAGCGGCGGGAGAGCCGCAACATTTTTCTGTCGACGAGCCAGTGGTGGAAGGTGTTGTAAGACTACGAGGTAGCCGTAGCATTTACCAGCGGTCATGTAACGACCCAAAAATCATGACTAAAAATTTCTTTTTAAAACATTACTAAAACCATATTTATAAAAACGTATCATAAGTCATAACATAACTTCGAGTATTAAATTCAAAACATAATCTCATTATCAGAGTAAAACATTCCTTAGGCTAACTGACTATGGTGTGTGCACTGCAATCTCTCCGAGCTCCTCTTTTGAAAACTGAGTACCTGAAACCAAAACTGAAAATCGTAAGCACGAAGCTTAGTGAGCTCCCCCAAACTACCACATACCATACAATAACATATAAAACACATCGTGGGCCTTGCTCACTGCATCGGACCGAGGTCCGGACTAACTGGGGCCTTGCCCCTGCATCGGACCGAAGTCCGGAAACTGACTGGGACCTTGTCCCCTGCATCGGGCCGAAGTCCGGACTAACTGGGGCCTTGCCCCCTGCATCGGACCGAAGTCCAGAAACTGACTGGGACCTTGTCCCCTGCATCGGACCGAAGTCCGGACTAACTGCGTCGGACCGAAGTCCGGAACTAACTGAACAGAACATAACATAAACATATCAACTAGCATGAACACACATATACTGCATACTGCATCGGGCCGTAGCCCGGAACACATAACACATAAATCCTGTCTGAGCCACGAAGGCATCAAACATACTAACTACTGCATCGGATCGAAATCCAGAAACTACTGCTAGCTAAACGGGCCGACATTGTGGCCTTAGACCCGTTCCTACTGGAAGGAAACTCACCTCGGAATGTTGACTGTTGAAAGCTCGAGTGAAAGATCCCCGACTGCTATCTCGGCTGCTCTCCGGCTATCATGACAAGTCAAACACTAATAAAAAGGGAAATCTTTTGATGGGTAAAATGACTATTTTACCCCTACTATGGTGTGGGTCATAACCAAGGCCCAAAACCTTTAATTCTTCTAAGCCCATCCATGGCCCCACTAAAGGCCCACTAATGGCCCAATTTTCTTCTTTGGGCCCAAATCCCTTTATTGGACCTTACTCAAGCCCACTGCTAAATCCTTGGTCCTTAGCAACTGAATTCTGATGGCCCAATAAGGCCCAAGGACCCTAAGTCTCAACTCAGCCCACACCGAGGCCCAAAATGCAATAAGCCCAACTGACTGCGTTACGCGGGGCGTACTCTAATGTACACTTAGCGTACTGGCTTGCTAGAGAGTACGCGGGGCGTACCTACAATTACGCTCGGCGTACTTACTCTGTTAAGACACTTCCCATTAAGCGCTTAATACTCCGACTCAAGAGCCATAAACTTAGATCTAGGTCTTATTCCGTGCCCTAATCCATAAAGTCACTGACTTGGTGACTTTACATGGCCAAAACCAACTCAAACTCTCAAAACACTCTTCTACTTCCATAAAGGGGACTAGATCTCATGCATGGACTTAATAGGACCACAAAGGTCGAATCTTTACTGCTTCTGGGACTCATATGACTCTAAGGGAGGCAACCCTGGTCTTAGAAACGAGCTTAAGTCATAAAGTCCCAATCTTGGGACCAAAAGGTCCATAAACTTGCACTAAGGAGATCTAAGAGGTCAATCATCAAGCTCAAGACTTTTTACCTTGCAAAGGTCCGAAATGAAGCACTTATCCCAGATCTACAAGCTCTAGCTTCAAAGGTTCCTCCTTGCCAATCTTCTACTCTTTGCTTCCAAGCTTTAATCCACCAAAATGGGTTCTCCAAGGTCAAGATCTCATAAAATGAAGGTAGGGACGTTCTAGGGTTTCTTCTGAGGTTGGGGAGGCTCATATGGGGGCTAGGGTTGGAACCATAATGTCCTTTATATAGTGCTCAATCTGAAATTAGGGTTTCATAACTTTTTAGCATACGCTGGGCGTACGCCTTGGACATCCGCGACCCAGCTGCCTCATTACGCTGGGCGTATCCACGCCTGTTCCAAACATGCATGAGTGGTCTTCTATGCAAACTTTTCTCTTTAAGGGCCATTCTCGCCAAATCTTCAAAGTGACATAACTCCTTCATTCTAGATCCATTTCTGATGAACTTTATATCCACAGAAAGGTGGCGAGAAATCCTACGCTTCTAACAACATAACCCGACCCGGAAACTTCTCGAATAATAACTCCAAATTAATAAAGGACTAAAACGCCCCTGGCCTTGGCCTCTGAATTTCCATAAACGAATATTTTAGAACAGGGCGTTACAGGTCAGTTAGCATGGAAGGTGTTGTAAGACTACGGGTAAGCCGTAACATTCCCTAGCAGATTAGTTAGCAGAGAGTGGGCGGGGGCCAGTATCTCCTAGTTAGCGGAGTTTGGGTGAGGCCCTTATCTCCTAGTGATCAAGGTAAGGATCAGGAATGGTTAGTTGATGAGAATAGTATGGAACTAGCCTGCATAGCCTAGAAAGGTGAGGCATTGGGAGAGGCCACTCCAGGATGTAGTTGGGTGAGACCCGTGGGAGAGGCCCGTATGTGAGATGCCGTATAGGTGAGACCTTAGAGCAGGTTTGCTCAGTAGTATAGTCGGGTGAGACCCGTGGGAGAGGCCCGTGAGTTTTAGTAGCACAGGTGGGACATGGTAAGGACCTTAGGGTCAAGTTAGGGGACCGAGGGTCCCAGGACTTGTAGCACCAGAGTGGCAGGGTAGATGGAGCAGTATTAGGTGGCCGAAGTTTCTTCGGAAGTCGCTGGGAGCGACTGAGAGATTATGATGGGACTAGCGACCGGTAGGAGTCTGGTAATGCAGATATTCTGAAGAAGCATTGCCTTTCATTAGCCACTGCTGCACACTTTCTGTCTTGATTTGGGGGTTAGTTTCTTTCGCTTTTTACTTTTAAGACTCATTTACCCTAATAAATAAAGATAATTTTGCCAAATGTCAACTTCTTATTGAATTTGACACATGTCATTTTCTTAGAATTTTAAAATTATTTTTTTTCACTTATCATTTTTGTATTTTTTTCATTTTTATTCAACTTCCACCTATTAAATGTCACCTCATAGTAATTAATGTGAATTAATGTATATAGTAAACCTTCCATTTATGAATTCTTATTTCTATTTAATGAATTGCATTTGTGAATTTATATTAATTAGTTTTATTAGTATAGATTAATTAAGACAAATTACATAAATGGTTCTTGTGGTTTATTCTATTTATTGTATTTATTTTAAAACTTTACTTTAAAAAATATTTAATTTTTACACCTTATATTTAACTTTTTTGATCAACCCGTGTAATACCCGGGTTTCCCACCTAATACAAGTAATATTTATATTTCTTTCTTTAAGGTCGATGGTTTTAATAATCTTTTTAATTAATTACTTATGGGAGGTTGTGCATGGAGTTTCTTCCCATCTGCCACATTAGGTTTTATTAATTGTTTATGTTGGTGTTTGTGATTTTAGTCAAGAATTTTCTTTTATTTTATTTAGTTTTCAAGAAATATATATCAATTTTGAAACACACAAATTAAGTACAATTAAGTAGAATTGCTTTATGGTACAAATTTTTTATATTTAACTATTAGTACAATCAAGTTATCAACATAAATTTATTTTTTATGATTTACCACATTTGACTCTTATCCGGTATTTTTTGTTTCGGCCCCCTTATTTATATTGTCTGTGTTTCGCCCCCTCACACACACACACACACACACTCTCTCTCTCTCTATATATATATATATATATATATATATATATATATATATATATATATATATATATATATATATATATATATATGGAGTCTTATGTATTATTCCTATGTACTAGAAATACATAGGACTATAATACTTGTTAAGACATTGTCACGGACATCCTAAGCAAATAAAATATCACTTTTCGAATGCACACGGGTAGCCTATATATATATATATATATATATATATATATATATATATATATATATATATATATATATATATATAAAAGGGTGTATATGGAGTCTCATGTATTATTCCTATGTACTAGAAATACATAGGACTATACTACTTGTTAAGACGTTGCCACGGGCATCCTAAACAAATAAAATATCACTGTTCGAATACACTAAAGGATAGTACAGAGAAACATGGTCGAATTAAAATATCACTGTTCGAATGCACTAAAGGATAGTACGGATAAACATAGTCGAATCCATTAGGACATAGCCTAAAAGTCAATGCCTCTTTGCTTAAGGCACATACTAGTCAAAAATAGAAAAATATAAAAGGAAGATTTTTTATTATTAATGAAAGACTAAAATAGCAATGACATAAATTAAATAAAATTCAATAATAAAAAACGAATTCAGTTCTGTTGCGACTTTTCTAATCATGCAATCAACGCAAACCTGGTTATTAAAAATGTGTTCGATCTAAGCTGGTACTGAAAACTACTAATAAGCTCTACTAAATTCTTTTTTACCTAGTTAATTAACCAAAACAAGCTCTTCATTTAATCTTAACTTTTTTACTTATTTAATTAAACAAACTCTTAATCAAATCAGAAAAGCAACATTATGATCTGTGTAAAAATTCCCAGCAATATTTAATACTTCTCACAAGCTCGGAAGCATAAAAATATAAAATTTTAGTTTATATCAGAATTAAATCTCAACAAAGAATCAATCTAATACTTGTTACTACCAGTTGATTAGAAAAATTACAGATTCCATTAACTAATTAACTAGATTGATTTAATCCTAAATTAGGTGTTCAAACTAAAGAGAACTAAAATCAAACATTCATTAAGATCACAACTTAAATTACTAGATAGAATCACAAATCAAAAACCATATCTAATGACTGATTGCATGAAAACTATTGATCTATGCAGAACTAAAATCTAGGGTTTAGCCAGACATGGCTAAAATCCGATAAAAAAACAATGATAACCCATTAGGTTGGAACATTACCTAGCGGAGAAGAACTTAGGCGACAAACTGTATCGAATGGTTTTCTAGGTGACCATTCGGACACATTGTCCCAATGTGTGGGGGCTGGAGTGATATGGCTACACAGAGACCCCAAATCAAGCATCACATTTGAGTAGGGGGTATAAGCGTGAAAATACCAATTGTACCACTCTCAAACAACAACACCTTGGGCAACGTAAGGGTAGTGAATACGGAGAACCAGCGACAATGTTATGGGTGGGAGTCGCGCTCCACTTAGTACGTTGGGTCGTCAATTCATGTTAGTTGCGAAATGGGGATCTTCTAGGTGAGAATTAGCGATGTTTAGATCCATGATAGCGGTGGACATAAGAGTAATTAAAACGGTGAAATAAATAAATAATTACTACGGTGAATGTTAACAATCAATATATTCATAATATTAAATGGTGAATGGTAATTGGTAAGAAACATGTAGAGTGGGTACCTATGTGACTGAATGTCTTGTACGATATATGCATGTTTCCATACCTATGTACTTGAATGTCTTGTACGATATATGCATGTCTTGTACAACCAACATGATTGATGGCTTGGTAAGCATGGAGACTTTTTGGGTAGCTTTATCTTATATGTTATATTAGCAATGATACCATCTTATATATGTCTTGAGTTTTCTTTTACTTTTGGGTTTTGCAAACTTTTACTTTGATGTGTGTTGTTTTTTAATGATTTTTAAGTAACGTTGATGATGTTTTCAAATAAACTAAAATAAGAGGTTCATTACATTAGCCTGTTAAATAATGTTTTAAAATTAAAAAAATAAGGTGAAAAACGTCGTTACATAACATTTAGGGTTTGTTGTTATTCTCAACCTTCATCCTTAAAAAAGAACATTAGCCCCCTTTGAGTGTTTTTGGGAGATCGTGAGCCTTTGAGTGGATTTTTGTTGAAGAAATGAGATTTGGTGGCAATTGGTGCATTAAGGAACTCATTACAAACAAGATTAAACCTTATACATTGCTTTTGGACCCTGTAAGTTAGAAAGTTCCTTCCTTTATGCTTTTCCTCCTCCATGTATCAAGGATTATAGAAGAGTTTTGGTTCTTTAAACCTGATGTTCTTGGAGTCTGAGCAACTTCGGGACCTTAAATTAGATATGAGATGATTTCAGGTCATTTGAGAGAAAGAAATAGTGTGTACATGTGCTTTCTTGGAGCCTTGCACAAAATCTTGACCATTTTGTGCCAAATATGAGTAGCGTTTGAAATTGGGTTTGATTGAGTCATAGATCTAGATAAAGTTGGACTTTATCCATTAAGATCTTTATTTGATTCAGATATGAAAGTTAGAGCTTTTGTTTGAAAGGATTAAGCACTTAATGGAATAAGTGCATTTGACTAAGAAGCATGACACGACCATAGAGGGATCGCGACGTGAAGGTTGAGTGGAATTGCAATTGTTTTGTCCCTTTGTGCCCGAAACACAACCATGAGTTGGGTCGCGTCACGCTGACCATTGACAAGTTAACCGTTGTGTTTTTTTACAGGTTTGACTTTTGGTCAAACTTTGATGGTTTGAGCTGTAGATGTTTTACCTCTATTGGATTTAGATGGTTCGTGTGGCTAGTTATTTGAGGACTCATGTGAATGTGTGATTTCAATTCTTCATATTCTGGTGAGTTATGGATTATTTAAAACATATAATTAATTGGGTTCTTCAAACAAATAAGCTTTCTTTTTGACTCATTATGGATAATATAACTTAATGGGCTAAGTCAAATAATCAAGCTTAAGGCCCATTATCTATAGGATGTTAATAGAAGCAACCACTTTTTTAGAGGATATTAACAAAACTGATCCATTTTTTAACACATTATCGAAAATGACCTTTGAGTTAGGAATGTGGCTTTTCAGACTTGGTGTTAATTTCTACGTATTTTTTTCTAATTTGCACCAAATGTTTTGTTTTTCACAAAGTTCACTATTTTCATGTTCGAAATGACAGTTTAAAAATATTTTATATCATCAGTTTTTCAATCAAATGTCACTTTTTAAGTATTTGTATCCTATCTATTTCTCATTTGTTATGTTTTTTGTTGGACTTCAGTGAAAAAACATAACGTTCCAAAATTTCTGAATTATCATCAGATTTGGATTGTTCTTAAATTTCGAAAATAATTTTTTATTTCTTAAATGTATAATTTTATCACAAAAAAATATGTGATATAAAGTTAAACTGAAATGTTTATAATGACTCATTCACTTCAAATAAATCTAAAAGTGATAATGTCACAGCAAACCTAACCTTGAAAGTATATCCATAATAAGAACAAATGAAGCACGATTCTTTACCGATTCAATATCCTTTATGTTGTTTTTTTTATTTATTAGTTATTATGTTAGTATAAAAACTTTTGAGTCTTTGTGTCTTATATTCTTGACTTTGTATCAAATTCTCAAATGTTTTTAGTTGTTTGTTAAATGTTTATATCCTGGTCCTGTCATGCAAAAATCAACTTTAGTAGGTTTGATATCACGGATCAATATAATTCAATATAATAAAATCTAACCATCAACTTTTGATCATATTAAATCAACAAATAGCTTTAGTTAAATTCCTTTGACAAAACCAGTCTACATCTTCATTCAAAGCATTTTCTATAATAAGTTTTTAGTTAACGAAAATACACTTTTGATAGAACAAGTAAAAAAGTTAAAATATCGGCAACATATAAAACAGTTAGATTTTAATACCAAAAATGATTATACTAACCTAGATGTAGTAATTTCTAACATGTTTATAGATGATGATTAATCCAAATTATTAACTAATTTATAACTTAACTAAAAACGATAAAAACTATTCATATCACCCTATCAACCTATCCACATGGATGACTAAGGTTGTGTTTGGCGCGCCACAGCTAGTTGAGCTAGCTTATTTTTCGAGCTTTTTTATGTTGTCGTGTTTGGTAAGCCAAAAAGTAGCTGATAAGCAAACTTATAAGCTAGCTTTTTGAAAAGCTACTTAGACTAGCTTTTTAGGAGCTTTTTTAAAATTTTCCAAATACACCCTTTAATTAATTATAGAAACACATATTCTTACATGTCCTTTTATGTAATTTTATATATTTTAGCTAGCTTTGCAGCTAGTTTTACCAAACGTTATTTTTTATCTGCTAGCTTTTCAGCTATCAGCTAGTTTTTTATTTAACAGCTAGCTTTTCAGCTAACAGCTAGCTTTTCAGCTAGACCGCCAAACATAGCCTAACTATAAGACTTTGTGGGTTCGAGTGTTAAATGCCAAGCAATATGGTTTCCCTTCACCTCACCACCATCTTCCACCTTGCAACCATTTCCTTCCACACCATTATTAGTATAACTGCAAAGGCCACGATTGTAGTGGATAGAAAGAAGAGAAGAACATAAAGGAGCATAGAAAAACAAACCGATTAAATGTGGTCTTTCGTGGTATATACAATATAAGGTCACAATCGTGGCTCCAGATCAGCACCAAGAGATCATCATGGTGGTGTACACATTTATTTTTCTCCTCCTTCTGATAACCACATGACCCTCATGACATATATACCCCATGTCCTTATGGAGAATTAAGAGAATTGTTTATGACTTACGTCAAAGTTTAGGTAGGCCTCGCCAAAATGGCCCTTAGTCTAACATGATTTGTGTTTCTCTTCAACTTCAAATGTGAAGCCTTGAATTGAGTTCTTTTAAAGGTATAATATAATCATTGGATTAGAATTGAGTTCTTTTAAAGGTATAATATAATCATTGGATTAAGTTTTGGGTGAAATTTTGTGGGAAGATATTATGTTAAAACAAAGATTCGATAGGGTCGATAACCTAAAGGAACCCAACGACTATCATGGTAAAGATAGGACTCAAATTGAATATTGGGTTCGTTTTGCATAGACAGTCGAGGAAGACCAATGGATAAATCCAGATTTGGTTGCGGTTTTTGTTTTTTAGATGAAAGAGATATATAAGTGTGATACTTTTGTGAGTTTTTTTAGATAATGCCATGTTGGTACGCGGGTTATGCGACTACATGGTGGAACTCATTTTTTTCTATAAAGGCAGATATTCTAGCTTGGAGATTGTGTTTTAACCCGAGTCCTAACATGTGTAAACTTGGTTGATAAAATGATTCTTTATAAATGATAATATATATATATATATATATATATATATATATATATATATATATATATATATATATATATATATATATATATATATATACCTCCTCTAATAAACAAAACCTCTAAATGCCACATGTCCCTTTTCTAGATAATCTGATTGACACGTGGAAATGTGGCAATTTTTAAAGAATTCTTAATTTTCATTTTTTTTTTATAATTGGTAAAAATCTTTCAAATATCCGCTTTTTCTGTAACATAAATATTTGAAAATGATAAGTATTTATAAAGAATTTTCAATTTTCAATTTTTTTTTGGTAATTAGATCTTAATTTCTAAAATGCGATTTAATATTTTGGACGGTAATGCTTTAAAAGACTAATAAAACAGCTTTTAATTTTATCTGATAGTCTTTTATGATATTTTTTTCATGATAAAATTTTTAATTGTTAATTTTTTTTGTCTATATAAAATTTTTAATCATACCGACCGTACTTTCCACGAGAGCTCTTTTAAAGAGTTAATATGTGGCTCCACATATATTTACAAAGTATCAGTGCTTACGTCCAACACATCATGGCTTAACAAATCCTTGTCTATCCTCATTGGGCTTCGACTTTGAGGCATATCGGTATAACAAGGTCTTACAAGTGGCTATATATGTTGAAATATGTCCTCTCTCCATAGGGCTTTTTTGGTGAGACAATGTTGGGTTTCACATATAATTACATGGCTTCAGAGCTAACGTCCCACAACCTCATGGCATAAGACATCCATGTCTACTTTCATTGAATGACTCTTTTAGAGGTTCCTATGAGGCTTCACATATATTTATAGAGACTAGTGTTTACAAAGTCTTTGTCTTATTTGCAATGCTTTGATTTTTTTATATGATCGGATTTTATAAACTAGTACCTAAAAAAGAGCAAAACAAATACAAAAAGTATATCTCACGGGATTTTATAACCCAAAAGTTCAATTGGCCTTAAGTTTTGTATTTCTACCTAAGTCAAGAATTGCGAAACCATCCTATCAAATATGAATCCCTATAGTAACTATTTGAATCAAGTTCGAATATTAGCAGTATATGAATGCAGTCCCATAAAGGAGGCTTGTCCTTTCACCAAAGACATGTCCTCTCACGAATAACTTCAAAAACCGAAGAAATTGTTGTGTCGGTAGACAAATCGACAAGGTGTTTTGTTATACTTCCTCCGTTTCAAAATTATAGTCTTTCTTTCCATTTGGTTTATCCTAAAATAATTGTCCGCTTCTAAAAATAAATAACATTTTTACCAAAATATATATTTATTATTATTTAGTCAACTACACATTTAATGCATTTAATGGAACATTAAATACAAAGTAAGAAAAAACTGTCATTTTATTATATAAAGTTAATGATAATTAATGTTTCTTATATTTTTTTTGTTTGTGGACAATAATTTAATTTCGGGAGGAAGGGGAGTATATAATAAGATATGAAACTAATAATTAAATAATCAATTATAAAACATCCATGCGGACACCTTGCTATTGTATTTTGATTGAGAATATAGTTTTTAAAATGGTAACACGAATTTTAAAACACCTATCGTTTTATATATAATGACAATACTACACTCCTCTAAATCCACAGGTAAGCCCATACTCCATATTCCTAAACATGAACAACTACCATTTCCTTCTTGTATCTTTACCACACCAAAGCCACATCAACCCCACTTTCCGACTAGCCACCAAACTAACGCGCGCCGGTGCTCGAGTCACCCTGGCCACCACCATCAATGGCCTCAAAACCCTCCCTTCAGTCCCCGGCCTATCTTACCATTTCTTCTCCGACGGAGGTGCTGCCGGAAAACCAAACTACCTTCAAGAAATCAAGCTCGCTGGGTCAAGTAACCTCAAAGAACTCTTGATAACAAAAGCTAAAGAGGGTCAAAAGGTGGATTTCTTAATCTATGGCATCTGCCTTCCATGGGTGGCAGAGGTGGCGCATGAACTTCACGTGCCGTCAGCTTTATTCTTTATCCAGTCCGCAGCTTCTTTTTCGGTGGTTTATCATCTCTTCAAAAGTGATGGAGGGGTAGGAAATTCCAATATTGACCCTTCTGGTACAGTAAAAATACTAGGATTGCCCTTGTTAAGATACAGTGAAGTCCCGTCTTTTCTACTAACTACCCATGCATTGGCTGTCGTTTTCCAAGAACACATAGAAATCCTAGAAAAACACCCAGATTCATTCATACTAATCAACAGTTTTAACGCCTTAGAAGAAGATTCGATTGAAGCAATACCTGATCATATAAACATTTTCCCCGTCGGACCTTTAGTTTCCGGTGACACGGAGGAGCCGTTCGTCAGCGATACTTTTCAAGATTCCGATCGAGAAACATATCTCCGATGGCTAGACAACAAACCTGAGAAATCGGTGGTTTACGTTTCATTCGGAAGCTTATTGAAATTACAGAAAAATCAAAAGGAGGAGATATTTCAAGGATTAATCGAATTTGGTCACCCGTTTTTGTGGGTCATACGTCATAACGGGGAGAACGATGAAGAAGAAGTGATGCGTTACACGGCGGAAGGCGGTGGGTTGATAGTGAGATGGTGTTCGCAGGTGGAGGTGTTAAACCACGTTGCGATTGGGTGTTTCGTGACGCATTGTGGATGGAACTCAACACTGGAGAGCGTGGTCAGTGGGGTGCCGATGGTTGGGTGTCCACAGAATGCTGATCAGAAGCTGAATGCAAAGATGGTGGAGGAAGTGTGGGGGAATGGGGTAAAGGCGGTGGCGGACGGTGAAGATGTGGTGGGGAGGGAAGAGATGAAGAGGTGTCTGGCGGTGGTGATGGGAGGTGGAGAGATAAAGAGGAACAGTGAGATATTGAAAAGCATGGCCATGGAGGCCACTGTTGAGGGAGGATCTTCACATACAAATTTAAATCGATTCTTCGAAACCTTAAAACGTGTTTCATAATTAAAATAGTTTATTGTATGGTATATGGTATTGGTAGCTAGCCCAATTGTATGTTAGCCCATTTATTCTCTTTAGCCCATATATGGTCTTTGCTTATTTTATTGTATGTGTATATAGGTTATCGATAAAGTCAATTCATAACAATATTTTAATACATGATTCAATTAATATCATGAGTCCCAACGACTAGTACATGGATTATGGGCGACATATCATCTTCATGTTGACTCATGTATACTTACATCGACTAAAAATAAGTGCAATAGTTTTCAGTATTAGTCGGTTATGGACTCGAATTCTTGTTCCTAACAATAGTAACACCACTCTCGGTCATAATCCCTTTTGTATGTTATCAATAAAAAAAAGTTTTTATTACCTTTCAAATCATAAACAAAACTCGATATATGTTCGTCAATTCACTCGTGATAATAATATTAAATTGAGTTTGATGCATTTTGGTTTTCTATGAAAGACTTACATGACTTGGTTAAATACTCCTTTGATGTGATATCGTGAGTGATATATATCTCGTAACCAACTGTCTAATCCCTCAAGCACTTTCCATTGTCAACTCTTTCACGTGACATATATCAACGTCTTGGTCATCCCGGACAACATGTTTTCAAGAATTTACTTTTAAACCATTTCATTTAATGTAATAATAAAAACTCTTCTATATTTTTCATTCATGTCAACCATGAAAACATGTTCGGTTGTCTTTTAAATTGTCCTGAACTTATGTTTTGTTTCCATTTCAACTTATTAATTTATTACTGTATAGAAATCTCATTCGTAACGTTATATTTCTTGATTAATTTTTACATTTTTTGTGGGGATATCCTCTTTGACAAAATTCATACGTCTTCTCCAAATTTTTACTTTTCCATGTTCACATTAAGGTAGTGTTTGGTGCATGGACAAAATGGAATTAGACAAAATTAGACTCAGACTTTTTAATATTACCATGTGTTCATTAGGTTTTGCTAGCATTTATGATTCCAAACTCTTCACCAAAACTACTGAAGTCGTACTTCTCTTATTATATATTTACATTATTATCACAAGAAGTGATGTTCAGAGAATTGCCTTTTTGGAAGACTCTCTACAATGACATTTTGAGATGAAAGATCTAGAATGTCTTCGTTACTGCTTAAGATCGGAGGTGCTTATTGTATGTGTATATAGGTTATCGATAAAGTCAATTCATATATGGTCTTTGCTTATTGTATGTGTATATAGGTTATCGATAAAGTCAATTCATAACAATATTTTAATACATGATTCAATTAATATCATGAGTCCCAACGACTAGTACATGGATTATGGGCGACATATCATCTTCATGTTGACTCATGTATACTTACATCGACTAAAAATAAGTGCAATAGTTTTCAGTATTAGTCGGTTATGGACTCGAATTCTTGTTCCTAACAATAGTAACACCACTCTCGGTCATAATCCCTTTTGTATGTTATCAATAAAAAAAAGTTTTTATTACCTTTCAAATCATAAACAAAACTCGATATATGTTCGTCAATTCACTCGTGATAATAATATTAAATTGAGTTTGATGCATTTTGGTTTTCTATGAAAGACTTACATGACTTGGTTAAATACTCCTTTGATGTGATATCGTGAGTGATATATATCTCGTAACCAACTGTCTAATCCCTCAAGCACTTTCCATTGTCAACTCTTTCACGTGACATATATCAACGTCTTGGTCATCCCGGACAACATGTTTTCAAGAATTTACTTTTAAACCATTTCATTTAATGTAATAATAAAAACTCTTCTATATTTTTCATTCATGTCAACCATGAAAACATGTTCGGTTGTCTTTTAAATTGTCCTGAACTTATGTTTTGTTTCCATTTCAACTTATTAATTTATTACTGTATAGAAATCTCATTCGTAACGTTATATTTCTTGATTAATTTTTACATTTTTTGTGGGGATATCCTCTTTGACAAAATTCATACGTCTTCTCCAAATTTTTACTTTTCCATGTTCACATTAAGGTAGTGTTTGGTGCATGGACAAAATGGAATTAGACAAAATTAGACTCAGACTTTTTAATATTACCATGTGTTCATTAGGTTTTGCTAGCATTTATGATTCCGAACTCTTCACCAAAACTACTGAAGTCGTACTTCTCTTATTATATATTTACATTATTATCACAAGAAGTGATGTTCAGAGAATTGCCTTTTTGGAAGACTCTCTACAATGACATTTTGAGATGAAAGATCTAGAATGTCTTCGTTACTGCTTAAGATCGGAGGTGCTTACTCGAGATACTAATATGTATTTATGCCAAGCAACTGTATCCAATCTTATATCTCATGTGGGTCTCACTAATTTTAAGATCACATCTACACCTCTTAAACTAAACTTTCGACTTACACCATGTGATAGCTCAATTCTACCTAAACCTACACTTCACCGCTAGTTGGTGGGATCTCTTTATAGCCACTCGCCCAAATCTGACATTTTTAATCCACATTGTCAGTCGGTTTATGGCAGTTCCTCAGACTTCTCGTTATATTTGTTGTAACACCGTAAATTTTCAAAATAATTTTTCATTTCCAAAATCACATAATGTATCACATCACAATTCAAAATCCATAATCAATTTTGTTTTTAAAAAAACAAATCCCAAGATCTCTGATATAAAAATCTCCATCAGTGTGTGTGTACGTGTCAAGCCGTCACCTTCCCACGGTCCTCGCTGGTACCTGAGACATCAAACATAACAACTGTAAGCGTAAATGATTAGTGAGTTCCCCAAAATACCACATACTACAAATACACCACTCGAGGCTAACCCGACCCTCTGGTCAAGATGTCTCAGCGGGACCTTCCAGTCCCGCAGCTCGTCGGACCCTCTGGTCCAGTCATAGCTCATTGGGCCCTCTGGCCCGATCTGAATCGTTGGACCCTCCGGTCCGGTCTATATAGTCATACGGCATACAATAACACATAGCATACAATCTCATAAATAGCACATAATATCATACATAACACATAAGACCCTCTAGTCAACTCATAATACCACTCAAGGTAACGTATAGTGAGAAGACTCACCTCGCGTGTCTCGGTAACTCGTAAAGCTCTCAACCACTAGTGCTCGATCTCCCGAGCTATCGTCCTCCTACAACACAGGTGTATCTTTACTTAATACTACTTGACTCTGACTGACTAATACCACTAAGTCAAACCAGTCAACACTGGTCAACGGTCAACGGTCAACCCGACTCGCCGAGTCTGGCGTGGACTCGCCGAGTCCCTACAGGAACCCGATTCCCTCTGAATCTCTTCCAACTCACCGAGTCACTCACCCGACTCGGTTACACAGTCCCTGGTCCGAAGTCTCTAAACAACCCGCACCAACTCGCCGAGTCTGGGATTGGACTCGGCGAGTGCACTCCATGCACAACCTCAAACGACCTTCTAAGGTCAGATCCACTCTAGTAACTCATAGATCCAGTCCCCTTAAGCTTTTTAACCACGTAAAGTCCGAGTCTTGGTGCTCAATAAGCATCATATAGCTCATTAATGGAGGTTTAGCTTCAAATACATAGATCCCAATCTAAAACCTCCATGGATGCACATAAAGCTTGGGCAAGGAGGTGCTCTGGACCTCTATGGGTCTAGATTCAGAGCCATAACTCGCCAAGGGACCATAATGATGCTAGATCTAGCCACAAATGGGTTCAAAAACCCTAAATCTATATGAACATCACAATAACAAAGAAGGATTCGAATGGTACCTCAGATGTGATGTCCTGGACCTTAGCTCTTCAAGAATCCACCCCTCTCTTGCTTCCTCTTGGCTAGATCTTCTCTTCCCTTGCTAGACAATAACTCCAAGAATCAACAATGGCTTCTTCCCTCACTTGAATCACTCAATTGATCTAGGGTTTCACTCTGGGGACTAATGAGCGCAAATGACGGCCATAAGGCCCTTTAAATAGGCCGCAAACCCGAGAAATTAGGGTTTCAATAAACGTCGTAGACTCGCCGAGTCCACTAAGGCGACTCGCCGAGTCCGAGCATCAATCCGGATGAGAACCCGCGTCTTAGCTCGGCGAGTCTATGCACCAACTCGTCGAGTCCCTTCTCAAAACTCAAAATAAAAAGATTAATTAATATACCTGAAATCCCGGATGTTACATTTGTTGTTTTGAAAATTTTAAGATGCATCAACGACACCATGTTTCATGACTCATGAGTTACACTTCCCTTCTCTATCATCTATTGAGTTGCATGCATTTTATGATGAAGAATGGGATGTTGATGTTACTGATCCATGTTCAACAACATGTTATTGTTTCTTTCATGGTGACTCACTTATTTCTTGATGTAACAGTCCCTCATTTCCAGATCAACTATTTCTTGATGTAGCAGTCCCTCATTTCCAGATCAAGTACGAAAGCTGAGTACAGAGCACTTGCCGACACTACTCTAGAACTATTATGGTCACAATGACCTTTTCTCTAATATGTGTGCAAACAACCGTAGTGCGATACATATTGTCTAAAATGATGTTTTCATAAGTGCACAAAACATACTGAGATCAATTTTCATTGCATTTGTCTTGTCTACACGTCGATCACTCTTTTCGTCTGTATTCTCTAATGATTTATAGATATCTTTACCAAAGCTCTCATTTTGGGACGTTTCTCTAGTATTGTTCACGAACTCAAGCTCATTGCTCACAATCCTCTGTTATTTGTTGTTGTTGTTGTTTTTTTTTTTTTTTTTTTTTTTGGGGGGGGGGGGGGGGTTAGTTATTATTTGTATTTAGGGCATCCACAATGCATTGAACTCTATAGAGTTCAATGGAGTGCCACATCATCATTCAATATTTCATACAACTCTATTCCATTTTATACCACAATGCATTAAACTCTACAAGTTCAATAGAACATATTAAAAAATATTTTTTTAAAGATTTAAAGACTTTCCTTTTTCCCATTGAAGAGTTCAATGACCATTGAACTCCAAATCCATTGAATGCCAATGTGGCATTTCACAATGGTGGAGTTATATCCATTGAATGACAAGTAGGCATGACACCTCATTCAACTCTTCCATTAAACTCCTCATTGTGAATGCTCTTATGTATTCGAGGGACTTATATCACCATTGATATTAATTAGTCTAAGGTTATATATATGTTTGTTCTCTTATTTTTACCCTGTAAGAAAGCCACAAACATAGATTCTCACTTCCAACTATCCATACGGATTCAAGCTCAACATCTTCATGACTTCATCTTCCTCATGTCAATTAATCAAACCGAGATACTTCTTGTGGGGAACATAATAAAGGCCAAGAAATAAGCCAAATCATCTAAATTTGGAACTCAGCACATATAATTCTTGAAATCCAATCATATAATGTCTTTTTATGTGTACTACGATTTGGATGTCATCTCCACATCTATCTTCTACAAGGCACTAAACGAGCAATTGGATCTAGCATAATCTTGTAAAACACAATAATGTATCAAACCATTCACATAAATAGATTTGTTACTTCCTTGAAGAAACTAAACGATCTTGTGAAATCATGCGACCCACAAACCTAACCCATAGCTTTGAGAACAATTGACAAGGAACCACCTTGCTTACTTTAGATATAACTTTTAAAAACATTTTACTTTTGACAATTTAATCTTTTTATTTGGTAACATCTTAGATACTAGGTATATTAGATATTGTACAAGATTTTAATGTTATCAATATCCTGTATATACATCATAAAATTAAATAGAGGCAAACTTTTTGACAAAAATAGATTAATTTGTTACAATATTTGGCACGTTGTTTTGATTAACATAAAACTCCTTTAATAATATTATTAATTTAAAATATTTTGATCAAATCAACTAAAATAAATAGTCACTTTAAAACAAAAGAAAAAATAGAAACGATCTGATAGAAATAATTTGATAATAAAGGATTATTTGCATCAAAATGTGAACACATACTTTACGTGTATTTCTTGTTTTAAATATCACAAACACGTATTATTTATGATTTCAGAAATATCAAAAACATGTATTTTTTTATGGTTTCTTTTAAATATGATGCAAAAACAAAAACGTTTATAAAATATGATATTCGAAAAACAATTTCCAAGTTAAAAAAGTTGTCTTGAATGATATACAACTTAATAACAAGGACTGTATCAGTAATATCTGTGTACTTGAAGGACCTCTTTGCACCATTTTCCAAAATATGATCGATATCTCAGCAAAAGGAACGCCGTGACCTGTAAAGCGAAACACAATCGCTGTACTTCGAAACAAAACGCCGCTCCGACTCTCCGACCACCACCAAACATCTCTCTCTCTCTCTCTCTCTCTCTCTCTCTCTCTCTCTCTCTCTCTCACATTGAGTGTTTTCGCCACCGCCGTACACGGCCACCGTCCACCGCCACAAGTTCAGGATTTGCCCACAATGGCATATCACAACTCCCGTCACCTGCGCCTGCTCTGTCTCACTTTCTTCCTTCTCCTCTCTTTCACGGCCGCCGATGACGCAGCCGTAATGCAAAGCTTCGCCAAAACCCTCTCCCCGGCGCCAACCACCTGGACTGGTACTGATTTTTGTACATGGGAGGGAATAAACTGTGATAAGTCCAACCGTGTTACATCCATAAACATAGCTTCCAAATCCCTCACCGGAACCCTACCCCCAGACATCAACCAACTTTCCCAACTCAAAAGCCTCGCCGTCCAACGCAACTTCCTCTCCGGCGACTTACCTACCTTGGCCAACCTCACCCTCCTCGAACAAGTTACCCTCGACACCAACAATTTCACCTCCATCCCACCGGATTTCTTTTTGGGCCTCAATAATTTACAAAACTTCAGCATCTCTTTCAACTCAGATCTGTCTTCCTGGGTTCTCCCTGAAACTCTCTCTCAGAACACTAACTTACAAAGTTTTCTGGCGAGCAACGCCAAAATAACAGGCACCATACCGGACATCTTCGGCAGTTTACTCAATTTGCAGAATCTCCGGTTATCCAACAACAACCTCACCGGAAACCTACCTCCGAGTTTCGGCGGTTCACAAATTCAAAATCTCTGGCTCAACAACCAACTACAAGGACTCTCCGGTACGCTTGATGTCCTCTCTTCAATGAATCAACTCAGTCAAGCATGGTTACAAGTTAACACTTTCACCGGAGCAATCCCAGATCTTTCAAATTGTACTATCTTATTCGATCTACAACTCCGAGACAACCAGTTAACAGGTTTAGTTCCTCAATCATTAATGTCCCTCCCTAAACTCGAAAACATCGCTATACAAAACAACAAATTACAAGGTCCATTACCTGTATTTCAACCACGAGTTCATTCCGAATTAGGAACCGATACCAATTCCTTCTGTTTATCCACCCCCGGACCTTGCGACCCACAAGTGACGTCACTCCTTGACGTCGCCGGAGCTTTAGGGTACCCAATGTCACTCGCACAATCATGGAAAGACAACGATGCTTGCAAAGGATGGATTTTCATCACCTGTGACTCTTCCGGTAAGAACGTGACATCTGTAAGCTTTGGAAAACAGAAATTCTCAGGTACTATTTCCCCATCTTTTGCGAAACTGACATCATTAAGGAGTATCTCATTGAACGATAACAATCTCATGGGTCCAATTCCTAAAGTATTAACATCTTTACCCAACCTGCAACTTCTTGATGTCTCCAACAATAATTTATCCGGTGATATACCGGTTTTCCCAAACGGGGTGAGGTTTACAGATGGTGGTAATCCACTATTAGGTACAGGTGGCCCTAGCAGGACACCTGGATCCGGATCGGGTCCCACCAACACAACCGGGACCCAATCCGGGACCACAAAAGGGGTTTCAGCTGGTATGATTGTTGGGATTGTGATTGGTGTTCTTGTTTTTGTTGTGATTATACTCTTTGTATCATATAAATGTTACATCAAGAAACGAAACCAAAAACAGGTTGGAAATCAAGAAAAGGGTAAAGATTTGGTTAAAAATGACCATGTTGGTGTTGTAGTTGATAAATTACATACCGAGGGTAGTGGGGATAAGGAAATGTCTGTTTTTGAAGGGGGTAATGTTGTAATTTCGATTCAAGTTCTCAGACAAGTGACTGGTAATTTCAATGAAGAGAACATATTAGGAAGAGGTGGATTTGGGGTTGTTTACAAAGGGGAATTACATGATGGGACTAAAATTGCAGTTAAAAGAATGGAATCGGGTGTAATGGGGACAAAAGGGTTAAAAGAATTTCAAGCTGAAATTGCTGTTTTAACAAAAGTTAGACATAGGCATCTTGTAGCTCTTCTTGGATACTGTATTAATGGAAATGAAAGGCTTTTGGTTTATGAGTATATGCCACAAGGGACTTTAAGTCAACATTTGTTTGAATGGAGGGGTAATAACGGAAATCCACTTAATTGGAAACAAAGGGTTTCAATTGCTTTGGATGTTGGAAGAGGGGTTGAGTATTTACATAGTTTAGCTCAACAAAGTTTTATTCATAGAGATTTAAAGCCTTCTAATATTCTTCTTGGAGATGATATGAGAGCTAAAGTTGCTGATTTTGGTTTGGTCAAAAGTGCCCCTGATGGGAAACATTCTCTTGAGACAAAATTAGCAGGAACTTTTGGCTATCTTGCCCCTGAATATGCCGGTGAGTGTTCTTTTATACCCTTTATTGTATTTCAACATTTTACCATTTTACCTTTTTAACCTTGTTAACATGTTTTGATTTAAACAGCAACGGGAAGAGTGACTACAAAAGTGGATGTTTATGCATTTGGAGTTGTGTTAATGGAGTTAATCACAGGGAGAAAAGCCCTAGATGAAACATTACCAGAGGACAAAAGCCATTTAGTGACATGGTTTCGAAGGGCAATTTCGTCCAAACAAGACATAATAAAATCCATGGATCAAACACTTGAGAATGATAACGAAGAAACCCTAGAAAGCATTTTCAAAGTTGCTGAGCTGGCGGGTCATTGTACTGCACGGGACCCGTATCAAAGACCAGACATGGGCCATGCGGTTAATGTGTTGGGCCCACTTGTGGAAAGATGGAAACCTTCTAGAACCGAAGAAGAAGAAGAAGGAATTGATCTTCATGTGAGTCTTCCTCAAGTTTTGGAAAGGTGGCAAGCGGATGAAGGAACTTCTAGAATGTTTGGTGATGATTCTTTTAGTCAAACGGTTTCGAGTGTTCCTTCTATGCCTTCGGGAATTGGGGATACGTTTGACTCCATGAATTGTAGATAGTGAAAACGGTTGACTTTTGATTGAAAGTTTGAAGGATGATTTGGATACATATATATGGGGTTTTATGATCTATGGTTCTTTGATTTGTTCATTATTTTAGATTAGAGATTGAGTTAGTTTATGGTTTTTATTATTGGGATGGGGTTTGGTTGGAAATTGGAATTCTTTGGGTGGAGATGGTGGGAGGATATGGGGAAATTTGTAATTTTTTTACAAGGGAAAGATGATATGGATCACCTCTATGAGAGTCATGTTGTTTCTTGATATGTATATTCTTTTTCTTTTGGTCATTTCTTGTTTCATGATATGTACATTCATGGTAAAACATAATAACACTTGTTATATATTGAACTATATGTATATTTTTTTTTATCTTGGATTAACTTATACTTTTTTCATGATGCAAATTCTAAACAATGTTGTAGAGCATATTTTTTGTGTTTTATGGAAGCATCTTTATGAGAATTAGGGTTTTGATGTTGTATAGCTAAGCATCTAGTGTCCATATGTGGTATAGTTGGTCTTTGGGTGGTATACTTTGTAAAAATAGTCAATGATTAGATTTTTAAGAGTCAATATAGGAGTTTTAATTCCAATATGAATTAGGAGATCTATGCGGACAACAAACGGGTTCAGAGTGATATATTTGCATAAATGGTTAAGGATTCGAGTCTTGTTAGTTAAATTTTTATTCCAATCGCGAATTAGGGACTCCTAATTGGCTAAGACACTTATGCCAACCAAGCTAATGTGTGGATACTTGGGGTGATATTTGCATACATGATCAAATGTCTTAAAATCAAATGTAAATTAGGGGCTTCTTTTGGACACCCTAATCATATGCCCAACCAAGTAAAGGTAAACTTTACTTGATTTAATTCTTGGGTTGCAAGAAAGATAACCATTTGGTGAAAAGATTGTAAAGTACAAGAGAGAAAAGGAAAAAAGCCAAGTGGTGAAGCTTCTATCTTTAAATGATTTTGTGGGGTTTGAAGGGGGAATAAAACATGTTGGAATAAGACATCTAAGTTGTCAATTAAATAAAGTGTTGGTTATTATTATATTATTAAATGAAGGAAAAGGCAAACTTTGCACATGGGTGAACATGGGAGGTCTTCAATGGATAACTAATCCACCGTGGCTATTATGCCTTGTGGTCCATAATTGTATTAGATGCATGGGTTTAGGTGGTGACAATGCTGGAATTCTTTTTTTAATATTCAGAAACAAATGTGGGCCCTTTGCTTTATAAATATATAAAAACATAAGGATGTTTAATTCGTTTTATTTTCATAAATTTTTTAAAAGATACAAGTATGTATTATATTTATTTAATTTATATATTAATATGAGAGCATAAAGTGTTGCTTTAAAGTTCAAAGTTCGAACTTACGTTTTTCTTTTCTCCTCAAACTCAAACACAAAGCCTTTACGTCTTTCTAAACAAATTCCAACTAATTATTAGTCTAGCTAATGGCATGTGGATCCAATGATTTGAGTATTTGAGATGATTAGTTAACCATTATTAAAAAACCTGATGGATAATAATATTTATTCGTTTGTATGTAACAAATGATGTGACAATCGCGTTATTTGAATCCTTGCGACAAATATTTTTTGTGGGTCAACTGCAATTTAGTTGTGCACCAACCAATCAAACCATGTGATTCCAGGAAACATAGCAACTAATTCACTTTCATCTATATGTATGGTCATACCATATTAATGTGTTGGATATATATATATATATATATATATATATATATATATATATATATATATATATATATATAGATCCGGTAAAAAAAATTTTTTTTTAGGAAGGTAAATTTTTTTTTTCTATATACTTTTTTGACGAACAAAAAAAATGAATCACTAGATGAATCAAAAATAACATGATTCACCAAAAAAAATCTCAAAAAAAAACATACCGATGATTCATTTATACAATGATTTCGTTGTTATTCACTAAAATTGTCATAAAAGTGAATTTTTTCTTAATTTACTTAAAAATGAATCATGAAGATGTTTTTTTTAGGAATTTTTTTTGTGAATCATCTTACCTTTGAATCATCTAATGATTCATTTTGTATGTTCGCTAAAAAAATATTTAGAAAAAAACCTTCTTACCTTCCTACCAAAATTTTCCTTATTTGATCTTGACTCTCTCTCTCTCTCTCTCTCTCTCTCTCTATATATATATATATATATATATATATATATATATATATATATATATATATATATATCACTGTTGTAAAAATCCCGAATAGATCCCGATTAATCTCCGAATAATCCCTAGGCGCTACCCGACCGATTAGAGGGCACCTAGCGTTTAATCTCTGCCTATAAAATGAGTGAATCAGTAAAAAATGATAAAATTTTAATACTTTGAAGAAGTTCTATATCAATAGAAATTATTTGAGGAATGATTAGTATTCTACTAATCATATTAACATATATTATGATGATATCAGTGGTATTTATGAACTTTGTTATGATATTAGTCATATTTAATTTTTGAAAATTCATCGATTTTGCAATTAATGATCCCCGATTAATCTCTCGATTAATCCCCGCCTAGCCGATTAATCCCTTAACCTCAGTCCACCGACTAGGTAACGTCTAACGTTTTTTACAACTTTGATATATATATATATATATATATATATATATATATATATATATATATATATATATATATATATATATTCATTTTGAAAGATCAACCATTTTATTCAAGTTTAGGAGTTATTACTCTTTATGCTCTGATTTATTGAAAGATTAAATCTTTTTATTTAAGATTATGAATTATTACTCATTATGTTTTGGTTTATTGAAAAATAAACTTTTTATTGAGATTATGAGTTATTACTCCTTATGCTTTGAAAGATTGAACATTTTATTTGAAAGGATAAGTTATTTAATCCTTTGTTTTGGATTATGGAATTACTAATTCCTTTTTTCATACATTATGGGTTATTAAGCCTTTGATATTGGATTTGGGTTGTTTCATCTTTGCTTTTGAGTTATGAGCTATTAAACTCTTAATTTAATTTATGGATATTATGTTGTTGATTTTAAATATAGGTTCATACACTCTTTTGCTTATGGATATTTGAGTCGTTAGCATTCTATATACGTACTAGTTTATAACCCGTGAGAACCACAGTTACAAAATTAATTAAACTTTCATATTTAAAAGTCAAAATTATTAATCAATTATTTTAAATAAATTATTACTTAAGATATATATTTTTTAGTTATATAAAATCATAATCGTTGATTTAAATAAACATATTCAGTTATATCACCTTATAATTTGTATTAATTTTATTTTATTTTTCAATCAAATGTTATTAGTTAAATATAATTAAAGTGAGAAAGTTTAAAATTTGAATTTTAAAATAAAGAATCAATTATTAATTTAATGTAATTAGAGTGAAAATTTTAATTTGAAATTTGAAATGGATAATCAATTATTAATTTTGTGTAATTAGAGTGGAAATTTAAAATTTGAAATTTTGAAATTGATAATTAATAGGTTGACAAGTGGCATGATAGATGATATATAACATTAATGAGAAACTCTAATTGTATGACACTTATCAATAGGGGATTAAACCTATTCTTTTATTAGAATAGGGAGATAGAGAGATTAGTTTATTAAAGTCTTATAGTATTTCAGAGGATTGATTTGAGTTTAATGATTCACATACATATTCAAAATAAATCAATATTGGTATTTTCACTAGACATTGTTAGGGTTTGTGGTAGAGATCTGGATACCAACTTAGATTGTGATATCACTTTCCGAACTGATATTTCTACCCTATGCATGAGTTACAAGAAATTCAGCTTAGGATAATCCAAGTGGACACTTACGATTCTAGGAACAGAAATTGTAAGCCAATATGCTAGAGGATTCTGTGAAAGTATGATGAAAAACGAGAGCTTAAGATCGTAACCATCTTCTGAAGAGGAAGAACTATTTATATATTAAGCGAGATTAGGGTTTTATTAGGGTTGAGCCGTCATTAGTTGCTTTGGAAGCAAGTCATGATAATCCGGATTTAGTGAGGATTTAAGGTTACCAAAACTAACGAGTTTCGTTAGTTTTACCATAATCAGTCAGGGGCTTTGCCCCTAGACCCCGCCAAAGGGACACTGCCCCTTTGGAAACCTCGGACCCAAGGGTGTTGCCCCCGAACCCCCGACAAGTCGTCAAACCGGCTTCTAATTCAATCTTATACATGCGTGCGCTCCGCACAACCCCATACATATATTAGAGTACAAATTATGAAGCCCCTTAGCTCACATGTTAGTTCCAGTTACTTAAAATGACATTGTGACACTAAAATCACCAACATACATTTCATTGTCTAACTTATTATTATGATTTATGCTCAGACGGAATACTTAGGAGTTGCATTAAGAAGTAGCAAGGACATTTTAAAGGCCATCGATGGTGTGGTTTATTTTGAACTATTTGATGATATATAATGATTACTACATCACTCCTTAAAACAAAACAATGATATTTTGGTGATACTATTTTCTAACCATTAGTAACCAACCGTAATGCTATTTTGAATTATTAAGACATATTTTATGTGTTGTTAACTTTGAAGTATTTTGAAACTATGTAGGGATCGTATTTTACGCATATTTTCTGTTCTATCTTCGGTTAGTTATGAGTTATTAAACTCTTGAATTTGATTTATGGATATTATGTCATTGATTTTAAATATTAGTTCATTCACTCTATTGCTTATGGATATTTGAGCCATTAGCACTCTACATATTAGTTTATTGAAGTCTTATTAGTACTATTTGTTTGCAAAACAAATAGTTGCAAACAAGATCAGTACTGCATGCACTCTATTTTTTTTTCTTTTAAACAAATTGCAAAACCAACATCTTCTAAGCAGTGCAAAAACAATTTGTTAAAAATCTCTATTTGTTTCCGTAAGAAAATTGTTTTAAGATTTTAGAACCAAAACAAACAAAAAAACAAAAAGATCAACATAAAAAAGCAAAGGGACGTGTTTGACATCATTTCCTTAAATCTAATGTTTGGTTGTGGTCCATAGGACATGTTTGGCACAGAGCTTTTGGAAACATTTGAGAGCTTCTATCTTTTAGCTTTTGACAAAACGTTTTATTTTAAACAAAAAACTCCGTTTGGCAGTACGAGCGTTTAGCTTTTAGTTTAAGCAAAACGCTCCAAATCTAAAAGCTACTTCATGTAGTGTTTAACAAAACGCTACTGAGCTTTTGAAATCAAAATTCCATAATTACCCTTAAAATATATTTATATATTTATTTATTTTTAATCAATTATCTTTTTATGTAATTTTATATATTTCAAAAGCTTTCAGTTACTTTTGTCAAACACTCATATAACAAATAAAAGCTACAACTTCCCGCTACCTGCTTCCAGCTAATAACTACTTTTGCCAAACATGCCCATAATCGTATTAGATGCGCGTGTTAATTCTAATGTTTTATTACAACTATTTTCTTTTGGTTGGAATAAATTTGATTTTTTTAAAATTAGATTTTGTATAGACTAATCCAGCCAAGTATTGATACCCGGATTATCGAAACCGTAAATGGTTATACCCGTATATCCATATCTCATGTAAAAATTCGATAAAACCGGTTTGAATTTAACCGAATTCCGATAGCCTAAAAACCGATTTTTAACCTACACTTTGATGAATAAATATATAATATGTGATGTAAGACGTTAGTACTGATAAACTTTTTTCGTACATTTTGATGAATAAATATATAATATAAGAACTGTTTGGATGCTATTTTACTTATTACACTGTTAAAGATATATAATGAACACAAAAAAAATATTGTGTATACCCTTAGCGTAATAATATGTATATTTTTGGCGTGATAATATTTCTTATGTTAATTATGTATCGTTATTCATGTAATAATATTTATACTTTTTGCGGACACGTGGATGCATCCAAAAATTCCAGGTTCCTGTTGGAAAATAACCTACTAATGTGGCCGTCAGATTATCTTGATAATGATTTTATCAATTATATTATTTACCATAACATTTTTAATAATGACATATCATGTCCATTATATTATTTACCATAACATTTTTAATAATTACATATCATGTCCTTAAGATTAATTCTATATGTAATATGATACACATGACATTTATCCACAAGGGACCAACTTTGTGTGGTTCTAATATTTTTTCATAAGATATAATTGATCAATAAATACACACATTTGAGAGGACATACGTTTTTTAAGAGAAAACAACGTTTCTTCCTTTTATATTTTTAATCCTTTCTATAAACAACATCATAGTGTGTATGATTCAATCTATCAGAATCAATATTTAGACACCATTATATGAAGTGGAATAATTATAATATGTAGTTTGGGCTTATTTGATTTACTTCTTACATGTCTTGTAAGAGATCATCTTTAACTCGGTCCAATAAGTCCTCCCAAAAAAAGATGTTGACCGATTAAATAAGAGATGTATTCATTTTATGACCCTAATTTCTAACGCCCATGCCTCCATTGTGGAACGGGCATCACATCATAATTTCCTCAGCCAATCTTTCCCCTGCTCAGCCACACTCCTCCATCCTCCGCCAGTATTTGCCTCTCCAACGGCTTCCTCAACCACTTCTCCACCATCATCCTACTACTTCCACGGTAAGAAAAACCGATTTCCTTTTTCCTCCATTTCCCTTTTTTATTTTTATTTTCGTACTTTAAGAGAAGCACTTTTTTTTTGATGTAGTTACCAACAATTGTAGTTTGAAAATATGTAAAAAAAAAATCAAACAAAAACATTCCACTGCTTCCGTTGCAAACCACTGAATCTTTCATATTGATATGGATAAGACTTCAATTTCGCTGACTCTTAACTTTTCCTTCATTTTGTATGCTATTAAAGCTTAAGAGCCCTATGCACTCGTTACTTGGTAGTTAGTAACAAAATATTTCGACTAATATTGTATCCATCTACTTGTTTATGCCACTCATTTTTAGTATATATTTTTTTAAATTCATTATCTTTTCTATTTATATCACTTATTGAGAATTAAAAGTTGGGATCAATTTCTTATCAGGTAGCCACAAGCAAATTGGTATTCTTTTACCACAAGGGAGTTTTAAGAAAAGGTGTTGATGGAATTGGAGGCGGATAGCTAAAATAGAACTTATATGGGTGGAAGATATATGTAATCTTTTCTTTTCTATTTGGTTCAATTTGTGTGTTAATAACTTGAATGTATCATAGTTTATTACTTTGGTAACATTTGTTGTTTATAAACTTTGAAATTATTTATGTTTAATTTGGATTTTGTATATTTTTTATAATTATTCATAAATGTTATTCAGATATTTTATGAAACAGATACATTTTAATTGGGCCAAAAGGACCAACCCGAAAATTGAATAGTCACTTGATCGATCCTTTTTGGCTCTTGCGTATTGTCGTACCCATCCAATAGGCCAATACTGGTCGAAGTTATAACTTTATTTATTTGTATACTTTTTAATAATTATATTGTAGCATCTGATTCCTGGTATGTGGATATTTGTATAAGTGTTTGCATTTTTAGCCCTGTACTCGGCGAGTTATAGGCCCGACTCGCCGAGTAGAGACGGGACCCGGGACACGTTTTAAGTTGGCGACTCGGCGAGTCCGTATTCTGGACTCGGCGAGTCACCGCTGTTGGATGAAACCCTAAGTTTCAGGGGTTTGCACCCTATTTAAACCCTCATTCCGCCCCAAGCTCGCCCCCATTCACCCTTAGAGCCCTATACCTCGTTCAAGCTTTGTTTCTTTGTGAGTTTGAAGCGTTTGGTGTGTTCTCTTGAAGTGTTGGAGTGGGAAGGAGAGTAGATCAAGAAGAAGAAGAGGAGGTCAAGCATCTTGGAGCTATCTCAGTGTGTTCCCTAAGGTATGACTCGATTTCCCCCTTGTCTTCATGCTTATTGTCCCTTATAGCTCCATTAAAGTCCTTCTTGAACCATTTCCAAGCTTGTGTATGTTTGAGGGTTCGTAATAAGCTGATTAACCTTTAGATCTAGGCATGGTTGAGCTCCAGGAGCTCAGATCTACTATCTTTTTGGAACCATATTGCATGAAAGCCCTAGATCTACCCTTTTGGTGCATTTTGGACCCTAAAACCCTCATGGTTGTCTATTTACACGTAAAGTTGGAAACTTTACGTGTTATCAAGCCCCAGGATCACGGATCTATGTATGGCATGAGCTAGATTCAAGCAGAATCGACCATATAGTAATTACATGGTAACGACTCGGCGAGTCGTTCATCTGACTCGGCGAGTCGAGTCGCAAGTCTCCGAGTTTGTCCCCTTTTCGTTGTGTCGAGTAGAGTAGTGAGTCCTGAGTGGACTCGGTGAGTTGGAAGCCGAACTCATCCATGAAGGAACTCGGCGAGTCAATGCCCTGACTCGGCGAGTTCAAGACAATCTTCTTAGATCAAGAACAGACTCGACGAGTTGTTCATACAACTCGGCGAGTCACAGCATAAAGTGTTCATCGGATGAAGATGAACTCGACGAGTTGTTCATACAACTCGGCGAGTAGGATGAAGGACTTGGACATCAGTTTAGAAGGAGAACTCGTCGAGTCAACGCCTAACTCGACGAGTAGGGACGGGATACAGGGCAATCAATTGGATAGAGACTCGACGAGTTGGGGAGCCAACTCGGCGAGTCGGGTCAACTGAAAGTTGACTCTGACCTTGGCTTATGACTTGGTCAAGGGTAAAATGGTCATTTTACCCCAAGGGACAGTTAGCAGTGGTTGATTGAGCATTTTGTGGGAATTATAGCTGGAGGATTTCCGGAGCAGCAGCAGACAGTTAATCCCCACACAGATTAGCAGCTACATCGAGGTGAGTCACCTTCCAGTAGCGGTGGGTCTACGGCCACAATGTCGGCCCACCAGTAGGAGTTATATGTAGATGATTGTCTCTGTGATATTCATCTAGGGATTAACGCTACCTGTGTTATGTTTATATGCTAGTATGATATGATGCTATGTGCTAGTGACAGTAGGGGGAGATAGTCCCCAAGATATCCGGTCGGTAGGGCCGAAGGGGTAGTCATACCCAGCCATGCTAGATAGATTCTGATATTGTGATACATGTTATGTGGTAGTAGTAGAGGGGAGAAATAGTTCCCCAGTATTCGGTCGAGAGGACCGAAGGGGAGGCCAGCACCCAGATATGCTAGGCAGTATCCGGTCGAGAGGACCGAAGGGGAGGCCAGCACCCAGGTATGCTAGGCAACGTCCGGTCGAGAGGACCGAAGGGGTAGGTCGGGCACCCAGATATGCCTGACAATATATGTATGTTATGTGATCATATGGTATGTGGTACAGTGGGGGAACTCACTAAGCTTCGTGTTTATAGTTTTCAGTTTTGGTTTCAGGTACCTCTTCAGCTAAGGGAAAGGAGTCGGCGTGGTAGCAGCATATCACACACACTCTTGTTTTTCTGCACTACGGATTTTCTGGGGTGTACTCTGAAATATTATTATGATATTACCGGTTTTCAGACACGGAGTAATATTATGAATGATTTGTAATGATGTTTTTACGTATTAACCTAATTTAAAAATGAAATTTTTAGCCGATATTTTTGGGGCGTTACATATATTTTAACTGTAATGTCCATGAAATTTACGCCAAATTTTAAACTTTTAACATTAACAAAAGAAACAAATAGTAATTGTTTTTACAAAACATTTCTAAATCGTTTATCATCAGAGTGTCCCAAAAACAGATCGTAAGGATGGGGAGCAGTACGGTCACGCCTTCGCCTTCCCTCGATCTGCTGAAGTACCTGAAACAATAAACTGAAAACTGTAAGCCCGAGGGCTTAGTGAGCTACCCCCAAAATACCAATACCGTACAAACAGAAATCATATCAATAACAATCAGTCAATCAACATGCATACTGGGCCATCGGCTTGACTGTTTCGCCCTTCTGGGCCTACAGTCTATCTGAATCTATCCCGAGCCTTCGGCATGACTGGTCCGCCACGTGGGCCTATAGTCTCCCCGGACCGCTCATAACGTATGTTGGCCTTCAGCACAAAGCAGGACCGCCTCAACCCAACCAACAAGCAAGTAACCATGTGCGCATACTATTTATACTAGCATATACAAACATCAAACATATCTATCTCACTGATCATCAACCATAGAATTCTCTCGTAACTAGAGCGCTGACCTAGCAGGTCACTAACATACCAATCCCTACGGATCATAAAGCATAACATACTGCCTACCCTGATTCCGATCAAACCGATCATATCACATGTAGCATTCCATAACAATAACAACTAAAGGGTCGGCCTTGGTGCCGTAGACCCTATCGATATAGTGAGGATAACTCACCTCACAGATGTCGACTCGAAAGGTAACTCTAACTATCGGATCACTCGTCACCGACTCCACCACCTATACCCATAGCACAGTATACTCATAAGTCTTTAGCCTTATAAGGCACTCCATAACCCACTAGTCACACCTTGATCAAGGCCGAAGTCCTTGGTCAAGGTCAACAGTCCATGTTGACCTCAACTCGCCGAGTACTCTAGGCTGCTCGCCGAGTTCTTGAAGTACATTCCAACTCGCCGAGTCATCGGGGTGACTCGTCGAGTTCCTTCGAATCCCGATCAAATCTTAAGGCCATCCGTCGAGTTTCCTTCCTACAACTCGACGGGTATACATGCAAACACATCCTTGTCTAAAACTCATATGACTCGACGAGTTGTTCTTCAACTCGTCGAGTTTCATGACCATCTTCATCCAACTCGCCGACTTGTTCAACCAACTCGTCGAGTCCACGTCTTCCTTCATCTGACTCGTCGAGTTGTTCATCCAACTCGCCGAGTTCAATGCATATCTTCAAACGACTCGCCGAGTTCCTTCAGTCATTTTATCATGTAGACGTCCATAAGCCATGGCAAGGCCCCAAATTGCAGATCCAACTCCCTTAGGCCTACTTATCACGTAAAGTTGTAAACTTTACGTACATGCATGGCTTTACAAGCTCCAAATGCCAACATCAAGCTCTTAATGGGTACTCAAGGACAAAGGGGACCTTAAACTCAACTAAAGCTGGGACTTTATGTCTGAATAACCCAAGGAGGGTCTAGATCTGAAATTACAACTTCAGATCTAGCCCATATATTGCCATACTAACTTGATCCCCTCCTCTAAAACCTTAGAACTCATACAAGGATGAGGTCTAACCAAAATAACTGAGGGAAAAGATCAATTACCTACCCCAAGAGATGACCACAGAAGAAGAACACGGATCTCCTCTCAAATCCTTGCCTAAGCCACTTGGTTCACCACACTTTTCACCAAAATCTTCTCTCAAGCTTCACACACAACGGCACACACACACGAGTTAGTGGAGCAAGGGAGGCTGTAAAGGAACTGAAAGAGGCTTGAGCTTCTTTAAATAGGGGTGCAAACCCTGGGGATTAGAGTTTCATTTTCCAGCTCCTACTCGCCGAGTTCAATAATGGACTCGCCGAGTAGGCCACTAAACTCGCGATCCATCCCGCTGCTATTCGACGAGTAGGGCAACCAACTCGTCGAGTAGGGCCAAAACTCCAAAAACATTTATTTAAATTATTACCTGAGATTCGGGCGTTACATTAACACTTTGTTTGTTTATGTTGATAGATATTTTGGGACTACAAATTTCTATCATGGTGTTTGAGGCGGCTTTTAGTACAAACGGGCGGATTTTAGATCCATACTGAACAAATTTGTCTGCAAATATATGACGTTGCGAAAGAGTTGGAAAACACGATAAACAATGGAGGCGAAAAGGAAAAACAATCAATCAATATCCTTGAATAGTTAATTTGTATTTGGTCATTGTTATTTTGGGTTATTCGGGTCGGGTCGGTCCGACCCAAATATAGTATTCAATTCGATCCGAGTTTCGGTTTCGGTTTCGGTTCAGGCACTCAGTCCAAATGCATATCCCTAAGTGGATGAATGGAATCTAGAAAAATGAGGCAATAGAAAAAATGGGTGATTTTTATTCATTGCAAAGTCACCTTACTACAGTTTTCCAAATTAATGCCAATAGTAAAATGTTTAATGTTTGTGAGTATGAAGAAGTTGTGCACACTTACTTTTTATATAGACAAACATATTGTATTACCGCTTAACTTTAAATGTCATTTGGTCTAAATTAATTGTAAGTTTCATATGAAGCACCACAGTATGATCGATGGGGTCACATGCCTAAAATGATGTGTTAGGTTGTACTGTTTTGCTTTTGGTATTAATCTGAAACATGATAAACTTATCTTGGCCAATAATGAAACATGTATAATAATAATAGTCACTCGGCCAAGTGAGAGAAATGTTGGAAAACAACCTGTTAATGTTGCCGTCGGACTATATTGATAATGATTTTATATGTTGGTACAATTACATTATGTATTATAACATTTTTCGTAATGATGTATGTCATATGATGGACATGACATTTATCCATAAATGGCCCATATTGTGTGGTTCTAATACTTTCTGATAAGGTGTAATTGATAATAAATACACACATTTGAGAGGATGTACATTATTTTGGTTACATATTGATTATAAGCTCTAGAAGACAACATATTAATGTTATGTTTTTTTTTTCTATATCAACAATTTTTATATTCTGACCTGATTTGTAGATACGCATAACTCACTCGTATGAAATCATAGTTACTTGATTTCTTTCCATTATGTAATTTGGTATTTGTAATTCATTTTATACCGTAAAACACTTATTTTCATTACATACTAAATCAACTATAGTCCTCAGAAAACAACATAACAATGTTGCATTTTTTTCCTTTTGTTTCAGCAGTTTTTATATTTTCTCCCACTTTTTAAAATACACATAACTCACTAATATGAACTCGTAATTACTTGATATTTTATCCCGCAAGTAATTTCTTAAAAAGATGATCAAAGTGTTAAATACAATTAATAGTTGTCATTTTGACAATCTATAAAGTTTATTCTAACCTTCTCTTAAAGAATGCATATCAAATCGTTAAACGCAATTAATAGTTGTCATTTTCGATAATCTATAAAGTTTATTCTTAACTTTTCTTAAAGAATGAATATCCATGACAAACCTGTTTCTTATTGATTCTATTTAAAGCTAATTAAGCAGCAAGTTTAAACTAGACATTGATAATCAGTAATCTTTATTATAAAATAACCATCAATTTTGTTTTGCCTTATTAATATTGAATGGTCCAGCTACACATTTATGTAGATAAATTACAAATCAATGTTTTAAAAACCAGTTTGAACCGGCCGATCGAACCGGGAACCGGGAGAGGGAGCGGTTCAACGATCACCGGTTTTACATTGATTTCTGAACCGGATTTAACCGGCCGGTTTTTAGAAAAACCGGTTGAACCGGTCAAAATAAACCGGTTGAACCGAATAAAAACACATGAAAAAAATTCATTTACATTATAAACTTTGGTGATTTTTTTCAAATCTATTTAGTTTTCTGTAAATAAAAACATATGATAAATGTTATAGATTCTTTTGATGTGTTGTATTCATCAAAAACTATATTTCGTTTCGGTATTATACTTTATTTTATTTTTGACATATATGGATTGATGTAAAACACTAAAACTTATGGTTAAGTGTTATTTTAATGTATTTGGATTCATCTACAACTTATTTTTATGTGTATTTTTAATGTTTGAACTTGTAAACATCAAATTTATAATTTTTATATGTATGTATGTGTAGGAAAATAGAAAAAAAAAACATGAAAAATATAAAAACCGGTTCATACGGCGGTCGAACCAGTTAAACCGGTTGAACCGGGAACCGGTCACCATACCGGTTCAACTAAAAAACCGGTTTTAAAAACGTTGTTACAAACTTCTAGTGGGACCCCTCATTAGGCAATTTTGCAAAATATAATTGATGGTTATTTTGTGTCAAATGTCCAAAAGGGTGTTTTGAGAAAAACAAATTTGTAATTTGACTTGAAAAACGAGATGTCATCACTTATATGGAGAAAGTACATACACATTATGGATTTTTTTTTCTTTCTAAATAGTAAATATATTAAACGTACAAGATTTACTTGTATAAATCATCTATTTGGTCTTTATATAGTTCCACAACCTTGTTCCTACGGATCTTCATGGTTGCAGTCATCAAACCACTATCAATCTGAAATTCCAAGAAACATATTTTATCAAAAAGATTAATTATGTAAAAAAAAAAAAAGGGGGTAAGGTACAATAAATAGAATGCATGTGGAATTACCGTAAAAGGGTCTTCAATGACAAGAATGGGTCCCACCTGAAATGAGCAATCTGAAGTCCTGCATGCATCAAATTCAACATTAAGAAGAAAATTATTAACATGCTGCCTATAATACATACATACATAAATGAATGAAAGTAGGATGCTATTTCTTGCATTTATTTAGCCTAAATTTTGTTAAAATAGGTTTGAGATAAAGTAAAGTTGGTTGGTTACCATTTACGAAGGTCTTGAGATAAGATGGCAGCCATTTGGTGTTTGGTAAGTTGAGCGTTACCATTATCAGATGAATTTTTGGATGCCAATAAAATTTCTTCTTTATTTGGAACAATTATAGCTCCAAGCCGACGTTGATCCTAGTTGTCATTTGTAACATCAAAAATAAAATTATATTATTAAGAATAATATTTGTTACATTTTTGTCCTTATTTGAGGTTTTTGTAACGTTTTCTGTTCTTATTCCAAGTAAAATGACTATACTTTGGGACCAAAAATGCAAAAATCAGTTATACTCAGGTAAAAAAAATAGTCATTTCAATTGGATCAGGGACCGCAAATGTTACAAGAACCTCAAATAAGGACTAAAATTGCAAGAGTTTTTTTTTGGGACCAAACTGGCAAAAAATCAGTTACACTTGGGGAAGAAAAATGTAACTTAATAGTATTTTATTAAAGGAAAATAAAAGGATCTGAAAGGAGGAAATGGAAATGAAGGTTTAAAAAATGGATGTGTTACCTGACCAATAACAACTATTTGTTGAATTAAATTGCTTCTCATGGCTGCTTCTTCTATTTGTTCTGGTTCAACATTCTCCCCTATTAACCATTCAAAAAACCAACATTCAAATAAACTTTAAAAAAAAAAACAAGAAATAGATAGAGAAACTCTTTTTCTTATTTTATTTTTTTAACCTGTAGAAAGGACAATAGTGTCCTTGGCACGGCCTTCAAGAACAATAGTGCCACCAGAATTACGACTTCGGCCTAATGAATGGGAAGGGCAAATCCAACCGATATCCCCCGTGTTTAACCATCCGTCCTCATCTATTGCTTCCTTTGTAGCTACCGGATTCTATTTCAGTTAATCACCATCACTAATTTTAATTTAATCATTTTTTTCTTAAAAAATTACACCTGGTTTTTCTTTTCCCATTAACTGTCTGAATGGGTAAAATAGTTGAATGGGTAACGGGTCTATTCTTTTTCCAGACTGAATAAACAGTCTGAATGAGACTAAATGACCATTTTACCCTTACCTTGTAATAGCCCTGCATGATTTGTGGGCCCCTGGCTTTGACTATTCCCTTTGAACCGTGGGGAAGGTCTTGACCGGTTTCATCATCTACAATTTTTATTTCTGTATCTCGAATTGGACGCCCAACCGATCTAAGAACCTTCAAGTCTCACATTTATCATTTTCTTATTCTTTATATATATTTGTAAATAATATAATATCTATATATGAATTTTCACATCTGGATTTGTATATAATTACATTTAAATATGGTTGTCGAGCAGCTATGACAGGAGATGACTCTGTTAATCCATATCCAACTTGGACTTTTGTTCCAATTGCCTGTAAAAAAATTACAATTACAGACAATTTTTTTTATCTATGCTTTAATCTGGTAATTAATGTATTAGAAAAAAAAAATAATGAATCTATAAACCTCAAAGAATTTGTCAACATGTAATGGTAAGCTTCCACCTCCACATATGCCAGCCTGTCGAATGTAACAGATATCACATTTAGAAGTTCGTTTAAATCTTCTTCAATTAGCTTTTACAATTATCAAGATAACAAGGGCATTCACGTCTTTTTCACAGACAAATAGCGAGTTGTTGTCCCATATTTTTGGGTGGAATAAAAATTTCAACTACAACAGACAAAAGAAAGTAGACAACAGACAGCAGACAACAGAATGACATAAGAAGGATAATATACGAAACCTTTGAAATCCCAATAGATGAATGAATTTTAGTGTAAACAAGTTTCTTTGCCAATAAATGTAAAGGGAGCAAAAAGGCAGCAATAATTCGTGCATATATCCAATCCAAAGTTGCAGAAATGTAAGAAGGTTCTTTCTGACTTCTTGACAAACATTCTCCCTATAAAAACAATATGAAGACTAATTACAACATTAGTATATATAAAATTAACCAAAGGTAAATTCCCTCATGCACAAAGGCAAAAAGTTAAAAGTCAACAAGATGCTAAAAGGTTTGAACCTGATATATGTTTTTGAACTCCATGTATGCCAAACTGATCTTTATCAATGATAATGCAATCACCTTACGGATAGCAGATGAGGTGGATATTTGTTTCTGGATCCCACTGCATAATAGAAACAACTAAATGCAAGAAATAACAATGTACTTTCTTTATATTACAAAATTTTCTTTTATAATAAACAAATTGATGAAAGTACATTGTTATTTCTCACATCATTGAATCATTGTAAAGTTTTAAAGAGTAAATAGAGAAGTTGTACTTGTATAAAGTTTCAAATACTAGAGGGACAGATATCATATACTGTGGCTGATAGTGTCGCAAATCATCCTACAACGAAAACAACTAAAAAGAATTTAAATCACATTAGAGAATGTGAATATTATATAATATCCATTTTCTGGATTTAAGAAAATCAAAATGGGATTAAAAAAAATACCTTTAAGTATTTGACGTTTGTGTATACTTGCTCAATTCCCAAAGCAAATATAAGATACTCAACAGCACGTTCATATGCATGCCAAGGTGGAAGCATGCTTACAAATCTGTCCCCGGGCCCCGCAGGGAGAATGTCCCACAAATTATTAACCTAAAAATGTATAAAAACATAATATATGAAAAGTTGATCAACTGAAAGGGGCAAAAGAGACATTTACAGTACCTGATGCAAAAGATTAGTATGTGTAAGCATTACTCCTTTTGGATTCCCAGTGGTCCCACTTGTGTATATAAGAGCAGCCACATCATCAGACTTGATGGGTTCATAAACGTACTTTTCACCTAAAGATTCACAAAGTCAGTCAACAGACACCAAAACATGTTTATGGAGTATGGAATGGAATCTCAAATTCCAATTCCTAAGTGGTGGATTTGACTTACGGGCATCATGTGAATCAACCAAAAGCATACGATGTTCATGGCCAATATCTATAATCTCCTTGTAGGTATAAGCAGGAATTCCCTCCATCATATGGCTATGGCTATTTAATGATGAGTTATCCCCCCAAAGTAAGATCACAAATCTAACAGATGCCTTTGAGTTAAATCCCGTTGCAATCCGCTGATATAATTCAGGATTATCCACAACAAGTGCAACACTGTTATTGAAAGAATGAAAATGGTTGACATGAGGAAATATGAGTCTATTTATACTTTTTATAAACTTTTTTTTCAGTTTTGAAGTTGAAAGTAATTTAACTTTTATGCTAACCTTTCAGAATGAGTGTAGATGTGTAACAGCTCTTCTACAGAGGATCTGGATCCCCTCACAACGTTTATTGCTCCTGTAGCCATAACACCTACACCCAAACTTGTTAAAATAAAATACAAGCATATGTGTATTACAAAATAAGAAGAAAAAAAAATCATGAATTCAGTGTATCTACCTTGATCAGCAACAAGCCATCTGCAGGAATTGTCAGCAAAGAGTGCTACCTTTTCACATGGTTTGATTCCAATAACTCTTAAACCTTCACAGAAGTTTAAAATATCCTCCTCTAGCTGCAAATTTGACAATCAAAAGTGAAGGTTCAAATTGAATTGATTGGAGTTAAAATTAAAAGACATAGTAAAAGGGAAGAAGACCTGGTTATATGTCATATTTGTAGGTGGGTCATGATGTGGATCCACCAATGCAACCCGATCACCAAATTTTTCTGCTGAAGATCTCCAAATATCAGGAATCGCCTTTAATTCATCTGTTGATACATTCTTCTCTGATAGCAACTGACTCTCGAGGATAGGTGAATACTTTCTTACTTCCTTTTCTTCTGTCTACAATTGAGATTATGTTGGAAAGGTCATTATCTTTTCATCAATATACAAGCTTACTATATCATGCTTTTAAACCTTTGATAAGAAAAAAGTCATGAAACTAACACTGATAAGTGATAACTAAATCATAGGTTCTTACAATTGATATCCAAAATATTTCATTATCCAAATTCAAACTTTATATGAATGTTAATATTACGAGAGCACCACTACTAAATTTAATTGTTACTAAGTCATAAGTAATAATTGTACTTGTGTTTCATTGCGCTTTATATTGTTGTGAAAATGCCAAACCATAAAAAACAAGGAAGAAAAGGAACTCAAATTGTCAAAAAAGAAAACAAAAAGGTATGCAACAACCTAATAAACTCTCATAATGGCAATACGATTAATGCATCATACGAGATCACACAAATTTGATTCATCAGAATTGATTCCGATTCTCTTTTGGTTCATAAAAACATTTCACAAAAACCATATAGTATATAGCAAAAGAAAAAATAAAAACAAGAAAAAAGAGTAATTCAGATACCTTAGATTCAGAGTAAGCTCGAATTCGATTCAACAAACTGACACGATCTCTTGTGCCCTTTTTACTATGAAAAAGTACATTTCCGGCATTGACGTACTGGTACTGGAATTGATAGCAAAACGGAGGTCGCCGTCGATGATAAGACGGTGAAACGATATAGTTCGTTGAAGCAATTGCAATCGACATCGAATCGGACATTGAAGGAACTTGAAACAATGGATTCAACAAACCTCCATTAACAAACATCTTGTATGTTGTGTGTGTGAAGTGGATCAGAGTTTTAGTGTGTGAAGCTTTGAATTTGGAAATCGAGAAGACCGGAGAGAGATCATATATATTTTTCATGGATGGATTAAATGATGTAAGAGAGTGTTTGGCGTCAAAAGTTTTTTTTTTCGAAAGTTTTTTTCATTTTAGCTGTTTACGCGCTTGTTTATAAAAATGGTTTTGAGTTACTTTTTTTTTTTTTTTTTTTTTTTTTTTTTAGCGTAATTTACCATTTAAAAGGCTAAAAACATAATTTTTTAAATAAAGTTATTTGAAAATGACTTTTCTATCTTTCAAATGTCTTTTTGAATTTTTAGAAAAATTAAAAATCAAAAAATCATTTTGAAAAACAATCTCAAACACCTCTAAGCCTTTTATGTTTTTTGTAGTTAGAAATCATCCGAAATGAAAACTATTTCTATTCAAAATATACACATTTAATGTTTTCTTTTCTTATTAAGAATCTACTTTCAATATTAATAATGAATATTTTAGTAATAAAAGTTTAATATTTTAGTAATTTAGCTGAACACTACTACAAGAAAGTCTCATAGAGGTGTATTATATTGTGTTCTATATCATCAATAAACTTCAGCTAAATTAGTTCAAGACAATTAGGTCGAAAGTAGATGATGTAACATTGCAAAGATATTAGATATGTTCTTATATAATTATAAAAATGCAAAAGCTTAGATAAAAGAATGTGTATTTATAGCCATTGAATTAGTTCATGATGTTTTTGCATGTTTTTTGTGTTTAGATTTGCACTTTATGATTTCATGTTATACCCGTGCAAAATAAACCATGAGATTATTGAATTAGTATTGTTTTATTTATTTTATTTGTACTTCTACAACTATATTATCACATTATTTTTGTTTAATGCGAACAAAGATATAACTTATTATAACTAGGGGTGACAATTTCGACAGTACTCATGATACAACATGAACCTGTCATGGAGATAACATGACTTGGGTTGAGTTTCTTTTACCCGTCAATCTATTTATTATATGAGCTGTGTTCGGATTTAGAAATAATTTCACTGGTTGACATGTGAACCTGTTAATTTTATTAGACTAAAAAATATAAATAAATTTATTAAATAAATGAAAATGGATAAAAACATACAATTCATGATGTCTACCTGTACCCTCACCCAAGGTCACTAATGCATGTAATTCTAATATGAAATAATGTTTCACCGAATGTTTGACACAACAACTATTACTGGTACCCTTAGGTTATCTTGTATACATATCACGGACTGTGGTCCACTTGGCACCCGCTAGAATTCGAGAACACCACCCCAGGTGATTAGTGGTGGCTAGTCGTTTTTAGTGGTTGTGGTGGGGAGAACGATGAAGAACGCCCAATGATTATCATTCTCTCTCTAATTTCAAATAATTAAAAAAAATATTTTTTTGTTTAAATAATAAAAAATAAGAGGGATATAGTGATGTGGAGTGTTAGGTATACCAAATGTTTAGTGGTTGCATATGGTGATGGTATGCCACTCACTCTTCAATGGCTATTGATGGGTATACCGGATAACCTTACTATTTTAGTTACATGACACTATTGTTTCAACAAGTAGTAATAGATAGTGCTAATAAAACTACTTACCTAAGCACCACATACACCATGATTATGTGTAGCTATCCTAAAGTTTCACCGAAGCATATACATTATACAGTTTCATCGAATCAGATACATTGTAGAGTATCAAACAACAAGGATTATGTGTAGCCCATACCATATAGTTAATGTTATATTATATTAAAAACATTTATTAATATTATTGGTTTGGTTCGGTGTTGGAAGAAAGCCATAACCGAACTATACGTATTTGGTTAATCAAAAATAGAAACAACACCACTTTTTTTTATTAAAGGTTCGATTACAATGGTTCGATTATTTTCATTAATTTGGTTTTGGTTCAGTTTTCGGTCAATATGCTCACCCTAACTAATCTATTCCTAACTATCACAACCTATGTCTCAAACAAGGCTTGAATCCATGACCTCTGAAATTAGAGTTACTTCATACGGCTAAACCAAAGACCTTTTGGTTTTTCAATCATGTTAGATTGCAAACGTATTAAGGATAGCTATTTAATAACGTTTTGTTTTTTCACCCATGCTAGATTACTAGCGTATTAAGGATAGCTATTTAATAACGTTTTCTTTGTTCACCCATGCTAGATTGCTAGCCATTTTTTTCCAGGTTATAGACTTAATTAGCCGATTAGCTTATTAATTAACTTTATGTATTATTACACCATTAGCCCATTAGGCATTAGGCCTTAGAGTTTAAAAGGTCCAATATAATCCTTACTCGTTAGTCATTACCTTAATTGGTTGGTGACTTGAAGGTTTGTTCGGCAAGACGACAATCAATCACAAATAAATTCCAATATTATTTTTTCAATTGGTTAGACTTGACGGAGTGGGTTCGGCACCTCTCGGCGAACACGAGCCACGTCCTCGGCGACCTCGGCTCGGCAACCCTACTTGGTGAACTTCTGCCGATGAGAGAAACATTTACCATTTTTTTTTTTCCTTTTTACAATTTAATCAATTTTTCATTTTCAAAAAATACAATATTTACATATATATATATATATATATATATATATATATATATATATATATATATATATATATATATATAGGATTATGTTATTTTGTTTTTACTAACTATTGTGTGCCAGAATGCACAGATCTGGACCACCGGATGGATATAATCAAATGTCATGATCTGAGAGTCTATGATATTACAATAGGGTAACATGCACCATATAATCACATAATTTTCAGCATAAGGGTATTTTGGTCAATTTACCTATATTAAAAAGGGAAATTTCCGGACTTTAAGGGATAATTAATTCTTTTATTTTAAAATTTTTGAATATTTTAAAAATCCGATTTTATTCTGTCAGAATGACAGAATGTCAACCATAAACTAGTAAATATACTTTCGATTTTATTCTTGTAGAATACATTTCCAGTACAATTATATTTGATAATTGACCTGATTTAAGAACAAGATATTATTCATATATATCCAACTTGGGTCTATGATTTCATTCTTAATATTCATTCGAAATTAAATACAAATTCATACATATTCTTACAGACTAATATCCTTATATATTTTAATATAGTTATACATATTCTAACAGAATATCATCAAACATGAATAAAATTGTTAAAAAATAGCATTATTGAATATATAATTATTGAACAAATGCACTTGATCCTCTTCAATGGTTCATATAATCAACTTGATCTTCACATATATACTTGTTGTTGAACTCGAATCCAAATATTTCTCTTGTATGATTAATATTGATTTCCTTCTCCATGCAATTCTGAAAGAATAAGATACATTACTCGTTAGTAGTACTAAATATACTTGTTGTTAACAAACATTCTCAAAGACTTTCTAACAGAATGCATTTATAGAAATAAATTCTAATAGAATACATTATAGAATGCACTTAAATCATAGTCTTTTCTTCTATATGCATAAACATTCTAAAGCATATATAAAATGTATTCTGTTAGAATTACTAGCAACACATGTTTTATGTAATATTTATATTCTCATAAAATGAAAGTTGTGAATTGCACCAAAACTGATAAGTAAAATTTGAAGAAAATGCACAAACTAATGAGTAAGTGCAGAAAAAAATAACAAGTTTTAGACATGATAACTCATACAAAATTCAATGCTCAAGTTGAATTGGAACTTAAGCATTGGAATCCAAGATTTCATTCTAATAGAATTGGAATTCGGGATTCCATTCTGGCATAATTACCCTCATCATATTAGATACCAAGGCCTTTTATGACAAGTTTTTCGATAAATCAACTTACCCAAACAACACTTACAGCCATTAGGCACACAAATGTGAAGTAATTTTTCCTACCTACACAATTATTCAACCAATGCACAAGAAATAATTTAGAATTAAAATTAACTCATGTGAATTTACATATAAACAATGAAAAAGAATTCTAGAAGATTTTTCATCTGTGCGTTTCCATTCCTTCATTTTGGAATTTGGATCTTACCCTACAATGATGATCAAACCCATCAACACATTTATCACAACTTCTGTAGTGTTTGCTATACTTTCGAACCAATAACAAATTATAAACAAGATTTTAAATAATTTGTCCAGAAAATCAACAATCATATCATAAGAAGTTGAGTATACAAAATACGACTTAAGAAATCGAATAAAGTTTATTAAAAAATGATTTTTTTTTTCAGAAAATAGATACCTCAGCATTGCATAGTGTACAAAATAAAGCTTCTTCCTCCCCTCCTTGTTGCATATCTTCATCTTTTCTGCAATCCTCTATTACAATACAACCACAAAAGAATCCCCAAATTTTTGAACAACAACCTGAGCTACCATTATCATATATTCCAACATTCTGAAACCCAATTTTGCTAGCTTCTCCCAGATGATCCATTTCCTGATAGTAAAAAAAAAACATTTGCTTCAATGATTACAAAACGGGCGGGTCGGTCAACGGGTGGGTCAAAAGTCAAAACAATTTGGATCACTCACCGGGTACTTCGATTCCATCATGGGATCTATAAGGTGATGCAATTGCCCTGTTTGGGTCGATTAGAATGCCAGGATCAGCAGGATCGATAGTTGTGCATCTTACATAAAGGATAAATACACAGAGAGCCTGAACGATTGTAGGGAAAACACAAACACATAGCAGATCGAAGTAGGGAATTAAGCACAAAAATTGTACCTAAAAAGTGTGAGCAGGAAGTTCCCATCCATGTCGCATAGCCATGATCAATAAACGAAGTCAAAAAAACTCAAATAGCCATGATCAATAAATGAAGTCAATAAACTCAAATAGCAGCGACAATCTTATTGATCGAGCAGGTGGAGGTGGAAGAACAGATGGATTAAAATGGCGGTGTTGGTAGTAGATACGATGGCGGCAAGGGGTTTTAACGGTGACAATTACAACGGTAACAATCAAGAGGGTAATCGATTAACTTGAATCATAAGAAGAGACCGTGGAGCTGGCGATCGATTGTAGAAGAAGAAGAAGAAGAAGAAGAAGAAGCGGTGAATTAGAAACGATATTGAGTACGATTTAGGGCTAATGCTCTAAATTTATCTTTGATTCTTGAGTGAAATCAGGAATATTAATTATTTTCCATAATTAACTATGCAAAGATTACTATAATACCCTTAACTGATTTATTTAATTATTGTGTTATTGTATTCATAATTGTGGGCCAATCATTTTTACTTATTTTAAGAAAGTGATTAATATATATTATTGAATTAAATGTAATTGAAAAATATCATCTAATTTAATTACAAGGGTATTTTAGTCAATTAATATAGATTTAATAAAAGAAAATTGCATATTTTAAGGGATCATATATTCTATTAATTTTAAAAATCCGATTTTACGAATTATAACTATTTTAATTCGGACATTCTGACAGAATATGTTTATTTATTTAATTATTTACTCAAAAATAAAAATATTCTTTAACCGTAAATTCTTGAACTTCTTGTAGAATAACAAATTCTTGAACAATCAATTGAAGAATAAAAACAAAAAATACATTATTTCTTATAGAATACGGGTAACAGTTGTTAACAATTACATTTATTGTTAAAGAATAAAACTAAAAAACTTTCAAAACGGGAAAGAAAACATCAAAATCTAACAACGTCTAATACATTCTAAAAGAATAATGTGGTCCGTTTCAATTTTGTGGGCCGTTCTTCAAGCATCAACTTCTGTGATTCCAACAAAATTGGAATTCGTGGTTCCATTCCAACAGAATTGGAATACGTAATTCCATTCCAATAGAATTGGAATCTCACCAATATCATCCATTGAAGCATCTACATAAACATACTTGATACCTTTTCAGAATTCAACCTTGTCAAGATCCTACACTGTCCACATAAATGAAGTGTTAAATCAGAAAAAAAAAAACATAAATTGAAATATGAATCAGACCATTTGAATCAGTCCCTTTGCTGCATAAATCATACCATTTGAAAGAAACACAATGATCCCCATATCATTCAAAACCCCCAAATTTCACTTGAATTGGAATTACCATATAAAACAAATAATAAAATGCTTCAAGAATTTATAAAAAACAAATATAAATCGAAGAAAAAAGAATAATAAATATGGAACTTACAAAGCTTCCAAGGCTTTCAATGGAACCATATATGTAAATATAAATAAACCAAAGGATGAAAAGTGTAATTTACCAAATACTTACAAATTGATAACTCGGATTCGTGACCCTTCAAAATAGCCGATTCCAGACCATGGATGTTCTTTAGGCAAGTATGGAATTCGTAATGCCATTGCTACAAACAAATAAATTGATCTTTTGAATTCGTAATTGATATTTTCGTTTGCAAAATTTATCAAAAAAGTTGTTTATTTAAGAAGAATCTAAGAATCACCATGGTACCATCTCTACCAAGAGTAGCTCCACCGAGAGGCAAAATCTGATAGATCTCGTCGGCGTTAATCAAAGGTCTTATGGAGATCTCGTCGACGTTAATCTTGCTGCCCTCGCTTCACCCTCCTCTCCATCTGATTCAGTCGATTAAACCACCTAAAACACCCCCTTGGAGATCAGCGATATTCTTTGCCTTCTCCATTTGTGTGGCTGTTGATCGGGCCAGAAAGAAAAGAAAGAAAAAGTCGGTGATAGTCGGTCGGCCGGTGCCCCTCGATTTATGTCATCGATCTCCCACAACTTTTGTCCCATTCTTTCCCCTGTGCCCGATCGGTCAAAATGACGATACACAAACCAGAAGCAAAAAACGTATAACGGGGAACGAGATCGATTTTGTAGTCCATGATTTAAATTGGAGAGATTAGGTCAATACCATGATTATAGGGATTAATTTTGGAAGTTACTAAACAAATTACTAAATTACCCTTATTTATTTATTTAATTATTTAATTTTTTTATTTAATTTTGATTGGCCCATATTTATGCATACTATAACACAATACTTAGTTTAAACAAATGAACCTAGCTCTCTCTCTCTCTCTCTCTATATATATATATATATATATATATATATATATATATATATATATATATATATAACTGTTTTTTTTTCTTCAAAATTTAAGATTTTAAACCCTCAATCCACAACTATAACTATCATCATCCTTATTCATTTTTCACCATATTCAAATATTCTTAATTCAATTCTCATAACTTTTTTATTTTCCATCTTCGTCAAAACCTCATTGCTAAAAAAATGGCTCGTTTTTGGTCAACTGATGAACAAATCATATTGGCCCGTTCATCGGTTGATGTAACAGAAGACGCAGTCAACATTAACGCCACTGTGAGTATTCTATGGAACAGAATCATTGAAAGATTCAACCGCGAAACCATTGTACCTCAAACTAAAGATCATTTCTTCTCCAAATGGAGATGCACAAGTTTTGTTTCAACTTAGTTTAACAATGTGTTTCATAGGGTGATGAGTGAAGCCGAACAAGATGAAAGCGAAACTACTTGGTTGTGAATGCTCTTGAGGCTTTCCCTGAAGAAACCGACAAACCTTTCTTGCATGTTGAGTTTTGGAAAATTCTGAGGCAGTGCCCCAAATGACGTAAATTTTAAGCTCGTTGTCTTCTAATTTCTAGTAAGCTGTGTGTTTAAATTTCTAGTGTTGTTGTGTGTTAGTTTATTTTCGAGTGTGTGATTTTCTTTCAAGTTAATGAAATTTAAGTTTTTTATCAAATTAATTTCTTTATAATGATTTCTTTATATAAATTAAATATTAAAAAAAGTAGCATGTAAAACGTGGCAACCCACGCCATGTAAATGACAATTTTTTGTTGTCATGTGGCAAATATGACGTGGCTTACGTAAACCATGACAAGTGTGGTACAATGCCCTCCAGACTTATACATAAATTTCTCTTTCATGTTTATATATACACCAATCACATAATTCGCCAATTTCTCGATAGTCACTTGTGTTGATGTTTGTGTATACGTTAAATACATATAAAACACTTTCTCAAATTCTATGAATACATACAGTAGATTCGCCATACTTAGTAAGTTTTATGTTTATTTTCATGTTTATTTCATCTCTATTTGATTTATGTAACAAATAAAAATATTTTATATTGTTTTGATAACATTTGTTTTAACAGTTTGTTGATCAATTACAAGTTTCCAACACAACTATAAATTAAAGCTTCTAGCCTTCTACAATTTTGGTTATTGTTCTAATGTTTCGGTTTTAATTCAATGATTATTGAATTGTTATATGATTTATTTATTTTTAGAAATTATGCATTCTAAGTATCTATCTAGCAGTCAAAAACGTAAAAAGAGAAAAAAAAAAAAAAAAGAGAAAAAAATATGAAGATTTAAAAAGTTCAAAGTGGGTCTTTAGATAAGTTTTTCCAAAAACAAAATAATAACCATAAGGTTTTTTTTTTCAAAATCAAAATTACGATGAATTTTGGTTATAAGTAAAAAAATATATATATTTAATTGCCTATTTTTTGAATTTTCACACATGCCCCTAAAATCAACTGACCAGCATGATAATAACAAATAACTACCTAAACAATAATTAAATACATGATTTTTGAGACCTATGCTTAAATATTATATATACTCAACTTAAAATCTTGTAAATGAATACTACTACCTCGAACCTCGATAGCTCCTGACTCGGTTTCCATCAAGTTATCCTTGCTTATTGAATATGAGATCATTATAGAAGAATACACACTTCTACACCTTAGATGTGATAAACATAAAACTTTGCAATATCAGACACCCCAAATGTACATTCTACCTCTTATTCCCGTAGGAACCATACTCTTATTCCTAAAGGAATCTTACTCTTGTCCCCATATGAACCTTACTCTTATTCCCGAATGAATCATACTCTTGTTCCTGTAGGAACCATACTTTTGTCCCCAACTGAACAATCTATCTCTTATTCCCGGGGGAATACTAATCTTGTTCCCGTAGGAACCATACTCTTGGTCCCGAAGGAACCATACTCTTGTCCCCAAAGGAACCATACTCTTATTCCCAAAGGAATCTATATATCTTGTCCCAGAGGGACTATACTCTTTAGTCTCCGAAGGAACATCTATCTTTTGTCCCCGAAGGAACCTCTATCTCTGTATCTCTATCTTTGTTATATAACTCATCACATAACATTTTTCCTATGGACAATCTATAACTTCCTCTCATTAAGAGATCTTCTAATCTTGATCCTGAACCCAATCCTGAACCCGAACCTCGTGTGATCATCACCATCCTCAACTGAAAAAAAACACCACATGACAAAATGATAAGGAATTCGAAGGGGATTCCTCTTCACCGGACTCCTTAGAGTTTCCAAGTCTGACATTGATTCGGGTACAGGTCCTGCGCTTTTAGTAGTACGAGACCAATACTACCTTCCACACCTACCTGTAGCTTTTCCAAGGCCAAACCTAAACTTGATACCTCTAATTCACCCAACCACAAATCATGACCCACAAAACACAACACCAATTCATATCCTAGACTATTATAGAATTTCTCAATCCCTACTGAACCAGAAACTTAAGCCAATCATAGCAGGTTGCCCTATGCATGCAAGTTATACACAAATAGAATCACATAGACTGTCAAATAAGCTTCTACCCTAAACCACAACCAAATAAGGAACATGAATAAGGCAGAATTCATCATTCTAGGGCTATGCAATCCTAGACATATACAAATTTGAAAGCATACACATAGAAAGTAATCAATTCAACATAAATTTCCAAATATAACTATAGCATGGCTAGTACATTGGAACCACTTACTTGAGCTCGGTCGATTACGCACATTGCACTCTCCCCTTTTACTTATAATAACTGTTTTCAAGAAAAAAAATTAACTTTTGGTTTATATTTGAAAAAGGGTTTACCATTTCCTCAGTTTGAGTCCTAACACACCCAAGAGTGTGCCTGAATCTATCAAACCAAGGCTCTGGTACCAACTTGTAAAAACCCCAAAACTTAGGTAAAATTTTTCATTTGTTAACTAGAAATAATATTCATATTTGTTTCCCACAATCTCCATTACATAATACATTGTTCAGAAGATTAGAGTATCCAAAACAACTAGTGCGAAATACTGGAGAGTGCACACTACGCCATCAAGTCGGGCCCTTGCCCTTAGAGTCAGAAGTACCTGAAACACCTAACAAACTGTAAGCAAATGCCCAGTGCGTTTCCCAAAATACACAACACATACAGTCACATAAAAACCATGCAATAGAAAGGCATACATAAGTTGTCATGGGCTCCCTCCATGGTCTTTACTTGGAATGCCATGGGCTCCCCCCACGGTCTGATAACCAAGTGCCATGGGCTCCCCCTATGGTCTTTACTTGGAATGCAATGGGCTCCCCCCATGGTCTGATATCCAGGCGCCATGGGAACCCCCCCCCCCCCCAAATGGTCTTCACATAAAACAATCCATAACACAAAGCATACAATTGCATATCAACGAATTACTACATGCCATATAATGGGTCGGCATTGGTGCCTTCGACCCATTGGTATGATGAGAAGACTCACCTCAGTCTACTGAACATAATAGTTGCTCACCTATCAACCCAAAACCTCACACTGAACAATGATACAAATAACCCTAAATTAGGATTATAACTCAACCTAGTCAAAGACTCCAAAAACCTAAGCCTAAGTCCTTACATGGTGGCCCAAAAGTCTTTCCTTTACTAATAGGCCTAGCATCCAAGATAAAAGCTATTAACGGGCCACATGGACCAATAAGGCCTAACCAAAACAACTATGGACCACAACAAAATAATCAAACCACTAACATAAAATCGGACCATGCCCAAAAAGCTTACAAGCCCACATTAAGCCCAAACCCATCTGGGGTGCGTACGCCCATCGTACCACTCTAGTACGTTTAGCGTACTGAGCCCCTTGGCTATACGTGCCGCGTACACAATATTACACCCGAAGTACAAGCAAAATATGCACTAACGACCATTAAGTGATTAATACTTGGGATTTCAACGTTAAACTTCAAATTTGAGTCCATTAAGATGTCCTAGGGCATAAAGTTAGGAACTTTATGCCCTTGCATGCCATAAGGGTCCCCAATACTTCATTCTTACCATTAAGTGTAACATCCCAAAATTCAAGCCCGATAATTTCATTTTTGAATTAATATGTTTAATAAACATTTTACCAAAACATTGTCAATAAAACAACTCCTTACAAAAATCATAATGTTGTGTCTACAACCATGACATCAAAAGTAATGAAAATCAGAGTACAATCCCATAAACTCAATGCGGAAACCATGTGTGTGTGTAATGCGCTACTACACCGCAGGCTCCTTCCCCTTCGACGAAGAGGTAGCTGAAACCAAAACCAAAACTGTAAGCACAAAGCTTAGTGAGTTCCCCCATCATACCACATACCATACAATATCGTCGATATCTTTCAACCGGTAACCATCATCGGTATCTTTCAACCGGTAACCATCATCGGTATCTTTCAACCGATAATCATCATCGGTATCTTTCAACCGGTAACTGCCATCGGTATCTTTCAACCGGTAACTGAGGACTACTTCACCCCTACCACTAGCATGCAACAACAGATATAAGCATATAGTCAGGCATATCCGGGTACTGACCTACCTCTAGGTCCTAAGGACCACTGTTAGGGAAGTTAATCCCTACTACACACATAACATGTCGTGCAGTTAAATCTCATGACCAAAACACATAATCAGACCAAGATAATTATCACAAAGACAATCATCTTCTAAATACCCCTTTTTGGTGGGCCGACATTGTGGCCTTAGACCCACCCCTACTGGAAGGTAACTCACCTCAATGTCGTGCAGTGTTTGAATTATCCATGGCGCACAAGTCGAATCCCTTCGACTCCTTGATTCCTACACGAAAGCCTTCAAGTCAGCACACAACACGTGCAACCCTAAATAGGGTTAGTCCAAGTCTAGTCAAAGTCAACTTCAAGTTGACCCGACTTGCCGAGTTGGGCCGTCAACTCGTCGAGTCCCTAACCCTTTACTCGCCTTATCCACGTCTCGACTCGTCGAGTTTGGCATTGACTCGATGAGTTCCTCTCTTGTATGAACATTGCATGAAACTCATCCGACTCGCCGAGTTGTATGAACACTCGTCGACTCCACCTTCATCCGATGAACAAGTCCTGTCCTCGACTCGCTGAGTTGCATGAACAACTCGTCGAGTTCACCTTCATCTGATGAACAAGTCTTGTCCTCGACTCGCCGAGTTGCATGAACAACTCATAGAGTTCATCTTCAATCTTAAGAAGATTGCCTTGGACTCGCCAAGTCTATTCTAGTACTCGTCGAGTCCGATGAACTCCATGTCTAAAATTATGTCCAATGCGTTGGGTCACTCTTTCTGTCCGGTTACAACCCTTCTAACACTCAACTGAGTTCTTTTGACATTCAACAGATATGGGACTCAAAACCTTGGACTCGTCGCGTCCCAGGAACGGACTCGACGAGTCGGTCACGTCCACATTTTAAATCCTCGATTTCTGATGTACAACCTTTGATCAAAAGATAGATCCAAGCTTCTACAATCGATCTAGCACGTAAAGTTACAAACTTTACGTGCTTGCATGGGACTTTGAGCTCAAAAAGACATAAAACAAGCTCTTATGATGCATGGGACCTTTCATGGGTGCAAAAGCAGTCCCCAACTGCCTTGTGACTCCCTTAATGACGTGATTCAGAAGCTCTAACCCCCAACCTGTTGGAATAGTGTCTAAGGCTGCAACTATATTAGGCAAGTATTTGACCCGATTGTGCATGGTCCTTTTGGGTTGCCTTCATCATAGCAACTTGATAGGATGATTTATTATGAGAGAATAAATATTATTAATATATTATGAGAATAATATAAGGAATAATAATATTGGTATTTGATTAATATAAGTCATAAATTAATTAGTATTAATTTGCTGACTTAAAGAGATTAATTAAATAAGAGGGTATAAATTGTCAATTGTTTGATAGTTACACTTTAGACTGTAAATCCTTAAGAGATAGGGATTGGACGGATTCTAGAGCTTTGGATAGCTCAAAATCGTCCAAGTCTTATCTATGGTAAGGATTTGGATTGCTTTAAGGAAAGGATTATCCGACTAGGGTTTAAGGTGAAACTCTTAAGGAGTTTACAAGTATAAATAGACCCCATGGCATAGGGAAATCGGCACCTCTTAAGAAGAAAGAAACCCTGGCCGATTTCCTCCTCCTCTCCTCTCTCTCAAATCATCTTCATTGCTATTTGGTGTTTGTAAGCCATTAGAGGAGTGACAATTGTGACTCTAGAGCTCCAAGACAACAAGATCAAAACAAGAGATTCAAAGGTAAGCTTCTAGATCTGATTTTGTATTGTTTTATACATAATTAGTCATTAGAAGTCTTGGATTCAAAGCATGTTTAATTAGAAAACCTAGATCCAAGCATTAGGGTTTTGCATGCGCACATAGGAAAGTTCTTATGGCTAGAACCCATCAGTGGTATCAGAGCCTAGATTGGTTTCTATTAAATTGTTGCTTGTTTGTTTGAAACTTGTGTGCAAAATTCAAATTTTGTGTTTCTGAGTCGTAAACTCAACGAGTCCCATGGTGGACTCGACGAGTTGGCCTAACTCGACGAGTCCAGTTGGGAACTCGACGAGTTCAAGCGTCAGGAAAGGCCAGATTCGGGATTTTTTCATACTTCTCTTATGGAAACTTACCTTTATCATATTAGATCAATCTTAATCCGATTTTCTGATATATATGACTATAATCTTGATCTAATTAAAGATATTTACCAACTAATAAATTTTTTAATTTCCTTATGTGATAATTAATTAATTATTTTGATTAAATTGGTAATTATCTTGCAAGAAATAATTAAATAAATCAAATATGGATAATTATGTAATTAATTGTTAATTGAGATTATTTGTTATTTGATCCTTCATGTTTTAAATGTTTAAAACTTGTCCTCAAGTTTTTTAAATTTATGTTTTGTGATTAAAAGTTTTAATTTAGACAATTTAAATTTCAAACCCTAGATTTTTAAAAGTTTAAAATACAACCCTATACTAATATAATATTACAAGATTAATATATATATATATATATATATATATATATATATATATATATGTATAACTAAATGCTAGTCTTACCGTTAGTAGGCCTTACTCACGAAGCCGGTCTATAAGGTGGGTATAAGGTTGTGGCCTATAAAATGGCGCTTAATGGGTGTACACTCACACCCACCGCTTGCTTGATCGGTGGAGGGTCGTTAGCCGAACGGGTAGGATAGGGCAACCTCATCCTCTCATTAAAAGTATAATATAAAATACAAAGTAACTACATATTTTTTAAAATTTTCCAATCTTAGTTACTTTAGGAAAAGTGAATTGATGCAATCCCATGAAATTACACTTTGCACCCTTGATAAGAAGTTAGTGGAGCGTGTGTGGTTTACCGGCACACTAATTGGTTCTAAGCAAAGGTGGCAAATGGTGATTCATTGTTTATCATAGTTCGATGGAGCGTGTGTGGTTTACCGGTACATCGAATAGGTGATCGTTACAATGAAGGCACCATGTGAATTTGCATGGTAATTCACACCCGCTTTGTGATCCTCGGTATCCCAGTCACAAACAAGAGGGGCATATCGAGATTTAAACATGCCATTGAATAGTTTCAATGAATCTCATCCGAACCTAGGAATTCTCAATACATTTAGGACTTAAAGTTATGTTTTTATGGTGGAGAATTAGTGAATCGTCGTTCACTTACCTTCATATTATTTGCATGTTGGATTACGGCATCCCTTTTCTAATATGTAAATATTGTTGTTGGATCCTAGCCCTAATTTTTCTTATTGGGTGATAATTAGGGATTCATATTCTAATCTATATTTGTCCTTTCTATTTGTAGATGTCAAACACAAACAACGCTTCTGCTAGTTCTTTCACATTGATGAGCCTTTGTCAAAAGGTCACCTTCGATGGAACGAACTTTAGCAAATGGATAAGATACATTCGCACCATTGCTCGCTATGAGGATAAGGAGTATGTCCTCGATGAGAAGCTCGAGAAAATCAACCCTGAAATCGCTACTCCGGCTGAAATGACCGCTTTTGAAACTCATGAGCGAGATGCAACGAAGGTACATTGCATCATGATAGCTACCATGAACTCCGAATTCCAAAAGTCCTATGAGGACATGTACCCGTACGAGATGCATCAAGACTTATTGGAGAGATACCACCAAAACGCGAGACAAGAGCGTTATGAGATTTTCACTCACATGATTTCTGCTAATATGGGTCATGGAGAGTCTCTTACCGTGCACCTACAAAAGATGCAAAGGTATGTCGACCGCCTTCGCAAGTTAAATGTTGACTTTGGGGAAGACTTGGCGATCGACATGGTGCTTCACTCTTTGCCTCTGAGCTACAATCAATTTAGGATGACCTACCACATGAAGAAAGAGGAGGTCACCCTAAGCAAACTCCAAGGTCTCTTGAGGGTCGCTGAGAGCAACTTCAAGGACAAGTCTGCTACACCAACTCCCAATCCACCCGCTGCTCCTGTCTTGGCTATTAGACAAGGAAAGGGAAAGAAGAGGAAGGCTTCGTCTAAGAACTATCGCAAGGTTAAAGCCCGAGATGGTGCCTCTTCTAGTGGGACCAAATTTGATCCTACTAAGCCCTGCCCTAACCCGAAGGAGGCAGAGTGCCACTACTGCCACAAGATAGGACATTGGAAGAGAAGCTGCCCAGAGTACCTGCAAGCCATCAAGGAAGGAAAGATCAAGCCGTCTTTTGCAGGTACATACACAATTAAATCTAACGATTCTAATCATGCTATTTCTTGGGTTCTTGATACCGGTTGTGCTTATCACATTTGCTCTAATGTGCAGGGACTAAGAAGAAGTAGGGATGTGGAGCAAGGAAGGATCAATCTAATCATGGGGAACAGAAGATCGTCGACTGTGACCAAGATTGGAGTGTATTCTTTAGTGCTTAGGAATAGTTTATGTTTAGATTTGAACAATTGTTGCTATTTGCCAGAAATGGCTAGAAACATCATTTCATTTCATGGTTTGTTTAGACAAGGTTTTAGATTTTCTTTTAATAATAAGAATGGTTCTATTTTAGCTTATCTAAATGGTGTCTTTTATTTTGAAGCTATAGCATGTAATGGAATATATGAAACTGTTATGATTGTTGATAACTTAGGAAATGATGTTTTGAACATAGATTCTTCCAATAGTATGGATAGATCATCTTTGTGGCATTGTCGTCTTGGACATGTCAACAAGAAACGCATAGCCCAACTCCAAAAGGATGGAGTGTTGGAGTCATTCGACCTTAGGGAAGATGACACGTGTGAGTCTTGTTTACTTGGAAAGATGACTAAGTCACCCTTCACAAGTACGTGTGAGAGGGGTGAGGGCCTATTGGACCTAATACATACCGATGTATGTGGACCGTTTAGATCAACCACGAAGGATGGGAACTGCTTCTACGTGACTTTTACTGATGACTATAGTAGATATGGATATATCTATTTAATCAAGCAAAAGTCAGAAACTTTTGAAAAGTTCAAAGAGTTCAAGAATGAAGTATAGAATCAATTGGGCAGGAAAATCAAGATGCTTCGATCCGATCGAGGAGGAGAGTACCTAAGTCTTGAATCCCACGATTATCTTAAGGAGTGTGGAATAGTTTCACAATTGACGCCACCTAGGACACCACAATTGAATGGTGTGGCAGAAAGGCGTAATTGAACCCTATTGGATATGGTTCGCTCTATGATGAGTCGTGCTTCACTATCAATCTCTTTTTGGGGGTATGCCTTAGAGACTGCTGCCCACATCCTTAACCGAGTCCCTACAAAGAAGGTTGCCAAAACACCCCACGAGATGTGGACAGGGAAAGCTCCCTCGTTAGCACATATCAAGGTTTGGGGTTGCGAGGCTTTCGTAAGACGAGATATTCACGACAAGCTCGAACCTCGAAGTGAGCGATGTATTTTCATCGGCTACCCGCAGAAATCCTTTGGATATCTCTTCTATAGACCGAAGGACAATGTTGTATTCGTTGCGAGGAGAGGAGTTTTCCGAGAGCGAGAACTCATAGGCCAAGGAGACAGTGGGAGGCAAATCGAGCTTGAAAAGATTCAAGAATCGATAGATGAAGGAACCTCTACCACTGGCACTCAACCCGAGGAGGAAACTCCGGTTGAACCGATTGACGAGTCCTTACCTCTTAGACGTTTCGATAGAGTTAGAGTTCAACCCTAATTTTATGGTTTTCATATTACTACCGAAGGGGACACGTATATTAGTGATGGTACACTAATAAACCTTGATGAACCTAATAGCTATAAGGAAGCCATGGAAATCCTGGAGTCTGTGAAATGGAAAGAGGCAATGGATAGCGAGATCCAATCCATGTATGATAACCAAGTTTGGAATTTGGTTGATAATGTGCCCGGACGTAAGACCGTTGGGTGCAAATGGATCTTCAAGAAGAAGACCGACGTGGATGGAAACGTACACACATATAAAGCGCGATTGGTCGCGAAGGGCTTTACTCAAACTCCCGGAGTTGACTATGATGAGACCTTCTCACCAGTTGCGAAGATAAAATCTATTAGACTGATGCTAGCGATTTCCACATTTCATGATTATGAGATTTGGCAAATGGATGTCAAGACCGCTTTCCTTAACGGAAAGTTGGTTGAGGATGTTTACATGGATCAGCCAGAGGGGTTTGTGGATCCGAAGCATCCGAATAGAGTGTGTAAGCTTGAGAAGTCCATTTATGGACTTAAGCAAGCATCTCGCAGATGGAATCTTTGCTCTGATGAGAAAGTCAAAGAGTTTGGATTTGTACGAAGCGAAGATGAATCGTGTGTATATGTCAAAGCCAGTGGGAGTATAGTAAGCTTCCTCGTTCTATATGTCGATGACATATTGCTCATAGGAAACGACATCCCGACTCTGCAGGAGGTTAAGTACTGGCTCGGGAAGTGTTTCGCTATGAAGGACCTCGGAGAGGCTTCTTACATTTTGGGAATAAGGATAGTAAGAGAGAGAAGTAAGAGACTAATAGGACTTAGTCAGAACACTTACTTAGAGAAAGTACTGAAACGTTTTAGTATGGAAAACTCGAAGAAGGGAGAATTACCGATACAAAGTAATGCCAAGTTGAGTAAGACTCAAAGTCCGAGTACCGAAGCTGAGATAGCAAAAATGAGCCGAGTACCATACGCTTCCGCAGTTGGCTCAATCATGTACGCTATGACTTGTACTTGCCCTGATGTAGCCTTTGCTTTGAGCATGGTTAGTAGATATCAAGGGAACCCTGGCAGAGCCCATTGGATTGCGGTGAAGAATATCCTTAAGTACCTTCGGAGGACGAAGGAATGGTTCTTAGTCCTCGGAGGGAGTGATGACTTGAAGGTGCAAGGGTATAGTGACGCCAGCTTTCAGACCGACAGGGACAACTACCGTTCGCAATCAGGCTGGGTCTTTACCCTGATTGGAGGAGCAGTGACATGGAAAAGTTCCAAACAGGAAACCGTAGCTGATTCCACGTGCGAATCAGAGTACATTGCAGCGAGCAAAGCGTCCAAGGAGGCAATATGGCTGAAGAACTTCATCAGTGATCTTGGAGTCGTACCTGCCATAAAGGAGCCCATGGAGATTTTCTGTGATAATGAAGGAGCGGTTGCCTTGACCAAGGAACCGAGGGATCATGGTAGATCTAGACATATCGACAGAAAATACCACTTTATTAGACATCGTGTAGAAGAAGGACAACTCGTAGTTAAGAGGATATCATCAGAAGATAACCCAGCAGATCCGCTTACGAAGGGACTGAGTACGGTTAAGCACTTGCAGCATGCTAGGAGTATTGGGCTGAAGGATGATATTAGCATATATTAGATAGATAGTAGTAGAAACGTGTAATAGATAAATGTAATTAACATTTGGTGATTAAATAAAGGAGTTTTATTTATGAGTAATGTTACTGTCTTATGTTAATTGTTTAACTATTGTTTCATTTTGCATGTTTTGACTTCCAGAATAATTGAGTTTATTAAGAATAACTGAATTATTCAAATTGTCCACAATCGTTCATATGTTGGAAGTAGATATGAATGAAGATTATCGTGAATTGGTGCGTAGATTGTCTAAATGGTATTAGACATAGCAAAAGATTGTTGCGACGTTCATGAGTGCTTATGAACTGGTTTTGAGCATTGGAACAAACCCGCGCTTGCTGGAATCACCTTATGGAATATGATATAAAAGGGTGATCGCAAGACGATAATATCATATAGTCTTAAAACCTAGATATATGGTTTGTTATTTGTTAATTGGTTGTACATTGATAATGCGAAAACGCATCAGTAACTCGGTGTTATAAAACGTATTGTTGTGTATAGTTGATTAATGAATAAGTAAATGCATATAAGTCGAAGTTTATCTGTAACTTTTATCCTAAGAAGGTAAAAGCGATATCTCGGCCGCTCGATGATTTGATTTGACTTATGTGCCGGGCCTAGTCAGAACTAAATTGATGTGTTCGATTAAGTTCTATGTCAAATAAATCAGAGATCGAGAAACCTAAATGCTAGACTAATCATTCCATAGAATTGTCAGCATGATATCTAACAGAGGACTGTACGATCCCTTATCTAAAGGACAGGATTGATTAGATCAGAGTTTGACAGCGTCTTTGAGAGCTATGATTGCAAATCGAATTGTACTTGTGCATATAGTTACTAGACTTATCCAAGTGGGAGACTGTTGGAATAGTGTCTAAGGCTGCAACTATATTAGGCAAGTATTTGACCCGATTGTGCATGGTCTTTTTGGGTTGCCTTCACCATAGCAACTTTATAGGATGATTTATTATGAGAGAATAAATATTATTAATATATTAAGAGAATAATATAAGGAATAATAATATTGGTATTTGATTAATATAAGTCATAAATTAATTAGTATTAATTTGGTGACTTAAAGAGATTAATTAAATAAGAGGGTATAAATTGTCAATTGTTTGATAGTTACACTTTAGACTGTAAATCCTTAAGAGATAGGGATTGGACGGATTCTAGAGCTTTGGATAGCTCAAACTCGTCCAAGGCTTATCTATGGTAAGGATTTTGATTGCTTTAAGGAAAGGATTATCCAACTAGGGTTTAAGGTGAAACCCTTAAGGAGTCTACAAGTATAAATAGACCCCATGGCATAGGGAAATCGGCACCTCTTAAGAAGAAAGAAACCCTGGCCGATTTCCTCCTCCTCTCCTCTCTCTCAAATCATCTTCATTGCTATTTGGTGTTTGTAAGCCATTAGAGGAGTGACAATTGTGACTCTAGAGCTCCAAGACAACAAGATCAAAACAAGAGATTCAAAGGTAAACTTCTAGATCTGATTTTGTATTGTTTTATACCTAATTAGTCATTAGAAGTCTTGGATTCAAAGCATGTTTAATTAGAAAACCTAGATCCAAGCATCAGGGTTTTGCATGCGCACATAGGAAAGTTCTTATGGCTAAAACCCATCACAACCATGTTTGCAATCATGGTTGGCCATCAAAAATGGCTTATAAAATCCCTAAATCTCCCCAAAAAGGGATCTAACAAATGAAAGAGCAAGTGTAACGCAGTGAAAATTTCAACCAATTTAAACTTTTTAAAAACAACCCAATTTCATTAAATCATAGTGAAAAGGTTTTCAATACATTTATTATCAGAGTATTCCCAGAACCATATCATAAAACATAAACATGAGGAGCGGTACGATCACGTCTTTGCCTTACCACGGTCTCCTGAAGTAGCTGAAACATTAAACCACAACTGTAAGCCCGAAAGCTTAGTGAGATACCCTCAAAATACCAACCACTTATACCATACAACCAACATATCATATCATAAACAGAACAACCATGCGCTTCGAGTCTACTATGTGACTGGTCCGCTGCACTGGGCCTTCAGTCCACCTGGTCCACCCTCCGAGTCCAACCATATACATCGAGTCTACAGTGTGATTGGTCCGCCTGCACCGGGCCTTCAATCCACCTGGTCCAATCTCTGAGTCTACAGTATGACTGGTCCGCCCGCACCGGGCCTTCAGTCAGCCTGGTCCACTCTCTGAGCCTCGGCACGTCTGGTCCGCCCTCTTGGGGCCTATAGTCTATGCGGACCGCTCGCTGGGCCTTCGGGATAACCGGTCCACCCTGGGTATGTTGGCCTACAACACAAAGCAGGACCCGCCTCAACCCAACCCCAGTCCAACAACCATGTGCACATAAACATATAATCATATATCAATTCACAACCAATCAAACCGATCTTAGCAGATCACATACATAGCACATCCCTACCAAGATTCCGACCTAACCGGTCACTATCATAGCATCATCCTATAAACCAGGATACCGACCCTAACCAGGTCTAACATATACCATCCTAACTATCAGGATGCAAACATAACAAAGCAATACAATAACAAACAACTACCCAGATTTCCATCCGATAAAGGGTCGACTTTGGTGCCTTAGACCATGTTGATATAGTGAGGATAACTCACCTTGCAACTGCTGACTGAAAAGATAAGATCACGCTGCTCCAACCTCCGACACGAAATCCACCACTGATCAATACCAAAAGACTGAACTAAATAAAAACCAATAATTACCAAAATACCCCTGGAAGTCAACTGGTCAACTCTTGGTCATAGTCAAAGTCCCCAGTCAAAGTCAACCCTCCTGGCTGACTCTACTCGCCGAGTCAACCCGCTGACTTGTCGATTCCCTATACTTAGAAACTCCCAATCCATGACTCAACTCGCCGAGTCGCCCCAAGACTCGCCGAGTCCAACAAACTCTAAGTCATTTCCTGCTCAACTCACTGAGTTGTCCCTCGACTCACCGATTCACAGCTTAACCAAAAAGGTTAGGACTTCACGACCAGACTCACCGAGTCCAAGAACAGACTCGCCGAGTCCAAGGCAATCTTCAACAGACTCGCCGAGTTGTTCTTCCAACTCGCCGAGTCCATGCACATATTCATACAACTCGTCGAGTGCACCCATGTGACTCACTAAGTCCAGACGTGACATCTTCATCCAGACGATTTCAGGCCATTCCAATGCTTCCAATACATAGATCTGGATTCCTAGGGCCAGATTCACACGTAAAGTTTCCAATTTTACGTGCATGCAAGGCTCAACATGCTCCAATAAGCTAAAAATGAAGATTTAAGTCAAGGACACTCTCAATCACGCCCCAAAGCTATCACTTTCTGATCACATGGCTCCAAACCAACCTAGATCTGAAGTTGCAACCTCAAATCTAGTCTCTATACCTGAAATAGATCCCAATCATGCTAAAGAACCCCAAATCATACACCATGGATGAAATAACAAGGAAATAGCTTAAGGTAAGGTCCTTTTACCTTAGAGATAAGTCTAAATTGATGTAGACTTCAGATCTACAAGCTCTCTTGATGCTATCCTCAACTTCCTCTAATTTTCTCTTCACCAATTCCTTCTTCAAAGCTTCAATCTTCTCAATCAATGGAGTCACACACGATATGAGGGTTTCTGGATCTCAAATGGGTAGCAAAGAGGCTAAGGGTGGCTATAATAGGCTTTATATAGGGTACAATCCCCGAATTAGGGTTTTCTCCCTTTCAGCACCAAATCGCTGAGTCCAGCCGCCGACTCGCCGAGTTGGTCACTTAACACTTGACCAGAACCGCGACTCGACTCGCCGAGTCAACCTTCCTTATTTACACTAAGAACCTTGAACTTGCACCTCTGAACTCGGGGTGTTACAGCAAGGTTACAACTTTTTACCTTCAATGAACTGTAGAAGGTGCACAAACTCGGGTTCCCTTGGTCTTTACTTGCTTCCTCAAGCTTTTCTCCTTCCTTCTTAAGACCACAAGCACCAAAATCCACCAACAAGGCTTAGATTGCTTCAATAAACGGCTATGGTTTCAATGAGAGGTGTTCTGGGAGCATAAGGGATGTTGTGGCCGACATAACATTGTTTAAATATGGTGCAAACCCTCGGATTAGGGTTTTTGTCCAAACAGGGTCTACTCGTCGAGTCCGGGACCCGACTCGCCGAGTCCATCACTTAAGTCCTGTGTCCCGTCCCACTTCTACTTGGCGAGTTGGTCCTTCAACTCGCCGAGTCCAAGGCCAAAAATGCAAAATACTTAGAAAGAAATACGTACCAAGACCCATGTGCTACAAATCTCCCCCACTTATTTTAGACTTCGTCCTTGAAGTCTGCTGCTCGTTCCTGAAACAGCTCTGGGTAACGCTCCATTATCTCATCCACCGACTCCCAAGTCCATTCTGAGCCCTTCCGGTGCTACCATTGCACCTTCACGAGCTCCACCCTCTTGTTCCTCAAATCCTTCGACTTCCGGTCGAGGATTGCCACAAGCCGCTCGATGTAATTTAGGCTGTCATTAACCTGAATGTCCTCCAAGGGCACTACTGCTGAGTCATCCATCAGACACTTTTGCAGCTGAGAAACATGGAAAGTGCTGTGTATCTGACTGAGTTCGGCTGACAGATCCAGCCTATACGCCACCTTTCCCACCCGGGCTATAACCCTGAATGGTCCAGTGTAACTGGGGACCAATTTTCCCCGTTTCCTGAATTAGATAACGCCCTTCCATGGCGACACCTTCAAGAGAACCATATCCCCGACCTAGAACTCCGGGTCTGATCGGCGCTTATCGACATTGCTTTTCTGCCGACTCTGAGCAGTCTGAATCCTGCTCCTGACCTGTTGAATCCTTTCTGTCGTCTTGAGCACTACATCGGTTCTCCCCATGATCCTCTAGCCAACCTCGCCCCAACATATTGGGGTCCTGCACTTCCTCCCGTATAACATCTCAAAGGGAGGATGATCGATACTCGCATGGTAGCTGTTGTTGTAGGAGAACTCAGCCAACGGAAGGTAAGTATCCCAACTACCTCCAAAATCTAACACACATGCCCGCAACATATCCACTAGAGTTTGGATGGTCCGCTCGCTCTGGCCATCCGTCTACGGGTGAAAGGAGGTGCTAAAATGTAGACTAGTGCTCAACTCGTCGTGGAATTTCTTCCAAAACCTGGAATTGAACCGAACATCCCTATCCAAAATCACCAACACTAGCACCCCATGTCGCGCCACCACCTCCCTGATATAGATGTCGGCCAGCTTTTCGGCCGAAATACTCTCATGAATCGGAATAAAGTGGGCGCTCTTGGTCAACTGATCGACGATGACCCAAATCGAATCCACTCCCCGCACGGTCCTGGGAAGTTTTGTGATAAAATCCATCGTAATGACTTCCCTTTTCCACAGTGGGATATCCAACAACTGCATCTTGCCGTGAGGTCTCTAATGCTCGGCCTTGACCTTCCTACAGGTCAAGCACCGCTCCACGTACCATGACACATCTTCGTCGCCCCGGGATGAATGGAGAATCGATATTTGTGCGCCTCCTCCATCAGAACCTGGTGCCCACCCCCATGGTACGGCACCCACACCCTACGGTGTAGTGTAAGTAGTCCTCGGCTGTCATAGTCGAAGGAGGAAACCTGCCCTACTATCCGCTCGCTCTTCCGATGTTCCTCCTTCATGGCCTCCTGCTGGGCCTCCCGAATCTGCTCCAAAAGCGGAGTCACCACTGTCATTCTCAGATAGATATCCCTGGTCGGTGCTGCCTTGTGGCTGAGCGCGTCAGCCACAACATTGGCCTTCCCTGGATGGTATAGGATCTCGCAATCGTAATCCTTAACCACGTCCAACCACCGACGTTGCCTCTTGTTTAGATTCGGCTGGTCCATGAGGTACCTCAAACTCTTGTGGTCTGTGAAGATGGTACACCGGACCCCATAGAGGTAATGCCGCCAAATCTTGAGGGCAAATACAACATCCCCCAGCTCCAAATCATGCGTCGGGTAATTCGCCTCATGAGGCTTCAGCTGCCTCGAAGCGTAAGTAACGACGTGCCCTCTCTGCATCAATACTATGCCCAAACCCGAGACGGACGCATCGCAATATACATCGAAATCCTCCATGCCATCTGGCAAGGCTAAGACCGGCGCTTCGCACAATCTCTGCCGCAATGTCTCAAATGCAGCCTGCTGCTCAGCCCCCCAACGGAAGACCACGACCTTCCTTGTCAGCCTGGTCAGGGGCACGACTATCTTGGAGAAATCCTGAATGAATCTTCGATATCAACATGCCAGTCCCAGGAAGCTCTGAATCTCGTATGGAGACCTCAGGACCTCCCACCTCATCACGGCCTCTACCTTGGCCAGATCTACCGAAATCCCGTTTTGGTTGACAAGGTGCCCAAGAAACTGCACCTCGCGCAACCAGAACTCACACTTGGAGAACTTAACATATAAGCCCACCCTCCTCAAAGTACTCAAAACCTCCCGTAAGTGCTCCTCATGCTGCTCTTGTGTCTTGGAATAAACCAAGATGTCATCGATGAAAACTATCACAGACCGATCCAGCATCGGTCTGCATACACGGTTCATGAGATCCATGAACGCGGCAGGAGCATTGGTGAGCCCGAAGGACATCACCACAAACTCATAATGACCATAACGTGTCTGTAAGGCAGTCTTCTGCACATCCTCCTCTCTGACCCTCATCTGGTGGTATCCTGAATGCAGATCAATCTTGGAGAACCAAGATGCTCCTTGTAGCTGGTCAAAGAGGTCATCGATCCGCAGGAGTGGGTAACGGTTCTTCACCGTCACCTTATTCAGCTCCCGATAATCTATACACATCCGATGCAACCCGTCCTTCTTCTTCACAAACAAAATCGGGGCTCCCCAGGGTGAACTGCTCGGTCTAATGAACCCCTTGTCTATCAGCTCCTGCAGCTGTGTAGACAGCTTCTGCATCTCAAGAGGAGCCAACCGATACGGTGCCTTGGCTATCGGAGCCGCACTAGGGACTAGGTCGATCTTGAACTCCACCCGTCTCTCCGGAGGTATCCCAGGCAACTCCTCGGGGAATACGTCTGTAAACTCTCGCACCACAGGCACATCGCTCACCGTCGCCTTTCCCGCCTCCCGGGTATCCATAACATAGGCGACATAACCTGCGCAACCCTGCTGGAGGTAGCTCCTAGCCCTCGTTTCCGAACATAAGGCTAGTCCTCGTTGTGGCCTTTCGCCCGAAACCACCAGCTCTCCCCCACTAGGGATCCTTATCCGCACTGACTGCTGCGCGGGGTCAATCACTGCCCCATTGGGGCTCAGCCAATCCATACCAATAATAACCTTGTTCCCCCGCAAAGGTATGGGAACCAAGTCCACCAGGTAACGTTCCTCGAACAGCCGCAAAACACAATCCCGGTAGAACTTTGACGCTCGCACAGACCGATTGTCCGCAATCTGGACCTCTAGAGGGCAATCCAACATGCCCGAAGATTCAAGAAACTTCTTGCTAAGCGCAATAGAGACAAATGATAGGGTAGCACCCAAATCAAACAACACCTGAACCGGGATACCGTTCACATGGAACGATCCTAAGCAAGGCACATAATATATCAAAATCACAACGACATAACATAAAAGAATAAATAAGGAATCGTACCCATCACCACATCGGGTGCCGCACATGCCTCCTCGGCTGTCAGCTGAAATGCTCGGCTCCGAACCACTGGAGCCTCCGACTTGACCTTCCGGCCATCCACAACCCGTGTTGTTGCTGGAGTCGGTGCCACTGTCGGCGCCACTGCTGCTGTCAATCTAGGGCAATTGGCCTTTTTATGGCCCCTCTGATTGCAATGAAAGCAAATTAGGTCTGATGTCTGAATCGCAGAAGTAGGGGCAGTATAATCTCTACCAAAATGCCCAACCTTGCCACACTTATAGTAGCCTGATCCCGGCCAAGTGTGACACGCCCCCTCATGTGACCGACCGCATTTCCCACAACGATCCCGTCCTGACTGGCCTTTCGGCCTACCATCGGATCCCTTGGGCTTCTTCCCCGAAGCCCCCATCTTCTGCCCCTCCTCTGCCTTCCTCTTCCGGATGTGCTCCAGATCAATCTCCCTCTCCCTAGCCTTGGCAATCATGGAATCCAGGGTAGGGCAAGCTGAAAAACTGACATGCTCCCGGATGTCAGCTCGTAGCATGTCATGGTAGCGGGTCCTCTTCATGTCCTCATCACCCGCATACTGGGGCACCAACAAATCCCTCTCCTGGAACTTGGCGGTGATCTCTGCCACAGTCTCCGTAGTCTGTCTCATATCCAAGAACTCCATGGCCAGCCGCTAAAGCTCCACAGCTAGTGCGAACTTGGCCCTGAATCGGGCCACAAAATCTGACCATGTCATAGCTTCAATGGCTGGGGCTTCCAACGTGTCACCAATCAACTCCTGAACATCCTGCAGCGAAACGGACCTTCGACCCTTCCGGGCAGAAGCTAGTTAGCTGCGCAGACTCGATGTCTGCGATCCATCTCCTAACGGCAATGGGGTCCTTCATCCCATGGAAATCCAGCGCACCACTCCCTCTGAAGTCCTTAAAGGACAATGTGCCTGTGCTCGTCTGGCCAGACGCCAGATCACTCCTGAACGATCGGAGGCGATCCTCCATCAGCTCAATGATCCCCTCCTTGATCGACCCGAAGATAACCGATGTCGCATCAAGGATACCTCTCGTGATCTCGGACACGATGAACTCGCGTAATCCATCATCCACATGCTTGGATCCTGCACCCGAGCCCGATCCTGGCCTGGATCCTGAACCTCCCGCTCCATGTCGTGTGACCACCATTCTGAAAATAAACATACTATTGTCAGGGTCACATACACTTTCCAAGTTTCCTGGTTCCATCTAGGCCCTCCTTGACTCGAGTACGGATCCTCTGCTTTCAGGAGTACGGGCCCATACTACCTTCCACATCTATCCGTAGTTTCCTCAAGGATTGCTTCGACTTTGCCAAGTCCCTTTTTCCGATACCCTTTCCACTGACCTCATCCTAGGCTTCCCTAGGGCACTCTCCGACCTACTCTCCGCTATCAGCTGCACTAGGGGTCCCCACCACCTCCCCCTAACTAGCTTGCGGATACTGTTACATATCCGTTCCTTAGTTAGTTGAAGTTGGCCAGAACCCCCATAGCACAAAGCAAGCAACATTCGTGCAATGAGTAACCAAACCAAGCATAACCTATATAGGCCATCCTACTGCTGACTAATCAGTCCTAGCATACAACTCATACAACAAGCATATAAGGCATCCTTCCTAGACCCTTAGCCCTAACTAGCATGCAATTTTTCATAATCATATATCAGGCACACAAGGCATCCTCCTAGATCCTTAGTCCTATTCTAGCATGCAGTTCTCTGAATCAAAACAATATAACATAACATAGCAAGTATGGATATCTTGGGGGAAAACTTACTTGATCCCGACCGGTCGCACGCATCACACACTTCGTCTTTCTTAAAATTTCTCAATTTAGATTTTAGAATACCATTTTCCATGTAAAAATCTTTTAGTCCCTCGGTTTGAGTCCAGAACACCCCCCCCCCTGAGGGTGTGTCCGAATCCCTCAAACCAGGGCTTTGATACCAACTTGTAACATCCCAAAATTCAAACCCGAAAATTTCATTTTTGAATTAACATGTTTAATAAACATTTTACCAAGACATTGTCGATAACACAACTCCTTACAAAAATCATAATGTTGTGTCTCAAACCATGACATCAAAAGTAATGAAAATCAGAGTACAATCCCAAAAACTCAATGCGGAAACCATGTGTGTGTGTGATGCGCTACTACACCGCCGCCTCTTTCCCCTTCGATGAAGAGGTACCTGAAACCAAAACCAAAACTGTAAGCACAAAGCTTAGTGAGTTCCCCCATCATACCACATACCATACAATATCGTCGATATCTTTCAACCGGTAACCTTCATCGGTATCTTTCAACCGGTAACCATCATCGGTATCTTTCAACCAGTAATCATCATCGGTATCTTTCAACCGGTAACTGCCATCGGTATCTTTCAACCGGTAACTGGGGACTATTTCACCCCTACCACTAGCATGCAACAATAGATATAAGCATATAGTCAGGCATATCCAGGTACTGACCTACCCCTAGGTCCTAAGGACCACTGTCAGGGAAGCTAATCCCTACTACACACATAACATGTCGTGCAGTTAAATCTCATGACCAAAACACATAATCAGACCAAGATAATTATCACAAAAACAATCATCTTCTAAATACCCCTTTTTGGTGGGTCGGCATTGTGGCGTTAGACCCACCCCTACTAGAAGGTAACTCACCTCAATGTCGTGCAGTGTTTGAATTATCCACGGCGTACAAGTCGACTCCCTTCGAATCCTCGATTCTTACACAACAGCCTTCATGTCAACACACAGCACGTGCAACCCTAAACAAGGTTAGTCCAAGTCCAGTCAAAGTCAACTTCAAGTTGACCTGACTTGCTGAGTTGGGCCGTCAACTCGTCGAGTCCCTAACCCTTTACTCGCCTTATCCACGTCTCGACTTATTGAGTTTGGCATTGACTCGACGAGTTCCTCTCTTGTATGAACATCGCATGAAACTCATCCGACTCGCCGAGTTGTATGAACACTCGTCGAGTCCACCTTCATCTGATGAACAAGTCCTGTCCTCGACTCGCCGAGTTGCATGAACAACTCGTCGAGTTCATATTCAATCTTAAGAAGATTGCCTTGGACTCGCCGAGTCTGTTCTAGTGCTCGTCGAGTCCCATGAACTCTAGGTCTAAAATTACGTCTAATGCGTTGGGTCACTCTTTCTCTCTGGTTACAACCATTCTAACACTCAACTGAGTTCTTTTGACCTTCAACAGATATGGGACTCAAAACCTTGGACTCGTCGAGTCCCAGGAACGGACTCGCCGAATCGGTCATGTCCACACTCTAAATCCTCGGTTTCTGATGTACAACCTTTGATCAAAAAATAGATCCAAGCTTCTACAATCGATCTAGCACATAAAGTTACAAACTTTACGTGCTTGCATGGGACTTTGAGCTCAAAAAGACATAAAACAAGCTCTTATGATGCATGGGACCTTTCATGGGTGCAAAAGCAGTCCCCAACTGCCTTGTGACTCCCTTAATGACATGATTCAGAAGCTCTAACCCCCAACCATGTTTGCAATCATGGTTGGCCATCAAAAATGGCTTATAAAAGCCCTAAATCTCCCCAAAAAGGGATCTAACAAATGAAAGAGCAAGGTTACAAATTTTTACCTTCAATGAACTGTAGATGGTGCATAAACTCGGGTTCCCTTGGTATTTACTTGCTTCCTCAAGCTTTTCTCCTTCCTTCTTAAGACCACAAGCACAAAATCCACCAACAAGGCTTAGATTGCTTCAATAACGGCTAGGGTTTCAATGAGAGATGTCCTGGGAGCATAAGGGACGTTGTGGCTGACATAACATTGTTTAAATAGGGTGTAAACCCTCAGATTAGGGTTTTGTCCAGACATGGTCTACTCATCGAGTCCATCACTTAAGTCCCGCGTCCCGTCCCGCTTCTACTCGGCGAGTTGGTCCTTCAACTCGCCGAGTCCAAGGCCAAAAATGCAAAATACTTAGAAAGAAATACATACCAAGACCCAGGTGCTACATTAAGACCTCATTTAAGACCTCAAACTGATGCATGATATCAAAACAACCTTCAAGATGACACCTTTATGCATCAAACATGATCAAATAGCTTAGATCTAACTATCCTAGTCTCTGGAGTTTCTCAACTTTCAAGAGAGGGTCCAAGAACCAATAAGAGACTTTATAACAAAACCCAAGCTCAAACTAACAAAAAAGATGACAAGGTTATGACTTTATACCTCCATAAGTTCCTCAAGATGAACAAGATGCAAGATCTAGAAGCTCAATGACACCCAAGACTTGACCACCACCTTCTCCTTCATGAAAGCTCTCTAAAATGGCCACTAAAGCACTCTTTAAGCTCAAGGATCACACTCACATGAAAATCTAGGGTTAAGGGACGAAATGAGGCTATGGAGGCTGATTAGGGTTTGGTCCGAATGATATAAGGTTTCTTAAATAGGGTGCAAGTCAAAGAATTAGGGTTTTAGAAATCCAGCACGTACGCTCCGCGTACATGCTCGTACGCCCAGCGTACGAACCCCAACCACCTGATGTCCTCACACACGTACGCTATGCGTACATAGATGTATGCCCAACGTATGGAATGAACCATTTTTGACAAAATTGAAACACTTGAGGGTGAACAATGGAATATCTGGGTTGGAGTGTTACATTCGCGACATTTACGAACCTCATTTTGCAACTCAATAATCTGGTCCTTCTCAATTAATGGTATAATGGGTGGTGATGGTGGTGGGTCAGATACATATGAACCTTTGACAACATCTGATTGTGCCTTCTTTTATCGAGGCTCATCGGTAGGCGATTGCTGAGTTGATGGTGTTAGAGAATGTGTCATGTAAACGTCTGTGGTAGCTAAAGCAGAGCATTATATCCACATCGAGCTTAAAGTCCACCATTCAACATGACTCTCAACCGCTGTCGGCTCCAACTTCTCTATAAGTCTATTATTCTGCTAACAAAATTGTAAAGTTATAAGTATGCATAAATTATGAATATATGTGCAAAGTATAAATTATATAAGTAATTATACGTTGTCAACAACTATAAACGTCTTGCATTGATCCAATTAAATATTCGTGAGTTTTGACCAACCAACAGTCCCATGGATCACATTCAATTGTCGAGTACCAAACAAACTGCTCACAAGAAAACTCTCAAGAATCCATACCTAAAAGAATCATGTATTAGAATATTAGCAAACGAAAAATATTTAATTGTTAATCATGTATTTTACCTTAAAAACGTATAAAAATTCGTTTAGGGTGTAGGTTATTTTTTGAGGTTTTGGTAGCACCAGATGTATAAGATTTTCAAACTTATTGAATACAATACATAGCTGAGAGTACAATTGATCCCAAATTATTCTCCCTTATGGATATCTACTACATAAAAAAGTTCACAATTAAATTCGTAAAAAATATTAGTATTGATAATTACAAATTAACGGCATGATACATGTTGAATTCATTAATGTTGGATAGCAAAGCGAAATACTCCTCTGTCACAGAATGATAAGGTATACATTCATTCAAACCCTTCTCTAACAGATATAGAAGACATACACGAACCACATCATCGTCCAATAAGTCATTAAGCGAATTTTCAAACACATGAACCACCCGTTCTAATTTCACGGAGACATTCTTCTTAACCATAGAAAATACACGGGATCAAAAGACAACGTCCGAAATGGATGCAGGAAAATTTTCACACCAAAGTGGAATCTGGTGAGAAGATAGAAATATTTCTTCCCGAAAGTCAGCTCGTACCCTCCGATCTCAAAAACCATTTCCTCAACTTTACTTTGAGGGTCCGTCATAACTTCGTGGCAAAACATGTAATGTAGAAGTAAAAGATCCCTTTCTACCCCCACAAGATTACCTAACCACCTCCCAAAATAGGTCTTTCGGAACATAGTCTCACGTGGTGGCATGTCTTTGAGTTCCACAAGAATTTCCGCAACATTTGCGGGTTTGCAAAATAGTGTAATTGATGCTTCAAAATCTTGTCATCCTGCAAAAAGAAAAAAAACGAAATAATTTTAAGGTAAATCATAAGTTAAATGGTGGAAATGTGATGAACATTTCAAACCTGTTCTTCACATTCCAAATTAGTTCCCCGCATTTCAGACATTCCGAAGATGTTCGGATACCAAATTCCAATGTATAATACCCTAACATATATAGGTAAACTACTGTTGGGTTGATCTTAAATCTATTCCGAACCTGTTTTTCGTGTTTCAGACTAACTTACTTAAAACAATAATCTTAAAATCAAACTATTAAAAGTGTATGAGTGAAGGACATACCCGCAAAATGACAATATACCCGTAAAACGACTAGATCATTAAGATTGCTTTCAATATCTTCGTTGGTTCTTAACTCAAAATGTGTGTCAGAATGGGTTTGTAGTTACTTCTCCATAATGTGTCGGAATAAAAGTTGAAACCCGGTTTTGTAAATTTAGCTTTGGAACAAGTCATGTTAATGTCTTTGATGACCCGAATAGGATACACAACCCGAAATTGACTCTGAAATGGTCAATTCCGAATATGATAGTTAATTTTCAAAAACAATTTTATATTGGTTATTTTTTTTTTCTTAAATAAAAAAGATAAGATTTCCCCAAAAATCTAATAATAATAACAAAAACTAGGTGTGAGACCTGTGTAATACACGGGTTTATTAAAAATAAAATTTTAATATCAATATATAAATATGAAATATTTTATAATGTAATATTTAAATAACAAAATATAATCTTCTGAAAATTTGCAAAAGAAATTAAATCATTTGAAGTATTTATGAGAATCTATTACCAAATTAATAGGATGGTTTTATTTCTTTATAGAATCCATTACAATTTTATGGAATTTTATTTTAAGAAAATAGAAATACCTAAAAAATAACAAGTGAAAAATAAAATTTCTAAAATTTTCACGAAATGACAAGTGTCAAAATGAATTAGAAGATGACATATGACAAAAAAACCTTTATTTATTAAAAATGATGAGAAACCTGTAAGACCAACCTGTAAGACCAAAGAGAATGGTTACGGTCTCCCCTGCTTGTCAGGTGACAGTAGGGAACACCGCCCCCACCACTCCACTGCGGTTTGGTCGTATGCAATTAAATTTGGCCGCATCTCTCTCCTCTCTCCTCACTCTCTTCTCCTACCATCTCTCTTCTATCTCTCTCTTCTTCCTTTCTTCTCCACCACATCCCCCCTATGGTTTTACCACACCCCAATCCTATATGGAATTGAGGTAACTCTGCGCGTGACTCGCATTGGCAACTTTATCCCACCCTACATCAGCCGGTGGAGTGTTTTGTCATGGTAAAACAATGGCACCACTTCCTCCTGCCCAAACTTCGTACTTTGTGTTCCAATCCAGTGAATTCCACTCCATTTGTTTTCGATTTTCTAACATCTTCTCTGCTCTGAGATTTGTATTTACAGATATTAGTTCCTTAATTATGTCATTTTCATTCATCGAGATCAATGTTAACATCTTCATACGCTCTTCATCTATCATTTCCTATATAGATCTTGTTACTTACGAACTTTGAAATTAAATTATCGATTTAGTTCGAGTTTTCTGGTTTTTTCACCCCAAATTCCCAACTCATACTCAGACTCATATTCTTCTTATCAATCCTTCAACCATCGAGCATTCACACAAAAACTGTTAAACCAAAAACATTTCTATTAATTACTTCCAATAATCCCGAAATCACTCGGTTTAAAACAAATTCCAAACATAAAATCTCATTATTTACTAAGAATTATTGAGATTCAAATCTCTGATATCTCCGAATCTGATAAGTGATGATAACTAATCAGATGGATTAACCTTCCCAGTTATGTTCACTGCATAAACAGCACTCCCATCTGGATTCATCAACCCCCAGTGTCTTTCAGTTGCAGGTCCATATTTCTGATTCTCATCATACATCGAAAATATAAAAGTTGGAATAACAGCCCCTGGTCTAGCTGGAGTTCCATTACTTGGAGTTGCAGACATTTTCTTTATCAAATTGTTGTTATACTCAGCTGCATTCTCTTTATTCGCTCCAAACTCATCTGAATCACCTTCATGTGGCCACCCAGTTTCCGCAATTGCAAGCATCACATCATCATATCCCAATTTCGCCATCGCATAAACAACTGAATCAAGCATTTGATCGAGTAAATCCGTGTACACCAATCCGCTTTGTGGATCCGTATACGTCATATTCCCACTTCTCAACAAAGCAAACCCAAGATCAATCCCTGTTTGATTATTCGCGCGACTTTCCGCCCACGCGAAATACGGATAAACATCCACAAAGAAGAAAGATCTTGTCCCATTTAAGTACTTCAACAATGGAATCATCAATTCCCGCATCTCCGGCTTGAAACTCCCGTTTGAAGGCGGAAACGTCGTTCCCATCATGTCCATTGCAAGTGGAGTTCCGACTTTGATGTTCCGAATCCCTTGTGATTTTATCGTGTTTTTGATTCGTCTCATTGCGGGGACAAGATCTTTTGCGATTTGCATATCTTGAACTGTGTTTGTGGAGCTTAGGACTTCGTTTCCTACTAACACGAATCGGATTTTGGTACTAGGGTAGTGAGCTAAGACGTGTTCGTATACCCATTGATCTGCTAAATGTTGATTTGAAGCAATGGCGGAGATTTCGTCGTTAGCGACTGTGATTGCCACCTCGATGTTCTTCCCCGATAAAAGATGGAGGATTTCATGGTCAGCATCATACAGTTTGACTCTACCTGCGTTCATGCTTTGTAAAAGTTCGATTGATTTCGCAGGTGATGGAAGGTTGTTTCCTAGCCTCCCGTAGTTTATACCGATCCGGTTTAATATAGCAGCCCCTAAAAAATTCAAAAAAAAAAAGGTGTTAGAATGAAAAACATAAAAGAAAAGTTAGAATTAATGTAAGGAATTGGTACTTGAGGAAGTAATGAGACATAGGAAAGTGAGGAAAAGAAGAGCCATTTTGGTGAATTTGTGATTTTGCATATGAAAGAATGCAAATGCAAATATCATTTGAGATGAGATGTGAAGAAGGGTGTAAGATGATGTATATATACATGAAGATATATGGTGTTAAAAGAAAGAGTAAAGAGTGATTGGTGAACCTCCTAAGGTTTGTGAGTTATTTGGGTGACAATGATCTTTGTGAGAGTTTGATTTAGAAATGATTGTATAATTTAGAATTGAGCAAGGTAAAGATTATGAGTCAGACCCTTAATATATGTTAATAATTTGTATTTTGAAATGTTGGAATCAAAATTGAGACCTTTTTTTTTCATTTGAAATTTAAAGTTATATAACTTGGGTTGAGTACTACAATCAAGGTGGTTTAGTAAATTAGTGGTAATCCGTTGGAATTGAGTCATGTAGAAATCAACTTTCAGCTTTGAGATGGTCTGTCGTTAATAAAAAAAATGTTTTCGTTAATTTATTTTATTGTGTGGTTTAAACATGAATATAAATGTTATTGAATTTCATTGAGCAACATGAGAATGAAAGACGTGACCAAATAGAGTAAACTATGGTATAGTAAATAGAGAAATTAGTTGGTAAGATTATGGTCTAGAAAAACTGAAAAAGTGCATCTTTTGTGATCCTTAAAGTGTATATTTTAAATAACTGTATGGTGATGAAAGTTTTTGTCAAATATCGACACTCAAATATTGTCCAAATTTATAGATTTCACCATTTATCTATTTTGTTCATTTACATAGGGACTAAATGACCAAATTAAAATCGACAAGCTATGTATGTAAGCTATTTTCAATGATGAACGAACATCAAACACATCGCATCATGTTTTATCCTGCCATCTACCCTAATAAATGAAAATGACTTTGCCACATGTCCTCTTCTCATTAATTTGGACACATGACATTTTCTAGAAATTTTAAAATTTTCTATTTTCCACTTGTCATTTTATTGTATTTTTGATTTTATTAAATTAAAATCCACATTTAATATATATAAGGTAATATATATGTAAGGTATTTATTAGAAAATGGTTTATATATGTAATGTATCCAATGAATTAAAGTCTCATTAATTTTAATAATTCAAAAAATTTCTTATTTTTCTTATAAATTTAAAGTTTTTAAATTGTTAAAATTTTATATTTATTTTTTTTTAAATACTCATGTAATACATGGGTCTCACACCTAATATATAATAAATGAGACTTGTAACTGTTTTGCTAGGTTTAACAATCAGGTTGGTGGGTTGGCGGGTCAGAAAACATAAACTCAACACAACCTATATAATATATAGGTTAGCGGGTTGACGGGTCATGGGTTGGCGAGTTGGAAACTTCAACCCAACCCAACCCATATAACTCGTTTAAGTATATGGGTTTGAGGGTTCACAGGTTAGTGGGTCGAACCCAACTTATATAACTCGTTTAATAAATAAGCAACATGTTTTAAAAAAAAATAAGGTTTTTCAAAATAAAATCATAAAGTGATTAAAGTCATTAACATAAAAAAAAAAAGAGGTTTTCAACGTAAAGTCATAAAGTCATTAACATTCAAATAAAATTGAAAAATGAAAACTTTCAAACAAAGTGCATTTGTTCAAAAATATCCAAAAACCAATTCGATAATTCATTCATGCTAGAATTCTCATTTCTTCCTCCAACACCGACTTTTTCTTGTCTTCATGATGACCTTCAAAGATAAACAATATGCAAAATTAAATGTATTATCTTTTGAAAGCTACATAAATAATTTTATGTGTTCTGCTATTTGTACTAAAAAGAACTCACAAAATGACAACTTAAAGTATGTTGGAATTTATAGCCTCTATATTGTCTTGTTGTTTAAATTCATTATATTTTCAGATAGGTTGTCAACTGCCGCATTCAAATCAACTGCATAAGGAATACAAAAAAAACATAATTAATACAATGATATGTTCTTCGTCCGTGACTCGTGAGTATATATGTTTTCTTTTTTGCTTAGGGCACCACAAAAAAACTAGCCACACGATTATATGAATACGGAAGGCGAATGAATACAATAATACATAATATTACAGAAGGAAATAAGATTTCATTAATAATTAAATATATATATTTTTTAAATGTAGTGTGTGTGTGTGTATATATATATATATATATATATATATATATACATATATATATATATATATATATACACACACACGGGTTGGCGGGTTGACTCACAAACCCAAACATATAACTCAACCCAACCCATGAATAAATGGATTAGCAGGTTGGTGAGGTTGATGGGTCAAAAATCTCAACTCAAACCTGTTTATTTTCGGGTCGGTACAATATTGGGTTAGAGGTTGGGTCGAGAGTTGCCACCCCTGATTATTGTAGAAGACATGACAAAAAGGGACTTAAGATTGAAGTCAATATAACAAAAACTTCCATTTTTTAAATGATTACTAACATTGAATTTTTATCCTATAAAACTTTGACCTGATTAGTCAAGTTAACATAGGCTAGGAGCCTAGGAATGAGTATACTTGTATACTATATGAAACCGGACAATGTACTATCTTTTCGTACTGCGCGGTTATTGAACCGTACCCAGAAACACCACACCCTTGGTGCGGTTTGGCGAGGGGTGGTTCCCCTTTCATGTCCTTCTCTCTTTTCTCTAAAAATGTGTATGTGTGTGTGTGTATATATATATATATATATATATATATATATATATATATATATATATATATATATAAAAACACACATACACACGTGGCTTCATGACTTTTAGAAATCGCGATGCGCTTTGCAAAAATCCCCAAATCTTAAACTTTTAAATAAATCTATAAATTTAATTTATACTTACAAAATGGGTGTTACAAAGTGGAGATGCAATCTAAGAGGTCAAGAATTTTGAATTCGGTCGACGTTTCTAATGCATGACTCACATAGACCTTAACGACGACACTGATGCAATTTCAAACAACATCGAAGAGATCTCTCGTCCTTGGCGACCGGGAGGACGTGAAAAATCGAAGCGCGTGATAAAACATGTGGAAGGAAGTGAAATGAAAGCGAAACATATGACAAAAATTGGAGCTTTATTCGAGGAACACATAATACTTCAACAAGAAAATATTATTTTGAGAAGTGAGCACTTGGAAATACTTCAACAACAAGAAACAGCAGATCGAGAGCGAAAACACCTCATAAATTACTTTACAATTCTTAGGACATGCACCGAAGGTTTGGCGCCCAAAGATCTTGAAGTAGTGCAAGCGTTGAAGGCGAACACTAGCAAAAGCATTAAGTAAATAAATTTAAATTGCTAAGATCGTTGTATGTTTTTAATTTATCGTAACTTTTTTTTTGGTCTTATAGTGTTTTTATTTTCAATTTAAATGTTATGTTTTTATTTAAATGATAGGTTTTATAAAATTATAAAATTTATTTTTATAATTAATGATAAAATGAAAAAAAAAATAGAGAAACTAAAGAAAAAAGATTATGGTAGGGTGTGGTGGGTATTTTCTTAATGATGTGTTGAAGGTGCCATATATACCCGAAGGCTAAATCCTAAAAATAATGATTATGGTGCGGTGGGTATTATCTTAAGAGTCCTGATAAGAGTGGGCTTCCTCAAACTCTTACATATGGGCTGTTATATTCAGCTGGACACTTTAAAAGAAAAAAGTAATAACATTATTTAGGTTTCACACATCATCCAAAGTCATGAACAAGTTACACACGTCAATACATAATATTGACATATAATACCAATTGAAAGAAATTCCATCAACAATTATTCACACTTAACATAAATATGAACCCTTTTCTGTGCATAAACATAGTTCACACAATTTGCAAAAAATAATCAAAGCAAACTCGCAAAAAAGCATCAAGGTTGGGAAGGTTTACGCAAATAATTTTGGACAAGTCTCATAGAACACTCACAAATTTACTTTTGTTAAACTAAAATATATCAACTTAGACCACTATACTGCATAGCCATATAAGATGTTTTTTTTGTTTTTTTTTTCCTCACAAGGAGTCAAGGAGCATAGAGGTGGTGGTAACCCAAATTTATTAACCTTCGATTACTTATTAATTTCTATTGGAGATGGTTCCATTTATCTCAATAACATATCTTCTTCTTCTTTCTTTTTTTCTTTTCTTTTCTTTTTTTTTTTTTTTGAAAAAAGTTTTATTTGTCATTTTCCCAATCACCTGTACAAATAAAAATACTTTCAAGTAAATTATTTTTCATCAACTCTTTATCTTGTATGAGTCTTCTACGAATTTTGTACTTGCCATCTGTGAGATTATTTTCTTTGCTACTTTGAAAATCATAAATAAAATATTCTCACATTTCATTTAATCTTAAAATAAAAAATTACAATATATATATATATATATATATATATATATATATATATATATATATATATATATATATATATATATATATATATATATATAAGCCTAGGTTATTCTATTCAAAGTACTTATTGTATTATTGTATGCATAAATATGGGCCAATCAATTTTACTTATTTTAAGAAAGTGATTAATATATATTTTTGAATTAAATAAAATTGAAAAATATCATCTTAATTAATTACAAGGGTAATTTAGTCAAATAATATAGATTTAATAAAGGAAAATTGCATTTTTTTTAAGGGATCATAAATTCTATTAATTTTAAAAATCCGATTTTACGAATTATAATTCTTTTAATTCGGACATTCTGACAAAATATATTTATGAGTATATTCAAAAATAAAAATATTCTTGAACCATAAATAATAAAAATATTCTTGAACCTATTTCTTGATCATGAATTTAAAAACTTCTTGTAGAATAACAAATTCTTAAACGATCAATTGAAGAATAAAAACAAAAAATACATTATTTCTTAGAGAATACGGGTAACAATTGTTAAGAACTACATTTATTGTTAAAGAATAAAACTAAAAAAAACTTTCAAAACGGGAAAGAAAACATCAAAATCTAACAACGACTAAAACATTCTAAAAGAATAGTGTTGCTTAGAATCACTTTCACTTTTATGGTCCGTTCTTCAAGAATCAACTTCTGTGATTCCAACAGAATTGGAATTCGTGATTTAATTCCAACAAAATTAGAATTCGTGATTCCATTCCAATAGAATTGGAATCTCACCAATATCATCCATTGAATCATCTACATAAACATAGTTGATACCTTTCAGAATTCAACATTGTCAAGATCCTGCATTGTCCACATAAATGAAGTGTTAAATCAGAAAAAAAAAAAAAAAAAAAAAAACATAAATTGAAATATGAATCAATTCATAAAATTCAACCAAAAATCAAGTTAAAATCAAAACAAATCCTATAATTGTACACTAAAAATCTCGTCGAAATCAAATCGAATATGAGGCGATCATGAAATCATAAATCAAGAAATCAGACTTTCTTTCCCCTTCTTTCTTCATTCCGATTGAATATCAGCTAAGAAAAATTCTAATCAATCAAAAAACATGGGAGAAGATAAGAGAAGGATTAGAAACTTACGAAACAATGAGGGTGAAATCAAAATGTCAATGCTTTCGAAGGGTTTTGCAAAGAAGAGAACCTGCTACGCCGCCACCAATAACCACCAATGTCTTCTTCTTCTTCTTTTTTTTTTTTTTTTTTTTTTTTTTGAAAGAGCAAAATATTCGGAAGCTTTTCTCTAAAGTCTTCTTCTTCTTATCGACTCCCAATTCTGCCATTACTATACACACTTCACTACTATAGATCGATAACAAATTACAAAGTGCAAAACCCTAGACTGGGCTTCGAATCAAAACCCACCCAATCAGTATATTAAGACGTGAATTTGATCAAGATTAGAATCAAGAAAAGGCAGAAGAAAAAGGTAGTTAAAATATGATGCTCGATCGAAGGACACACTGATTGACTGGATCGAAGGACGGTGATTGGTTGCGTATCGCTTTAACCAAGATTTATGTTTGACTTCGACTTGGGAACTATGTGCGGGTGTGTGTGTATCGTTACTCTTAAAAGGGGATAAATTAGGTTAAATTCAACTAGCATAATTATAGGAAAGTATATGGGGAAGTTGTTTATAAAATTACCTAATCACCCTTTATTTATTTATTTAATTATTTATTTATATTTTAAATTTTGACTGGTCCACATTTATGCATATAATAACACAATAAATACTTTAAACATTTGAACCTAGCTCTTTCTCTCTCTCTCTCTCTCTCTATATATATATATATATATATATATATATATATATATAATGCCCGCAGATCCGGGCTAGTTAATTTAGAGATAATAGGGGTCGAAAACGACTTTTCGACAAAATATTATTTAGAATAAATAATCTTAACCAAGTTGTAGAATATGTCTCAAGGGTTCCGTACATATAAAGAACACCAAAATCTGAGTTATAACGAAGAAGTTATGGCTCGTCGAAATTTTTCGGCAAAACCGGCACGACACCGGGAGACGTAAATAGTGAATTTACGATAGATGACTTTTTAGCCTTGGTAATCTAAACAAAAGTCGTAGAATATGTTAAAATGAGAGCGTCCATCAAAAGAATGCCCAAATCTGACTTCGTACGAGGAAGTTATGAATTTTCTAACATTTGGCATAGCAGTGCACGACCTGAAACTCGAATTTTAGCTTGAGCGGTTTTTGGCCTACGCGACGTAAATGAGAGTTGAAGATCTCATTAATAGGAACTCAACTGTAAAAAGACAGACGAAAACGAAGTCTGTATGTAGAAGTTATGAATTTTACGCGGACATTTAACAGTATAATCTCCTCCTACTGTTAAATTTAAGATCGGTCGAGAATTAGCTGACGGAGTCTAAATGAAAGTTTTAGATCTTATTTTTACCTACGCGCGGATATAAAGAATGTCGAAAGTAGAGCTCGTATGTTAAAGATATGGACGAAACCTTGTCCTTACTCTTCGAGCGTGATAAATTCGATATATGTTTTGTAAATCTGAGATAGAATGAGAATTAGCTGACGTCGTTTAAATGAAAGTTACAGTACTTGTAAATAGCAACGCTTGGATATAAAGAACGTCAAAAATGGAGTTCGTATGAACGAGTTACAAATTATAATAGTATATTTACGTATTAAAATAAAGTATAAATCATATATACGTACACATATATATACAAATGTATATATCATTAGAAAGGTATCGACGATGCGGTTATTATAAGATTAGTGTTGAGTACTTTCGACATTAGTTTAGTAAAAATATCGTTAAATCTATTTAAAATAGTATTATGAATGGGTGTTTAGTCGTTTATATAACTATAAGGTCATTAAGTAATTATGGAGGGTAGTTTTTGTAAATTTAATTACTATAAATAAGAGGCTTGGACTCTCATATTTCTTGCACCATTCTCTTTATTCAAGAGTCTTTCTGTTCTTATCCCCCTAGCATTTCGGTCCCTCGTGGTTCGACTTCTCTTTTTGTAGTTTTAGTATAGTAAAGTGAGCGCTGAAGCGCTACACAAATCTTTCTTAGAAAGATTCAACGATGAAGTTCTGCTCTTGTAGAGCCCGACTCCTAGCTAAAACCCCCTTGTAAGTAAGTTATGCTTACCCAATTTTAATATAACTTATATTTAAAACTAGTATTGTTATTATGAACTTATAATAAATATTTGAGTTATTATTATATAAGTGTCGTTATTATATCTTTCTAACTACTCGCGGTGCGGGAAATCTGGTTTAAAGGGCCGCATAGGGTTGTTGGATTTCAGAAGTGCTATATGCCAGAATGGTCCTGCCCTCCGGTGTTTTATGTCTGACCCTGTCTGTAGATAGTGGTTAGAAAGTATTGTTTAAACTCTTATATAATAATAATAAGACTAATAATTAGCCACAAAAAATATTAAACTAAAATCTAGTGATAATAATACTAGGTTTCGTCGAAGGAAATTATTTTAAAGTAAACGAAGCGCTGTCTGAGTACCGAGTCACCACCTTATCAAGTGAGTGCATAGTTACTTTCATCTTACACATAGATATGAAGTATTTTATATAAACTACGTGCTATGTGTGCATACTGTCTGAATACTTGTCTATGCTGGGTGAAAGATTTTTATACACGCTTTAAATGATTTAAACTGTATATGTATTTTATATCTACAAATATGTTGGGATAAAACATGGGCAGATGAAATAGTTGGTGTGTGATGAAATAAAATGATGAGAGATAGGTGATGATGAATCGGTGATGTAGGATACCAAAACCTTATCCGGTAATATGGAGATGTAGTCATCTACCAGAGTATAGATGGCGACCACGGACTATTCTAGACAACCCGTGGAAACACCAGCAGACTTATAACCTGTAGGTGATGAATTATGAGTCCAGGTGATGTTGTGAATGCATATTCATGTGATGGTACTCTTACCATGAATTACGAGTTCAGGCGATGTTGTAACTATGTATTCATGCCTTAGGAACGAACATATAAGGGAATGTGATGTAAAGAGATGAGAGGTAAATACGATATAGGAGATGACCCTTATGATAATTCTTTAGGGTAGAATAAAGAAGAAAATGGGGAAGGGTAATTGGGTTGATTGTTTAATTGTTTAAACATAATAATTATATTATTGTGGGTTGAAAACCCTATGTACTCACCAGGTTTCCCAACCTGACCCACTCCAACTTATTTGTATCACAGGTGATGATACGAAGCTACTTACACCGAGAGATTTAAAAGAAATGTAGATCACTAGTGTAACTAAATGTAAGTTATGTTTATGCTTATGTTTCTGTATTGACGATGACATCCCAAATGTTTTAAAAGGAATAAAAATTCATTTCTTCGGAAATGCTTTGATAAAGCAATTAACATGTTCTTCTGGGAACAAATTCCGCAACATTTTTTATTAAAAGAAGTACTCTAATTTTTATAAAGCATAAACAAAATCGGTCTTTTCTGGCCGAGAAAATGGGGATGTCACAATATATATATATATATATATATATATATATATATATATATATATATATATATATATATATATATATCGTCTCCGTTCAAGATAGATGCTAAAATGCCTCTTGCAAGAAAATTTAAATGGACCAATAACGACGCATTTGATTGACAGATAAATGAATGGAATTAGAGGGAAATGATTCTAATTACCTCGAATTCATGCGTTTGGTTCGACTTAGAGGAGAATAGGGATTCCTAAATGAAATAAAATTTTTACCATATGGAGGAAAGTAGATTTCTTCCAAATTTGGATAAAAAACATTCATTTTTATCAAGGAAAATGACATATTACAAAAATACTCCATTTATCAGAAAACCAACACACGCCTATACTACTACCGACCACCAACGACCTCTATCACCACCGCCGCCGCCATTGCTACTAGCCACCACTGCCACCGCCACCACCATTACCATCACTCGCCACCAACAGTCATCTTGGCCATCACCACTATCACTGCATCCACCACCACTATCACCACCACCTCCGCCACCACCACCATCATTATCGCCGCTGCCGCCACCACTACATTCATCCACCACCGTAACTATTGTCGTCACCACCATTACCATTGCGCCACCACCACCACCACTACCACTACCACCACCACCATTGCCCGCCACCATCACCTGCCACTACCACCACCATCACTAGCCACCACTGCCACCACCATCACCACCGCCGACGCTACCATTGTCGCCGCTACCACCATCATCTGTCACCACCGTAATTATCGTCGTTGTCACCACCACAACCATCACTTTTCTCCACTATTGTCGTCGTTGCTACCAAGATTTTGCTATTTTTAAAATTATTACTCCATCCGTCCCAAAATTATTGTCCACAAACAAAAAACACACAAATTAAGAAAACATTAATTACCTTTAACTTTATATAATAAAATGATAATTTTGTCCTTACTTTGGATTTAATGTTCCATTAAATGCTTAGTTGGTTAAGTAATAATGAGGGATATTTTGGTAAAAATGTTATTTATTTTTAGAAATGAACTATTATTTTGGGACGAACCAAAAAAGAAAGATATATTATAATTTTGGGACCGGGAGGGGGTATAATTTATTTTTACATATACGTTAGAAAATAGGGTAAATAGCACAAAATACACTAACTTTACACCTTGACATTGTGTTTTTTTCTTTTTCAAATTTGACACTGTGTTTTCCAATACCGGTCAACCCGATTACCTGCTAACATAACATGATTACGTGTCACTTTTGATGACTTGACATGTTGACATGACATACTGACGTGCCAAAATTGATTTTTTTTCTCACAAAAAACACTAAGTTTTCACTTTTTTCGATTTTGACGCTAAGTTTAATTTTTTATTTCAATTTTGTTACTCTGTTTTTGTAACACCCAAAAATTTCATGCCAATTTAAAACTTATTCAAAATATTTAAAAAGCCAATCATCATTACAAAGTTGTTTTCAAAATATCTAACATCAGAGTTTTTCCATAAACATAAACAAATCATGAGGAGCGGTACTGTAACGCCCGTAGATCCGGGCTAGTCAAATCAGAGGCAATAGGGGTCGAAAAGTCGGTTTTCCCAGAAACATAAACAAATCATGAGGAGCGGTACTGTAACGCCCGTAGATCCAGGCTAGTCAAATTAGAGGCAATAGGGGTCGAAAACGACTTTTCGACAAAAGATTATTTAGAATAAATAATCTTAACCAAGTTGTAGAGTATGTCACAAGGTTTCTGTACATATAAAGAACGCCGAAATCCGAGTTATAACGAAGAAGTTATGGCCCGTCGAAGTTTTACGGCAAAACCTGCACGGCACCGGGAAGCGTAAATAGTGAATTTATGATAGAGCAAGATTTAGCCTTAGCAATCTAAATGAAAGTTGTAGAATATGTTAAACTAAGAACATCGATAAAAAGAACGCCCAAATCTGACTTCGTATGAAGAAGTTATGATTTTTCGAAGTTTCGGACTAGCAGTGTACAACCCGAAATTCGAATATTAGATCGAGCGGTTTTTAGCCGACACGACCTAAACAAGAATCGAAGATCTCGTTGAGAGTAGCGTAACGAGAAAAAGATGGGCGAAAACGGATGTCGGATGAAGAAGTTATGAGGATTTAACGGACCAATCGTGTCCCGGCCCGTTGATAATATAAAAATTAAAATCGAGCCAAAATTAGCCAACGAAGTCTAAAATAAAGTTGTAGAGTACGTTCCCACCTTCGCGTGGATATAAAGAACATCGAAAACGGAGCTCGTACGCGAAAGTTACGAATTTTTAAAGTTTTTAATCGAATTTACGAAGGCTGATGAGGATTGATGACGTGGCACGTTGTGGGCCGTCGGATGATGATTCAGATCTCGCTTCGGATCATGCCACGAAGCGTCGCCCTACGCCCCGCGTCCGAAGTCTGTATGCCCCGCGTACCCTCGCCCTGATCTACTCCGAGTGTTAGACAGCTGGACCCTCACTGACACTCTTATCCGATGACTACGCCCCGCGTAGGTCCGAGGTACGCCCAGCGTACCGAGGCCTCGCAGGGCTATAAAAGGGGGCCGATTATCCTTCATTTTTCACACCTTTCTTCACTCTCTCTCTGACTTCTTTCTCTCTCTAAGTGTTCTAAACACCCCCAAACCCTAAGGAACCTCCCTAGCACCCTAGGGAAGCCCCGAGGCTCCCGGAGTCCCGAGAAAAAGGAGTTTTTCGGTTTCGAAACGCTGCTCCAATTAGGTCCCGGTTTTCGATAAAATTCGCTGTAAGTGTGCTACGCTTACGCAATTTTTAATATAGCTTTCATATAATTATAGGAATGTTATTAGGTCCTTAAAATAATTATTTGGGTTATTAAAATGAGTTATATCGAGTATTATTAACACTTAATAATACTCGGACTAATGAATTTGTCGCGGTTATCGTTAAACTAAACCCTAGTGGTATCGATACTAGGTTTTATCGAAGGAATATCGTTTTGAGAGTATTGAAGCGCTGTCCGAGTGCTGAGTCACCACCTACTCAGGTGAGTGCATAGTTACTTTCAGCTTACACATAGATATGAAGTATTTTACGTGCTGTGTGTATATTATCTGTATACTTGCTATCTATGTTGGATGAACGTTTTTTTTACATGTTTTCAATGATTCAAACTGTATATGTATTTTATATCTACATAATGTGCTGGGTAAAACACGGGTAGATATAATAGTTGCTGTGTGACAAAATAAAATAATGAGAGGCCTCGTTATAGCTGTTCTTGATGATCTAGTCATCTAGCGGAGTATAGATGACGACCACGAACTATTCTAGACAGTCCAGTGGAACACTAACAGGCTCGCAACCTGTAGGTGTTTATTCGAACTGTGTGTTTAACCGAACTGTGTGTTTATTCGAACTGTGTGAACTGTGTGCTCACCAGATATACTCCATCCCAATGATAGTCCTTTGACTAGGTCCCTTGTGTTAGATGTTTTAGGGACGTAATGTGAGGATAACGGGAATGGGTAATTGGGTTGATTGTTTGATGTTTAAAAATAATAATTATATTATTGTGGGTTGAAAACCCTATGTGCTCACCAGGTTTCCCAACCTGACCCACTCAGTTTATTTATATCACAGGTGTTGATATGAAGTCACAATACACTGAGAGATTTAAAGAGATGTAGATCACTAGTGTAAATAATTGTAAGTTCTGTTTATGCTTATGTTTCTGTATTAACGATGACATCCCAGACGTTTTAAAATGAAATAAATGCATTTCTTCGAAAATGTTTTAATAACGTATTTACCATGCTTTTCTGGGAACAAATTCCGCAACCTTTTTATAAAATGAAGTACTCTGATTTTTATAAAGCATAAACAAAATCGGTCTTTTCTGGCCGTGATTTTGGGGATGTCACAGGTACGATCATGCCTTCGCCTTGTCGCGGCCCCCTGATGTACCTAAAACAATAACCTGAAACTGTAAGCCCGAAAGCTTAGTGAGTTCCCCCAAAATACCAACTCCAAACCAAGATAACCACAACAATAACAATTTCATATCAGCATGCATAATGAGCCTTCAGCCTGACTAGACCGCCTCACAGGGCCTACAACCTATCTGGACCGTTCCCGGGCCTTCGACATAACTGGACTGCCTCGCAAGTGCTACAGCTTATCCGGACAGCTCCCCGGGTATGTTGGCCTACAACACAAAGTTGGACCACCTCAACCCAACCCCCAGTCAATGAACATGTGCACATAAATACCATACGCTAACTCATATCATATAACAGTCAAACTGATCTAACATATCACTAATCATAGCAACATCCCAATAACCAGGATACAGACCAAACCGATCACTAACATAGCATTATCCTATAACCAGGACGTTGACCTAACCAGGTAGCTAAGCATAAGCATACCATTATCCTAACTACCAGGATGTAATCAATAAACATATCATGTCATAATCCCGCTACAATATATAAAGGGTCGGCCTTGGTGCCTTAGACCCTGTTGATATAGTGAGGATAACTCACCTCACAATGTCGCACTGAAAATGATAGGCTCAAACTCTCGAATCACCAACACGAACTCCACTACCTATAGTTACCATAGAACCCTTTTTCCATAAATCTCCAAATTACCAAAATACCCCTAGAGGTCAACTGGTCAACCATGGGTCAAGGTCAAAGTCAACAGTCAATGGTGACCCAACTCGTCGAGTGCAGTTCATCGACTCGTTGAGTTCCTCCTGAACTCGAGAAGTCATGAAATCCTAGGTTGACTCGTTGAGTTCCCTTATAACTCGTCGAGTTCATACGTGTCCAAAGGTTGAGGAAAACCTTAGCCGACTCGCCGAGTCCAAGGCAATCTTTAACGGACTCGTCGAGTTGTTCATCAACTCGTTCATGCCCATCTTCATATGACTCGCCGAGTCGACCTTGCGACTCACCGAGTCCCTTCAATCCTTCATCCATACAAATGCTTTTTAAGCCATGATAAGGCTCCATATTGTAGATCCAGCTTCCCAAGGCATGTTTATCACATAAAGTTGCAAACTTTACGTGCATGCAAGGCTCTAAAGGCTCTAAATGACAAATCTAGGATTATAATGGAGTTTTACACTCAAGGAAGACTTCATGCAGAACCAAACTCGAAACTTTATGAACCTAGATCCCAAGAATGGTCCAGATATGAAGTTGCAACTCCAGATCTAGTTCATACACCACAGTATCATCATAACCAAACCAAAAATACCCTAAACTCCACCCAAATGAGATCAAGAAAGGAACGAGGTAAAGGCAACGACTTGATACCTTCAAATGATGTTAACTGAGGTAGAATTCTGATCCCCACAAATTCCTTGCTTCTAGCCACTTGTTTCTCCAAGCTTTCCTCACTAAGATTCACCTTCCAAAACTTATAACACACAAAATGAAGCACACACACACGAATTAGGGTTGGTTTGGTTCTCAAAAGACTGCAAGGGGGATAAAGGGAGGTTGTTGATCCTTTAAATAGGGTGCAAAACCCGAGGATTTAGGGTTTCATCTGCCAACTCTAACTCGTCGAGTCCCTCCTTGGACTCGGCGAGTAGGTCATTAAAACGTGTGGACTAACTCGTTGCTACTCGACGAGTAGGGCAACCAACTCGTCGAGTAGCCCTTGAAATCAAGAAACTTTATATTAAATCAATACCTAAAAATTGGGGCATTACAGTTTTTTTGTTCCAAATCGAACATTATTTTTTTTTTTCCAGTTTTGTTCAATATTGACCATTTTCTTTTTGAAAATGTATAAATATTTTTTTAATACATTTTAAACCATATATATATAGACACACACACACACATTTTTTTCATTTAAAAACCATATTTTTGTATAAATACAAGGTATTTTTTTAATATTCAAAACATAATTTTATGTATAAATATGTATAGCTATATAAAAACCGTATTTTATATTGATATACAACTTTAAAATGAGTTTAGATGTTTGGAGACTTGTAGTCGATCAAGACACACACTTCAGATTTGCAACCCATGAAATTTTTACATCTTATTCGAAGTTTATGGTTAGTTTGGTTCTCATAATATAACTAATGTATAACATTATGTTTTCATTGGAATAAAAAATTGTATTTATATAAAAATGTGGTTTTTAAACGAAAAAATGTATTTATACGATTTAAGATTTAATAAAAAAAATATACGATACGGTTCCAAATGGAAAATGGTCAACATTGAACAAAATTGGAAAATTGATTTTCGAATTGGAAAAAAAACAAAGTGTCAGAATTGAAAGAAAAAATTAAGCTTAGTGTCAAAATCGAAAAAAGTGAAAAGTTAGTTTTTTTTATGAGAAAAAAAATTCAATTTTGACATGTCATCATGTCACGTCAACAGGTAACCGGGTTGAGGGATCAAGTGGTCAGAATTGTAAAAAATTGAAAAACATAATTTCAAATTAAAACAAAAAAACACAATGTCAAATTAAAATTTTGGTGTAAACTTAGTGTTTTTTGTGCTATTTAACCTAGAAAATAAATTAGATATAAGCAAAACAGACATAAAGAATAATTCTGTCATTTTACACCGATCCCAATTTCATTTACTGTGAATCAAACAAATTTGGAATTAATTCTAATTCCATTTCGTGTCACATAGAATTGGATTTAAATTCTAGACAAATTTATTTTCCAATTCCAATTTCAATTCTTTCATAAACATTCTGTGAACCAAACATCATCTAAGTTAGTCTTGCATTTTGAAATCCCCCTCCCCCACCCCTTTCTAGACCTCTGGATCTTCTTCTTTTTTGCTAGTCGCTGCAAATGATTGAGCAAAAAAGGTATATACTTGGTTTATGTTTTTGATCTTAAGACACGTTAGTTTCGGTTCTTATTCTTCAATCATTTACTTGTTTAAACCCAAATAAATTTGCCATTTATCCCTCTGTTTCTTTCTATCTATTACAAAATCAATAAGGAAGTGATTATACACACACACACATCCTCTTTCTGTTGTCTATATGCACACACATACACCAGTCAACTCTATCTTTCTGATTTTGGTTTTTTGTTTCTTTGACTTTATCTCTTTCTGCTTTTGGCTTTGACTTCATTTGCAGGCATGATTGAGATATTCTGAAATCTAGGGTTTTTTATATCGTAATAGGGATTTTATATTTAGAGCAGCTTAAAACATTGAAAATAGTGTTATGTGGTAACTTTGGTTCGTTTTATAATGGGTTTCAAGTTCATCCAGACTTATAGAAAATGGGAACATCATGACTGCATCAAGTTCATACGTGAGTCTCGGGGTAAAATTTATAATGTTAATCCTTAGGTTTGTACTTCTATCCCCTAAGATAAAAGTTTTTTTTTTTTTTTTTTTTTTTTTTTTTTTTTTTTTTCACTTTTATAAAGAAAGTTATATGTGATTATAGAAATATTTCGTGACACCACCATCATCAATTTTCTATTTTTCTAATTATCGTGAAGATAACTTTGTAAATTCATTTTCATTCTATCGTGTTCAAAATTCATAAATTACATAATATTTGTAGGTTTGTGGCATGAAGAGAATCTATGCGAAGTACCAAAATGTGTACGATATAAATGCAATGAAGGTGGTGAGGTTTGATTGCATTAAAAAAAACGTTTTAGGAAACAAGATGCAAGAAATTTCAATCCGAAAGTTCTTGATGGACTTCAATTGGATCTTCGTCATGTTGTTGGTGGACTTCAATTGGATATCGGTGGTGCTTCACTAAGTGGTTGCAGCTACAATCTATCAAATCCTCATGTCATGTATTATTACTTCATTTCACCAAGTGTTCCCATTAATTTGAATATTAATTTAAAATGTAAATGAATTATGTATGTATTTAATGAGAAGATGGTTCTCTAAATCAAATGTAAAGAACATTTAGACTATCCAACGATTTATAGCTTACTTGGTTGAAAGGTTTTTTTTGGAACAAAGGTCTTGTTATGTTGCTACCAACAACCACCCTCTCACAACATGACTAAATGTATCTTTTACTTGATATTTAAAATTTATTTAATTATAACACAATAAATGATATTCAAATGTATTTTAAACACTATGCTTAATAATGTGCGCAACACCTTTATGATAATGTATCTTATATTAGTTTAATTTAACGAAAGTTTGTTAAGTTTTCTAATGTCTTATTAGTAGTGAATTAAAAAGATAATAAGAATATACAGCAAAAAAAAAAAAAAAATCCAAAACCATAATTATCAAAATGAATTCTCTAATTAATAACTGGTAACACGAAAATTGGTGTTATTTAGGATGTGTTATTCGTTATTTTCTAATTATTTAATCATATGTATAAACTTTGAGAAACATAGCAATATAATATCATAACGAATAGAAAACATAAATTATAAAAAAAATATTCATATTTCTAACGTGTTTTGCAATATTTTTTCGTGTCATACTAATATCAAGAAAAATCCCAAAAATCTAATATCTTTCCACGACAATATAATCAACCTTTTTCATTAAATTAAAGATAAAATTACATAAATGTTCTTGTGACTTACTAATGGTCACAAATTATCTTTGATATTTTTTTGACCAATGGACCAGTATAATCAAATGGTTACATGTGTCATGTCAGGGTTTTGGCTTATTCGGGTTAGGGTTGAACAAGATGACACAAATATTTATAGGGGCCATGTTCGGGTTAAAACTTCTGACCCGTCAACATGCAAACCGTCAACCCGAACATGGCATGAATGCCACCCCTAGCTGAAAGTATATTATTCGATATCCATCAAAGAGAAACTAATTAGCTATCAAAATATCATGCACACAAAAAATTTCCTTATTTATTGTTAGGGTTACAACTATTCTTTGTCGTTAAACCAATCGATAACAATATGTATTTATTTTGCGTTCCTTGAAATTTAACATATTTCCGAATATAACTAAATATCGAATGAAAGTATTTGCCGACGCTGCTTTGTACAGGTAAACTAGTGTCTGTGTGTGTGTGTGTACACACACACACAAAGAACACTTTCGAAACACACAACATGTAAGAATAATTCTCATATATTTATTTATAATGAACTTTACATCGATTTGTTAACAGAAAAAGGGAATCTAACTGTGTGATATGTCTAACTGAAAAATACAGATGTTACAATTTTCATCAGTTCATGAACTTCATGTTTGATAACACACTAACACAAGGAAAAGGTAATGAATATAACTTACTATCGGATATTTTGTGCTTGTTTGGCTTTGGATATGGATACCTGCCAAACCCAAACACTGTTTTCATTCGGTCTATCGCTAACTTTTAATTACATAGCTACAAGCCAACACTTTTTACTACTTTGGGTATAATAATATACCGTCAACACATGTGACATTCGAGTTTAATAACAGATTCATAACCTCATTATCCCTAAATTTTGATTTGACACCAACATCCAATAAATGGGTTTTACCACCAACATTTTGCAGCGTGAGATTAATCCCTTTGCAAATTTATTTAAGGATCATACGATCATATCATACTATATTATAAATGAGACATTTTTTCTTTAACTACATTCATTTGAAACTCTCATGTATTTTTCCTTTCACCATATTCATTTAAAACTCCTATAACTTTTCAATTTATTTCTAATAATAATTATAAGTTGGTTAATAAGATTAAATAAATATGAAACCTAAATTGTAATCATATATAAACAAAATTTCAATATTAAAAGAATATCTTTAGTTCTACTTATAAAGTTATGTTTTTTAAGTTTTTACATATTATACTTAATTTATTAGTTTTAATATATTGTTGGATGTAAACCATTATAATTTGGTTAATTTATTAGTTTTCCATATTATACTTAATTTATAAAGTTATTTTTGTAAGTTATTACCTTAAACAACTCAAATAATATTTTGTAAATAATTAAAAGTGATAAATTGTAGTGTCTTTCTAATAATAATTATAATTTGGTTAATAAGGCTAAATAAATATCAAACCTAAAGTGTAATCATAAATAAACTAAATTTCAATATTAAAATAATATATTTACTTCTACTTATAAAGTTATGTCTTTAACTTTTAACATATTATACTTAATTTATTAGATTTAATATGTTGTATGTAAACCATTATCAATTTAAAGCTACAACTTTGGAACAGTTTGGACAAAATACTTAAACTGTTAATTTAAATATAACATTACAGTGTCAACTTAAATATAAATTTCAGTTCCACTTAAAAAACCTAATGAATATTTTGTAAATAGTTAAAAGTGATAAATTGTAGTGCTAACTGCAAAAACTAAATTATAATATCAAATTAATTAAAATATTTCCAAAAGATGTTTGTATAATCGTTAAAGTTTTCAAATTAATAGCTCAAAATAACTTACAATAACAATAGTTAAAAATAGGGAAAATACCACAAATAGACAAAAAAATGAGGATGAATTTCTAAATTTAGTCATAAAATTTGATTTTTCCAGCTATAGACATACATTCCGCAAAGGATCCTCTGCGGAATGACGTCGTCTCTGCGGAATGGATCTTAAGGGTTTTTTTTTTTTTTTTTTTTTTCACATCGATTCTTCGGGGTTTATATTAATTCTTCGGGGTTTATATTAATTCCCCAACTAAGTATTTTTTAAGTAAAGATTATAATAGTATGATAATCTTTTCTTAAAAATAATTAGTTTGGGAAATGAATATAAACCCCGAAGAATCAATGTGAAAAAAAAAAACACTAAAGATCCATTCCGAGGAATGAACTCATTCCGCGGAGGTAGCTCTGAGGAATGGATCTTTAGTGTTTTTTTTTAATACATTGATTTAGTTACGATTTTGCCATTCTGCGGAGCTACAGTAGATTCCGCGGAATGCATGTCTATATCCGGAAAAGTCCATTTTTATGTCTATTTTTTGAAAATACCCCTCATTTTTTTTGACTATTTACGGTATTTTCCCTTAAAAATAACTATATATAAATAATTATATTGTTACCTTTAAAATCAAAAAACAATGTCTGATGTTTTAAATAATTATAATGATAGAAAGTAAAACGTTAAGAAAATAAATTTTAAAAAATTAATTAATAATAACAAAAACTATAAATAACATTAAGTCATATATTATATTTAATTTTATTTATGAGTAACTCGCGGGTAGAAGTCATTCAAATGGTTGAGATTATACAGTTATAATAGATGTATATATTATTATATAATTCAAAATAATCAATATATTATATCGCTTTAGTATACAAATTATTATATCAAATTTAACAACAACGTTATTGTTATATTTAAAAAAAAACATATATTTATAAAGATTTCAACTATATAGATGTTTCTGCACAACGTGCGGTTCGCCTAGTACAATATAATACAATAAAAAAAGAACTCTCGTCCGGTGGCAAAACACGGATATATCTCATATTTCTCATTAAATAATTAAATAGACATAATATATACACCTAAATTGAATGGGCTAACTATTAGGATATCAAAGATGGCTATACAGTCGTAATATGCGATGATACCTTTAATGATATTCTATTTTCCTACATTCTCATTAAATAGACATAATATATACACCAACATAGAATGGGCTACCTATTAGGATACAATAAAGTCTTAATATTGACAAAACTGAAAAAATAAGTATATCAAAGTCAATATATCGCTATCAATTAAAAAATAGAACTATTAAAAGAAAATAAAACATACGAAAAACGATATATATGTCGTTTACATTAAAATGAATGCCTATGATCTAAGCATATACACTGCCGGATGTGTTACGAATTATCCGGTGATTCGCTGTGTTCTCTCTCTCCGGTCTTCTCAATTTCGGAAAATTGAAAGCTTCACTTGCTAAAAACTCTGACCCACTTCACACACACACACAGCATACAAGATGATTGTTCATGGAGGTTTGTTGAATCCATTGTTTCAAGCTCCTTCAATGTCCGATTCGATGTCGATTGCAATTACTTCAACGAACTATATCGTTTCACCGCCTTACCATCGACGGCGACCTCCGTTTTGCTGTCAGTTCCAGTACCAGTACGTCAATGCCGGAAATGTATTTTATCATAGCAAAAAGAGCACAAGAGATCGTGTCAGTTTGTTGAATCGAATTCGAGCTTACTCCGAATCTAAGGTATCTGAATTAATTACTCCTTTTTTTATTTTGCTATATACGTGGTTTTTGTGAAATGTTTTTATGAACCAAAAGAGAATCGGAATCAATTCTTATGAATCAAATTTGTATATTGATGAAAAGATAACGACTTTTCCAACATAATCTTAAGTGTAGACAGAAGAAAAGCAAGTAAGAAAGTATTCACCTATCCTTGAGAGTCAGTTGCTATCAGAGAAGAATGTATCAACTGCAGAATTGAAGGCGATTCCTGATATTTGGCGATCTTCAGCAGAAAAATTTGGTGATCGGGTTGCATTGGTGGATCCACATCACGACCCACCTACAAATATGACATACAACCAGGTCTTCTTCCTTTTTACTATGTCTTTTAATTTTTTCGGAAGTAATGGAATCTTTGATAAAAACTCCAATTAGTTTAATTTGAACGTTATTTGCAGCTAGAGGAGAATATTTTGAATTTCTGTGAAGGTTTAAGAGTTATTGGAATCAAACCATGTGAAAAAGTTGCACTCTTTGCTGACAATTCATGCAGATGGCTTGTTGCTGATCAAGGTAGATACATTGAATTCATGAAACTACAAACAATACGTATGATTATGTTTAATTTTAATTTAAAATTATATAGTAAAAGTAACAAGCTTGGGTGTAGGTATTATGGCTACAGGAGCAATAAACGTTGTGAGGGGATCGAAGTCATCTGTGGAAGAGCTCTTACACATCTACACTCATTCTGAAAGGTTAGCAAAAGAACAAAAAAAAGAAATGGTGGTACGTAGCTTGCAAAAAGATCATGTTAATATGTAGATTTGTAGAATAACATTTAACATAGTTTCCATATGCCATGGAATGTAAATAAGTGGAGTGATTTCTAGGTTCATATTTCCTCATGTCAACAATATGCATTCTTTGGATAACAGTGTTGCACTTGTTGTGGATAATCCTGAATTATATCATGGGATTGCAACGGGATTTAATTCAAAGGCATCTGTTAGATTTGTGATCTTACTTTGGGGGGATAAATCATCATTAAATAGCCATAGCCATATCATGGAGGGAATTCCTGCTTATACCTACAAGGAGATTATAGATATTGGCCATGAGCATCGTATGCTTTTGGTTGATTTACATGATGCCCGTAAGTTAAATCTACCCCTTAAGAGTTGTTTCTAACTTTTTTTACCTATTAAGTCCTTAAAGTGACTGAATGGGTAATGATGTCTGGATAAAGTGTTGTATATTGTATACATAACGTCTGTTCCTTTCTAGTTTGAATATAATTTGTCTGAATGAGACTAAATGATCATTTGACACTTACATTTCAACAAACAAATTTCACAGTATTAAAAAAAGTTAAATTTTAGCGTGAGAGAAGTTGGGTGAAAAGTAAGGGTTGGCTTAACTTATTAAGTCATTCTATATAGATTAAGTAAAAAAGAAACAATTATATATAGTTGTCCAGGTTATGTGATTAACTCATTGATTTCATTAAGTAAAAAAGAAATAACCCCTTAATTCGTTTTTATCTAGAATGTAACGTTTCAGAGTCTCACCAATTCCAGCGGAATTGGAATTGAGATTCCATTCCATAGCATGTTTTGATGCCTCTTGACTGACTTAGTGAATCTTTAGGTGAAGAATATGTTTATGAACCCATCAAGTCTCATGATGTTGCTGCTGTTATTTACACAAGTGGGACCACTGGGAATCCAAAAGGAGTAATGCTTACGCATAGTAATCTTTTGCATCAGGTATAAATGTCTCTTTTTTTGTAACATCCGACTTTTAAACACAAGGTACACCAAAAAATTATCACTTATTTTTAATAAAACACATTGGTGTACACTTACGTTACAAATCCAGTACAAGTAGTTATCAACATGATCGGTTCAAATAAAATAAAATGCAATGATCCGAGCCGGGTCTCTCTCTCTCTCTCTCTCTCTCTCTCTCTCTCTCTCTCTCTCTCTCTCTCTCTCTCTCTCTCTCTCTCTCTCTCTCTCCTTACTTCTTAATAAAGTTACTTGCAAACACATATCAACAAAAATGATAAGCTACAAAGAGCTTAGTGAGTAATCCGTAAAAATGATACACATAATAATTATGACATAAAAACACACAACTATTGGTGTATAGTTTCTCGAAACTCGTTTACCCATTAAAGTTTACATTTACTCGTTATTCAACTCATTATACTCTTTTTCTACACTCATTCTCTTTCTCTACTCTCTCTCTATACTCATTCTCTTTCTTTTTATATATTCCTTTTATACTCATTACTTTTCTCATTTTCTCTTTCTTCTCTTCTAAACTTATTTTTATTTATTCTCTCTCTCTCTCTCTCTCTCTCTATATATATATATATATATATATATATATACACACACACACACACACACATATATATATACTCTATCTCTCTGTCTCGATACTTCTCTTCTCCATCACCCTCTCTCTCTGTCTCTGTCTCTATCTCTCTTATTATGTTTCTATAAATATCTCTCTCTATCATATCTCTCTCAATGTCTCTCACTATATATATATATATATCCCTCTCCCTCTCTCTCTCCATCTCTCTCAATATCTCTCTCACTCTCTCTGTCTCCTTCCTCTCTCTTTATCTCTCCTAATATCTCTCTCACTATCTCTCTCTCTCTCTCTCTATATATATATATATATATATATATATATATATATATATATATATATATATATCAACTATACTAACTCATCAACTCATATAACAATACTCTATTATTTATCTCAGTAATACTCGATTTTTAACTCCTATAGTACAATTATATGTCTTAATCATAGTCGTTTATTAACACATCATTTAACACTCTAATTTATATTTCGAATGTACTCGTTATGAATATTATACTTTGCTATGTATCTCAATCATACTCATCTATTTACTCAAATCGTAATAAAGTACGATAATTCTCAATTATTCTATTTAATGACTCATAGCATTAGGCGGCTATAATTCCCGGTTATCACAAATACTCAACTCATACGATACTAATAAATAACAATTAAGATATTATACTAGATAACAATTATCAAGAGAAAGATAAGGTTACTCACTTGGTTAGTTAGTGAAGACTAACTATTATTCTTGCCTCCATCTCTATGCTGTTTTCCAATTCTTCACTTGTCCAACCCTATTTGGAAAATATATCAAGTTCATTAGAACTTGTCTAATCTCCTTACTATATCAACCATAGTCACTAACCAGACTCAGTAACCATCTGTCTCCAAATTAGTCAAGTGTCAAATACAATCATCTAACGACTTAACATCACAAGCGGTTAACCCAATTGACAAATCTCGGTAAATTAGGGTATTTAACGCATAATTACCAGATTAACATTTAACAAATCATTGGGTTCGTAATAGCACCATATCACGAAATCATATACATACACGGGTCTAACAACCCTTTACGAAATGTTACATAAATATAATTATGTAATAATGGGATAAAATATACCTCAACTAATCCCTTAACTCAACCCTCGTATACCCCATACTCTAGTATAACTCTCCGGTTATAAGCCTCCGGGAACACCTCTTGAGCCGCTCCCCCGACTGTGTGTGCCAAAATCTTTAAAACGACACAAAATGCTCATATTTATATGTTGGACGCGTCGCGCCGTGGCAGGAGATGCATCATGTCGCAATGATGGGGAGACTTTAATTTTGGCCACATGTTTACTGTTTCACCACATGTTGCTCTCTAACTGACACATTTCCTCGTGACTCACTCCCTTTTTGCTCGTGGTCAGGGCTACACCGCGTTGCGAAGAGTCATAATTGACCGTTTGACTTTGACTTTCGTTGACTTTCTCGAAATATCAACGTACTTTCATCTCAATTTCGAAAGACCATAACTTCCTCATACAAACTCTAATTTTGAAAAATTATATCCATGGAATCGTCTTAGAGTGAACTATCACTTTCTATCATAAATCTCTGGCTAAACTTTACTCGTTTTCTGATACCATGTAACATGTATAAGAACTTACGTATCGCATCACCGAGTATCATTATTTCATTAACTAAGTTCACCTTTAATCATATTTATACGAAATACATACTGCAACACATAATACGAGGCTTTTGGTTCATTACATGTCTCATAATAGTACATGTCATAAAAACAGGTGTCTTCAAAACCGAGTTCAAGACTCAATACTTTTTATACCATCACAATCATAAAATGATCCTTAGGTCCTATTTATAGTGTTCTTCTAACAAAACCCTACTTACCAAAATTAAAAACATACAAAAAAAAGGATAACTATTAAGGAAATACTAATCATAAATAATAATAAAAGATAACTCCTAATTTGAAATAAAAATATATCTTGATAATTTATCACTTTCATACTTTTTAGGTTCATAATTTGTGGGACATTATCCCTGCGCGGCCCGGGGATAGATTTGTAAGCATGCTTCCACCTTGGCATGCATACGAACGTGCTCTTGAGTATTTTATATTTTCTTTGGGAATTGAGCTAGTATACACAAACGTCAAATACTTAAAGGTATTCTTTTTTATCCCATTTGGAATTTCTTAAATGCAGAAAATGGATATTATATAATATTACCATTCTATTTTGTGATTTAATTTTTTTTAGTTATTTTCGTTGTAGGATGATTTGCGACACTATCAGCCACAGTTTATAATATCTGTCCCTCTAGTATTCGAAACTTTATACAAGTACCTCTTCTCTATTTACAATCAACAATGTACTTTCATTAATTTGTTTATTATAGCATCCTACTTTTATTTTTCTTCTATAATTAGTAAAGAATTGAAAGTATGATGCTATCATTGGGAAGATTTTCTAAAAAAATATGCGTAATATTAAAAAATGAAAGTATGATGCAAGAATATATATATATATATATATATATATATATATATATATATATATATGAAAGTACATTGTTATTTCTTTCATTTAGCCCTTCCTATTATACAGTGGGATCCAAAAACAAATATCCACCTCTTCTGCAATCCGTAAGGTGATTGCATTAGCACTGATAAAGATCAGTTTGGCATATATGGAGTTCAAAAACATATATCAGGTTCAAACCTTCAGTATCCTATTGACTTTTGACTAGTTTTCTTTGTGCATGAGGGAATTTACCTTTAGTTAATTTTATAATCTAATGTTGTAATTAGTCTTCAAATTGTGTTATAGGGAGAATGTTTGTCAAGAAGTCAGAAAGAACCTTCTTACATTGCTGCAACATTGGATTGGATATATGCACGAATTATTGCTACCATTTTGCTTCCGTTACATTTATTGGCAAAGAAGCTTGTTTATAGCAAAATTCACTCGACTATTGGGATTTCAAAGGTTTAATATACTATCCTTTTTATGTCATTATGATGTTTGTTGTCTGTTGTACCTGTAATTTTTTTCTTCCACCCAAAAATATGGGACAAGAACTCGCAATCGATCTCTTATCTGTGGAAAAGACGTGAATGCCCTTGTTATCCTGATAATTTCTATGAAAGATGTCTAGGATTGTAAAAGCTGATTGAAGAAGATTTAAACAAACTTCTAATTCTGGTATATGTTGGCATTCGACAGGCTGGCATATGTGGAGGTGGAAGCTTACCATTACATGTTGACAAATTCTTTGAGGTTTATAGATTCATTATTTTTTTTTTCTAATACATTAATTACCAGATTAAAACATAGATAAAAAGAAATGTCATGATTGTAATTTTTTTACAGGCAATTGGAACAAAAGTCCAAGTTGGATATGGATTAACAGAGTCATCTCCTGTCATAGCTGCTCGACAACCATATTTAAATGTAATTATATACAAATCCAGATGTGAAAATTCATATATAGATATTATATTATTTACAAATATATATAAAGAATAAGAAAATGATAAATGTGAGACTTGAAGGTTCTTAGATCGGTTGGGCGTCCAATTCGAGATACAGAAATAAAAATTGTAGATGATGAAACCGGTCAAGACCTTCCTCATGGTTCAAAGGGAATAGTCAAAGCCAGGGGCCCACAAATCATGCAGGGCTATTACAAGGTACCTCAAAATATATTGGATTCATGATACTTAGGGATGTTTCTTTTTTACTTAATGGGTTAAGCACTTACTATACATATTTGCTTCTTTTTTACTTAAATTAGTCTTAATGGGTAAGGGCACAATGGTCATTTAAGGGTTGTTTGATAGTTGTTGACTGAGCTCTGACTGAATCTGCCTCTAACTGAAACTATGTTTGATTACGCATGTGGTTGAGTGTGCTAAATATTGAAATATAACCATTTTACCCTTTTGTTCTGATTTGTGCGGAATAAAATGTTTAAGGTGATAAAATATCTGAATAAATTTGCTAAACAATTATATAAAAAAAATACAAATTCCAAATTAAACATGAATCATTTCAAGCCAAATTCCTCATCAAATTTAAGAAAATCATATTGAATCATACTTGCATTACATAACTCCAAGTTCTCAATCCAATTGTATGCAACTTCATAACTTTATTCCACACATAAATAAATAAATAAAACATTGCCCTAATTCTAGTCTAAACTTTAGTATAAAGTGCATATATAACTCGTGCAAAGTAATATTTTTGATCTCAAAAGTCCACAGAAGAACTAGAAACATTAATTCAACCAAAAAAAATGTGAATGGAACTATATACTTAAAATATGTGATCTATATTACATAACAAGAACAATCCAACACATGTATAAATGTCACAGTCACAAAATACCTAGAACCGACCTATTAACATCGTCTTCTTGCAAAATACCCAGCAAAACCAAAGCATAAAATATATAAGATTGTTAAGCGAACATATACAAAACCAAATGTAAATAACAATCGTATGTAAATAAGAGTATTATGACATAAGAATTACCCTATTACAGTGTAAAATAGATAAATTAACATGAAACCAAATCAATTGATTTCTTGTAGGATAATGTGTACCTTTAGATAACTTTAACATGAACCTGAATCCATTGCATCAACTTGGTAAAGACAACAATAGAAATAGATAACTTTAACGTATAAATTTCTTGTATAGAGATTTCTAATAGAACACGTCACAGGTAACATAAACACGAGTGTTGTTATTAAGCTAATAAAAACAAAGGAAACAATACTTAATAATTCTCTCCCTATCAAGTGGCTTAAGGCCCTATTTTATAATCAAACAAACCTAAATCTAATAAAAGGCTTAAACAAGGGAACTCCTAAATAGATAATAACTCTAATAGCTTAATCTTTAATCTTTATTCTGATCCTTATTTCTTGTGTAGACCCGACCCCACTTGCACACTTTCTGATTTATATCAATACCCCTGCCCCGAAAACTCACCTTGTCCTCAAGGTGTAACTCATGAAACCTCTGCTACATTAATCGTTTAAACCCTCTGGTAAATGGTAATGTAATTACACCCTCCTAGTCTCCTAACGTTTTTTTAGTTGAGACACATGAAAGACTAGGTGTAGAATTTGGTGGCAATTTAAGCAAGCCACATGTCCAATCCGACTGAGTACTTCAAAGGGCCCAAAGAAATGTGGGGAAAGCTTCTCATTTCGGTTAGCAGCCACTGTAGTTTGCCTGTAAGCCTTAAGATTTAAGAAAACTACATCTCGACAGCAAACTCCACATGCATGAGCTTCCCATCCGCATAAGTCTTCATGAGTTGTTGTGTCCTAGTCAAATGTGTCTTTAATTCTTGTAACACCCTGTCACGAAAACACGAATATACATCCACAGAAAAAGTAACAACCATTCCACGCTCATCGCTAATTAGGTTCGGAGGATCTTGCCAGTACAAAACCTTTAAAGGTGTCATCTTAATGGATGAATGATAGAACGTATTATACTAGTAATCCGCCCACAAAATCCATTTGACCCACTCATATGGTCGCAAGGAAGAAAAACAACACAAATAAGTTTCCAAGTTACAATTGAATACTTCAGTTTGTCCATCCGTTTACGGGTGATAAGTTGTGCTACGTTTGAATGTAGTGGCCATATGTTGGAACAATTCCTTCCAGTAATGGATGAGAAAGACTTTGTCTCTATCCAAAATGATAGTCTTGGGAACCCCATGTACCCAAATAATTTTCTTAATAAAAACCCCTAGCAACCGACGACGCGGTAAACGGATGTTTAAGAGGTACGAAATGGGTTGACTTGCTAAGACCATCAACCACCATTAAAATGACGCTATACCCGACAAAAGAACTAGGTACAACTATTCGACAGAAGAACGCTCGGTTAACCCAACTAGAAGAACTAGGTATAAGTATTCACCCTTTATATCTCACACATCCATTCACAACTACATAACTTTCCAGCCACTCTTTGGCACTTTCCACACGATTTCCCAATTTCCAACTCTTTAATAACAGGATTTTGGCTTAACTGCTTCAATATCTCCTCATGGCCGTGTAACATCCTAAATTTCAAAACCAAAAACTTCATTTTTAATTTAAAGATTCATAAAACAGATTACTGAAAAGGCCATCAATGTTATCTCATATCATGAAAATCATAAGTCAACCATCTCAAAAGCATATCATAGGAAAATAATGTCAAAGTACAAATCCCAAGAATCTCCAGTGCGGAAAATTGTGTGTGCGATGCGCTGTTATCGTGCTGGCTCCTTTCCCTTCGAAGAAGAAGGACCTGAAACAAAAACTGAAAACTGTAAGCACAAAGTTTAGTGAGTTCACCCATCATACCACATACCATACAATAATCATACTGTCTAACATATCCGGGTACTGGACTACCCCTTAGGTCTCTTTCAACCGGTAACTGCCTAGCATATCAGGGTGCTGACCTACCCCTTCGGTCCTTTCGACCGGTACCTCGCCTAGCATATCAGGGTGTTGGCCTACCCCTTCGGTCTCTTCGACCGGTACCTCACCTAGCATATCATGGTGTTGGCCTACCCCTTCGGTCCTTACGACCGGTACTGGGACTATTTCACCCATACTTCTACCATATAACATCCTAGCTCATAAACACATACGTCATAAGTACATAAAACATACTAGCTTATCCGGGTGCTGGCATACCCCTTCGACCCTATCAACCGATACTGGGGTCTATCATACCTCTTCTACCGCTATCACATAATATTATAGCATACTAGCACATAAAGCATAACAGATAGTGAAATACCAGATAATTATTACAAAGACAATCATCTATACTATAACTCTTACTAGTGGGCCGCCATTGGTGCCTTCGACCCACTTCTACTGGTAACTCACCTCAAATGTCATGTGGTAGTTGAACTGTCCTCGAATCTGGGATCAACTCCTCTCAAACTCCTACACATGAAAATCTCCTTTAATTACCCTTACATACTCATAACCCCTTTAAGGGTCAACTCTGGTCAATGGTCAAAGGCAAAGTCAAAATCCTGGTTAAAGTCAACATCCAGGTCAAAGTCAACATCTTGGTTGACTCAACTCGCCGAGTTGGTCTATTAACTCGTCGAGTTCCATGATCCATAAAAACCTGGAAATCTCGATCCAACTCGTTGACTTCTTTCATGAACTCATCGAGTTCCTCTTCGTAACAGAGTCCGGACATTTCACTCACAACTCGCCGAGTTCCTCCTTAAACTCGTCGAGTTCTTCAATCCTCCAAAACCCAGAAACCATGTCCAACTCGCTGAGTTATCTCCTAGACTCGATGAGTTTGCACAGTAACATAAAAGGTTGGGGGACCACGACCCAACTCGCTGAGTTGTATGAACAACTTGTCGAGTCCCCCGTAGTCTAAACTCATTCAGGTCCCCTTTGATAGTTGCTGATCGAGAAAGTGCCGACTGGGAAAGGTCTGTCTGAGTAACAAATTCTGACTGTGTAAGAAATCATTATGTTTGATTGGACATCTGACTGAATGTGCTGATTGATGCAAAATGACCATTTTACCCTGATACTCTAGTGATGGATAATAATAATAATAATAATAATAATAATAATAATAATAATAATAATAATAATAATAATAATAATAATTGATTATAAAAGTTCAGGGTCTAACTAGTAATTTCCAGAAATTAGTTATGCAAGACAATTTAAAGTTGTGGTAGATTCGGCCAAGATGGGTATCTTCAAGGACCAAAACTTCCTAATTCCAATTTTGAGTTGTCTTCTTCCCCTAAACAGATGGAGTCTCTGTTCGTGTTTCTTTTTTTTATGCCTGTGTTCTAGTTTCGTTTTCCCTTTCCAAGGATTAAATTGATGGTTGAGGAAGGAGGATGAGGGTGGTGCAGGGGCAATGGTGGAATGAATTTCAATCAGATTCAATCAACAATTCTTTTGGGTATGAGAGAGTCAGACATTATTGACCCGATCAGATGCAAAGTTAAGGCGTATCAAAAACATGGAGCTGACCGAGTCAGACATTTTGTCTGGACCTGACCCAGTCAGATCCAAATCAAACAGGGCCTTAATCGTTTCCAGTCGGGTTCAATGCTTCCAAACCATATATCTAGTCCCCTTGGACTAAGTTACCACGTAAAGTTGATAACTTTACGTCCATGCATGGTGTCATGAAGGTAGAAACACCAAAACTAAGCTATATAAGGGATCTAAGGCATGGGGAAGGGCCAAGGCTTGATAAAGCTGTCAACTTTAAGCCTCATAAGCTCATGAGTGCCTAGATCTGAAGTCAAAACCTCATGATACACTCAAATCCCGAAAATGACTTAAATATGGACCAAAAGTAACAAAATACAACCCTAAATGAAGATCTAAGCAAAGAAAAGTCAAGGTATCAACTTTATACCTCAAATGAGTCAGAAATGCAGCTCAACTTTCGGATCTACTGACTTCCTCTTGAATCCTCAAGCTTCTCCTTCCTTCTCAAGCTTCAAAATCACTAAGAGCACACAAAAATGGCTCAAGAACACTCAAAGGTGGATTAGGGTTTCGTAGCTGGGGTTTGGAGTGATGGAGGCTACAAATGAGGCCACCCTTTGGAGGTTAAGATGCTTAAATAGGGTGCAAAACCCTGAAAATTGGGGTTTCATTCTGGCATCCCTACCCGTCGAGTTGAGGCTCTCAACTCGTCGAGTAGACTTCAAGTCCCACGTCTAAAAATCCATTCCTACTCGACGAGTTTGGGGCCTCTAAATCGTCGAGTCCCTTTGCAAAAATGACTTATTTGATTTAAATCACATACCAGGATCTAGCCGTTACAGGCCGCTTGGCGTGGATATTACTAATTCACTAATTTCGACCTCCTCCCTTCTCCGTGAGAGTTTGTCTGCCACTTCGTTTTCTTTATCGGGTCGGTAAAAGATGTCAAAATTATAACCCGCTAACTTAGCGATCCACCTATGATATTCGCCTACAACTATGCATCGTTCCAGTAGAAATTTTAAACTTTTTTGGTCGGTTACGATAACAAATTTTCTTCCTATCAAATAACGTCACTACTTTTGGATTGCCATGAGCTCACGTTCATAGACTGATTTTAATTGGCCTTTTTTTTTTCCTATCACCTGGTTGAGATACGCGATGGGCTTTCCGTCTTGCATCAAAATCACCCCCACCCCATGTCCGGACGCGTCTGGCTCCATGGTAAATTGTTTGAAAAATCTAACAATACGAGAACAGGAACTTGAGTCATGGCCTCCTTCAAACTTTAGGTTTGTGTAGCCACCTTACTCCTATGGAATTTATCTTTTTGTAGTGAGTTGGTTAAAGATTTAGCCATTTTACCATAACCCTTAACAAACTTTCGATAATAGCCCGTGAGTCCTAAAAATCCACGAAGATCACGAATGAATTTTGGCATAGGCCAATCAATTATGACCGAAATTTTAGTTGGATCTTCCATCACGCCACCTTCCGTTACTACGTGTCCTAAGAAGTCCACCCGCTCTTGACTGAAAACACACCTCTTTTTATTGCAATATAGTTTCTCCTTCCTTAGTTTTCGGAACACGGTGGTAAGGTGCTCGCGATGCTCTTGGAGATTTTTGTCATACACTAAAAATATCATCAAAGAAAACAAACACAGATTTTCGAAGATAAGGTCGAAAACCCTTGTTTATAAGAGACTGGAATGTTGATGGCACATTTGTCGATCCGAAGGGCATGACCAAGAATTCATAGTGCCCTTCATGGGTCCTAAATGTTGTTTTAGAGATATCTTCCTGTTTCATTCAAATTTGATGATAACTTGATTTCAAATCCAACTTGCTAAATATCGTGGCCCCTGTAACTCATCAAGGAGCTCATCGATCATGGGAATTGGAAACTTATCCAAAATCGTTGGTTTATTTAGTGCCCAATAGTCCACACAAAAACGCTAGCGTGTGGTATTCCTCACATAATCGATTAGAGAGATGTTTTAGATCTTTACAAGTCGGCTTCCCCTTTTAGTGTAATCTTACACCATACTTCAATGAAGGTCATTATGAGCTCTTTCCGGTTTACATAGGTATCTCCCACAGTGCGTAACCACTTTATCCCTAGAATTAAATCGGTGCTTCCTAGTTCCAATGGGTAAAATTCGGATACCAATTGATAGCATGGAAATGTCAAGACTACCCCCTTGCACATACCCAAGCTTTTTTCGAATCTGCCATTTCCCATCATCACCCTGGTCTCTCTATTACCTTTAATATTGAGTCCCAGTGGGCCCACAAGTTGCACAGACACAAAATTATGGGTTGCTCCACTATCGATAAAAGGACTACCACTTCTTCCCACCAATTTCTCCTTTTAACTTCATCGTGTGAGGAGTCGTTAAACCTGCCACTGAACGTATTGTGATGAGAACGTCGGTGGAGGTGGTGCTGTGTCGGACAAGGTGAGTAATCTGGTGGCGGCGGTAGTGGGGGCAGTGCAGCACTATAGTGGCGGCAGGGGCGGTGGTGATTGGACGATAGGTGCGACTTGGTTGTGGTTGCAGGTTTGCCGACTGCTGTTGGCTAATGTTAAGGAGCATCGCCATCAGTTGAGCATGTCGCACCTCAGAATTCTAATAGCTTAATCTTTAATCTTTAATTCTATTCTGATCCTTATTTCTTTATTTCTTGTGTAGACTCGACCCCACTTGCACACTTTTCGATTTATATCAGTTTCCATCTAATCTCTAAGCTTTTGACTTGTTAGTAATAGTAGATTTGAATGCAATCTGATTTATCAAGATAAATGATTCAGCCACTTTACCCATACGATGACTTAATGGGGAAAAAACAAAAACAATCACCTATATTTTTTAAGAAAAAGATTATTAAATTTACTCATGGTGATTATTTTATCTGCAAATTTGAAATAGAATCCGGAAGCTACAAAGCAAGCTATAGATGAGGATGGATGGTTAAACACGGGGGATATCGGTTGGATTTGCCCTTCCCATTCATTAGGCCGAAGTCGTAATTCTGGTGGCATTATAGTTCTTGAAGGTCGTGCCAAGGACACTATTGTCCTTTCAACAGGTAAAAATAGGGTTACTTGAGGCTTTATCAATGATCTATTTGATATTTTCTATATTGGCTAAATAGAGTTATCTATAGACATACATGTATTTGTGTATTATAACATCCTACTTTCCTTTCCTTTCCACTTTTACTTTATGGTATTGCACTTTCAGTTTTGTTCTTATTAGGACATTATACTTTCCAAAATTTACCCAATTTAGTATAGTACTTTCAAATGTTTTTCTATTGCAACTTTATACTTTTCAAAATCTATCCAATCATTTATTTGGGTGAACTTTTTCTTATTAGGACATTATACTTCCATTTCCTACTTTCATTTCTTTCTATTACAATATTGTACGTTTATTTTTTTTATTAAGACAATGTACTAATATCTACCCAATTATAGCTTTGTACTTTCGATTTTTCTTCTTATACATTGTACTTTGCAAAATCTACCCTTTATTTATTTATTTTTCTATTTCTTCTTTTTCAAGGTTATTTGAATGTTGTTTTCTAATGGTTGCTAGGGGAGAATGTTGAACCAGAACAAATAGAAGAAGCCGCAATAAGAAGCAATTTAATTCAACAAATAGTTGTCATTGGTCAGGTAACACTTCAAATTTAAAACCTTCATTTCCCTTTCTTTTCAGATCCTTTTATTTTCCTTTAATAAAATAGTAAATTACATTTTTTGTCCCCGAGTATAGCTGATTTTTGCAAGGTCGGTCCCAAAATGTTTTCACTTGCAATTTTGGTCCTTATTTGAGGTTCTTGTAACTTTTTAGGTCCCTGATCCAAGTAAAATGACTACTTTTGGTTCCCAAGTATAACTGGTTTTTGCTATTTTTGTCCCAAAATATAGTCATTTTACTTGGAACAAGGACAAAAAACGTTACAAAAATAAGGACAAAAGTTGCAAGAGAAAACTTTTTGGGACTTAAATTGATAAAAGCATCTATATTCAGGGACCAAAAATGTAATATATATTGTTCTTAATAAAATAAGGCGAAATACTTATTTTTATTTTTCATGTTACAAATGACAACTAGGATCAACGTCGTCTTGGAGCTATAATTGTTCCAAATAAAGAAGAAATTCTTTTGGCATCAAAAAATGTGTCCATGTCAGCAGCTTCTTCTGGTAATACTCAACTTACCAAAGACCAAATGGCTGGCATGTTATCTCAAGACCTTCGAAAATGGTAACCAACCAATTTTAATTTATCTCATGATATTTTAACAAATTTAAATAAAGACCTGTCAAAAGTCAAGGGAAGTCTACTTTGTAATCACATATTTTGTTTCAGTCATTCAGTAAAAAGTCTATCAATTATTGTAATTCTACCCGAGACTGTCTATATCAAATAGTTTAACTAGATTCATCTTGTCATACAGGACATGTGATTGCTCATTTCAGGTGGGACCCATTCTTGTCATTGAAGAACCTTTTACGGTAATTCTGCATGCATTTTATCTTTCTTTTTTTAAAAAGATGATTTTCTTCGGAAGGAAAGAACATAATATGAAGCTTTTCCCATTAAGTCGCAATTGTGGATATAAAAGAATTAGGGATTCATTCCCTCCCAACCCACTGAACCCACTGTTATATTAATTTTTGTCTCTCATTTTTCTTCATCTTTCCCAACCCACAGCACACGAAAATCCTATCTTTCTCAACCCACTCAATTAAAAAAAAAATACAAAACAACTAAGGTGCAAGTTTTAAAACACATGGCACAAGAGAAATTGAGAGAGACAAAGTAGAGAGAGAGGGGATGAAGTAGGTTGGTGAAACCAGTTAAGCAATCCGCTGAAGAAGGAGTGGTACCGACGGTAACTCTATTGCTAATTAAGATTTTACCTTGATTGTTTTGTATTTTTTTTAATTGAATGGGTTGAAAAAGATAGGGTTTTCGTGTGTTGTGGGTTGGGAAAGATGAAGAAAAATAAAAAATAAAAAAAAAAAAACTGATGTGGCAGTGGGTTCAGTGGGAATGACTCCCTCCTCCCTTATAGACACAAAATCATTTTTTTATGATAACCCTTTGGAATTTCAGATTGATAGTGGTTTGATGACTGCAACCATGAAGATCCGAAGGAAAAAAGTTGTGGAACTATATAAAGATGAGATAGATGATTTATACAAGTAATCTTGTATGTTTAACATAACTAGAAAAAAATTCCATAATGTGTATGTATTTTCTCCATGGCTAATAATCTATATTTTGGTAATATATAAGTGAAGGCATCTCATTTTCCATCAATTTTGCAAAAAGAACCATACATTGTTTATTTTATTTTTTGTAAAATTGCCTAGCGAGGGGTCCCACAAGAAGTGTGTAATTTATCTACATAAATTTGTAGTTGGACCATTCAATATTCATAAGGCAAAACAAAATTGATGGTTATGTTACACTAAATGTTGGTTATTAGGTGACAAGGCACCACTCATTTTGGTTATATTAGTTATCTTTAATAGTTTAAACTTGCTTAACTAGCTTTAAATGCAATCAATAAGAAATAGGTTTGTCATGGATATGCATTCTTTAAGAGAAGTTTAGAATAAACTTCATAGGTTGTCGAAAATGACCACCATTCTTAATTACATTTAATAATTTGATCATCCTTTTAAGAAATTACCAAAATATTATTAAGTTTACAATTTGAAACCCCATTATTCTCTCCTCCTTTGGTGTTTCGAAACTATGTCCACTTTCATCCTTACTTAATAAGATTTTCATAAGTTAATTATTCATCAAGGAACCAATCCAAAACGTCAAAATTTAAAGCGATCAATAGCAAAAGGAAGGGTTCTAGACTTTTACAATGGACGTACATTCACCAAATTATAACAAATATAAAAAAAACGAATATACTATTGTTCGTGATATTTTGTCCACTTTCCATAGAGATCCATATTGATATATAAAAAATACTTTTTTTTTTCAAAAAAGTCACTTCATTTTCTTTGTTTGTTGAAAAGTTAATGTCTATTTTTTGTAGAAAAAAATTAATAAATATATCAAAATTCATATTTTTTTGTACTCTTTAAACATAGATTCATATTGATATTAAAAAAATAAAAAAATCAAAATCACTATGATGTTTTTTTTTTAAATCGGTGTTGATATTTATTGGGTTATTGACATAGAAGCACAATGATGTTTTCCGTTTGGTTTTAAAAGGTCCTTCAATTAATTTTCGTACATCTGACCCCACTAAAGCGACAAATTACCTACCAAATTAAGGTTTTCTCCATTTTTTTCCCAGTTACCCGGTTGGTCAACGGAAGTCAAATGTGACGTGGTTTGTGATATCCAGCTGGTGTCCAGTCAGCCTACTATATTACCTTCGTAAGGATTCAATAGAACAACATCCACTATTTTCTTACCCTCCAACGAACACCAACCCTTTTGACCATGTCTTCCTCCTCCGAATCGTATAACACCCTCGCCATTTACTGGATTGAAGTGAATCCTCCCTGCTTGTGCCGCGATCAGCCTGCGTCAAAGCTCAGAGAAGCTTGGAAGCCTAACAACCCAGGTCGTCGCTTCTACAATTGCGCAAAATCAATGGTAAGCCTTCGTTACAATCGATAAGTTCTAAACCTAAAGTTTTGATTTCTGTACTGTAAACCCCTTATTTTGATCAACAAAAAAACCCATTTATGATGAGAAAACCCTAAATTTTGAACAGTAAAACCCTTAATCTATTACGTGGCCTTTTTTTTGTAGATATCCAACGATAGTTGCAACTTCTTCCAGTGGCTTGACCCAACATTACCAAAACACTACAAGGATACATTATAGAACATGAAACTTAGGATCGACGACCTTTTGGTTAGGAATGGTCAAGTTGTTGAGCTGCAGAAGAAGGTGGAGAAGCACAAGCTGCTTAGGAAAGATGATAAGGAACTTGCTGAAGCTAGGATCCAAGAACTAGTCATTGAGATAGAAATGTTGAAGAAGATGTTAAAAAAAGGTTGTTTTGATTGCTCTGGTCTACTTGTTGTTTTTGGTCATGTACTTTAAGTTGTAGTTGTTGGTGTAAGATGTTGGGTCATGGTGTATAGGTGCTTTTTGGAACAGGGTGGATATGGGGATGTTCTTTTGGGTGATTATATATTTGGAAGATGGTCTTTTGGGTGATTATATAGCTGGAATCAAGTTAAAGCTCTTGTAAGTGGTGCAGGTTGTATAATGTTGTCTGATGGTGTAATGGTGGTATATGAAATGATGATCCTTTTGACAATTTAGTATAGGCAATTTACTTTAGCCCCATTACGTATAGTCAAGTAACACCTTTTGTATAGACTAATTTTATAATAGAAAGCATGGATTCTATTCTATTTTAACTGCTCTTTATGGTTTCCTTGATAGTATATTGCATGAATTGTTATAGTGAATGAATTTTTATATAATATCATGCATGAGTTGTTATATGGTCCACAAACAAATTCCAATAAATAGCATGGTCCACATAACAATTCCAGGAGGGACAATAAACAAGGGACCATCTAATGCATAAAAAAGACACAAAGGACATTGGATCCCACAAGATAATATATTAATAACTAAAGTGAGTGTCATACATTACATAACAATTTCGACATAGAATATTTAAAAGCAAACATCCTAACATGTTTTTAATACATAATAAAACATCACATGCAGTTCCCATGCAAAAACTACATTAAGTTGACAGGTTTTTCTGAAGTGCTACCCTCTTCATCCTTTCCTATAACTTGGGTGCCAATTTTTTCTTGATGATCCTTTCACTCTTTTTCCTCCTCTTAAGCTGGGGAATTACAACATCACCCCTCTACCTTGTCACTTGTGTAGTCCCACTTTCCTTAGTACCTTGTGTATCCCCACATTCCATTCATGTCCTACTTCCACTTGCCTCTTTTACAATCCTTTTCTTCACATTTTCACCCTATTAAATGAAACATAATTAATAACAAATAAAAAATTAATAAATAAGAGTTTGTATATACCTTTGTTGTCTTAGTCCTCTAAACCCTACTACCATGTGTATCCCCACCATCCATTCCTGTCCTACTACCATTTGCCACTTCTGCAGTCCTTTTCTTCACATTTTCACCCTTTTAAATGAAACATAATTAATAACAAATAAAAAACTAATAAATAAGAAATTGTATTTACCTTTGGTGCCTTAGTCCTGTTAACCCTAGTTGGTAACTTGTTTGGTCTTGACCTATCAACATGTGGACATGTCTTCTTATTATGTCCTTCCACTTTGCACAAACTACATGATATCTTCTTACCCTTCTTAGAAACTCTATGTTTTCCACCCTTTTCACTCACATCTCTAACTCTTTTAGTTTTTGGCCTACGAGGCATCCTTCTATTCTTTGGGGGTAGATGTGGAATGTAATTAGTTTCAGGCCACATTGTAACAGCCCGGAATTTCAAATATCGATATAACTATGATTTGGGGGTGTTTTAAGAAGGGACTCGGCGAGTTGGAGCCTAGACTCGCCGAGTAGGATCGCAGACTTGGTCGCGGGATCGCGACTGGACTCGACGAGTCCAGATATGGACTCGGCGAGTCGACGCTGTTCAGCGGAAACCCTAGCCGTTTGGTTTTGGAACGTATATAAGGCACTTATAGGCCGTCATTGTCCGTCTTTAGTCGACTGAGAAGAACCCTAAGCGGCTGTGGGCATCTAGAGCAAGATTGAAGGCCATTGGTGATTTGAAGAGATTGTGGTGCAAGGAGGAGGGGAGTCTTGGCTAAAGGAACTGCAAGGGATTCGAGTTCTGAGGTTTGGGGACACAGAGAGTGCGTTATTCAGGTAATATTTCAGATCATTTCTGTTATATTGATGTGCGTATGGATCTAGGGTTTATGGAACTCATTTGGTGATTAGATGGATTATTGCTTTGTTACCCAAACGAATATAACCCTGTATTAGGACCTTTAGAGGTCCAGAAGGTCCCATGCTTGTGTATTTCGGAACCATGCGTATCTCAGGAAGCAGTTTGATCGACTGCATGGCATGGACTCGCCGAGTCTGATGAACAGACTCGGCGAGTAGCTTGGAGATTTACGGGGACTCGTCGAGTTGTTCTTCAGACTCGGCGAGTTGAGTCGGGGTGGCCCCGCGATTCTTCCAGGAGGAACTCGTCGAGTAAAAAGGGGATACTCGACGTGTAGAAAGGGTGTCTTAAGGAATCGGTGAGTTAAGGGCGAGTGGACTCAGAGTCGTTAAACTCGGCGAGTCTTGGGGTGACTCAGCGAGTTAGATCGCGGGTTGAGTAAAGTTCTGAGTATGGGGACTCGGCGAGTCATAGGGTTGACTCGGCGAGTAGATATCACATATAAATTAAATTAGTTGATAATTAGTTGACCAATAACTTTGATTTAAATATATAAATTTCATTTATTTTGATGTTATATATTCTTTTAAAATTGAAAAATAATTATTTGGAAAACGATATATATCGTGTTACATTAAAATGCACACCGAATTTCTGCAATGCGTTTGGTCTGAAAGCATATACACTGCCGGATGTGGTACGAATCTTCCAATGACTCGCTGTGTTCTCTCTCTCCGGTCTTCTCAATTTCGGAAAATTCAAAGCTTCACCTACTAAAACTCTGATCCACTTCACATACACAACATACAACATGATTGTTCATGGAGGTTTGTTGAATCCACTGTTTCAAGCTCCTTCAATGTCCGATTCGATGTCGATTACAATTACTTCAACGAACTATATCGTTTCACCGTCTTACCGTCGGCCGCGACCTCCGTTTTGCTATCAGTTCCGGTACCAGTACGTTAATGCCGGAAATGTATTGTTTAATAGCAAAAAGGGCACGCGAGATCGTGTCAGTTTGTTGAATCGAATTCGAGCTTACTCCGAATCTACGGTATCTGAATTACTCCTTTTTACTTTTTAATTGTATAATTATTTTGCTATATATGTGGTTTTTTTTTAAATGTTTTTATGAACCAAAAGAGGATCCGAATCAGTTCTTTATGATGATCAAATTTGTGTGATCTTGTTTGATGCATTAATTGAATTGTACTAGCAACGTAATTGAGGTCAAACTGTAAAGGTAGTTGAGAATTGTCGAAAAGGTACTCCGAGAGTTAATTGGGTTGTTGCATTCCTTTTTGTTTTCTTTTTCTGACAATTGGCGCTCCTTTTCTTCCTTGTTGACATTTTCACAACAATATAAAACACAATGAAACACATGTACAATAAATCAATAATTGATTAATTTCAAATGCTGATTACTCAGAATTTTTCAACTTTAAAGCTCAAATAAATTATCTATATGACCAAGTCGTAATTTTGATAATTACATGACTTCGTAACAATTAAATTTAGTAGTGGTTTTGAATTTAGATAACGAAGTCTTTTTTGGATATTAATTGTAAGACCCTAGGATTCAACTATCACTTATCAGTGTTAGTTTCATGACTTTTTTTTTTCTTATCAAAGGTTTAAACGCATGATATAGTAAGCTTGTATATTGATGAAAGGATAATGACTTTTCCAACATAATCTCAAGTGTAGACAGAAGAAAAGGAAGTAAGAAAGTATTCACCTATCCTTGAGAGTCAGTTGCTACCAGAGAAGAATGTATCAACTGCAGAATTGAAGGCAATTCCTGATATTTGGAGATCTTCAGCAGAAAGATTTGGTGATCGGGTTGCATTGGTGGATCCACATCATGACCCACCTACAAATATGACATACAACCAGGTCTTCTTCCCTTTTACTATGTCTTTTAATTTTTTCAGAAGTAATGGAATCTTTAATAAAAACTCCAATCAATTTAATTGAACCTTATTTGCAGCTAGAGGAGGATATTTTGAATTTCTCTGAAGGGTTAAGAGTTATTGGAATCAAACCATGTGAAAAAGTTGCACTCTTTGCTGACAATTCCTGCAAGTGGCTTGTTGCTGATCAAGGTAGATACATCGAATTCATGATTTTTTCTTCTTCTTATTCCTTGTGTTGATACACATGAAACTACAAACCACATGTATGGTTATATTCTCTTTTAAATTTTAATTTAAAGTTATATAGTAAACGTAGCAAGTTTGGGTGTAGGTATTATGGCTACAGGAGCAATAAACGTTGTGAGGGGATCCAGATCATCTGTGGAAGAGCTGTTACACATCTACACTCATTCTGAAAGGTTAGCAAAAAAGTTAATTACTTTCAACTTCAAAAACTGAAAGAAAGTTTATAAAAGTATAAATAGACTCATACTTCCTCATTTCAACAATTTGCTTTCTTTGGATAACAGTGTTGCACTTGTTGTGGATAATCCTGAATTATATGATCGGATTGCAACGGGATTTAATTCAAAGGCATCTGTTAGATTTGTGATCTTACTTTGGGGGGATAAATCATCATTAAATAGCCATTTGATGGAGGGAATTCCTGCTTATACCTACAAAGAGATTATAGATATAGGCAATGAACATCGTATGCTTTTGGTTGATTCACATGATGCCCGTAAGTCAAATCCACCACTTAGGAATTGGAATTGGAGATTCCATTCCATACTCCATTGCATGTTTTGGTGCCTCTAGACTGACTATATGAATCTTTAGGTGAAAAGTATGTTTATGAACCCATCAAGTCAGATGATGTTGCTGCTCTTATATACACAAGTGGGACCACTGGGAATCCAAAAGGAGTAATGCTTACACATAGTAATCTTTTACATCAGGTACTACAAATGTCTCTTTTGCCCTTTTCAATTGATCAAATTTTCTGTTAGAAATATGGTTTAGTGGCACTTGGAAATCTGAGAATCGTGATAATCACTTTCAAATCGAAGTATTTGGGTGGTACTTCCAAATCCTCAATTGGATAAGACTCAGATAAAATCAGAGAGAAAAGAAAGAGAGAGTGATATGGTGTAATTTCGTGAGTACCAGAAAAGTGACTAAAATTGGTTATAAACCTTCCTTATCTGAAAAACTGTCAAAACTGTCATATAATAGTTTCCTTGGACCTCGCTCCTAGGGACGCTGCCCCCGGACCCCCGTTCGTTCAGGGGCTTCGCCCCTAAATGACAGTATACTTTAATACTTGATCAAACTTAAACAAGTGTGTACTCCACACCTTCCTTACTTGTTTAATATTTATCAAGATCATTTTTAGTCAACAAAGTAATCCCTATTACACTTAAATAACATTGATGATAACAAATCACCAACATTTTCATCTCTTTAAGATATTATTATTATGCTTTTTGTAGGTTAATAATTTGTTTGACATTGTCCCTGCGGGGCCCGGGGACAGATTTGTAAGCATGCTTCCACCTTGGCATGCATATGAGCGTGCTTGTGAGTATTTTATACTTTCTTTGGGAATTGAGCAAGTATACACAAATGTGAAATACTTAAAGGTATTTTTTTTATCCCATTTGGAATTTCTTAAATCCAGAAAATGGATATTATATAATATTCCCATTCTCTTTTGTGATTTAAATTCTTTTTAGTTGTTTTCGTTGTAGGATGATTTGCGACACTATCAGCCACAGTATATGATATCTGTCCCTCTAGTGTTTGAAACTTTATACAAGTACAACTTCTCTATTTACTCTTTATAACTTTACAATGATTCAATGATGTGAGAAATAACAATGTACTTTCATCAATTTGTTTATTATAAAAGAAAATTTTGTAATATTAAGAAAGTACATTGTTATTTCTTGCATTTAGTTGTTTCTATTATGCAGTGGGATCCAGAAACAAATATCCACCTCATCTGCTATCCGTAAGGTGATTGCATTATCATTGATAAAGATCAGTTTGGCATACATGGAGTTCAAAAACATATATCAGGTTCAAACCTTTTAGCATCTTGTTGACTTTTAACTTTTTGCCTTTGTGCATGAGGGAATTTACCTTTGGTTAATTTTATATATACTAATGTTGTAATTAGTCTTCATGTTGTTTTATAGGGAGAATGTTTGTCAAGAACTCAGAAACAACCTTCTTACATTGCTGCAACATTGGATTGGATGTATGCACGAATTATTGCTGCCATTTTGCTCCCTTTACATTTATTGGCAAAGAAGCTTGTTTACAGTAAAATTCACTCGTCTATTGGGATTTCAAAGGTTTAAGATATTATCCTTCTTATATCATTCTGTTGTCTGCCAATAATCTAGGGTAAATCTGTGTGTTGGATATTGTATAGGAAACACGTACAAGGGAATATATATAGACACAATATTTACATATAACTAACTATTTGTCTAATATCCCCTTGCAAGCTAAGTCCAGGAAGCGACTTGTAGCTTGGATCTTAACATAACAAAACGTTGTGAGGACAAAGGTTTGGTAAACACATTTGCAATCTGGTCATCGGTGGAAATGAACTAAACTTGAAGTTGTCGGCGTGCAGCCTTCTCTCGAACCAAGTGAAAGTCTATTTCCCTGTGTTTTGTGCGAGCATGGAAAACAAGATTAGCCGATAAGTACGTAGCACCAAGATTATCGCACCATAACGTTGGAGCATATTTAATGGGAATGCATAGTTCTTGTAAAAAGTGCTCGAATCCATGTGATTTCTGTGACGGTATCAGCCAGCGCTTTGTATTCCGACTCAGTGGACGACCGAGAGACAGTCTTTTGTTTTCGTGCGGACCAGGAAACAAGATTAGAGCCAAGATATATTGCATATCCCCCCGTGGATCGACGGTCATCCGGACAGCTGCCCAGTCGGCATCTGAGAATCCTGTCAACGAATTGTAGGCAGAATCGGTGTACGCGTGAAGAATTGTAGGGGAGTCATGGGTGAACCGTACGCCGTAGGTATCGGTACCATGCAAGTACCGAAGAATCCGTTTGACAGCTGACCAGTGATTGCTAGTTGGTGAGTGCATGAATTGGCAGACCTTGTTGACTACAAAAGCGATATCCGGGCGGCTTAGGGTAACATACTGAAGGGCACCCACTATCTTGCGGTACTTAGTTGGGTTGGAGAAGGCAGGGCTGTCCCCAAGGGTGAGGGTGACATTGGTCGTCATTGGGGTGGGGAAAGGTTTGGCAGCAGCCAAGCCAGGTCGTTGTAATAGCTCATGAATGTATTTCCGCTGTGAGAGGACAAGATCAAAGTTGTGGGGTGTAACGTCTAGGCCAAGGAAATACGACAAATCACCCAAGTCTTGTACCACAAAAGTCTGACTGATTCTGTGAACCATGTTGTCAATGGCGTGTTGGTTGTTCCCGGTAAGGATGATGTCATCGACGTAGACCAACATATATAAGAGAGTACCACCGTGAGAGTAGATATACAGGGACGGGTCTGTCTTGGAGCCCTAAAAACCGAATGAATGAAGGGCAACACAGAGCCGGTGGAACCAGGCTCGCGGTGCCTGTTTGAGGCCGTAAAATGATTTATGAAGCAGGCAAACATGATCTGGTCTGTTTTCATCTACGAAGCCCAGAGGTTGGTGTAAATAGACAGTCTCCTGAAGATCGCCATGGGGGAAGGCATTTTGTACATCAAGTTGCTTGAGAGACCATTTCTAGGTTACGGCTAAGGATAAGACAACACGGATGGTGGTTGCTTTAATTACAGGGTTAAAGGTCTCGTGATAATTGACACCGGATTGCTGTCGGAAGCCTTTGGCAACAAGTCGAGCTTTGTAGCGTGTAACCTTGCCATGCTGATCTTTCATTAGTTTGTATACCCACTTACAATCAACAACATTAGAGTTCGGGGCCCAGGGCACCAAGGTCCAGGTACGGTTCCGCATAAGAGCAGAGTACTCATTAGCCATGGCACTACGCCAGTGGGGATCCTTGCTGGCAATGGTAAAGGAAGTAGGTTCGAGGTCAGGAGAGGGATCGGTAGTGTGGTTAGCGGTGGGATGGAATGGTGTGGCCTTTTTGGGGTTAGGGCGTAGGTTCAGTGGTTTGGGACGGGCTTGGTCGGGGGCAGGTGTGGTAGAGGTAGTAATGGGTGCTGGAGTAATGGACTAATGGTTTCAGGTGGACACTGAATTGATCTATCCGGGTTGAACAGATTGTTTGAGACCAGAAATGGCTGGCGCATGGCCTACGTATAGCCATAATTGTTAGATGATAGTTTAAATCCAAACTTGTGAGAGTTGTGAGTTGTTTTCTCTGTGGAGGTGAACGCTGTGATGTCTGCCATTAGAGAGGAAAAAAAAACGATGAACAGTGCTTCGGTGGAATTAGGGTTGTCAGCCTAGGGTGGCTCTGATACCACGTACAAGGAAATATATACAGACACAATATTTACATCCAGAACCCTTTAATATATATAACTAACTATTTGTCTAATATCTGTTGTCTGCTTTCTGACGTTTGTTGTTTGCTTGTTTACTACAATTGCTGTCTGTTGTATGTTGTAGTTGAAAGTTTTTATTCCGCCCAAAAATATGGGACAAGAACTCACTATCGATCTGTTGTCTGTGAAAAAGACGTGAATGCCCTTGTTATCCTGATAATTTCTACATAGGAAGTCTAGGATTGTAAAAGCTGATTGAAGAAGATTTAAACAAACTTCTAAATGTGATATCTGTTGGCATTCGACAGGCTGGCATATGTGGAGGTGGAAGCTTACCATTACATGTTGACAAATTCTTCGAGGTTTATAGATTCACTATTATTATTTTTTCTAATACATTAATTACCAGATTAAAGCATAGATAAAAAAAATTGTCTGTAATTGTAATGTTTTTACAGGCAATTGGAACAAAAGTCCAAGTTGGATATGGATTAACAGAGTCATCTCCTGTCATAGCTGCTCGACAACCATATTTAAATGTAATTATATACAAATCCAGATGTGAAAATTCATATATAGATATTATATTATTTACAAATATATATAAAGAATAAGAAAATGATAAATGTGAGACTTGAAGGTTCTTAGATCGGTTGGGCGTCCAATTCGAGATACAGAAATAAAAATTGTAGATGATGAAACCGGTCAAGACCTTCCCCACGGTTCAAAGGGAATAGTCAAAGCCAGGGGCCCACAAATCATGCAGGGCTATTACAAGGTAAGGGTAAAATGGTCATTTAGTCTCATTCAGACTGTTTATTCAGTCTGGAAAAAGAATAGACCCGTTACCCATTCAACTATTTTACCCATTCAGACAGTTAATGGGAAAAGAAAAACCAGGTGTAATTTTTTAAGAAAAAAATGATTAAATTAAAATTAGTGATGGTGATTAACTGAAATAGAATCCGGTAGCTACAAAGGAAGCAATAGATGAGGACGGATGGTTAAACACGGGGGATATCGGTTGGATTTGCCCTTCCCATTCATTAGGCCGAAGTCGTAATTCTGGTGGCACTATTGTTCTTGAAGGCCGTGCCAAGGACACTATTGTCCTTTCTACAGGTTAAAAAAATAAAATAAGAAAAAGAGTTTCTCTATCTATTTCTTGTTTTTTTTTTTAAAGTTTATTTGAATGTTGGTTTTTTGAATGGTTAATAGGGGAGAATGTTGAACCAGAACAAATAGAAGAAGCAGCCATGAGAAGCAATTTAATTCAACAAATAGTTGTTATTGGTCAGGTAACACATCCATTTTTTAAACCTTCATTTCCATTTCCTCCTTTCAGATCCTTTTATTTTCCTTTAATAAAATACTATTAAGTTACATTTTTCTTCCCCAAGTGTAACTGATTTTTTGCCAGTTTGGTCCCAAAAAAAAACTCTTGCAATTTTAGTCCTTATTTGAGGTTCTTGTAACATTTGCGGTCCCTGATCCAATTGAAATGACTATTTTTTTTACCTGAGTATAACTGATTTTTGCATTTTTGGTCCCAAAGTATAGTCATTTTACTTGGAATAAGAACAGAAAACGTTACAAAAACCTCAAATAAGGACAAAAATGTAACAAATATTATTCTTAATAATATAATTTTATTTTTGATGTTACAAATGACAACTAGGATCAACGTCGGCTTGGAGCTATAATTGTTCCAAATAAAGAAGAAATTTTATTGGCATCCAAAAATTCATCTGATAATGGTAACGCTCAACTTACCAAACACCAAATGGCTGCCATCTTATCTCAAGACCTTCGTAAATGGTAACCAACCAACTTTACTTTATCTCAAACCTATTTTAACAAAATTTAGGCTAAATAAATGCAAGAAATAGCATCCTACTTTCATTCATTTATGTATGTATGTATTATAGGCAGCATGTTAATAATTTTCTTCTTAATGTTGAATTTGATGCATGCAGGACTTCAGATTGCTCATTTCAGGTGGGATCCATTCTTGTCATTGAAGACCCTTTTACGGTAATTCCACATGCATTCTATTTATTGTACCTTACCCCTTTTTTTTTTTTTTTACATAATTAATCTTTTTGATAAAATATGTTTCTTGGAATTTCAGATTGATAGTGGTTTGATGACTGCAACCATGAAGATCCGTAGGAACAAGGTTGTGGAGCTATATAAACAGGAGATAGATAATCTATTTAAGTAAAAAAAAAAAAAAAAATCTTGTGTTGTACTTTCTCTTTCTCGATTCACCCCTAATAATCTGTATCTTGTTTTTATTTATTTATAAGTTATGATATCTCATATTCTCTTTTCTCATGTCATTTTTTTAACAGAAGATGAATAAGATGATTGAAAATAATATGATCTAAATAAAATAAAATAAAAAGTAATTATCTTTTAATGAAAGGAAAAAAAGATAAACATCCAATAGATATAAAAAAGTAATTTCGTTTTTTTAGGTTTCTAATTTCTCCATTTTTGAGACTACAAAAAGCCAACACAACCCTGGTTCTTTCTTTCTTTCTTGATTATCTCAATTTTTTTCAATGTCGGTTTGTTGAGATTAAAAAAACGATTTAACAAGAAGCAAACGTAAAGGATTTCAATAGGATCTAGCTGATTAGAGAATGTTTCAATAACTCTTATGCTTAAAGAGTATCATACCATTAAATTTCTAACAAAAAAAATTATATATTCACTAAAGTCCCAATATTTTGAACGATTTGACAAAAAAGTCCTAAAGTTTATTTTTTTTGACAGTAAAGTCCTAATTGACGATTTGATAAGAAAGTCCTAAACTTTATTTGGTTGACAAAAAAGTCCTAATTACCGGCTAACCGGGGAAAAAGGGTAAAAGTGTCAAAAATGCCGGTAATTTGGACTTTACTGTCAAAAAAATAAAGTTTAGGACTTTCTTGTCAAATCGATGAAAATATTGGGACTTTACTGTATATATCCCTTTTTTTGCTTTTTATACTTAAGTTTATAATTTTTTTTACACTTTTTATTCTAAGTATATTTATTTTCATAACATACATATTTATATAGAAAAATCATATTTATATACCAAAAAATACTTAATAAAATATTATATTTACCCTTACACACCCATACTCATGGCTTATACAAGTCAACTTTAGCAGACGACGTTCACAATCGTAACAAGAGCCATGACTTTAGAAACCTAAATCCGTCATGAATGCATCACCAGTTACTCCAACCTCTCCGTCTCTGCGCCAGTCGCCGCCTTACATCTCACGGCAAGACTCTCCATGCCAACATCCTAAAGCTCGGCCTCGACCGCTATGGAGCCCTTCCCAATACACTCATCTCCATGTACGGCAAATGCGGCCTCATCAAAGACGCCGTCCAACTGTTCGACGAAATGCCTCAACGAGACGTAGTTTCATGGGCTTCTATTCTCACAGCTTACAACCAATCCAACCTCCCTAACCATGCCCTCTCCCTCTTCCCCTTCATGTCCACTCGAGATTCCTTGCAACCCGATCACTTCGTTTTCGCTAGCTTACTGAATTCCTGTGCTGCCTTAAACGCGCTACGAATCGGACAACAATTGCACGCCCAATTCATGTTATCCCCATTCTCATCTGACGATGTTGTCAAATCCTCCTTAGTTGACATGTATGCAAAATGTGGATCGGTGGACACTGCACGTTCTGTTTTCGATTCAATTTCTTCAAAAAATCCGATCTCTTGGACTACTCTGATTTCCGGTTATGCTCGGAGTGGAAGAAAATCAGAAGCTGTTGACCTTCTTCGAGACATGAAGGAATCAGATCTTTTCTCATGGACTGCTTTAGTCTCTGGATTAATACAAAGTGGTCACCTAATCAGCGCCTTTCATCTCTTCATCGAAATGAGAAAAGAAGGAATCAAAATCATCGACCCCTTTATTCTCTCCACCATCATCGTAGCTTCTGCTAATCTTTCATCACTCGAACTCGGTAAACAGGTTCATTCTTTAGTTCTCAAACTCGGTTTTCAATCCAGTTTATACATCAGCAATTCCCTCATCGACATGTATGCAAAATGTAGCGATATAATCGCAGCCAAAACTACCTTTCATGGTATTCTTACAAAAGATGTAGTCTCATGGACTTCAATAATCGTGGGGTTAGCTCAACATGGAAGAGCTCAAGAAGCATTATCGCTATACGATGACATGGTGTCCACTGGAATCAAACCAAACGAGGTAACATTTATTGGCTTGATTTATGCTTGTAGCCATGTAGGTTTAGTTTCCAAAGGTCGTGATCTTTTCAAATCGATGGTTGAGTGTTACAAATTAAACCCTAATCTTCATCACTACACATGTTTACTAGATCTATATAGTCGATCAGGGCATCTAGATGAGGCTGAGAATTTACTTAACTCCATGCCTTTTGAAATCGATGAGGCTGTTTGGGCTTCTTTTTTGAGTTGTTGTAAGCGATTTGGGAATACCCAAATGGGAATTAGGGTTGCTGATCGTGTAATGGAGTTAGGTGTTAAAGATCCTTCAACTTTCATAGTGTTATCTAATGTTTATGCGGGTGCTTTTATGTGGGAAAAAGTAGCAAAAGTTAGGAAGATGATGGTGTCCATGGATGTAAAGAAAGAACCTGGTTATAGTTGTGTTGATTTAGGTAAAGAAAGTGAGGTTTTTTATGCGGGTGAGACGTGTCATGTAATGAAAGATGAGATTTTGGTTTTGCTTAAAGATTTAGATGAGGAAATGAGGAGAAGAGGATATGTTCCTGATGTTAGTTTTGTGTTGCATGGTTTGGGGTTTAAAGAGTAGGAAAAACATTTTTTTTTTTTTTTTTGCATAGTGAGAGGCTATGTGTTGCTTAAGGGTGTTAAAGGGTTGCTTGTAAACAGTTTTTGAATGAAGTTTTTTCTTAGTCTTTAGATTATGTAATTATTTATGGTTAAATATGATTATAAAAATATATGAGGATATTTATTTATATATTATTTGATACAAACATTTGTAAGATTAGATGATTTGTCTAATTTAACCTGGTTATCTATTTTTTTTTTCACATATGGCCATTAAAATGATATAAATTTTAAAACTAAATATGAGTTCGACTAAAACTATAAAATTTAAATTAATATATATATATATATATATATATATATATATATATATATATATATATATACACACACACACAAGGTTCTAAATGGCGTGAGGCGTGGCGTGACGGCAAGACCAAGCCTTAAGCTTAACGAGTCATGGCGTTTTTCAAGGCGTGATGTAAGACGGCGATTTTGTATTAATTTAAAAGTATATTACCACATAAATATAAATTTATATTAAATATAACAATTTTTTAGAAGTGTTTGATCAATAACTAATAACAAAAAGTTAACAAAAACCACAATACTTGTATCTCCGATTTGAAAAGACATAACAAAGAGAAAAAACTGTGTCTCAAACGAAAAAACACGCGTCATAACACGTCATAACGTGCCATGGCGCGTCATATCACGCCATAACGCGCCATATATATATATATATATATATATATATATATATATATATATATATATATATATATATATATATATATATATAGGATTAAATAAATTTAATATCAAAAAACGTATCTAAAAATTAAAAGGGAAAATGACTCTTGAGGGTAATTAACTTTTGCGTTTGTACTCATTTGGTCCCTTTTCTTTTTTTTGTATTCAATATACCATCGAACTTGTTGTTGGTGTTTACCATAGCCCTTTTGACCGGCTTTTGACCTGTGATAGCCGGTCAAAGGGTTATGGTGAACACAGACAACAAGTTCGATGGTATATTGAGTACAAAAAAAAAGAAAAGGGACCAAATGAGAACAAAAAAAAAGAAAATGGTGTTCTCATTTGGTCCCTTTTCTTTTTTTTTGTACTCAATATACCATCGAACTTGTTGTCTGTGTTCACCATAACCCTTTGACCGGCTATCACAGGTCAAAAGCCGGTCAAAAGGGCTATGGTAAACACCAACAACAAGTTCGATGGTATATTGAATACAAAAAAAAAGGGACCAAATGAGTACAAACGCAAAAGTTAATTACCCTCAAGAGTCATTTTCCCAAATTAAAATACCATATGATATTATTAAACTACCTTTCCAAAATTAAAGATGATCTTCGCAGCATCCCATAGGTTGAAGAAGGATGAAGTTGTACCTTCATATAGGTGGTAACACTCCTAAAGCTAATTAGATTGTTAATAAATTACTAAAGATAAGTTTGTTAAGGTTCTTGAAATTGAAATGAAGATGCTGACTACGACGAGTTTGATGATGATGAGGTGTGCTTAATTAAAGTATGAGTTTGGATATATTTGTGAATTTTAAACCTAATTAAAATATGAGTTCGAATATAATTATGATTTTTATAGTTTTTGATGAATATATAGGTAGTTGTAAAAATTATAAGGATATTGACGGAATGTTGAAAGTTTGTAAAGATATACATGAAATTTATTTTAAATAAAAGGAAAGAATTTATATTATTACACCATCCTTTGAAAAGAAACCGAGGGTGATGTTTGGTATGTGGAATGGTTTTTGAGAGGTTTTTAACATCAACATTACCAATGGCTAAGAATGATGTCAGGGATGTAAGACGTAGAGATGTAAGATGTAGATAATACAGCCTCTACAAGATAGACACGTTGCTTTCAATTATGGCGTCAAATATTAAAAAAAAAAAAAAAAAAAAAAAAAAAAAAAAAGTCCACACCAAATGATCTCCTACATATAAAATGTCAGCTCTCAATGGACAATATTATATAGTGTTGTTTGATTAGGAGGTTGTTTGAGATTTTATCTAAAAATGGTTTATTAATTTATTGACTTTTTAGTTAAAAAAATTATTTGAATATATAAGGACTATTAAAGTAACTTTTTGTTAACTATTTGAAAAAAAAAAAATTTAAGAATTTTTAACTTCTTAAAACAATTTATAACTTATTAAGTTGAAAATGAGATTTTAAGGAGTCAAACTTCTTTTTTGTTGTAAGTTAATCCAAACATTTTTTTAAAAAACAACTTGTTGACTTTTGTCACTATAACAGCTAATTCAAACAATTTTTTTTTGTTTTCATAAATCAATAAGTTCTATCTAAAAGTCTTTTTGAAGTTCAAAATGAAATCTCAAACATCATCTACATAAGAAAAACATATATTAGCAAACAGGAAGTAAAGACATAACCAAAATAACTAGGTAAGTGCAAACATGCAATGAATGTCTTGAGGAATTAAAATTCAATGGATTGGGAAAATGAATGAATTATTAAATATCATGTTTTTCAAACGAATTTTAATCTAAATCTTAAACTAACTTTTTTTTTTGGAACCGGCAATTATATTAAAACAGTGACCCTAGCAAGATGCTAGGGACCAAAATATACATCGTACATAGGAGCATAACAAAAAGAACACACCACCAGCTATATACAACTAATAGGTGACATACACCACTTCTCCCACACGATAACATCACCTCTGCGCATCCTAAATTTTCGCCAGCTAAAAACCATCGATTTAATACAGTCCACAGTCTTCGCCGGTGTCGAATTCATTCCTTTGAATATCCTGTCATTCCTCTCCTTCCAGAGACTCCATAATGTTTCATATAGAATACAAGTCAATATCTCTTTCTTTTTTGGGCAATGACCCCAATTCCGGGCAAAATCCAAAACGTCGGTAACTCCAGAAAACTGTTTGGCAGGAATGCCACACCAGAAAAGCACCCTGTTAATTGTGTCTTCCGCAAAAGGACACGATGTGAGGATATGGTTTGATGTTTCCACGATGTTGCTGCATAACCCGCACATCGGGGAAGGAACCTGGATGTTTCGTTTTTGTAACTCCTAAGCCGAAGGAATCCGTCCCTGTTTTGCCCGCCATATAAAGCTTACTACTTTTTTCGGGGCTGAGTTTAACCACCAAAATCTTTATCTAACTACATCAGTGTCTCCAAGGAGACTTAAATACATAAATGCATGATAGCAAGTATTATTTTAAACTCTAGAGTCTAGACAAAAGTTGTGTTTGGAGTAATTAAGATATATGTCAAGCTAAGCCCCTCAAGTTTTGTTAAAAGAACCTTTACAACTGTAGTGTAAATTAAATACAAACTTGGGGGGTCAAAGTGTACATAAAGAGAAGAAGCGTAGCAGTATCTACACGTTACGACGTCGTCCTGCTGTCGTACGACGACTACCTGTAGACGGTAAAGAGTCAACTGTCATGATGTTCTTGTAAAGAGACTCCAATTTAGGGGTTTTCCAAAATCTTCAGCTGATACGACCGGGAATCTCCCAAAATGGAAGGTAATCAGGCGGTATCCGGCGGCGGAGGTGGAGGAGGTGGAGGAGGACCAGCTCCCTTTCTTCTAAAGACGTACGATATGGTTGACGACTCCATGACCGATGAAATAGTGTCGTGGAGCACAAACAGGAACAGTTTCGTTGTGTGGAACCCTCCTGAATTTGCTCGCCTGTTGTTGCCAACTTATTTCAAGCACAATAACTTTTCCAGCTTCATTAGACAGCTCAATACATATGTAAGTGATTGCTGTTATGATTCTGTTTACATTCTCTCGTTTTTTGATCAACTATTTAGAAGAACTTCAACCTAATTTTATCTTGATTCATTCAATTTTAGATCGTTAGTTTTATAGGATATTTGATCGATCTAGTATTGATTTTGATTAGGACGACAAGTTTTGCGAATCAGGTATTTTCTCGAGAATATCGTAGGATTTTGCTTGAAGAAACGAAAGCCTAATTTTAGCTACTAGAGTAATCGAATTTCACTTTCTGAAGATGAATGATTCCGTTTAACAGGGTTTCAGGAAGATCGATCCTGAAAGATGGGAATTCGCGAACGAAGAATTCGCTAAAGATCAAAAACACCTTCTGAAGAACATTCATCGAAGAAAACCAATTCACAGCCACAGTAATCCACAATCTTCAACCATCGATCCCGAAAGAGCAGCTTTTGAAGAAGAAATCGATAAACTCACACGTGAAAAAACTTCACTCGAAAAAAACATCACGAGATTCAAACAACAACAACCAGTTTCAAAGCTCCAAGTCGAAGACCTCACTCACCGAGTCAACACCATCGAAGAACGCCAAGACACACTCCTAACATTCCTCAAAAAAGCCGCTCAAAATCCCGATTTTGTCGAACACCTTGCTCAAAAGCTCGAATCAATGGATTTTTCAGCCGATAACAAAAAAAGAAGATTTTTCCCCGAAGATAATAATAATACTAATACCAATAGTCTCCCTCAGAGCCCATCTAGACCAGATTTCGGAAACATTTTTCATCGTGATTTTTCAAATAAGCTTCGATTAGAGTTATCGCCAGCTGTTTCTGACATAAACTTTGTATCAAACAGCACTCAAAGCTCAAACGAAGATAATGGAACTGGAAGCCCTCAAATCATAGTATCTGAAAGGACACATGGCAGCCTTCCATTTAATCAAGAAACCCAAGAACTTTCAGATAGCTGCACTTCATTTGGCTTCAACATGGATTCTTCTTTCATAAACAAAACATGTTTAGATTCCAATAAAGACACCACCAAAGGCCACGATTCATGTCAACTGAATCTAACTTTAGCATCTTGTGTTTCACAAATCGACACGTGTCAGGATACCGACACAATGCCACAGTCATTTGAGGAGATCGGAAAGCCGCCGGAGTGGGCGGCGGCAGCCGCCAGAGTCCCGGAAAAGAACACAACTCCGGCGGCTCCGGTGGCACCTGCAGCTGCTCAGGCGAGGGTTAATGATGTTTTCTGGGAGCAGTTTTTGACTGAAAGACCGGGTTCTTTGGATGTTGAGGAAGCGAGTTCGAATCTGAGGGCAAATTCGTCATTTGAGAATTCGAGGAATTTGCAGAATCTGACTCTTTGAGGAAGAAGCTACTTATGTATCTCCAGGTTCTTTTCTCTGTTTGTATAACTCTTATATATTAGTCAACTTTAATTTAATGTACATTATTTATGTGTTTACTAATTTATATGTTTAGTTTGAACTTTGAATTGAATAAGATGATGTGAAAAAATTCGTTATCCTTTGATTAGGGATATTTAAGGTATGATAGTATTTGCTTCCACTTGTATCAATCATTATATGCAAATTAGTTTTACCAAGTTATTTGTAATATGTTGTATGATGAAATAATAATGTTTGTTTTTAGCTTCAAGAAGTACTGATACATAAAGATGAAGAATTAAAGTAGTTAAAATCATGGTCATAATATAACCATTTTTTTTTTGTCATATATAGGTATTTAGTTTTAAAAAAAGTTAATATCAAAATGACAAAATGACATGGTATTTCGTATTTCCAAATAATGTACGTTTATCAATAGTTTTTCCATATAATTTTACTGTTGTTATGTTTATATCAATCTTTTATAAAAGAGAGTTTTATCTAATAAAATAATATGGTAGGTTGAACTACATGTACTTATTTGTCCAAAAAGTAGCATGTCATGACTATCATAAAAATTTCAAGAGAAACCTACCCTACCGTTGAAAATCAGAACCCGAACAAGATGCCAAGCGTTTTAAACATGATAAGACAAGACAATAGTCGGGAGCTTCAAATGTGAAAAATAATCGACAAAAAAGAAAATCTTGTTACATGTGAATTAGTAGAATTTTAACATTTGGTATGTGAGATATTTGTTTAATGAGTTTAATTTAAACAAGTTTTCATATTGCGTTATTCGTAAAATTTTAATCATATTTATAATTTTGTTCCTAAATAATCATGTAATAATAATCAACTTATAGAATGTTAAAAAAAAAAAAGGGGGGTGGGGGGGGGGGGGGGGGGGGGGGGGGGACGAATCAACGAATCTTACATTCTTTTCATGATTTAAGCAAAAAATAAGCTATTGAGCCAAGATAATCGTGATTTTTGCATATTACATTTGCGAACTCTGAAACGAGTTCGTTTTAGAAAAATCAAATTTTACTCATAGATGTCATTTGCAAAAATCCAATTTACATGTACAAATTCTTTTAAAAAATCATCTTTGTTGAAGGTTTTTGTGTGTGTATGTTTCAGAGGTCTTCAAAAATCATTTCCACCGCAATTTTTTTTAATATTGTACTTTTACCTACAAAAATAACAAAAGAAAGAAGATTTCTCACATCTAAAAAATCTTTTTAAAAAAGGTGATAATATATATTTTTTTTGTTATTACGTAGGTCAAAAATACAATATAAAACTTCTGTGTTGTGGAAATGATTTTTGAATATTTCTAACAAAAAATCTTTAAGAAATTATGATTTTTTAAAAGAAAATTGCAAATGAAATTCGATTTTTATGGTAAAACTTGAATTTTTGTCTAAATCTTAAACTAGCAGGAATGATGTCATTCTGACAAGTCAGTAATAATAATAGATATGATAATAATAGATAGTGACACATGAAATTGAAATAAAGGAAACAAAAAAATAACACTGTTTCAGTCCATATATGGGCACCATTTTGCGCTCCCTCTAACAACTTGCCACAACTGCAGATACCATAAATTTATATGCTTTACTTGGAGGAAAACTACAAGAGCATTGTTTTACAACATTTCATCATTTTCACCGTTTGCCCAAATACATCTCAATGTATTAAACACAACATTAAACTTAATAACTGTCATTTGGTTTATATGCCTCCATTTGGTAGTTTGTTCTTTGCTTCGGTAGCAACCTTGACTCATTTCGTTGTGGAATCTTCGGGTAATTTTGTTCCAAAAAGAAGACCCGCATTCGTAGAAATCAACCATCGAGTCTTCATGTACATCGACCTATGCACAAGTCAAAGTCACCTCCTCACTAGTCGGGCTCCAAGGATAAGGGTTTAAGGAAGCCATTTTGAGAGAAGTTTATGAGTGTTGAATGTTTGAGAAAGAAAAAAACTTGAAGGTTTGAAAGTGGTGAAAAATAAAGACAGATGTTAGTATTTATTTTGGTTGTAAAATGTTTTAAAACTTGAAATTAAAAAAAAAAAAAATGAGTGGTTTTTGAAAAATAAAGTAAAAAAAGCTAATGTCTTGCCAAGTTCGGCATGTCAAAGTAGCAGTCCTGTGTTTGCCAATGTGAATCATCCTCTTGCCAAGGTAGTGCCAAAGCCATTAGCTCTAGCCTTAGAGCATCTCCAACCCATCCTTAAATACTTTTTTTTTTCTATTTTCTTCCTCATTCTTCTCCAACCCTACCCTATTTCTCCCTCCATATTTGGAGATATGAATAGTATCACCCCATATATGAGGTAATACTATTCATATCTCCAAATATGGGGATGAAGTTTTGGTTGTCGGGTTTAATCCCTAATTTTATATATTTATACATTTGTAGTTTATTTTATCTATTAGATTTAATTTGAATATAATGTTTAATATTTATAATATTATAATAAATTATATTAATTAATCAAAAATATAAAATTTATTTTTATTTGTTAAAACTAAATTAGTAGAGGGGTGTGTTTGACAATCTATCTAAGTTGAAATAATAGAATATACTTGGAATATATTTTTCGTGGTTAAAAATGCGGTAAAAAATGAAGTATGGTTGAAGATGAAACACTATTTATCCCATTTTTTACTCCATTTTTTGGGGGGAAAATGAGGGTGGGTTGGAGATGGTCTTAAAAACTCAGTAATTTTGTCTTTTTTCTAAAAAATATATAAATCTTATCAGAAATATTTGGCAATGATTGTAATATCATCATGCTTGAAAAAGAACAAGTGGCAACCTTTGTTTCACCATTATCAATAGTATGCTTGAGTTCAAAGAAATCATATCCATTTCAATCATAATCTTATGCTTGCCCAAAAAAGCTCATTCTAACATCTTGAAATGTTAGGTTTTGGGATCTGTGTAAATATGTAATCAATTTTTGTTACGAGTCGTATAAACTTTTATAAATAAATAAAAATCCTCTAGTTATATATAAATGATATCGACATCATAGAAAACAAAATGAGAACAAAAAATAAAATAAAATAAATCCAATGATGGATTCCATCACTTCTCCACTCCCAATTTCTTTCTTTCTCTCTAGTGTGTGATAGTGAGAAACCGTGTCTCTAACAGTATTATTTGTGGGCTTGTTGAAATGCCTCTAATAATATTATGTTACTAGTTAAGTTTTGTTAAGAGTTTGAATTAGCAATTACTAAATTGACATGTTATTATTATCTGAACAAATTCTGAACTTAATTACGTTTGTACAATATAAAGAATCCATGTTTATACTATGATCTCAAGTCAATCTCGTCAACTAACTATGCAACAAAGTTAAACACTTCTAGAAGAAAGAGCTAATCATTTGTTTGCCGAATAAAGTTTCTTTTAATTTATATAATAAGATATATTTTTATTAACTTATATAATTATATATTTGTTGGTATCAACTTGTGCAACCAAAATAATAAAATAACACACAAATTCATAACAAACTAGTAACAAAGTAAATAACATGTTTATTTGTTGGCTCTGATACCACTATTGGGTTTTTGATACGATATAAAAATTTGTTTTTTCATAAAAAACTGGTAATGAAAAACTTTAAAAATAACATGTTTATTTTTAGTTCATAACAAAACCGAACCATCATGGATCCATTTATAGAGGTTAAAATGAAATAAAACCAACCATATGATGTTTTAGAGATAACATTTAAAGCCTTTGAACTCACTTGGTTTTTGGGTGTTGATGAAGATAACAAAATATCAAAGTATATGATCTTCTCTACAAGTATCCACCATCAAAAGTAAGGCGTTTTGAATGTTAGTTCCTTCTTGTATTCTTGAGTGTCTAAAGCCTTTAAGTGTTTAACTCAATTAAGCACTAAAGGGAAACAACTCAAGAGGTCTTCTAAACACCAAACTAACTTCAAAAGAGAGAGAGGAAGAAGAGAAGAAGAACCCACGGTTCTAGAGAGAAAATAGAGGAAGAAGAAGAGTTTCACTCTTGAAAAAATGCAAGCCTCATGCATCTCTTATATAGCCCATGAAAAGTAAGGTCTAACCATTAAAATAATCTAAAGTAATGGTAGCCTTTAGAAGCATGGGAGAAAAAAATAGAAGGTTGAAAAAACAACCTCCCACACCATCATTATGCCTTTTAAAAAGTAAGATTCTTTATTTTTTATAAACTCCAAGTTTATAAAATATAAACTTTGTCTTTACGTAAAAGACAAAAGAATCCAACTAGTCCAAAATGTTGTGCATGACTTATTAATTCATTCCATATGAAATAATAACTAGGAATACTTTCTTATAATTATTATTTTCACAAAACAATAATTATTCCCTAATTAAAATACGAGAATCGATATTATTTATTAATAACCATATTAATAATAAATATACAAAATATGCCAACTTGATAAAGGTGTGACCCTATATGATCATATATTATTAGCAATATCACTTCAAAATGATTCTTGGGCATATAGATCCAACAACCCGTAAGTCGAAGGCACCAATTCTGGTCTATTAGTTTTGGTGATCTGTTAGTAGAGGGGTACCTTAGGGACTGTATATAGTCATGTAGGATAGACTGAGGACTCTTGATCCAAGATCTCTTACATGTTCCTTATTTGGTTGTGGTTCTAGAGTAGGATCACCTGTCCGGGTGACTATCTCGCCTCTGAGTATATACAGTCAAGCATTCATTGGATTGTTGATATTTAGTATGTTGTTATGTTGTAGTGATCTGTTAGATATGTCTTCTAGTATTAAGTATGCTACTATGTTGTAGTGATCTATTAGATCTGTGTTCTGGTATTGAGTATGTTGTTATGTTGTAGTGATTTGTTAGATCTGTGCTCTGGTTTCGAGTATGTTGTTATGTTGTAGTGATCTATTAGATCTGTCTCCTGGTATTGAGTATGTTGCTTTGCTGTAATAATTTGTAGAAATTTATGTTATATGTGCTTGATGGTTATCATCTATGGAGTGCCCTTAAGGACTTTGTGTAGTTATGTAGGATAGTCTGAGAACTCTTGGTCTAGGATCTCTTGCTTGTTCCTTGTTTGGTTGTGGCTTTAAAGTAGGATCATCTATTCGGGTGGCTATCTCACCTTTGGTTACTTATGGTTACGCATTCTATGGATGTTAGATGGTAGCAAGATTGTATGTCGTGAAAGGACTAGTAGGAGGTAGTGAGTTGTATGATTGTTGTTTTCTTGTATTATGTGCCTACTTGATCCTGATTGTTTATATGTCGACATGCTGTGTTTGGTTTGGTTGAGGCGGCCATGCTTTGTGTTGTAGGCTAAGATACCCGGTGCGGGCTGCCTGTAAGCCATAGGCGGTAGGCCAACAAAACCTGGTATTCCAACCCGGATAGATTGAAGGCCTATGAGGCAGTTCAGTCAGGCCGAAGGCCCGAATAGCGGCAGTTATGCATGCTTATATGTTTACCGTATGAGTTATTTTGGGGGAAACTGTAACGACCCAATTTTCACGTCCAAAAATTTCGTTTTTAAAACATTACTTTAGAAAAACATTAATAATTAAAACATTGTTTGGTCAAACCACTTCACAACGTAAACCATGTCTAAAAGCCAAATCATACAACCAATCAAAATATCATAGTATAATTCCAAGAGAAATCTTGTAAATGCGGAAACCAGTGTATGTGTATGATGTGCTGCTACCGCGCCAGCTCCTTCCCCTTCGATGAAGAGGTACCTGAAACCAAAATTGTAAACTGTAAGCACAAAGCTTAGTGAGTTCCCCCATAATACCTTATACCATGCAAGCATATAACATACAACATTCAGCTAGGAGTTACGGGCCTCGCCCACACTTGTGAAGATACAGGCCCTGCCCACACTTCGGTATCCGGGAGATACGGGTCTCGCCAACACTCGTGAAGATACGGGCCCTTCCCACACTTCGCTAACCGGGAGATACGGGCCTCGCCCACACTCTACTATTTGGGAGATACGGGCCTAGACCACACTCCACTCTCGGAGAGATACGGGCCTTGCCCACACTCAACCGCTAACTCATAATATACAAGTAGCACACAGACAACAAGTATAGACAACTCTATCATACCGACACATATATCATACTTAACTAAACCAAGAGATACGGGCTCGGCCCACACTCTAGTGCTAACATCTCGTCTACACGGGTCGGCCTTGGTGCCTTAGACCCGTTCCTACTGGAAGGAAACTCACCTCGAAGTAGCTGCTGGTCTGCATGGGAATTGACTGACTGCTGCTGCTGCTGCTCCGGAAATCCTCCGGCTATAATTCCCACAAAACACTCAATCAAACACTGCTAACTGACCCTCGGGTAAATTGACCATTTTACCCTTGATCAAGTTAAAAGTCAAAGCCAGAGTCAACTTTCAGTTGACCTGACTCGCCGAGTTGGCTCCCCGACTCGCCGAGTCCTTATCCAATCAATTGACCTGCAACCCGTCTCTACTCGTCGAGTTGGGCGTTGACTTGACGAGTTCTCCTTCTAAACTGATATCTAAGTCCTTCATCCTACTCGCCGAGTTGTATGAACAACTCGCCGAGTTCATCTTCATCTGATGAACAATTTATGATGTGACTCGCTGAGTTGTATGAACAACTCGCCGAGTCTGTTCTTGATCTAAGAAGATTGTCTTGAACTCGCCGAGTCAGGGCGTTGACTCGCCGAGTTCCTTCATGGGTGAGTTCGGCTACCAACTCACCGAGTCCACCCAGGACTCACTACTCAACTCGACACAACGAAAAGGGAACAACTCGGAGACTCGCGACCAGACTCGCCGAGTTAGATGAGCGACTCGTGGAGTCTGCTTCATGCAAATGCCAAATAAGCGATTTTGCTCGAATCTAGTTCATGCCTTTCATAGATCTGGGCTCCTAGGGCCTGGTTTACACGTAAAGTTTCCAACTTTACGTGTAGATCATCACCAATAAAGGTTCTAAGGCTCAAAGTGCACCAAAAGGAGTAGATCTAGGGCTTGTGTGCAATATGACTCCATAAAGGCAGTAGATCCAAGCTCCAGGGACTGAATAGGGTCTAGATCTAAAGGCTAACAACTTGAATCAACTAAAAATGCACAACCAAGCTTGGGACATGGTTCAAAAAGGACTTTAATGGAGTAATAAGCATAGAAACAGAGGGAAAACGAGTTATACCTCCAAGGAATTACTAAGAGAACACGGAGATGCTTGGCTTCCTTCCCTTCCTCTTGATCTACTCCTCTTCCTTCCCAAAATCTTCAAGGAAACACACTAAAAAGCCTCAAACTCATAAGAACAAGGGTTATAATGTATGGAGAGCTTCTGAGGGTGAAGGGGGCGGAGTTGGGGCGCAAATGGTCGTTTAAATAGGGTGCAAACCCTTGGAAATTAGGGTTTCATCAGACAGCGCGGACTCGCCGAGTCCATAATATGGACTTGCCGAGTCGCCAACTTAACCGCGTCCCAAGTCTCGTCTCTACTCGGCGAGTCGAGCCTCCAACTCGCCGAGTCCAAGGCCAATAATACAAAATACTCAGATAAATGTTACATAACAGGAACCAGGTGCTACAAATCTCCCCCACTTATTTTAGACTTCGTCCTCGAAGTCTGCTGCTCGATCTTGAAACAGCTCGGGGTAATGCTCCATCATCTCTTCCACCGGCTCCCAAGTCCACTCTGATCCCTTCCGGTGTTGTCATTGCACATTCACGAGTTTCACTCGCTTGTTCCTCAAATCCTTCGACTTCCTGTCGAGGATTGCGACTGGGCGCTCAATGTAATTCAGGCTGTCATCAACCTGTATATCCTCTAACGGCACTACCGCTGAATCGTCCACTAGGCACTTCTGCAGCTGAGAAACATGGAAAGTGATGTGGATCTGGCTGAGCTCAATTGGCAGATCCAGCCTATACGCCACCTTGCCCACCCGGGCTACAACCCTGAACGGCCCAATATACCTCGGGCCCAACTTGTCCCGCTTCCTGAATCGAATGACGCCCTTCCAAGGCGACACCTTCAGGAGAACCATATCCCCAACCTGGAACTCCAGGTCGGATCGGCGCTTGTCGGCGTAACTTTTCTGCCGACTCTGCGCGGTCTGAAGCCTGCTCCGAACCTGCTGAATCCTCTTGGTAGTCTTGAGCACCACTTCGGTGCTCCCCATGACCCTCTGACCAACCTCTCCCCAGCATATCGGGGTCCTGCACCTTCGTCCGTACAACATCTCGAATGGAGGGGGGTCGATACTCGCGTGGTAGCTATTGTTGTACGAGAACTCAGCCAAGAGAAGATAAGTATCCCAGCTACCACCGAAGTCTAGCACGCACGCCCGCAACATATCCTCTAGAGTCTGGATGGTCCGCTCGCTCTGACCATCTGTCTGTGGGTGGAAGGCGGTGCTAAAATGTAACCGAGTGCCCAACTCATCATGAAATCTCTTCCAAAACCTGGAAGTGAACCGCACATCTCGATCTGATATCACTGACACTGGCACCCCGTGCCGCGCTACTATCTCCCTGATGTAGATATCTGCCAGTTTTTCGGCCGAGATGCTCTCCTAGATCGGAATAAAATGGGCGCTCTTGGTCAATCGATCCACGATGAACCAAATCGAATCTACTCCACGCGCAGTCCTGGGAAGCTTCGTGATAAAATCCATCATGATATCTTCCCATTTCCACAGTGGAATATCCAACGGCTGCATCTTACCATGCGGCCTCTGATGTTCGGCCTTGACCTTCCTACAGGTCAAGCACCGCTCGACGTACCAAACCACATCCCGCTTCATGCAGGGCCACCAATAATCTAGATGGAGATCCCTATACATCGTCGTCGCCTCTAGATGAATAGAGAATCGGGATTTATGCGCCTCTTCCATCAAGATCTGGGGCACGCCTCCGAGATACGGCACCCACACACTACGGTGTAGTGTCAATAGTCCTCGGCTATCATAATCGAAGGAGGAAACCTGACCCACCACACGCTCGCTCTTCCGATGCTCCTCCTTGATAGCCTCCTGTTGAGCCTCCCGAATTTGCTCCAACAGGGGAGTCATTACGGTCATCCTCATGCAAATATCCCTGATCGGCGCCGCCTTGCGGCTAAGCGCATCGGCCACCACAATGACCTTCCCAGGGTGGTAAAGGATCCGACAATCATAATCTTTCACCACGTCCAACCACCGACGTTGCCTCATGTTCAGATTCGGCTGATCCATGAGGTACCTCAAACTCTTGTGGTCCGTGTAGATGGTACATCGAACCCTGTAGAGGTAATGCCACCAAATCTTGAGGGCAAAAACCACCGCCCCCAACTCCAAATCATGCGTCGGGTAGTTCGCCTCGTGGGGCTTGAGCTGCCTCGAAGCGTAGGCAATGACATGCCCCCTCTGCATCAGTACCGCGCCCAACCCTGAAATGGACACGTCACAGTAAACCACAAAATCCTCTACGCCCTCTGGCAGGGCTAAGATTGGCGTCTCGCACAATCTCTATCTCAGCGTCTCAAACGCAGCCTGCTGCTCGGGTCCCCACCGAAAGACTACGACTTTCTTCGTCAGCCGCGTCAGGGGTACGACTATCTTGGAGAAATCATGAATGAATCTCTGATAGTAGCCTGCTAATCCCAGGAAGCTCCAAATCTCGGATGGAGACTTAGGAACCTCCCATCTCATCACGGCCTCGACCTTGGCCGGGTTGACTAGAATCCCGTTCTGGTTGACAAGGTGTCCGAGAAATTACACCTCGCGCAACCAAAACTCACACTTGGAGAACTTGGCATACAAGCTCTCCCTCCTCAGGGTCTCCAATACCTCTCTCAGATGCTCCTCATGCTCCTCCTGTGTCTTGGAATAAACCAAGATGTCGTCAATGAAAACTATCACAGACCGACCCAGCATCGGTCTGCATACGCGGTTCATGAGGTCCATGAACGCGGCAGGAGCATTGGTGAGCCCAAACGGCATCACCACGAACTAATAATGGCCATAGCGCGTCCGAAACGCGGTCTTCTGTGCATCCTCCTCTCTGACCCTCATCTGATGGTATCCCGAACGCAAATCGATCTTGGAAAACCAAGACGCTCCCTGAAGCTGGTAAAAGAGATCATCAATCCTCGGGAGTGGGTAACGGTTCTTCACCGTTACCTTATTCATCTCCCGGTAGTCTATGTACATCCGGTGCGACCCATCCTTCTTCTTCACAAACAGGATCGGGGCTCCCCAGGGTGAACTGCTCGGACGAATAAATCCCTTGTCTAGCAGCTCCTGCAGCTGCGTAGACAACTCTTGCATCTCGGGAGGAGCCAACCGATATGGTGCCTTGGTTATCGGAGCCGCACCAGGAACGAGGTCAATCCTGAACTCTACCTGTCGTTCCGGAGGTATCCCAAGAAGCTCCTCTGGGAAAACAACTGCGAAATCTCGAACCACTGGAACCTCGCTTACTGTCGCCTTACCCGCCTCCCGGGTATTAATCACATATGCGACATATCCTGCGCATCCCTGCTGAAGATAGCGTCTAGCCCTCGCTGCTGAACATACAGTGGGTCCGCAATGTGGCCTCTCGCCATGAATCACCAACTCTCCCCCACCTGGGGTCCTGACTCGCACTAGCTGCTGTGCGCAGTCTATCACCGCCCCATTAGGGCTCAACCAATCCATGCCTATAATCACCTTGTTCCCGCGCAACGGAATGGGAACCAAGTCTACCAAGTAGTGCTCCTCAAACAAACGCAATACGCAATCCCGAAACACCATCGATGCTCGCACCGATCGATCATCAGCAATCTCTACCTCTAAAGGGCAATCCAATATGCCTGAAGACTTAGGAAACTTCTTGCTAAGCTCAAGGGAAACAAATGATCGGGAGGCACCCGAGTCGAACAACACCTGAACTGGGATGTCGTTCACATGGAACGATCCTAATGCATACATATACACACAGAGCACATATCAATATCATAACATCATAAAATAAAGTAGAAGGAAAGAATCATACCCGTCACCACGTCGGGTGCGGCGCGTGCCTCCTCGGTAGTCAGCTGAAATGCCCGACTCCTCACCATCGGAGCCTCTGCCTTGCCTTGCCGGCCATCAGTGATCCGCAAGGTCGTTGGAGCTGGCGCCTTTACTGGCGCAGATGTTGTCAACTGGGGGCAATTGTCCTTCTTGTGGCCCCTCTGGTTGTAGTGAAAACACAACAACTCCGAAGTCTGAATAGCCGAAACAGGAGTAGTACAATCCCTGCTAAAGTGCCCTGCCTTGCCGCACTTGTAGCAGCCTGCTGATCCCATCCTACATGCTCCCTCATGCGTCCTGTCGCATTTCCCGCAGCAGCCAGGTCCCCCTTGGCCTTTCGGCCTCCCATCTGATCCCCTGGGCTTCTTTCCTGAATCCCTAATCACCTGCCCCGCCTCTGCGTTCCTCTTCCGAATGTGCTCTAAATCGATCTCCCTTTCCCTCGCCATGGCAATCATGGACTCCAGGGTAGGGCAAGCTGAAAAGCTAACATGCTCCCGGATGTCAGCCCGTAGCATATCATGATAATGGGTCCTCCTCATATCCTCGTCACCCGCATACTGGGGCACCTACAAAGCCCTCTCCCGGAACTTGGCGGTGATCTCCGCCACAGTCTCCGTCGTCTGCCTCATGTCCAAAAACTCCCTGGCCAGCTGCTGAAGCTCGACAGCCGGTGCAAACTCTGCCCTGAATCTAGTCACAAAATCCGACCAAGTCATAGCCTCGATCGCTGAGGCTCCCAACGAGTCACCCACAATGGGGTCTTTCACCCCGTGGAAATCCGACGCACCACTGCCCCTGAAGTCCTTAAAGGACAGCGTGCGAGATCCCGACTGGCCAGATGCCATGTCACTCCTGAACGCCCTGAGGCGATCCTCCATCAGCTCGATGATCCCTTCCTTGATCGACCCGAAGATAATGGGGGTCGACTCAAGGATACCCCTGGTGATCTCTGACGCGATGAACTCGCATAGTCCCTCATCTACTGGCTCGGAACTTGATCCCGAACCTGACCCCTCTCCTGAATTGCCATCTATCGGCCTCGATCGTAGTACCACCATTCTGCAATACATAATAACAATCATTAGTGATACTGATACTTCTTGAGGGATCACAACTACTTATAAGTTCCCTGGTCTTATCTTAGCCTTCCTTGGTTCGGGTACGGATCCTCTGCTTTCAGTAGTACGGGCCCATACTACCTTCCACATCTATCTGTACCTTCTTCAAGGACTGTCTCGACTCCACCAGATCCCTTCCACTACGGCTGATCACTGCTATACTTATCCTAGGCTTGCCCTAGGGAAATCTCAGGCTCCACCCTACCAGGTCCTCAGCTGCTGAAGGCCTCTTAGTAGTGCCAATTAACCATTACCTGAATACCATCACATGTGGTGAGGCTCGGATAATCCTTCGAGTAACAGGCTCATCCCTACAACGGTTAGACTCAAACGAGAGCTGCGCAATAGGGCCAAATCCAGCACTCTAAGATTATTCAACCCTGATCACATGTGACGTGACGTATTCACCTAATGGCTAACTCCCACCACTCAGAGTCCCTCAAAGCACAAAGCAAGCAGCATTCGAACTAAGGGAACAATCTCAGGCAAATCTGCTCTCATAGAGAGAAACTGATCTAGCATACAGAGCTAAACTCATACTATCAGGCATAACCTAACAGGCTATCCTACTGTTGTCTACTCGATTCTAGCATGCAATTTTCATACACTGAAGCACATAAAGCAGGCACATAAGGCATCACTACTAGATCCTTAGTCCTATTCTAGCATGATGTTCTACTGAAACTGATAAACACAACATAAGCTTGTATGGGTACTTTGGGGAATACTTACTTGAGCTCGGCCGGTTGCGCACATCACACACTTCGTTTCTTCTTAAAATACTTTACTTGACCTTTTAGAAAACGTTTTCTTTTTCAAAATCTTTTGACCCCTCGATTTGAGTTCAGACACCCCCCGAAGGTGTGTCTGAATCCCTCAAACCAGGGCTCTGATACCAACTTGTAACGACCCAATTTTCACGTCCAAAAATTTCGTTTTTAAAACATTACTTTAGAAAAACATTAATAATTAAAACATTGTTTGGTCAAACCACTTCACAACGTAAACCATGTCTAAAAGCCAAATCATACAACCAATCAACATATCAAAGTATAATTCCAAGAGAAATCTCGTAAATGCGGAAACCAGTGTATGTGTATGATGTGCCGCTACCATGCCAGCTCCTTCCCCTTCGATGAAGAGGTACCTGAAACCAAAATTGTAAAATGTAAGTACAAAGCTTAGTGAGTTCCCCCATAATACCTCATACCATGCAAGCATATAACATACAACATTCAGCTAGGAGTTACGGGCCTCGCCCACACTTGTGAAGATACGGGCCCTGCCCACACTTCGCTATCCGGGAGATACGGGTCTCGCCAACACTCGTGAAGATACGGGCCCTTCCCACACTTCGCTAACCGGGAGATACGGGCCTCGCCCACACTCTACTATCTGGGAGATACGGGCCTAGCCCACACTCCACTCTCGGAGAGATACGGGCCTTGCCCACACTCAACCGCTAACTCATAATATACAAGTATCACACAGACAACAAGTATAGACAACTCTATCATACCGACACATATATCATACTTAACTAAACAAAGAGATACGGGCTCGACCCACACTCTAGTGCTAACATCTCGTCTACACGGGTCGGCCTTGGTGCCTTAGACCCGTTCCTACTGGAAGGAAACTCACCTCGAAGTAGCTGCTGGTCTGCGTGGGAATTGACTGACTGCTGCTGCTGCTGCTCCGGAAATCCTCCGGCTATAATTCCCACAAAACACTCAATCAAACACTGCTAACTGACCCTCGGGTAAATTGACCATTTTACCCTTGATCAAGTTAAAAGTCAAAGCCAGAGTCAACTTTCAGTTGACCTAACTCGCCGAGTTGGCTCCCCGACTCGCCGAGTCCTTATCCAATCAATTGACCTGCAACCCGTCTCTACTCGTCGAGTTGGGCGTTGACTCGACGAGTTCTCCTTCTAAACTGATATCTAAGTCCTTCATCCTACTCGCCGAGTTGTATGAACAACTCGCCGAGTTCATCTTCATCTGATGAACAATTTATGTTGTGACTCGCCGAGTTGTATGAACAACTCGCCGAGTCTGTTCTTGATCTAAGAAGATTGTCTTGAACTCGCCGAGTCAGGGCGTTGACTCGCCGAGTTCCTTCTTGGGTGAGTTCGGCTACCAACTCACTGAGTCCACCCAGGACTCACTACTCAACTCGACACAATGAAAAGGGGACAACTCGGAGACTCGCGACCAGACTCGCCGAGTCTGCTTCATGCAAAAGCCAAATACGCGATTTTGCTCGAATCCAGTCCATGCCTTTCATAGATCTGGGCTCCTAGGGCCTGGTTTACACGTAAAGTTTCCAACTTTACGTGTAGATCATCACCAATAAAGGTTCTAAGGCTCAAAGTGCACCAAAAGGAGTAGATCTAGGGCTTGTGTGCAATATGACTCCATAAAGGCAGTAGATCCAAGCTCCAGGGACTGAATAGGGTCTAGATCTAAAGGATAACAACTTGAATCAACCAACAATGCACAACCAAGCTTGGGAAATGGTTCAAAAAGGACTTTAATGGAGTAATAAGCATAGAAACAGAGGGAAAACGAGTTATACCTCCAAGGAATTACTGAGAGAACACGGAGATGCTTGGCTTCCTTCCCTTCCTCTTGATCTACTCCTCTTCCTTCCTAAAGTCTTCAAGGAAACACACTAAAAAGCCTCAAACTCACAAGAACAAGGGTTATACTGTATGGAGAGCTTCTGAGGGTGAAGGGGGCGGAGTTGGGGCGCAAATGGTCGTTTAAATAGGGTGCAAACCCTTGGAAATTAGGGTTTCATCAGACAGCGCGGACTCGCCGAGTCCATAATATGGACTCGCCGAGTCACCAACTTAACCGCGTCCCAAGTCTCGTCTCTACTCGGCGAGTTGGGCCTCCAACTCGCCGAGTCCAAGGCCAATAATACAAAATACTCAGATAAATCTTACATACCAGGAACCAGGTGCTACAGAAACTCACTAAGTTTTGTGCTTACCCAATTGTTTATTATTTCAGATATCATCGGTAGCTATGGGAAGGCAAATGCGAGACTGTACACACTCATTAACAACATTGAGGATTTAACATTTTCTATGATACTCTGGTTTTTAATAAATATAATTTGGAATAAACGATTTTCGTAATAATAGATTTATAAATTGGGAAGTTTTACCTTAATAAAAATGAAAAAAATTTGGTTGTGAAAATGGGAGGTTACAATCACATTGATACCTTTCCTAGGTATAATGTTTAGGCTTATTGCTCAAATCAAATAGTTTAGGACTAGGACCTTTAAGTGTATACAATTTCATATCTCTCACAAGATTGTCTCTTAAGACATGAATCTACTTATTGAAGTTGTGTCTAGTGAATGTTATTGTTTCATTAAGTCATTAAAGAAAAAAAATGACAATTCATGGTAAATAGAATGGATTATCTAACTACAAAATTTTAATGAAATTCATTTAGTATTTTTAATATTTAAACTCTTTAATAATTAATATCTAATGCGTAATATTATACCTACTAGTTTTAACCAACTATTTAACTAATTATTACGTCTAACGCAGTGGACCTAATCGCAAATAGTATAGCACGAACAATCGGGTATCGAACTCAGGGAAAGGATTTAGTATACTAACAAAACTACTAAAAGTTAATTTAAATGCAAGCAATAATTAAAAAGGGGTTTTATCTGATTTTTAAAGTTCAGAAAAACTTAAACACTCCACTAAAAATGGTTTTTACTCAATATATTAAAAACACTTTCATTTAGTTTCAAATCCACATTTTTCATATGGTTAGCTACTATTTATGGATTAATAAAGTTAGTTACCAATTATTATGTAATTAGCAATCTTGGTCCAATATACTAATATATTCACTAGTTCATGTACTACTATGTATGGTCATACACAAGCAAACGCAGAATTAGTTATTAATTATAATTGAGTTATGTAACAATTATCTAAGTAATTAAGCAAACACAATTATGGTCACAATTATGTTCTCTAGCACAGCTAAGTTTGTTACTTTTGTTACTTGATCCAGATGTCGTCACTTCTAGCTCTAGCAATTTAATAGTCACTAAACTACTAGGTAAACAAGTTCATGTAATTTAATGGTCACTAAGCTACACTAAACATGAATTTAAGCAACAAAGTCAGAAACTTGAACATGTCAGGTAAGGATAATCAAACACAAGCATAAATCCAACTTTATAAAATCCAATAAATAGTAAACTAAATGATAAATCTAAGGTTTCATTTAGCTAAACGAAAGTAAACTAATTTAGCTACTCATAACTGAAATCAAACACATGAATTCATAAGAAATTGACATGATTAAATAATGCAAACCGAGTGTAATGATTTAATCTTCAAGTGATCTCTCCTTCCAAATATGTTTTTCGCGGGTTTCTGACCTCCAAATTCGAGTATCTTAAAATATCCTTCCTCCCAAAAGCTCTCTAAATCGATAAATGTAAGGACTAATTATAGTTTTCAGAAAATCGTGGCTCACGCCGTGAGCTTTGACACCTCATGTCATGAGCTTGGTATTTATCCGTATTGTACAAGGATTCTCGCTTCCACGTACTAATCTTCTAGAAGTTCCCTCCTCACTTCGTGAGAATAAATGTCACATATCGTAAGCTTGGTTTCATTTTTTTTGAAATCTTCTTCTTTTAAGATCCAATCCTCCATAGTTCCAATGCTTGTCACTTCTGGTCCTTATTCTTCAAGAGTGTCCTATTTGGCTGCAAAATATAATTTAATACAATAAGTATCACATATCTTTGCAATTAACTAAAATATTACTTAAAATGTATTAAAATATTGCCTAAAATGTGTATAAATATGCCAGTATCAATACCCTTTTAGTTTCCAAAAACATTAATTATCAAAGTCTATGATCCAAGTTGTAAAACAAATAGATGGTTAGATATCCTTTATTTCATCCACTTGAATTCAACCCGGGTAGATATCGATTATCAATTATATCTTACTATATAATTTCTAAATTATTTATAAAAACCAAGAAAACAAACTTATTTAATTTATTACATACCATATGAATAAATAAATTATTACAACCATTTTAATAACAAAAACAACAAACACAATGGTTTTTGGCTAGTTTATGCACATCATACATATCAACATACACATGAAACAACCTTTCTTTAAATGATAAAATATGCATGAAACTTTTTTCACATAAAAATAATAACAATTATAAAGTTGTCATAGAAAATATGTATGAACTTGTTTTTATACAAAACCAACTTATCCATATTCTCCAAAAACTAAGATTTCCAAAAATCAAAAAATCTAACCAAACTTGCAAGGTGGGTTTTGATACCAGTTGTTGAGTTTTTATTCAAAAATTAGTTCAAAAACATAATATTTAGCAATAGAAGCCTTTAAGATTAGAATAAATATAAAACAACTTTATACCCACCAAGGATCCTCTTGCAAATTGTAGAAAGATTGAAACACAACCAAAGAAGAAGATGAAGAAATTACAACCTTTGTAGTTCTTTGGATCCTTTTGGGAGGCTTAGACATTGATGAAGAATAATGAACTTTAGAGACACCAACAATGGCTCGGCTTGATGTAGATGCTAGTCTAAAACTCTTAACTCTTAAGCTTGAAGTTCATAACCAAAGTATGAACTTCAAGAGAGTAAATATACAAGTAACTTGAACTCTTGATCTTCAAAAGCAAGAGAGAATAAGAGAGATAGAGAGGATTTCAAATTTATGATTACCAATATGAAAATTTTCACACTTCATAAAGCTAATTCTTTATCCTTAGGTCCTTATCACTTTAAGCATATCATGTCCCCTAAAGTTTAAGTGCTCCCCCATGCTTTTAGGCATGTCTTACTTTCCATTTGTTTAATCAAATGCCCATAACTTGTATAGCATATAGGAAGTCATGGCTTTGACTAATAAAAGAAATAGAAAGTTTGTGAATTTTATAAACTCTTTTATAAAATATAAACCTTAACTTTTTGGTAAAAGACAAAAAAAAGTCTTTATAGTCCACAATGTTGTACATAGCTTAATAAATCATACTAATGAAAATTAATATTTCCATGTAATAAATAATTTCCAATTAATTATAAGTGTTTATTAAATATTTCTTAAAATCAATTTCTAATAAATAGTCAATCGTGTCAAGTTGTTGTTAGTGTGACCCATTAGTATCATATGTTAATTAGAAAATATCACTTTAATATGATTCTTGAGCCTACTGAGTACTAATAGACTAGATAACAAAATTATTAATCCAAGTAATGATCTTGGAGTTATTGGTCTCCCATGAATCCAGTAAGGTTGCATAATTCGCATCCTTGTCATTTTTTGGTTTGCTCTTGTTACCTGTCACAATACCCTATATATTCTTCCCTCGCAAGAAATTATTCATAACATAACTCCAATAGGAATAGTTCTTGCCATCGAGTTGTGTACTAAATGACTGAAGAGAATCATCTTGTGTCATATTGCCAGATGCAGTAAACTAAAACCAACAGATAGAAAATGAAACCAAATAGCAGCAAAGCAAAACTCCAACAATAATCACCAAAACCACCAAACAAAACGAAACCCTCAAAATCAATGAAAACGAACAAATCAAATCAAACAGAATACAAACACAAGCAAGAAAACCATACCTAAACTTGTAAAATTATTCAAAGGATCAGATGTAGCTCTGATACCATGTGAACAAACAAGTAAAAGACATAGAATGGTTAGAGTTTCATATTATCATTAAATGAGAAGTACAATTACAATGAAAGGGAATGACAAAATTTATAGACTAGCTAATAGGCCAACGTAATATCCAATACAAAATAAAACCCAAAATCTTATTAGGATAACAAACTAAAATTAGAAATTGAACCATGCAATTTAATAATAGTGTGGTTATAGTTAATTAGGGTGATGATGGAGTAGTGAAACTTTATATTATTGGATCGACAATTCAACCAAAGATAACAACTCAAACATTCCCGAGTGAGTTGTTTGAGTTTCTTTAGAATAGGAAAAATAAAATAAAGAATTAACGTTACAGGGTCACCAGGGCTCAATTTTTTCGTCATCGAATTTTGTATCATCCTTACATGTTAAACACTTGAACTCTTCAACAAGTTTGTAGTGTGCAAGTATGTTATATCATAACCAACATCTTCAATTTTGACTGTTAGTTTTCTGATTCATCATCATCATAAACAGTGACGGAGCTTGGACATTTTTTTTTTGGGGGGGGGGGGGTATAATATATATGAAAATCAGAGAGCAGGGGGGGCACAACATAAATTTTATATTTTTAGACTAAATATGTATAAAATCTAAAGAGTAAGGGCTATTTCTGACATAAAAATCGGGGGGGGGGGGGGGGGGCACAACCCCCCTTGCCCTAAGCAAGCTTCGTCTATGATCATAAAGAAGGACCAATATAAGCAACTTCTTTACCTTTATACGTAACATTCCCCACTTGTACAGACACCCGATGAGCCAACATCATAGGTAATGAGTTACATACTTTGTTGCTCCCGACATCATACTACGTATTGTCACCATAACAGTTTTCCCATATAGATTGATCTACAAAACTTTCCACATAATGATTAATAACAAACACTTGTATTGTTTTAGGAAGCATACTTACAAAGTAAATGGCATTATGTCGTCAATATTCTACATAACTATGTTTAATCTGAGACATTGAAAAGACAGCTATATATGATTAGTATTTAAGTTGGACTTGGAATCCACCTAGTTAATCAACCCACCAAAGTTGATATCATTAGTAAAATTGACAACAAAACATGCGTTATCTGAAGTAATATAATGCATAGATTGGTCTATTTTCTCTTGTAGTCCTCCACTACAATCAAGTATTCTAAAATACTTATTACATGAACCTATACTCAATAATATAAATGTAGATTTGGAACTCTAAACAAATTTAGAATGCATAAAGAAGTAAACAAATGAATAAGAACTTTGAACTCATCATTTAGACTTTTTTTTTCTCCAGTCCAGAATATTACTCTAAAACTTCATACATTCTGGTAGGGGTGAGCATTTGGACATGTGGACTGGACCAGACCGGACCATTTTTTTTACCCCCGACCGGTTCTCGGTTCTAGAATTTGAGCAAAATCGATCCGGTTTGGCCAGTTCCGGGTAAAAACAGGTTTTGGATCGACTTATTTTAAAAAAAAAATTATATTTTGTGAAATTCTTTAAACAAGCATATCTCATTTGTTTTAAGTCGGATTGACATGCAGTTTTTTTCAACGTGTAATTTAGAGTTTGTAGGTGTTTTTAGACTATAATTTTGTTGTTTTTGATGTTATATTCGACGAGTTACAATTCTTCCAATATGAGATATCAAAGATGAAATATTTCTGCTTTTCAGCAAGAAATTTATACTTTTATATTATGTGAAATTCTTTAAACAATCATATTTCATTCGTTTTAAGTCGGATTGACATGCGGTTTTTTCTAACGTGTAATTTAGAGTTTGTATATGATTTTAGACTATAATTTTATTGTTTTTGGTGTTATATTCGATGAGTTTCAATTCTTCAAAGATGAGATATAAAAACAAAAATATTTTAGCTTTTCAGCAAAAAAATTCAAACTTTTGTATTCTGTGAAATTCTGTAAACAATTATATCTTATTTGTTTTAAGTCGAATTGACATTTGGTTTTTTCCAACGTATAATTTAGAGTTTGTAAAAGAGTTTAGACTATAATTTTATTATTTTTTGTGTTATATTCAGTCAGTTACAATCCTTTAAACAAATAAAAACAGTATAAACAATCAAAGTTTGACCGGTCCAAAAGGCATAAGAAACATAAACACATTCATTTTTACGATTTGTACCGCATCAAACCCAAAAAAATATTCATTTTAACGAATTGTAAGTTGTAACGTATCAAACCTAACAACATATTCGTTTTAATGAGTTGTATCAAACTCAAAACACGTTTTAACAAGTTGTACCGTATGCATGTAAAGTTGTATCGGTCCATATGGATCCAAGAACCGGAAAACCCGGACCTGGACCCAGTAAGTCTCATCCGGTCCGGTCAACGGTCTATAATATTCTCCAAAACCGATCATTGATCCAAATGTTCACTCCTATATTCCGGAAGGCTTTTATTATAGTATGTAATGTACGCTGCGATTCTAGAATGCACATGATTTTTATACTTTTACTTCAAATTTAACCAACTCCGGTTGCAATTAATCTGAAATGTCTTTTCCAAACAAGATAACTAATTTTCAAATAAGAAAAAAAACGATTACCTTGTTCCCAAACTTTAATGAATAAACAAATGCTTAACTTAAAATAAAGTAGAAGTTGATTTTATAAGGGACCCACTACTGGGTGGTCTTTTCTTCCTGGTAGGTGAGAGACTACGACATTCATACTCTTTCATTAATTGTGATCAAAATCCTCCTTAGATTTTCACTCTAAAAACCCCAAATTGCAAAAATCATCTCAAAACCCTCAAATGAAGTCCCCCCTTCTACTCTTCCTCTTCATCTTCTTACATTGCCACTTCCAGATTTCATCCGGGGTTTCAAGTTTAAACCCTAATTTTCTAACAAACAATGAATTCGATCCAATGGTGAAACGGGTTTGTAGTGGGACGATTGGCGGGTGTTCAGAAGATGAAATGATGGAATCTGAGATCAGTAGGAGGATCTTGTTAATGGAGAAAAAGTACATAAGCTATGAGACTTTAAAGAGGGATCTTGTACCTTGTGGTACACCTGGAGCTTCGTACTACAATTGTAAGGGCAAAGGGGTCGCTAACCCTTATAATAGAGGCTGTGAAATCATCACAAGATGTGCTAGAGATGCTATAAACACATAATCTTGAGGGGTACAAATGGTAAAGTTTTAATCTTTCTTTTGGTTCTATTTGGGGGTATCCATGTTTCGTGGATTCTTGATTTATGTTGGTTTACTTTAACTTAGAGAGATCATTCATGTTGTTGTTACAATGTTACTTTCCTATAATCAAATGCAAGTTAATTTGGTTCTTAAGGTGTATGTATGTATTTTATGTACTGTTTTGTGACCCTAAAACGATGGTGGATAGGGGAGCAGGGGCACTTTTGTCATTTGGCATTACCTCACAGAATGATCCACTGTCAAGATCTTTATGAGACATGATCACATGATTTATAATGTCAATTTTGGATTTTGAAGATTTGTGTTGTTTCCAAATAGAAGTGTTTTAAGAACCCTATTTGATGGATCGAAAAAAAAAGGAATTATTTACAAGATTGTAAATTATTCGAACCCGTATTTTAAAAATGGCAATAAGATTGGATTCGTTTAATCGGATGATTGTACCAATTCATTCAAACAAATACCTTAGGCTAATCATCATAATTTCAAAAAAATCACAATAAGGTATCATTTTATGCATCAAGATTCAAGATTGATATCAACTAAATTTGGATTTGTATACATAAATACACTTGACATCACATATGTTCATAGCATTCTATTTATCTAAGAAAAGAAAAGAATAAGATTCAATATTAAAATATGTAACCACATATTTGGCAACTATGTAACAAATATATATTTGAAAAAAAAAATGTAAATACTTTCATCGTCATTGCATTTGTAATTTGTCTACAAAATCTTTTTAAAACTATTTTAGAATTAGAATAAATCATGCACATTGATATCATAAATTTGTCGAAATACAAAATAATTAAATAATAAAATTAAAACTATCCACAAGAAGATCATTAAAAAAGGAACCACATAGGTTAATTAAATTATATTTTTGTAAAGAAAACCTATAAATTATAGCTGCGTTTGTTGCCATTCCAAATCCCAAATATATTTCTCCAAAATTTTCATTGACGAAGACATGAGCACAACATATGATGACTAAGCAACACCGTGTGATTTGTGAACAAAATTTTAGTTACCAAATAGTAATTAATGAAAGGAGACAATAAAAAAACACGTTGCAAGTGTTGATCTATCAATACATAATATAGATTCAATTTCATCCGAATAAGAAATATGTTTTGGTGAATAGTGTATTGGGATACAACAAAAAGTGGCCATGTGATACAATATCATTTATGATCACATGAGGCTACAAAGTAGTAGAATTTCTGAAGTGGAGTAGAACTCTGGTTCGAGGAGGATGCAATTGGAAAGGTAACATTTGGTGATCCAAAAATATTAAGATTGTGTTTTTATATAACATTATGCTTTGATGAAATGATGGATTAAATAAGTGGACCTCTTGACAAAGATAAAGAAGCATGTTACTTAAAAGTATAAACAATTTGTATAGACCCACGTCTACTTAAGCACTTATTTAGTCATCAAGCCCAACTCCAAGTCCAACATCTTTTAAGCCCAATAGTGTATAACAATGAAAATTGTTAGTGCAACATTGACACAAAATATTAAATCAGCAATATTAAAATAAATAACTAAAGATTAACCAACATCTGAGATTTCCTAGCTTATATATAGTTCTCAATATCCTCCCACAAGCAAGAATATTGCATTAAGAGATTTAGTGAACAAATATGCAACTTAATTTACAACCCATAAGATTTTGCATGTGACAAAAGTCAAGGCTATATATTCAACATTTGATTTTCCAATATATCAAGATAGAAGACGATAAGTGATCTCCTAGTACTCAAACACCTTTCCCAATCAGCATCAAAATGGGTCATTAACTATAAAGTTTTTGACCTATTTATTATAATGCCTTTACGAGGGTTTAGTTTTAAGTATCTAAGAACTCTAGTAGCTAATCTCAAACGAGATTTTTAGGAGCTTACATGAAATGACTTAAAGTTTGAATTGCAAAAGACAAATATATTAATTTCCCAATAAGTTGTTGATAACCAGTAAAGTTATACAATAAACTCATCATTATCATCAACACTTTTATTATTAATTATAGTAGATAAATTAAGATGCACATTTGTAGGTTTACAACCTAACAAACCGTACTCATGTAACAGTTCAAAAGTATATTTTATTTGTCTTAAACAAACACCAATAGAAGTATTAATAATTTCAATTCCCAAAAACATTTTTAAAATACCCAAGTCTTTTTAATCTTAAAGTTTGTTTCAGAAAATATTCACTTTCTTAACTTCTGATTCATAACTTCTAGTCAAAATTATATCAACATATATAATAACAGTGTTGTTTTATTGTGTTAAAGTAAAAATGTGAATAATCACTTTTACTTTGACAAAAAACATATTCAAACAAACAAAAAAAAAAGTTAACTTTTCGTTTCATTTTCTTAGAACTCGCACCTGTGATAATGGTTGTGATGATTGTTGCTCTAAGAACTCTTTTATACTCTATAAATCATAATACAACAACATAATAATAATATTCGATAGTTATTTATTAGAATAAATCCATTGTTGGTTAGGTTTTTAAACGACAAAGATAAATTAAATAACATCACTGGGACATCAAGCTTTTAACACCCGATTTTCATTTATCGGGGATAGATACTAGATAACATGTAATTCATGAACATGCACATGTTAAGGTTAGTTTAATCGTAAATCGCGAATATGGTACAAGTGGTTAATGCACTACCAAGGATAAGGTACAACTCATGCTTAAGAGCATGATTAAAGTTCTTGAATATGGAAAGTTTATTAGAAATTGGTTAAATACTTGTGATAAGATTGAAATATCAAAAGTGTCGACTTATGGAATTTTTCATATGGTTGTTATGAACTATATCATGAAGTAAATTAGTAACCAACACCTATCCGAATACATGTTAAATTCTCATATGACCAATGTGGTAGTATGAAGAAATGATATGGAATTGTCATAAAAAGGACCACATGTCAATGGACAATAATATATAGGATTGTATTATGGATGGTGTTGAATTGTCGAATTATTGTTCATGAACTCAATAAGAGTCAAATAGGAGGAATAAGGAAAATGGCAAACATAAGAGCAAAAGGAGTTTTCATAGTTGGGTGACCCACCTAACAAGGTGAGTACATATATAGTGGTTTTCCCAAGTCCGACCACATGTCATAGTTGTTGAATGTTTATGAATGCTTCATTTATTGAAATGTTAAAAGCTATTTGATGTGAAGAATTTAGAATATATTTAATTGTCACGCGATATGCGAATCATTGATAATGGACTAGGGTATGAAATCCCCAATAGAATATGATCATAAATTGAAATTATCTAGACATTTTGAGGCATTGCTAGGACGGAACCTCCAGCCAAGTAGTGGTCTGGTCGAATGTGTATGAGTGGTATAAAGTCCATGTATACTGGAATTAGAGGTATGAAGTCCTCGTATTAGTTGTAGGGGTATGAACACTCAAATGTGTGTTCTAGTTACAACTTATTTTCCATTATCATTGTTTGTATATTGTGTTGATTTGGAACTTACAAATGCGGTACATTAGGGTGTAGTTTTTGATGTGTTTTATAGATAGTAAATTTGTACAATGCGGAAAACAATTAACAATTAATAATTAACAGGGTATATGCATCATATAAAAAATTTATTTCATACACCTTGATGAGAGCATACAATGAACAACTAAACTAGCATAGCCCCATAGTAATTCGAAAATTACAAGATTTTTGGAACCTTGGTTAAGTATATAATGATGTCCAAATAACCTTGCTACCACTAATAACTTTTTTACCAGGATATTTAAAAAATAAAATGCATAATATTTGTCGATTATAACAATGACTAATATAAGAGAGAGAGAGAGAGAGAGAGAGAGAGAGAGAGAGAGAGATCTTAAGAAAAACCTCATTATTTGGGAAACATTAATGATTAAGACCCAAAAAAAATTTGAATAGAAAAACCTAGAAACTGTGACATTCCCAAATTTTACGGTCATTTTGAAACTTTTTATTTATGCTTATTTAATACAAAATTTATTTATTAATGTGGAATTTGGTATCGTAAAAGTATTTTCGAGAAATGTTTTCATTGATTTATTAAGATCGGGGATGTCATAATTGATACATGAAAATAAGCATAAACGGAGACTTACAATGTCTCAATATACTAATGATCTACATCCCCTAGAATCTCTCATCAGATACATACATCATTATCTAAGTTTCTTTATTAATTATCTACGATTCAAATAAATTGAGTGGTTCGGGTTGGGAAACCTGGTGAGTACATAGGGTATTCAACCCATAATATTATATTCTTTGTAACACCTAGTTTGGATGTTTCTTTTATGAGGATAGTGGGTCGTGAATTGATCGAGTAAAAGTCTTGGACTTCAATAGAATAGACCTTAGACCCTATCGGATGATGACGATGTTTGGTTAAGTGTTTAAAGCCCTCGAATTGCGTTTCGAAGAAAAGGGTAATATGGAAAAAGTTATATATCGGACTTCTTGCATGGATTATGGTTTCAGTTCGATATGTGTTAAGTTAAAGATAACTAGATAGTATTATGGGGCTCGTTAATATATGTATGTGCATATAAAGAACGCCTAAAACGGAGTTGAAACAGAGAAGTTATGATTGTTTAAAGTTGAATTGGAAGTTGGTTATTTTGTCCCACGCAAGGCGTAGGAAAGTTACGCAAGTTGAAGCTTTCTGAATGTGGATCACGTTTCTAATAGGATACGCATGGCGTAACCTAGGTTACGCAGAGCGTAATCGCGGCAGATCAAAACCCTAATTGTTCGGTTTTAATCCTTATTTAAGGGCTCTAACTTTTGGGAAACGCTCTCATGACCAGCCTCCATCACCTAAGATCATTCCTCGAAAAATCCTAGCCTCATCTTGCTTGTTTTGAGACTTGGCATCTTTTATGAACTTATTTCTCCATTGGAAGGTTGAATCTTGAAGAACAAGGTGTTTGTAAAATGCATGAAAGAAAGATTCAAGTAGAGATCCAGCAAGGTTGCTTCATTTCTAGACCATTATGAATAAAAAACTTCTATCTTGCTCACTGATTTCTTAGATCTTGTTATTGGCCATTTTTGTCACTGTTAACACGTTGTCGCACGCGTATTAAGCAAATAAATTATCACTGCTGGTTGCACTAAAAATCAAGGTTGTAAAAATCGCTATGCGGTAGCTCGGCGGTCGACTGACGATAAACGATTAATCAGACTCGGTGGGGATTAATCGACGATTAATCGGGGACCCTAAATTATTAATTAAATTATTTAAAAAATTAATATTTCCTAAAAAATTAAGTATTTGAAAATTTTAACTTTTAAAATTTTGAATTTTTAAAAATTTTAGTGTAATATTTTAAAATTTGAAAGCTTAAAAATTTAAAATTTTAAAATTTTGGTGTAATATTTGAATTTTTTTTAATTTTTTAAATATTTCCCGCTGAGGACCGCCAAGCCGCCAAGGACCGTCAAGCCTGATTTTGACCAATTTCCGCCAAGCACCCTAATCGTAATCGATTCGAGGCCACCAAACGATTAATCGCCGATTAATCGGCCGCCAAGGCCGATTTCTGCAACACTGCTAAAAATATAGCACAGGGAAGCAGGGTCGAATCCTGAGGGACACAGCCTAATGATCAATGTCTTTTTGCATTAGGCACAATCTAGTCAAGCAACAGGAAATATAAAAGGGGGATTTGAATTAAACTCAAAACAAAAATTGCAGTGATATTAAACTAAACAAAAATCAATAATAAAAACGGTTTCAGCTTTTGCTGCGACTTTCCTAATCATGCAACTAACTCAGATCTGATTATTTGAGATGCGTTCTATCTAAGTTGGTACTGAGAAAAACTAACAAGCTCTAGTAATTTCTCTTTTACCTAAATTAGTTAATCAAAACAAGCTCTTCAATTAACCCTAACTTTTTACTGTTCAATTAAACAAGCTTTTAATTAAATCAGAAAAATTGCATTAAGTTCTTTGTAAAATTCCCAACAATACTCAATACTTCTCACAAGTTCGGAAGCGTAAAGATATGATTTTTACAGTTTATACCAGAGTTAAATCCCAAACGGAACCAATCTGATACTTGCTACTTTTACCAATTTATTAGAACAATTATAGATTCTATTAATTGATTAACTAGAATGATAAAACCCTAGCTAGGTGATCAGACTAACAAGAATTCAAATCAAACATTCATTAAGCTCAAAACTGAAGAATCTAGATAGAAACACAAATCAAAAACCAAATCTAATGATCAATCACATGAAAAGTACTTATCTTGCAGAACTCAAAACTAAGGTTTTAGCCAGACATGGCTAAAATCTGATCTAAAACAATAGAAAGAAACATTAAACTACTAAATCTTACTAAACTAAAGGTAAGAAATGATCCACAGTCTTCAAATCTTCAGAAATCGCTAAAATCGGAGAAGAAACGCCTCCAAAATCGTATTTTTGTCGTCTGGTACCTCTGGAATCGCCAACATAGGTTACTGGAAGGCTATATTACAGCAAAAACGACGCGCATGCGATCGCATGGGCACAACCTACGATCGCAGGTTTTGAAGAAAACGTTACGTGCCTTTTTAATGAAATACGATGCTATTTTGACACTTTTTGGCCAACTTGCAATCGCAAGTTTTCATTTTTCACTTCCGGATGAATTTTTGCCACTAAAAAACCTCGAATCCATGTTGCTACCTAACCTACGATCGCAAAAGGCCCCATGCGATCACATAAAGGCGACCTGTGATCACATGTTGTGCCTACGACGTCCGAAATTTCGTCTACTTTTCAGATCATTTTTTATCACATCAATCGTAGTTACGGTTCTCGAGATATGGTCAAAATACTGACAAGGGGACAAAGCTGCCAGCAACATCCTTTAACTTTATATTGCATATTCTATCTTCATGTGATCAATTCAATCGAATGTTTCTTGACCAAAGCATATTCTAATCATTCCACAACATACTTCATAAGTCCCAAGCTCTATTTTAAGCTGCAAACATGCATCCAGCTGCTCCCAAAGCATTGCTCCACTTGAACTATCTGAAATTGACATAAAAACATGAGCAGTACAGGAATTCTAACGAAAGACATGAGTTGGACATTATTTAAATAAATTACATGCAGATGTATAAAATATGATGCTAAAATGATAATAAAAACTATCATATAAGATGCATGAAATGACATCTAACAGTCACTTTTGTCCCTTTGAGCTTGTGCTTTGGGAGTTGAGGCAACTCCAACACTTTTTTAGCTATATGGAACAATCTTGGGACTTGTTGGACTTGGTGCTTGTTCTTTAAGCTTTGGATGTAGTGTTAGCAATTTTGGTCATTTTAGTGCATAAAGTTTAGATCTTGCTTGATGGGAGTGTCTTAATGGGTGTTGGAAACTTTATCCATTAATACATTTAAACGTCCATATTTAAAAGTTTGAGGGTTTAACTTTCTACATTAAGAGCTTAATAGAAGTTTTGGGATCAAGGGCATTACGCAGGAGGTAATCTAATTACGCATGGCATAGCTCTACGCAGGGCGTAGAACTGTTACGCATGGCATAAACTGGCTGGATGTTGACTCTTGACTTTTTTACCATTGACCGCTGATTTTGACCAAGTTTGATCTTAAGTTATTTAGGGTATTTTGAGTAGTAGATTGAGGCTTGGTCCCTGTTTTTTGTATAGGTAACCTGTAGAGTGGGTATTTGGAGCAATGATCAGTCCAACTATCTTTTGGACTTTGAGGTGAGCTTTCTTCATTATACTTGTGGGTCGACGACACTAATGTCGGCTCATTAGGTAATGTTATGTATCTTTGTATATAGGATGTTGTTATTCTATAGTGAAGTGTTATATTGGTATATCAGTATGATTACGTGTATTTTCTAGTTCTATGTTTATGTTTATTTGTTGCATATGTCGATATGGTGTGGATGGGTTGAGGCGATTTTGCTTTGTGCTAAAGGCCAAGATACCCGGGCAGTCCAGTTGATATTGTAGGCCCAAGGGAGTAGTCCAGTTATATGTTGTAGGCTCAGAAGCGGTACAGCTTCGTGTTGTAGAATTAGGATGGTGTGGTTGGGTTGAGTCGATATTGCTTTGTGCGGTGGGCCAACAAACTCGGGAGCAGTCCAACTTTATGTTGTAGGCTCGGGAGCGGTTCAATATTGTGTTGTAGGCCTAGTATGCATTCATTGTGTGTGTGTGTGTGTATATATAGTGTTGTGTAAGGTATTTTGGGAGAACTCACTAAGCTTCGAGCTTACTCAGTTTTATATAAATGTTTTTCAGGTATCATCACTGATTGTGGGAAGGCGAAGGCGTGATCGTACACATCCGCCTATTGATTTATGTTTTGAGAGATTTTGATACTCTAATTCTTTGATTTAATTTTTAAAGAATGTTTTACTGTCTTATGGTTTTAATAGAATGTTTTATAAAAATGAAAAAAAATTTCATGGTTTTCGGGGTGTTACATTCTTTTAATCATATAATCTTCAACATTTAAATATCTCAATTACCTCATTCCTGTGATTCTCTATTCCTAATCCTAAAGTGATGATCTCGAGATATCGTTTCTAAAGGATAATTGACATTAGTCATCTATATTTTCCTAAATGATTAGACACGATAATATGATAATACTTTGGACATAGCATGGCAGTACAATAGTACTCTGGGTAGGCACGACAGTATAATAATAATACTTTGGAAATAGCACGACAGTACAATAATACTCTGGGTAGGCATGACGGTATAATAGTACTATGGATAGGCAGACAAGTCACGACTTATTATTTTGCACAACTCTCACTTAACCTATCACGGCCACTATCTTATACGATCGTATCACAACTTTTCATTTATTATTTCGCACATCCCTTTACTATCCTATCATATTATTAAGTATAATATACGATTAGATCAAGTAACAATTATATCATATTGTACAAGTATGTTAAACATATCAAAAACAGCACACACAACATTTAAGCATTTAGAATACTAGTATCTATGTGTAAGTTGAAAGTAACTATGCACACACCTGACAGAAGTAGGTGACTCAAAGTTAGGCCAGCACTGCGCCTTCACACTTTTCAAAGAGCTAACTGTATAATACTAGGTCTTAGCCTAGTTTCATAACCCTAGCGACTATTTAAATAATAGTCTAGATTCCTCACTAATCTCAATGACTACATCAAGATCTATCAAGTAAGGAACAACCAAGTAGGATCATATCGGAGGTGGGGTTTGTTTAGTATACAAAGTATACTGTTTGGAAAGCTCACTTTAAACACGTCACTAAATACAGCCTAGACCTCATCCCTGTAAGTAAATCAATCAGTATAATGACTTGAAATTACTGATAAGTCTTAATTATAGGTTCATAATAATGACTATGATTATAATTAAAAGTTACACTTGAATCAAATAAGTGTAGCCTAACTTAAAGAGCATTCTGATGAAAACTGGGAATTATGTGAGCAGAACTCTAATTCAGGAGCTTCTAATTGTCGTCACTCTGGAACCGTAGGGCCTCGCGAAAGTAATCGGAAACTCGGGGGCAAAAGAGACTAAAAGTACGAGAGATTTCTAGAAAGATCTTGGAGGATTGAGTGAGAAATGAGCTGCATTCGTGAGCATAATGTAGGCTAGAAAAGGTATTGTGTGTTGCGCACCCTGTCTTGGCACCGCACAAGTGGTCGATAGGGTGATGTGGTGATTTCTGGGTAATGACACGTGGCATCCTTTTGGGTGGAGTATTAGTGCACGCCGCGCATGCTGTCTGTGCGTGGTTGCACACAGAAATTTCTGATTTCTTAGAAAATTCATTTTCTTCATACGAGCTTCGTTTTCGACCGATTTTATATCCACGTGTAGCTATCGATGAGATCTACAACTTTCATTTAGACTTCGTTGGCAAGTTTTGACTTTATTTTTAAAGTTATATATTTAGCATGCTTAGACTGTGTTAAATTCCGTTAAAAATTCATAACTCTCTCATATAATATTCGTTCTCAGTTGTCTTTATATCAGGGGATATGTAATGATGAGATCTTAAACACTCGTTTATATTGCTTTTCCTAACAATCGACCAATCTTATCAGAGTCGTATACTATTACGCCGAAACTTTTGAAAAATCCATAACTTTCTTTTACGAAGTCAAATTTAGGCGTTTCGCTATATATACAAAATCATTGTCACATATACTATAATTTTGGTTAAAATTATTTATCCTAAATAATCTTCTATCAAAAAGTCAATTTTAACGCTTATAATAATCAAATTGACTAACTCGAATCGGCAGGTGTTACAGAAACAGACAAATTTTCCAAAAATAATGGGACATTTTTCTATAGATTTCCTCAAAATTTGTATATAATATATAAACATATTTATATGTATTTTTTAAGTATTTTTCTATATTTTTTACGGATGTGTGTGTTTTTAAGGATTTTTTATATAGTTTTTATGTTTTTCTTATGTATTTTAAATGTATAAACATGTTTTTTATGTATTTATATGAATTTTTAAATATTTTTACGTACTTTTATCTATTTTGTATATTTTTCACGTCTTTATGTGATTTTTTTTATGTTTTTTATCTAGTTTTTTTTACATATTTAGGTATTTTAAATGAATAAATGTATCGTTTTACATATTTATATGTATTTTTAAAGTATTTTAGTATATCTTTTACGTATTTATGTATTTTTTTACTTTAATTTTCATTGAAAGTTAACTGTTAGACTTTGTAATTAAAAAAAAAAACACTAAAGTACTTCAAAACATATATTATTCATGATAGTCCTTAGCAATCAATGTTAACTTTACAGGTAAAATCTTCCATTTTTTCTTGAATTAGTTTATAGATGAATAAAGTTTACACAAATAATTGTTGTTAACAAAGATATTCGTAAACTTTGTTCATCTACAAATTGAATTAAAAAAAGGAAGATTTAACTGTAAAAAATAATGTTGATTGCTAAGGATCATATTTGAATAATATATGTTTTGAAGTATTGTAATTTTTTTTCTTCATTTATAAGGTCTAATAGTTATCTTTTCGATGAAAATTGAAATAAAAAAAATACATAAATACGAAAAAAAAATTATAACAAAATACATAAAAATATTTAAAATGATACATATAAATACTTAAAAATACATAAATATGTGAAGAATATACCAAAATACATAAAGCAGTGTTGTAAAAACCTCGACTAGGTCCTGATTAATCTCTGATTAGTCCTTAGACGCTACCCGACCAATTAGAAAAGGGAAAATGACACAAAATGTCCTACGATCTTTCTAGGGTTTACCCATTGAGTCCTTAAAGTTTTTGTCGGGTTTTCTGGGTCCCTAAACTAGGATATGACCTGCTTTTTTAATCACTGTCAACCCGTAATAGCCAGTTCAGTAACCTTTTAGACCAAAAAAACTCACATTGTGCCACTATAAAGCCAAAAAAAATAAGTTTGAGGATCAATAGGAATTGAGAGTGTACCAACTTTAGAAGAAAATGAGAGTTTTTTTGTACGAATTAATCCCCAAACTTATTTTTTTGGCTTTATAGAGACACAATGATAGTTTTTTTGTCTAAAAGGTCACTAAACCGATAATTACATGTTGACAGAGACTAAAAGAGCATGTCATATTCTAGTTTAGGGACCCATAAAGTCTGACAAAACTTTAAGGACTCAACGGATAAACTCTAAAAAGTTCGTAGGGCATTTAGTTCATTTTTCTATTAGAAAACGACTAGCGATTAATCTCTACTTACAACAATGACCGAAGCAGTAACAAACAATGAAATTTTAACATTTTGAAGAAGTTATATATCTCAATAAAAACTATTTAAGAAATTGTTAGTGTTTTATTAATCATATTAACCTATTTTGTTGTAACATTACTGATATTTACGGACTTTTTTATTATATTAGTCATACTTAATTTTTTAAAAACTAAAGAACTAACAATTTCGAATCTCCGATTAATCATCACCCAACTGATTAATCTCTTAAATTGGATTTCCCAACTAATTTTTACAGTCTTGCATAAAAGTACGTAAAAATACTTAAAATTCATATAAATACGTAAAAAATATGTATACATTTAAATATATATAAAAACATACAAAATCTCATTATTTTGAAAAAAAAACACTATTTAGTCTCATGGCCTATTGAAAATGTCAAAAAGATTAAAGTGAAAATTTTTGTCCATTCTTGGCTTTTCTTTTAAAACAAATGGAATTTAATCGTTAGTTTTTCTCAAAATAACGAAATTTTCCTGATTTTCCTATAAAGAAAATTTATGATTTTAGAAAAAAAAAATTTGTTTAAACCCTTCAGAAAAATGCCCTTATATATTTCCATTTTTTCGTTTTACTAATTTTAACGTGTTTATTGATAATTTTCTGTTAATTGACAAAAAAATCAAAAAAACAAAATTATATAAAATTTCGAATTACACCAACTTTTTGCTTATCTCATAATCATGGCATTCACATGATTTTGTTTATGTTTGTTCTCTCGTCGTTTCGTTAACCGTTCAGCAAAAAGTTCATTTGTTTTATTAATGAACGAACCGTTGGGCAGAAAGTCTATTTTTTCATAAACGTTCGTTATGTTGTTCGTTGAATTAAATTTCTTTATATTTTCATATATGTCAATTATGTTTATTTATCTTCGTTTTGTTTATATATGTCAATTTATTTTGTTTAGCATGAACAATTAAACTCATTCGTATTTATTTATTTGTTCGTAATGTTCGTTTATAGGCTAATAAGGATGCCCACGCCTACCAATCTTAGCTTTGAAAAAAATGTGACGATTCTCAAAATAAATGCATAATCTCATTGGCTCATTATATGCATTTTAGTGGTTCTTTCTTTTATAACGGAATTATACTTCCACGATTTTTTTGATAGATCCATATATTTTTAAATGAAATTGTCTATTGTGCTTTTCATTTAATATGGATTAAAAAATCAAATTTAAATGTAATCCTACCCCTAAAATACAGTGAATACCTCTCTCTCACCATAAACCACAAGCCAACATCACCACTCCCTCACACGTCCATAAACAGTCTGTTTTCATCTGTTCTCCGATTGTTCTTCCCAAAACAAACCTGAGCTTGACGTGATATGAATTAATCTAAAACGGTTAAATATGTTAAAAGTCATTAGTGTTAAGGTTTAACGCCACATAAGCTTGACGTGTCAGCCTAAGGTACAAAAATACCTCCACCTCATCTTCTTCCACTCAAAATGGTGGGGTCATTTGATGATATGGTATCACCAAGAAAACTTGATACTTCCTTCTCTTTGATGCAATTACTAGAATATCAACGTCCTTTCTTCTTGCCAATTATAACCATTCTCCCTAAATCGTCATCTTCTGAATGTCCTCGTTTCCATCTTTCTTGAGGAATCAACAATGGTGAAGTAATTTGCCCCTATGGTCAATACCTCCTCCTAATCGATCATTAAAGTTTGAAAGATTGCAAAATAAGATTTTTTTGACACTAAAACATGCACACTGTGTCTTTCATCGTACTATAACTTCCATTTGCAAACTGTCTTGCAAAGGTTCATAACATCAGTAACTTACCATTGCAAAATAACCACAGAAAAATCTTTCACTCCATATGCACAATAGTGAAAAAGAAAGCAATATTTACAAGAACAACTACAAAGTGTTGAAACATTAAATAAATCAATTAAGAATAACAATTAAATGCTGAAAAAAGAACTTCTGATAATCAAAGAACAACCTATCGAATGACCTTTAGATGAACACGCAAAGATACGTAGATATTAGAGAGTGAAGAAGCATCAACAAAGGAGAAGGAGAAAATAGTCTTCACAGTACGCAGTTTGGAAATTGGATCTTCTCAGTTCTCTATTAATTATTTATTAATTATTAATTAAATTAAAGGGTATTAACGTCAATATATAAAAATTTCAGTGGATGTATGAAAACTATCAGTGGCAAAATCAGGACCCCTTTTATAAAGAGAAATGCAAATCACTAATAAACATCAAATATCAATCACACTTCACTGTAGCCCTTTACCAATGCAAATAATTCTTTTTTCTTTTCTTTAATCTCCTCATGAATTAACAACCAAAATCCAACAAAAGCAAGACCTCTACCCAAAAACAACTAAAATTTGTGTTACACAAACCTTCACACTCACTCCTTATTCAAACCAAGGCCTTTCAACAAAAAAAGACCAATCAGTTTCTTCTCCCCACCAAACACCACCATTAAAATTCAACAAACAAAACTAAAACCATATTCTTCTCCTCTTCAAATTCCTCTCTTCAAAATCCCCATCAAAAAGCAACAGTTTTCAGTACCTGTAAGTAAGAGGCTTGTATGGACCTTCAACTGGAACATTAATGTAATCAGCTTGATCTTTGCTAAGAATTGTCAACTTAGCTCCAAGCTTTGCAAGATGAAGTGCAGCAACCTTCTCATCAAGATGCTTAGGTAGAACATAGACCTCCTTCTTGTACTTTCCGGTGGTTCTCTCCTTCCACAACTCAAGCTGAGCGATAACTTGGTTGGTGAAAGAGCATGACATCACGAAACTAGGGTGGCCGGTGGCGCAACCCAAGTTCATCAGACGACCTTCAGCCAAGATGATGATTCCGGTCTTGGTTTCGGGGAAGACCCACCTGTCAGTTTGTGGTTTGATGGTGATGCGCTTCACACCTGGGTAGGTTTCAAGTCCGAGCATGTCGATTTCATTGTCGAAATGGCCGATGTTGCAGACGATGGCGTTGTTCTTCATCTTCCTCATGTCGGAGACCATGATGATGTCTTTGTTTCCGGTGGTGGTGACGAAGATGTCGGCGTCGGAGACGACGTCTTCCAAGGGGAGGACTTGGAGACCTTCCATGGTGGCTTGGAGGGCGCAGATTGGGTCGATTTCTGTCACGATGACACGTGCTCCGGCTTGCTTCATTGCGGCAGCGCAACCCTTTCCGACGTCTCCGTATCCGCAGACGACTGCGACCTTTCCGGCGATCATGACGTCAGTGGCTCTCATCAAACCGTCGGGGAGAGAGTGACGGCATCCGTACAAGTTGTCGAACTGCGAACAGGTTTCAAGTTAGCATTGAATTCGGATCCATAAAAGTGCTAATGATTCATTCATAAGTGAACAATCGTTATCAGATCCGAATCACAATCACAGCATTATAACAGATCTAAAAACTTAAAACCCTACTAGTTTAGATCTAGGGGATGATCCACAAGCATTAGAACAAATAAGACGAGATCTATAGATGAATTACGATGAACATACCTTGCTCTTAGTGACAGAGTCATTGACATTAATGGCAGGGAAAAGCAGAGTACCATTGGCTTGCATCTGGTACAACCTCTTAACACCAGTGGTGGTTTCCTCAGACACACCAACCAACCTATCCTTCATCTTGTGGTACTTCTTGGGGTCGACTGCTAGACCTTCCTTAATGATCGACAACACGATCTGGAACTCAGCGTTGTCGGTGGAAGTCGGATCGGGCAATTTGCCGGTCTTCTCAAACTCCTCCTCAGCCTTGACTCCCTCGTGAATCAATAGAGTAGCGTCACCACCATCGTCAACGATCAAATCGGGACCACCGCCGGGACCCCAATCTAGAGCACGCTCCGTGCACCACCAGTACTCCTGTAGAGTTTCCCCCTTCCAGGCGAACACGGCGGCGGAATCACGGGCGATGGCGGAGGCGGCATGGTCTTGAGTTGAGAAAATGTTGCAGGAGCACCATCTAACCTCAGCACCCAAAGCGGTGAGAGTTTCGATGAGGACACCGGTCTGGATTGTCATGTGGAGGGAGCCGGTGATTCTGGCACCCTTGAAAGGCTGAGAAGGACCGAATTCCGTCCTGCAAGACATGAGACCGGGCATTTCAACTTCGGCTAATTCGAGTTCCAGGCGGCCGAAGTCGGCCAAGGACATGTCCTTGACTTTGTACTCACGGCCGGTGGAGGTTTTCTCGACGGTGAGAGCCATGGTTAATGACGGTTTGTAGATCGGATCTTGGAGGCTCTCAGAGAAAGGATGGGTAAGGCAAGAAGCAGAGTTGGGGAATGGAGGGTTATAAATAGGGTTTAAGTGACAGAGATTAACGGTCCAGATCTCATCTGTGAGGATTTTTTTAGATTAACGGTCGTAAGATTGGGTCCCGCCTAGCTAAAAAAATTATATCTTCTCTAAGAAATCATTTCCTTCACGCTTATTTAGAACTAGATATTTCTTTTCCTTGTAAATTATACATAAGGTAAAATGTTACAAGTCATTAAAATGTAGTTAAAAATAAGGTAAAATGTTAATATAGCCTAATAAAGTTATTTTGGTTTAAGACGTATTTTTTGGTTTTCTTTTAGATTCCTAATGGTATAAATTATTATTTTTTGGGTTTTTAAAGTCATTTCTAGAAAGTGAATAGTGATCCGGTGAACCTCTTCCTAATCATTAGGTTGTATGTTACAAGTCATTAAAATATGTCATCTCTCCAGCCACGTCGGATGTCATCTAACGCTTGAATAATTGATCTACTTCACCCTTCATTTACAATCTAAATAACATATTCTATTGCCGCTTTCATCTTCCCCTTTCTTTTATTGTAACCCAACTAAAAATCGCTCAAATTGTTGTATACATGAAGATCGATCTTCATTTTGCTGGTTTTTTACGAATTACCTCATGATTAGTTACTTAAATGAACTTAGAAGAGGTTTGAGGATGTCGATCTTGCTGGAATGGAGAAGAACGGATATGTGGTGTTCGTCGAAAGATTCGCGAATGATAAATGTGTGAATGTGTATTTTTGTATGTCCGATATTGAGTTTCCTGATGGATTGAGGATAATAGCTAATGAAAGAGACTACAAGGAGTTCATCAAAGTAGGGTATACTTGGGGTTGTGTAGTTCCTATACACATGGATCATCTTGGTGTCAATGTTTATCAATTGATTCTTGATGAAGAACCTAAAGTATGCAGTCCTGAAGACAAGAGTTTACTTTAGGTGAAGTTAATGAAGAAGTACATTGTGACGGAGTTGTTGAGATTGACATAGATGAATTGCAAGGTACTATTAACGATGACAATGAACATGTTGATTGCATTCGTATGAACAATACCATACATGATGTGTTTTTGAGCCAGCTCTACTCTAAGCTGCAACCAACCCATGACATTCCACGTCATGAGGATCCATATGTTCAGATAGATGACAATGAAACAATACTTGATGAGGTAACAAGTTTTAATGAAAATGTACATTGGAAAAAGCATAAACACGTGTTAGGTATGAGATTTGAAAGTCCTAAATAGTTAAAAACATATGTTGTGTAATTATGTTGTTGCTAATGGTTATCAGTTGTGCTACAAAAAAAATTATAGTATGAGACTTTTAGTTAAATGTTGTTCTGGGCGGTGCAAGTTCAGATTGTGGGCTTCATGGATGAGTGAAGAACATTCTTTCCAGATTAAGTCTCTTACAGATGAGCATAATTGTGCAAAAACAAAAATCAAAATGGGATTAATTGTTAGCTATGCATGGATTGGCACTCATTTCACAACACAATTCTTATAAAAACAAAAAATGAGTGTTATGCTACTTAAGGAATAAGTTAATCATGCTTTTGGAATTGATGTGAGTATGTGGAAGTGTAGGAGAGCTAAGAAACATGTATTTCAGTTAATTAAAGGCACACTACTTGAGCACTATGCAAAAATTTGGTCATATGGTGAGGAAACGATGACAATCAACTTTCAAAATGGATGTCAATAGTATGTCAGATGGGAAGACATATGTTAGTAAGTTCTACATATGTTTTATGGGGACGAAGCAAGGTTGGAGAGACAGTTATAGGAGAGTAATAAACATGGATGGTTGTTTCTTAGAGGGTTTATGTAGTGGAGAGTTAATATGTGTCGTAGGAAGGGATGTTAATAATCATATTTTCCCAATTGCATGGATAGTTGTTTTTGTAGAAAACAAAGAGAATTAGAAATGGTTTTTGGAGAATCTTAAAGATGACCAAGTAACACCCAGTTTCAGGTATGCATTTAATCAAGTCAATTTTATAATTTTACCCTTGGACTTGACGAGTTGAAGGCCCAACTCGTCGAGTATGATCGGATCCAGGGCGGGAACTAAGTAAATCTACTCGAAGAGTCGGAAGACCGACTCGGCGAGTAGGCGTTGTCTGATGAAAACCCTAATTTCAAGGGTTTGTTCCCCTATTTAAAGAACATAACACCCCTATGACCTTCCTTATCCCTCCCTCAACGTCCAGAAAACCCTAACTCGCCACCTTGAGCCTTGTGAGTGTTTGAGTGCCATTTTTAGTAAACTTGTGTGGTTTGAAGCTAGTGTGAATAAGAGGAAGAAGGTGGACTCTTAGAGAAGTTTATAGATCCAAGAACAACAGCAGTTTCTCCTCACTTTCTGGTAATCAAGCATTATACTTGACTTGTGGTTTTATAGATTTTCTCCTTTGCCCCTTTATGGAGTTTTGGGGGTCAATAAGCTTGATCCTTAAGACTTAGACGTCCCAAGTCGATTCATCTTCAGATCTAGACTCTAGAACTGAGTTCATGGCATAATGATGCAAGCTTTATGGCCATATTAGCCCATGCACCCCCTTTAGACCTCATTTTGGGTCCTTAAAGCTTATACTTCCATGCATGCACGTAAAGTTCATAACTTTACGTGCTAGATCGATCTTAGAAGCCCAATTCTACATTCTGATTGAGAGTTGTACATCAGAAATCGAGTTACAGACTTGGACAATATGCGACACGACGAGTTGTTCTTGGAACTCGACGAGTCTGGGGTTTCAGTCCCCAATCTATTGTGATTCAAAGGAACCCAGCTGAGTGATAGCAAGGATTTAGATAAGTCTAGAGGAGTAATTCGATGTTTTAAGACATAGCCATGATATGGAAACAATGGGACTCGAAGAGTGTTAGAACACACTCGACGAATCCAAGGCAATCTCCTTACCACAAGAACAGACTCGACGAGTTGGTCATACAACTTGGCGAGTCATAGTCTGGACGTGTTCATATGATGAAGGAGGACTCGACGAGTTGTTCATACAACTCGGCGAGTTAGATGAAGGTTGGCTAGATATCATTATAGAAGAGGAACTCATCGAGTCTTTGCAAAACTCGACGATTAGAGTCAGATAAAAGGATAAAAGAAAGGATAGGGACTCGACGAGTTGGCGGACCAACTCAGCGAGTCAGGTCAACTGGAAGTTGGCTTTGGCCAGGGGTAAAATGGTCATTTTACCCTAAGATTAGTTATCAGTGTTTGATTAAGTGTCATTATGGGAATTGTAGTCAGGGAGTTATCGGAGCAACAATCACACAGTTCCCGATCAGTTTTCCAACCGTCAGCCTTACGAGGTGAGTTTCCTTCCAATAGAAATGGGCCTACAACCACAATGCTGGCCCGTTTAGATGATAGTAGTTCCAGAATTCGGTCCGATGTCGGGCGGGGCCCGATGCAGTAGTATGTATGCTTGATGTCTCCATAATTCATGCATGTTTGTGATATGTGTTATATGATCCGGACTTCGGTCCGATGTCGGGCAAGCCCGATCTAGTATGTGATTATGTTATATGTTCATAATATGTTATGTTCAGTTTATTCCGGACTTCGGTCTGATGCCGGGTGGGGCCCGATGCAGTGGGCGGGGCCCAAGTTATTCCAGACTTCGGTCTGATGCTGGGCGGGGCCCATATTATGACGGACTTCGGTCCGATGCCGGGCGGGGCCCGATGTAGTGGGCTAGGCCCAATATGTGTTATTTGTGTTATTGTATGGTATGTGGTAGTTTGGGGGAGCTCACTAAGTTTCGTGCTTACAGTTTCATTTTTGGTTTCAGGTACTTCTACTAGCAAAGGGAAGGGCTCGGGATGATCGCATGACACACACCACAACTTTCAGCCTGAGATTTATTGAGACTCTAATATATTTCCTCATTTGTTTTGATACTGTATTTGATATGATATTTTGAGATACGTGACACTTGGTTGTCTTATTGATTATGGATGATTATAGTTTTTATAGTGTTTTCAAAACGAAATTTTTGGGTCATATTTTTGGGATGTTACAAGTTGGTATCAGAGCCTTGGTTTGAGGTAGGGGTGAGCATGGGTCGGTTTGGGTCGGTTTTGACCTAAAACCGAACCCAACCCAATAAAATCGGTTTTCAAAAATATAAAAACCGAACCATGAACCCAAACCGTCGGTTCGGTTTGTCGGTTTTCAGTTTCTTCATGGGTCAGTTCCGGGTTTAAACCCGAACCCAATGATAATCCCAATTAAACTGATTTGAGGCTTGATAGAGGTTAACAATTCCTTATATTAAGGGTGAAGCATGCGCAACTTTCATACACCCATCGATGTGGGATAGATCAAATTGCAAATTAAAATAGAAAACTTAGGGAAAACTTTGGCAAGCAGCAAGATTCGAACTCTTGACATAATGTTCAAGGGGAAGGCGCTCAACCACTGGGCCAAGAGTGTGTTTGTATATCTAATTCGCGCCTTAGATATATATATTCTTATGATTACATATAAAAAAAACATGGCACTCAACCATTGAGTCGGTTTCTCGGGTTGGGTGGGTCGGTTTCTAGGAGAAAACTGAAACCAAACCCGATTTTTCGGTTTTTAAAAATTTGAAACCCTAACCGTCGGTTTTGCTTCGGTTTCGGTTTTATCGGTTTCGGTTTCGTCGGTTTTGATCGGTTTCCCGGTATCTTGGTTTGGGTTTGCTCACCCCTAGTTTGAGGGATTCAGGCACGCTTTCAGGTGTATCTGAACTCAAACTAAGGAAATGGTATAAGGCTTTCAAAAAGGAAATCATTTTCGAAAAGATTTTTTGAAAAAAAAAACTTAAAAAGAGAAAAGAGTTTGAAAAATAGAAAAGGGTTTGGTGCATGCAACCAGCCGAGCTCAAGTAAGTACTCCCAATCTACCCATACAAGTTTATGTATGATTATCAGTTTTAGTAGAACAACATGCTAGTTTAGGGCTAAGGATCTAGTAGGATGTCTTATGTGCCTGCTATATGTGTTTCAGCTTTATGAGAACTGCATGCTAGTACAGATTAGTCAGGAGGATAGCCTGAGTAGGATATGCTTGATTATGTGCACTCGGTGTCTGAATGTTGCTTGCTTTGTGCTTTTAGGAGTTCTAGTTGTCTTTCACTAGCGAGTAAACAGATATGTTAAGTTACATATTGCAAGGACTAAATAATTCCAGAAGGTTAAGTCTATTCCTATTTCGCAGCTCTTGTTTGAGTCCAACCGTTGTAGGGTAGGATCTCTCATTCAAAGAATTATCTAGTCTGAGGGATATGTAATAGTATTTGCGAGCTAGTTAGGGGAACAAAGCAGGGACTTCTTACGTAGCTGATAGCGGAGAGTGGGTTGGTGATTACCCTAGGGCAAGCCTAGGAAGAGTGTAGCATAAATCAGTAGTGGTAGAAGGGACTTGGGAGTCAAGGCAGTTCTTGAGGAAAGTACGGATAGATTTGGAAGGTAGTATGGACCCGTACTACTAAAAGCAGAGGATTCATACTCGAACCAAGGAAGACTGAGACAAGACTAGGAAACTTGTGGTAGATGTGATCCCTCTAGTTATATCAGTGTTTTTGACGATTGCCATTGTGTGTTTCAGAATGGTGGTTTTACGCCCTAGACTAGTAGTCGGCAGTTCAAGTGTCGGAGAGGGATCAGGTTCAGGCTCGGGAGTCGAGCATTTGGATGAGCAGACCAGAGAGTTCATCTCTTCAGAGGTCACGCGTGGTATACTTGAGCAGACTCATGTGATCTTTGGATCAGTCAAGGAGGGTATCTTAGAGCTTTTGGATGAGAAGTTGGGTGCGTTCCATAATAAGTTAGCGGCCATGATGGGATCACGCACATTGACGTTCAGGGAGTTTAGAGCTTGTGGAGCTCCCGACTACCATGGGGCTCGAGACCCCATTGCAAGTACCAGGTGGTTAGCGAATGTCACCAACGCGTTCCGCACCAGCAGATGTCCCGAGGGGGACAAGGTCAGATTAGCATCTTGTCTCCTGAAGGACAGGGCTCGAGATTGGTGGGAGGAGGTCGGGAGAGCTATTAGAGATGACACTGTGTTGGATGCTATGACCTGGAGTGATTTCACGACCAGGTTTAGAGTCGAGTTCGCATCTGTTATTGAGGTGCAGTAGCTTGCTATGGAGTTTTAGGACCTCTAGCAGACGACATAGACTGTGGCGGAGATTACAGCCAAGTTCAGGGAGAGGGCCCTTCTCGTTCCACAGTATGTGGCGGACGAGGAGATGAAGAAGGACCGATATCATGAGATGTTGCAGAGTGATATCCGCTAATTTGTGAGCCGCTCCAGTTGCAAGATGCTGGAGGACATGATTGCGAGGGCTCGTGAGAGGGAGATTGATCTAGAGATGGAGAGGAAAAAGAAGCCAGAGGTGACGTCTGGCGCAGCATGTTCGGGCAAAAATCCCAAGGTGTCCGATCATAGGTTAATGGGACAGCAGAGCCACAATCAGTGTGGCAAGTGTGGTAGGTTGCACGATGTGGCGTGCAAGGCGGGGAGTTCTGGCTGCTTCAAGTGCGGTCGGACTGGGCATATGAGTAGGGATTGTACAACTACTACCACTACCACCACAACATCTGATCTGATTTGCATTCATTGCAATCAGAAGGGACATAAGAAGTCCCAGTGTCCGAGTCTAGCACTAACAGGGAAGGTGATGGCACCCGCTCCTGCTACTCTGAGGATTACAGACGGCTGGCAGGGTCGTGCTGAGGCATCGGTGGCGAAGAGTAGAGCTTTACAGTTGACAGCAGAGGAGGCGCGAGCGACTCCTGATGTGGTTTCTGGTACATCTATTCTCCATTTATCTCTCTATTACTCTTGATTATTACTCATGTTAAAGTGTTGTTTATAGGGTCGTTCCTAGTGAACGACATTGTAGCCATGGTATTGTTTGATTCGGGGGCTAGCCGATATTTTGTGTCGGTTACACTTAGCAAGCGATTTAGCAGAGCTCCGGGGGAGCTGGATTGTCCGCTCGACGTTGAAATAGCAGATGCTAGGACCATCAGGGCCGCGAGAGTTCATAGAGGATGTACACTGCGGTTATTTGATGAGCAGTTCCTAGTAGACTTGGTTCCTATCCCCCTGCGAGGGAATAAGGTTATAGTGGGTATGGATTGGCTGAGTTCCAATGGAGCAGTGATTGATTGTAAGCTACAGTTGGAGAGGGTTCGCACTCCTAGTGAGGGAGAGTTAGTGATTCAGGGCGAGAGGCCACAATGCGGACCGGTTCTTTGTTCAACAGCAAGGGCGAGATGCTATTTCTAGCAAACTTGTGCGAGATATGTTGCTTATGTCATGGATACCCGGGATAAGGGTAAGACGACAATCGACGATGTGCCAGTAGTACAAGAGTACCCAGACGTATTCCCAGAGGATTTGCCTGGGATACCTCCGGAGAGACAGGTTGAGTTTCGGATTGACCTGGTCCCCGGTGCAGCTCCGATAGCCAAGGCAACATATCGGTTGGCTCCTCCCGAGATGCAGGAGCTGTCTACGCAGCTGCAAGAGCTGTTAGACAAGGGTTTTATTAGGCCGAGAAGTTTACCATGGGGAGCCTGATCCTATTTGTGAAGAAGAAGGACGGGTCGCACCGTATGTGCATAGACTACCGGGAGCTGAACAAGGTGACAGTGAAGAACCGTTACCCACTCCTGAGAATAGATGATTTGTTCGACCAACTTCAGGGAGCATCTTGGTTCTCCAAGATTGATCTACGGTCTGGATACCACCAAATGCGGGTAAGAGATGATGATGTGCAGAAGACCGCTTTTAGGACCCGCTATGGTCACTATGAGTTTGTGGTGATACCGTTTGGGCTCACCAATACTCCAGCCGCATTCACGAACCTCGTGAACCGCGTGTGCAGGCCGATGTTGGATCAGTTTGTGATAGTATTCATTGATGATATATTGGTTTATTCCAAGACTGAGGAGCAGCATGAGGAACATATGAGAGAGGTGCTTGAGACCTTGAGGAGGGAGAGACTTTTCGAAAAGTTCTCAAAGTGCGAGTTTTGGTTGCGCGAGGTGCAATTTCTGTGGCATCTCGTCAACCAGAAGGGTATATTAGTCGATCCGACCAAGATTGAGGCCGTGATGCAGTGGGAGGTCCTGAAGTATCCTTCCGAGATTCGGAGCTTCCTGGGATTGGCAGGGTACTACATGAGATTCATCCAAGATTTCTCCAAGATAGCACTACCATTGACCCGACTGACCAAGAAGTCGGTGGTGTTTTGTTAGGGACCTGAGTAGCAGAATTGTCTTTAAGACACTCAGGCAGCGACTGTGGGAGGCGCCGATTCTTACCTTGCCAGAGATAGTATATGACTTTGTAGTCTACTGTGACGCTTCTATCACAGGTATGGGAGCAGTGTTGATGCAGCGGGGGCATGTGATAGCTTATGCCTCAAGACAGTTGAAACCTCACGAGGTTAACTACCCGACGTATGATTTGGAGTTGGGGGCTGTAGTGTTTGCCCTCAAGGTTTGGCGGCATTACCTCTATCAGGTCCGGTGTACTATTTACATGGACCACAAGAGTCTGAATTACCTCATGGATCAGCCGAGCTTGAACATGAGGCAGCGACGGTGGTTAGATGTGGTAAAGGAATACGATTGTGAGATCCTTTACCATCCGGGCAAGGCCAACGTAGTGGTCGACGCCCTGAGCCGCAAGGCGGTAGCGACTCCAATCCAGGATATATGTCTGAGGATGACGGTGATTACTCCACTGCTGGAGCATATTAGGGCGGCGTAGGTCAAGGGCCTGACGGGGGAGCGTTAGAAGTGTGAAAGGATAGTGGGTCGACTAGCTTCGTTTGATTACAATAGTCGTGGATTTCTGACCCTGCATGGGAGGGTCTGGGTACCGTGCTGGGGTGGAGTACGACAGGTGTTGATGGATTAGGCCCACAAGTACCGGTTCTCCATCCATCCAGGGGCGACGAAGATGTGTAGAGATCTTCGACCCGATTACTGGTGGCCCTGCATGAAGCGGGACATAGCTTGGTATGTGGAGAGATGTATGACCTGCAGGAAGGTCAAGGCAGAGCTCCATAGGCCCCATGGCAAGATGCAGCCGCTAGACATTTTTCGTGTGGAAATGGGAGGATATCACTATGGACTTCATTACTAAGCTTCCCAGGACCGCACGAGGGGTTGATTCGATATGGTTCATCGTTGATCGGTTGACCAAGAGTGCCCATTTTATACCGATCCAAGAGAGCATCTCGCCCGAGAAGTTGGTCGAGATTTATGTGCGAGAGGTAGTGGCACGTCATGGAGTGCATGTCTCGGTGGTGTCAGACCGAGACGTCCGGTTCACTTCCAGGTTTTGGAAGCGGTTTCACGACGAGATGGGTACTCGTCTCCATTTCAGCACCGCTTTCCACCTTCAGACGGACGGACAAAGCGAGAGGACGATCCAGACTCTCGAGGACATGCTTCGGGCATGTGTACTAGATTTAAGTGGCAGTTGGGATTCGTATCTTCCGTTAGCAGAATTTTCGTATAACAACAACTATCACTCCAGTATAGATCGGCCTCCCTTCGAGATGCTCTATGGGAGGAAGTGTAGGACCCCAATCTGTTGGGGTGAGGTCGGTTAGAGAGTTATGGGGAGTACAAAGGTAGTACTCAAGACCTCGGAGCAAATTCAGCAAGTCCGGAGCAGACTCCAGACTGCTCAAAGTCGACACAAGAGTTACGCCGACAAATGGCTTTCGGACTTGGAGTTTCAGGTGGGCGATATGGTCCTCTTGAAAGTATCACCTTGGAAGGGTGTTATCAGGTTTCGGAAGCGGGGCAAGTTGGGCCGCAGGTTCATTGGTCCAATTAGGGTTTTGGCCCAGGTGGGTCAGGTTTCCTATCAGTTAGATCTTCCAGCAGAGCTCAGCCAGATCAATAGCACGTTCCATGTTTCTCAGCTGCAGAAGTGCTTAGTGGATGATTCAATAGTAGTACCCCTAGAGGACATTCAGGTTAACGATAGCCTGAACTACATCTAGAGTCCCGTTGCGATTTTAGATCGCAAGGCGAAAGAGCTGAGGAACAAGAGGGTGGAGTTAGTGAAGGTGCAGTGGCAGCACCGCAAGGGCTCAGAGTGGACGTAGGAGACCGAGGAGGAAATGAGAGAGCACTACCTCGAGTTATTTGTAGAGTCAACAGACTTCGAGGACAAAGTCTAAGATAAGTGGGGGAGAGTTATAACACCCAGTTTCATGTACGCATTTAATCAAGTCAATTTTATAATTTTACCCTTGGGCTCGACGAGTTGAGGATCCGTGGCAGGAACTAAGAAAGTCTACTCGACGAGTCGGAAGACCAACTCGGCGAGTAGGCGCCGTCTGATGAAAACCCTAATTTCTAGGTTTTGTCCTCCTATTTAAAGAACATAATGCCCCTATGACCTTCCTTATCCCTCCCTCAACGTCCAGAAAACCCTAACTCGCCACCTTAAGCCTTGTGAGTGTTTGAGTGCCATTTTTTAGTAAACTTGTGTTACAGACCTAGACATGGTAAATGGTTTTGGTATTACTGTGATGTCAAATCAATATAATTATTCACTTGGTATCCAACTTCATGTACACTAAAATGAAGTTTTTTTTAACAAATTACCTATGTTTTGTAGGGGTTGTTTGAGGTTGTGAAAGAGATATTGCTTACTTGTTGAGCACGGACAATGTACAAGGCATATTCTTTCCAACTTCAGGAAAAGATTCACCGGGTACACTATGAGAGGATGTTTTGGAAGACATGCAGGTCATCCACTAAGCCTTTATTCAATGTAACCATGAAGGAAATCCAACTGATTAATTCTGCAGCATTTTCCTACCTTATGAAAAAGAACCCAAAATCATGGTGTAGAGATTTCTTTCAAAAGGGCAGGATGTGTGATGCAGTTGAAAATGGATTATCTTAGAGCTTTAACAATGTAATTAGAGATGCAAGGAAAAAACCAATAATCACAATGTTAGAAGAAATTAGGTTGTATATTATGGTGAGGCAATTTAATATGAGCATCAAAGGTAGTTCATGGCCTGAATATAAAACCATGTCCAACTATTGCAACCCTTCTTAATGAGCTGAAAAGAGCTCAAATGTATTTTGTTTATGTTTTTATTTTAAATTGAGTGATATTACTATATACTAACTTCAATACAATGTCAATAAGTATTCGCAGGTTTTAGCAACCAGTTTGAAACAAGAAACATGGCAGAGTTATGTGTTATGAATCTAGATATGAAGACATGTTCTTGTAGAGTATAGCAACTAAATGGTTATGGATATGTGCATTCAGTTGCAATTATCTCCTTTCTAAATAGAGATGTTGGAAGTTATGTGGATCCAATGTACTATGTAGCATTTCACATGAACACTTACAAGTATACAATGTGTGGGATGAATGGTAGAAATATGTGGTCATCTACTAACCTTATACCAACTTCGCCACCATTGAAGAGAAAAATGCCAGGTAGACCTAAAGTGAATAGAAGAAAGGATCCAACTAAAAGGGGTGCAAGACACAGTGTGTTAAAGGTTGGGGAAAATTTTGGGTTATGTACACAAGCAAGTAGGATATAACAAGGTGACATGCTCTCAGGTTCAAAAGCCAACAAAAATCAAGGTAAATAAAAGGAAGAGAGCATATGTAAAAGACGAGGAAGGAAGTAGTGGAACAACATCAAGTGTAAATGCAATTACAAACGACAAAGGTAAGGACGGAATTGTCAAGAAAAATAAAGAAGTCTGAAATAATTATCAAGAAAAAACTATCTACACAGGTTAATGGTAAGAATGAGGAAGGCAACACCATTGAAAAGCCAATGGAACTTCAGTATGAAATAACTTTGACTTTCTTTCATTATATACTTGTTATATTTTGATGAAATTGCAATGTTTCAAAATAAGTTTGGATGTTTGGTGTTATGTACTACATGTGGTTGCTAAACAAGCGTTTGTAACGTTAATGGTTTGAATGCATGATTTTATGTTAGTAATGGGCATGTATGTTATAGGGGTGCACTTTACCCGTTAGTTTAACTATATGTGCTCCCATTCTTCCAAGTTAAAGCATTTCTAAAAGCATACGTTTTCATATGTACCATTTCCATCTTCACTAACATAACTATTGTTTTTTTTATTAACTGTGTGTCACTACCCTCGAGCGCCTCTCGAAGTTCAGACTTTTCGGTTTCAACCCTACAACAACGGTATCATAACTCACATGTGAGTTCACAACCCCATTTTCCAAACATTTTCAGGGGGGAGGGGGGATACATGTTAAAATGCAACTACTACATAATTATTACTAAATGTAGTTAGATAATTAAGCTCATAACATTAGGATGATATTATGTTTGGTAGATACTCTGCCCAACTTTTAAGCTTAATATTATGCCTAGTTGTTATATTGATTCACTATGATAGAAAAATATCATACCTAGTTGTTACGTTGACAAGTTTCCAGAAATGCCGATACTCTAGCCATTATTATAGTCACCCTTTGGATAAGCTTAGTACCTAGTGGTTACTCTGCCCAAATATTCAGCTATGCAAAACACACTAATTATATATATATATATATATATATATATATATATATATGTATAAGACAAATAATATACATATATATATATATATATAATAAGTAACTGGTATAAATACAAGGAATAACAAGATGACCGACCAAGGGAGGCCCCAACACCAAGAGTTAGACGAGACACGATTGATCAACACGCTGAAAGATTTTTAGCTAGTCTCCGACCTATAATCATTAAATCTTAAGTGAGAGGAGAGAGATATGTATAGATCTATATGGGATTGACATTCCAACCTATGGTTACTAGCTACAACTTGACGACAAACCGAAGCAGACATAACTTTCTAAACACATTTGCGACGTCCGATGAAGTGTTGTGGTTTTTCGGGGAACTCAACAATCATAGCTTGATTATAAGAACTCATTGTAACCTTGTTAACCTAAAACTAACTATCTTAGACTACTACTAGGAAACAACCTAAGAAAGTAGTGATAGTTCACACAAACTCGAGGAAGTAAGTTTAGGATACATACGATAGCTAAAATAACCACACAACATTTTATAAAAATGAAACATGTGAACTCACCAACATTATGTCGACCTTTCAAAAACCACATGTATTCTCAGGTGAATGAACTCGGACGGCGAAGGAGGTAACCCTCGATGATGCAACTTGATGTTTATGTGCTTTACTATTGTACTTTACTTTTGTAACCTATATGTACCTCGAATAGAAACAAAGTTGTTTAATATATCAATGTGTTATCCAATGTATGTATGTGCCCTGAAATCCAACATTCTAACGTCGCACAACCCGTCATTTCCACCGACGGTCGGGGTGTGATAGATAGGTATCAGAGCTTCCAATTATAACGAACTAGTAATTCCTTAGGAAATACTACTATAATATAGGGCTACACTCTAATTAGGTTTAACCCTTTAAGCCTACTAAATTAAAAAGTATTAATATTAATTACACTACTTCTTGACTACTTATGTGAGAGGTGACTAGTTTGAACTCTCGCTTGGGTTGATGGATTTCATAACGGCTATATACTAAAATGGTCCTACCCTCCGGTACTTCTCAGCTAGCTGATCCTTACTTGATAGTCTTGGAGTACAAAACCCTAAAAATTAATAAGATATACACAACCCAACAAAGATTTAAAGATATAGAGAAATATGAATACGCTCACAAAAAGTATATTTAATACCCACCAACACAAACCTACAAAATCACAACTCAACAATTTAGGTCAAAAACCATGTTTAGAGTTGGTATAGTACATCGGTTGTACCATAACTAGATCTATAATGTGCAACTAAGTTTTATTATGGTCCGACCGATGCATGATCAAACTCGGATATGGTGGTTGGCAATCTAATCACTTGAGGGCTTATGGATTGGATGTATAGACAAGGATGATATAATTGGAGATTTATTTTTAGAGGCTTTTGTGTCTGAGGATTTTTGGCTTAATGACATCTACACTTGAGGATTTATGGCTTAGGAACCACTATTGGTCACTTACAACATAGTAGGGAGACTCAAGAGTTATGGGTACTATGTATTACATGCTTTTAATTGGATGTTATATTGTATTTAATTGAACTTCACATCTCTCATAAACATCTTTCATGTTTGATGTCTTATGCATGTTTGCCCGAGAATATGGCAGGCACAAGATCGTGGAGTGCAGCTTCCATATCGGCAGAGGAGCATGCAATATATGGTGCTTCTGACCATACAGACACATCAGCGATGATCATGGCTTCTGTGGAGGAGCCTACGGAGGGCAGTGATAACATCGAGCCCGATTATACTCTAACTGAGCACCCGTCCTAGCCCGACTATACACCAGTGGATCACTCGAGCCCGGACCCTTCCAATCTGGTATATTCATTAGACTACACACCGAATAGACTTAAGCTTCTCACATTCGATTATGAAACGGACGAGGATGAGGAGGATACTACAACCTCACTAGAGATCTCACCACCCTGCCCAAATCCTTCACATCGATCTTTCAAAGCTCACACTACTAGTACTCGGGTGAAACAAACCATGAGAAAGACTATTGATATCCCCTCTCGGAAGAGAGCAAAATCTTCACATGCATCACAACCGCCAACGAAGAAACTGTGTGGGGACCCTACGTGGATGCCCATGATTAGAGCTTTGAAGCAAGAGGAGGATATCGGCTTGCGCTTCGAGGTAGGGGAGTCCTCTACCGCACCTACTGCTACCCCGTACACCCTCATCTAGCAAGCTATCTCTTTCCTTGTACCACAGACTGCCCATCACACGGATTGCATAGGAGCAATGGAATTTAAGCTCCTTCTTTTGAGGATGGCCCTAAGGAAACTAACGAATCAGGTACATTATCTTGAGGAAGAGAGGGATGTGATGGAGATGATGACCCTACTTATTCGGAACTGAACTTGCAGGTGTTACAATTATCTCTCCCTTGAGATGATTACGTCCTGGGATCATCAGCAAAAGAGGGCTTGCTGAATGGCCCCGCACGTTACCTTTAGATCCTAGGTATTAAACGTAATTCTTAAGTCTTTTCAAACGAGCTTCTAACTCTTTCACTTATTGACTGTTGGTGGTGCTTAACCTTACATCTGCACTTTATTCTATTTTGGGATTTTATATTCTAACCTTTGAGTTACAAACTCGATTGTTATTGGAGACAAACTTAACTTAAGATGAGGTCTTTACTTTAACTACCATAACATATTGATAAGTCATGTTCTGATGACCTTCTATCGCATGATGCAATGGCTAGACTCATGTCTCTTTGAGTCAGACTCTAACATGGAAAGTGCCTTCCTTCATGTTCTAATGTTATATAATCTCATTCTAGTATGTATCACTTCTAGCTATAAGCTGCCTAGTATCAATGACGGTTGTGATACTTCTACTGATCGCTTCGATTATCCTTTCCTTCAATATATAGTCGGACACTACATCGAATTTACTTTGTAGATTAGTCGGACTCAATTCGATATGACCACTAAGGTCAGAATATTTATCTTCGTATTTATTACATAAACAAAGGTAATGATGGAAATGAACAAAATAGCTCAATTGCTAGTGTCTTAGTAACCCTGTGACCTTCCTTAATCCAAGTGCGAGTTCTGTGCTCCATTAATATAGGCCTATACTACCTTTTCACACCTACTCATACTTGTCACAAGTATTGTCTCGCGGTTTTCCAAGTTACCATACAAGAATTTCACATAGTCATTTAATACATTGGATTACATAACTAAGGATTATATTATTTCTTGAAAATGATTATATTGCTATCCAAGTTCATCATACATCATGCCTTTAGGCTACATCATACAATACTAACTATATGGGACAGCTACATAGACATCCTAGGACCTTCCTTTTATTGGCTTCCTGAAGTTACATTTGTTTCTTACTTCATAGCCCTGAGAGTCATCTGAGATGCTTGAGCAACCCCTTTATTCCTTAGGAAATTTTTCACCACATGCCCTTCTTCTTTACTTTGAAAACATAGCCTTTCAATGCGTTTACATTCATTAGCACAATGACCAGTGACTCCACATTGGTAGCAAACTACATCTTCTTTGTATTGTCCATAATGCTTCTCTCTGCATCTTTCACACCAGTTTAATTCATTGTTGTCCCTAGGTTTCTTGTCATTAGGGCTAGGTTTTGAAAACCTCCTCTTTTTGTTGAAATATGAGGATCCTTCATTAATCCTCTTATCCTTGACTTCATCCTGGGTGGTGGTTCTTCCTTTAATCATGTCTTCAAGGGATTTGGCCATTTGGATGTCTGTTTCCAGTGTGTTTTCTAACTTCACCATTGGACCGAAATTCGTTGATATGCCGTTAGAAGATCTTTATACCTTGGAGGATTTGATAGGAACCATGTGAGAAAATAACGTCATTTTCTCAATGAATACTGCAGCATATTCACCGACGTTCATGTCTCCTTTCTTAAGATTCTAGAACTTCATGCCCATTTTCAACAGGTCTCTTTCTGAGCGGTATTCCATTTTTAAATGTACAAGGAAGTCTTCCCATGAAATATTTCATGATTCTCCTTTTGGCATAGTGACGACCAATCGTTTCAACCAGCTTAATACACCAGTCTGTAGTTGTCTGGGTGCGAAGATTGTCTTTTGTTTTCTGCTATAGTCGCAACTTTCAAATTTCATCTCCATTTGATAAATCCAATCCATCATTTCCACTTACGTTAGCCTTCTGGAAAGGCTTAGTGGTTGGGATGCCATGAAGTCTTCATACTTGCATCTGTCTCTATCAACCTTTTCTTCGATATTGTAATTCCTACTCCTTCGTGGATCAACATGTCTAACGGCTCTACTACAATTTACTTCTTTTAACTATTCCTTATTCATCTTAGATTGCAGAACTGGTGCAGTAAGTTCATCCTTATTCTTCCGAAGTAGTTGTCTCGTCTCTTCTATTTGTTGGTCCAGCATGGTTCACATCATTTCCTGAACTCCTGCTATTGTGAGAGGTTCAACTACTAGCACAACTTCTGGTACATGCTCAATCACACGTCGAGGTTCTGGCTGTTAGTTTCCATTGCCATTTCCTAATCCGCTTTGTATCCTCATTATGATGTTCTATACACCAAATCACGTGTTTACTGTATCGAGAAGAGAATATAGGGAAGGTTTAGACAAACAGTTATCCTTATCACTTTGAAAAGTTACATGTCCGTTCTAATACCATAATTAAAAGTTTAGAAACATGAACACATAAGATTTCTTAATTCTAGGTCGACAACCGACCATAAACATATAACATCAATTTTGATAGACAAGCTACGACATGCTATAATACAAACCATTTAGTATATAAAATCAAATTAGGTATATTGTATTAAAGTGAACTAGTACAAAACGTCATGGTGAAGACTCGTAGCAGACTACGAAATATCAACGAAAGACGAAAACTTGAGCCTAAGCATGTGATGGGTCATGCACCGGTCGTTGCACCTGCACTTGAATCTATCACAATGGCAGATGTTCATGCAATGATGTGAACCATGCTAGACTGATCAAATGGAGTAAATGAGGAAGCTTACAATAGCGAATGATACCTATCAGAATATATCGTAAGTGGTATCTTGCCTTTAGTATACATCTGATAAAATAATAGTATGTCTAGAGGAGTACAGTACGTCTGAAGTACACCTTCAATTGGTGGGATGATAGAACTTTTGGTGTAATTCCTGAAGTTGTCCCATCGTCTGACGTTTCCACCACCGACCATGTAAAAGCAGAATTGTTGTTGAAGATACATATGGAAGAAGTTCTAGTATAGTCTAGGGAAATTTTTATGATTATTTGGACACATTCATATATGTTTAATTGTTTTTGTGATTTTAGGAATAGTAACTTAGTGGATTGCAAGACAATACTTGAGATGAGTATGAGTAAGTGTGAAAGGTAGTAGATGCCTATACTATCGGTAGCATAAGACTCGCACTTGGATCAGTGAAAGTTAGAAGATTACTATGACATCCCCAATTTCATGGCCAAAGAAGATCGATTTTTCTATGCTTATCTAAAATCAGAGTATCATTTTTGAGGAATAGTATTGCAGAATTTTTTCCCAAACCCACGATAATGATATTATCAAAACATTTATGAAGAAATGTATTTTATTTATAATAAAACGTTGGGATATCATCATCAATATAAAAACATAAGCATAAAGAAATATTAAAAGCCCTACAGTAATTAAACTAGTGGCATAATACTCCTTGAATCTCTGAGCATAATGTGTGTGATAAAATAAAATGAGTCGGTCAGGTTGGGAGACCCGGTGAGTATATAAGGTTTTCAACCTACAATATTATAATTAGTTTGTTACAATTATATAATTTACATTAAACAATTAACCCGATTACTCATTCTTGTTATTCTCACTCCCTGATCCTAGATCGATGATCTCAAGGGATCTATCCTAAAGGATCTCTAAGTGAAAAATATTGCTTTGCCGGTCCATTAGCAATATGTGCTAATAGAATAGTCATGGAGTGAATGGAGTACCCACATGAATAATTTGTTTGATTAGGTGTCTAAGCCCATAACTATAATTGGTATAAAGTTGAATTGATGGTAGCACAATCTTTTTAGGTTGCCCTCAAAACTAGCAACCAGACATGATGACTTTTGGAGAGAGAAGGTCAATTTATTATTTGATTAATAAATTGAAATAAATGATTTATTAATGTATTATGAAAATAATATATTAATTAGAAATCATATTATTTAATTAATAGTTAATCATAAATTAAATAGAATTAATTTTGGGATTAATTGAATTAATTAAAAGTGTAGGGGTTGTTTGACAGTTTATTGATAGTTGAGGAAAGAGGCTGTAGAACCTCCTTGGAAGAGGTTGGATGAAAACTTCTAGGAAGGGCCTAGAATTTTCATCCACGGGCTCTTGGACGGAGGTTCATGGGTTGCTTGGTCCTTAAGTTAAGGGATTATGGCTTCCTCATTAAACCCTAGCTTTGGCTCTAAGCTACCTCACCTATATAAAGGGCCTTAACCCCTCATATTCTCGGTCATCCCTATGCTAAGAGAATTCCAAAATTCTTCTACTCTCTCATCCTCTTGCTACGGTTGGGCGTGAACCATTAGAGGCACGACATTTGTGGTGCTTGCTCTCAAGGCTTCAACAACACAAGGATTCTTATTATTTTTCAATAAAAATCAAGGTATGTTTTCCTAACCCTAGATAGTAATTTCAAAAGGATACTAGGTGCCCTAGGGTTTCCTATTTGATGTTCAAAGTTGTGTGTTCAATTAGAGAAAACATAGATCAAGAATTAGGGTTGCATGCACACATAGGATTTTGTTTGTTATTCTCAAAACCCATCATAATTCATTCATACATATAGTTCGTGGTCATGTCCGTATGAGGTTCCTTAACATCTACAGGTTAGGGACCTACCCATGTATAATTTAGTAACACCTATAGGTCGAAGACCTATATGTGTATGTTTCATTAATGCCTACATGTCGTAGACCTACCTGCAAAATAATTTACTAACACCTACATGTTGTATACCTACCCGTGATTGATTTATTAACACCTACAGGTTGTAAACCTACCCGTGTATAATAGATTAACACATATTGGTTGTAATCCTGCCCGTTTATGATTTAGCATCACCTACAGGTTGCGTACCTACTCGTGTAGGACTTAATAAAACATTTAAAGGTTGCTGACATGTCCATATTGACCAGACTTGTCTAGATTAGTCTGTGGCCATCCTTTATGTCCTCCTACTAGATGACTAATCCTTAGTAGTACAATAATATCATGCTGGCTACAATGCCTCATTATACATTACTTCATATAACCCTTTACCACCCAATACACTTTAGGTATTACAAAATAGTTCAATATAGTATAACCAAGTAATCTTATCAAGCTCAAGTATTTCAAATTCAAACAATAGGTACACATAGCATCTAAGTTGTTAAATACTTCATATCTATGTGTAAGATGAAAGTAACTATGCACTCACTTGTTAAAGTGATGACTAGAAAGTTTGGCAGCGCTTCGCTTCTAGCAACTGATTTTTCATTTGATGTAACCTAGTATCATTATCACTATGTCTAAGTCTAATATTTCTTTATGACTAATTAATAGTCTAGATTTCTCAATAATCCCAATGTCTATTGATCTATAGTTGATAATAGACAACCAGGTAGGATCATATTAGAGGCAAGGTCCGTTCAGTATACATAGTATACTGTTTGGAAATCCCACTTTAAACACCTCACCAAATCCAGGCTAGACATCATCCCTATAAGTAGATCAATCAGTAAGATGATGTTGGAATCACTAACAAATCTTATTGATAGGTTCATAATAACGACTTATGACTATAAATATAAGTTACACTTAAAGCGTAGTAAGTGAAACTTAACTTATAGAGGTTTTAGCAAAAACTGGGAAATTGCGTTGGCAGAACTCCGACATGAAAGTTTTTATTTTCCGAGTTCTCTGATTCCTCATAGCCTTGCTAAACACCCGTAAGGACTAGAAGAACTTGGACTCAAGAAGAAAGAAGTCCATGAGAAATTGGATTTGAAAATATGTGAGCAAATAAGGTATTTTTGCCACTTATTTATAGGTTAACAATAACGATTACGCCAAACGTAATTTTCGATGTATGCCCAACGTAGTGGCTTGGGCAACAAGCAAAAACGTAGGTAAAACTTCAATCTTCAAAAATTCATAACTTTCACATACTAGCTCCGTTGTTGACATTCTTTATATCCACGCGTAGGTACTTATGAGTACTACAACTTTCCTTTAGACCTCACCGCCTATTTTTCAACCTATCTTAAATTTAACAGTTTGAAAATATTGCACTGCTAATAATCGTGTAAAATTCATAACTTCAACATACAGACTCCATTTTTACTATCTTTTTATTGTTGAAATCCTATTAATGAGATCTTTAATTCTTGTTTAGATCATTTCAGCTAAAAATCGACCGAACTAAAATTTCATTTCTATGCTCGCACTGCTACGCTGAAACTTCGAAAAATCATAATTTCCACTACTGAAGTCATATTTGGACGTTCTCTATATGCATACTCTTGGTTTAATGAATATTATGACATTCATTTAGATCACTAAGGCTAAAATGACGTTTATTAAAATCTCATTTTTTACTATATGTAGATCCGTGTCGGTTTAATCACGAAACTTCAACGGGTCATAACTTCTTCGTTATAAGTCGGATTTAAGCGTTCCTTATATCTACGGAATCTTTGTCACATATACTATAACTTTTGTTAAGATTATTTTTCTTAAATAACATTCTATCAAAAAGTCATTTTTAACGCGTATTATATCTTAATTGACTAGCTCGAATATGCGGGTGTTACAATTACTAAGTCTCTAAGTTGTTGAGCTATTTTGTTCATTTCCATCATTACCTTTGCTCCGGTAATGAATGCGAGATAAATGTTGATTCCAAACTTAGTGGTCATATCGAATCAAGTCCGACTAATATTCGAAGTAAGTTCGACGTAGCATCCGACCTTAGTTAAAAAGATCGAAGGTAAAGAGAATCGAAGCAATCAATAGAATTATTGTGGTCGTCATTAAGACCAAGCAACCCGCAGCTATAAATGATATCTATCATGATGTGATTATATCACATCAAAACATGAAGGAAGGTACATTCCCTACAAGAGTCTGACTCAATGAGACCTAATTCTAGCCATTGCACCATATGATGAAAGGTCATTAGAGCATAACCATTCGGTCTCTTACGATAGTCAAAGAAAAGACCTTATCATAGGTTAAGTCCATTCTAGAAGGAGAGGAGTCTCCGATGAAGATCAAATTTAGAATTAAGAGTTGGTGCAAGATTGAGCACCACCAACAGTCAAGAAGTCTAAGAGTTAGAAACTCAATAGAAAATACGTAAGATTTACGGCTATTACCTATGATCAAAAGGTAACGTGCAGAGTCACTATACAAGCTCGGTTTTTCTGATGATTACGGGACGTAATCATCATAAGGGGCAGATAATTGTAACACTCTCTGATTCTGGCTAGTCGCTTAAGATATTACAAGCGATAAAAATGACTTTTTGATAGAATATTATTTAGGATGAATGACCTTAACCAAAGTTATAGTATATGTGACAAGGATTTTGTATATATAAAGAATGCCTAAATTCGACTTCGTGAAAGGAAGTTATGATTTTTAGAAGTTTTGAACGTAGCAGTATACAACTTAGAAACCGAAATCAAAATCGGTCATTGTTAGGAAAAATAACCCAAATGAGAGTTGAAGATCTCGTCAATACCTTTTCGTCGATATAAAGACAGTCGGGAACAGACATCGAATGAGGGAATTATGAACTTTTAACGGACTTTAACAATCTAAGCCTATTAAAAATATAACTTCAAAAATAATGTCTAAATTAGTCGACAAAGTCTAAATGAAACTTATAGATATTGTTGATAGTTGCGCGTGGATATAAAACCCATCAAAAATGGAGCTTGTATGGAAAAGATATGAATTTTCTATGAAATCATAAATTTTCGCGCGACCAGACAGTAGGCATGACGCACACTAACAAACCTCTAAGCTTGTGAAGTGTGTCGGATCATAAATTTGCCATGTCACCTGTGTCTGACATAAGGAGTGACACACTCTTATCTTGTGCACAACACGCACCACACTTCAACCTATATAGACCTTTGAGTTCCAACCATTTTCTCATCCTAACTCCACCCGAACCCTCTGGAGCTCTTTTCACCCCTCTATCCCAATACTCCTGAGTTTCTGGCTATCTTAGAAAGGCCATGTGATTTCAGATAGTTGGTGAATAGAAACTCCTAGATCAGAATTCTGCCTGCATAATTCCCGATTTTCATCATAATAGAATAAAGTTGAGCTAGACTTACTCTGCTTTAGGTGTAACTTATAACTATATTCCTAGTCGTTATTATAAACATATAATTAAGAATTATCAGTGGTTCCAAAGTCATTGTACTGATTGATCTACTTACGAGAGTGATGTCTAGGTTGGATTTAGTGAGATGTTTAAAGTGAGATTTCCAAACTCTGTACTATGTATACCAAACGGACCCTACCTCCGATATGATCCTACCTGGTTGTTCCTTACTTGATAGATCTTCCTGTAAATATTGGTATTGCTGAGGAATCTAGGCTATCATTAGTAATGACATCCCAGGTTTTAATAATCAATGAAAAACATTTTCTTCGGAAATACTTTTTATGGGACCAATTCCACCTTTATAAAGATCAATCTGATTTAAAATAATCATAAATAAAAAGGTCTTTTCGGGCCATGAAAATTAGGGATGTCACAAGGATGTTGTGCAGTCAAGTTGGGCTCTTCCCTTTGGAATTGGAAGTATCTGAAAATGTTAAACCACAAAACCGTAAGCACAAAGCTTAGTGAGTTCCCCAAAATATTACATAGCTATACATAACAACGGTCCCCATCCTAGTATCTGGCCCATCTAGGGCCTATCCCATCATACAAAAAGACCCAGCCCAACATACAAAATGGGCCCAACCCAACATACAAAACGAGCCTAGCCAAATCATACCGATGAAAGAGTTATAAAGACAGGTAGCATCCTACCTAGTATAGTAAGAATAATCACCTCAATCTGCAGACAGATAAATCACACACTTGGTCTACTGATACTAGAACTCCTCACACTAAACACATATACAATAAACACTAATCAATAATTAAGGTAATAATCGATATTCAAAGGGTTTTAGGTCATATCTAACCCCGCTTTAGGACAAAAGACCATTTTCCCTTCCAAAACTAAGACCTGATCTATTTGAACAAAAGCTAAACTTGTTGAAAAGTCAACATTCAACCCTCATTCGAGCTACGCTCAACATACATGTTGCTCTATTCTCAGCATAGAGCTTCAGATGGAATACGAGGAAAAACGAGGCTACACTAAGCATAGAGAAACCAACTTCTATTAACCTCTTAATATACAAGGGCCAAGCATCCAATTCTCTGATATGAACCCAAATAATGTTTTAATGGGTATAGTCTCTGACTTTACTCCTTTGCTTGGCTAAAAAGAGCACAAGACCAAAACCTAAGTCCATAAAACATGCTAATGCTCAAGAACTCATGCATGGATGGATAAGAGTGACCAAGTTTCATTTGTATGACTCAACAACCCCAAAAACGTCTAAAAATGGCCTTAGAATGGTATAGAGTAACCCATACTCTAAAAGATCAAGGTTATGGGACAAAAAGCATATTAATCGATGACCAAACTAGATCTATCATAAAATAACATCAAGATAGGAACTTTATACCTTCTAGGGACAGATTTTGGCTTGCTAATCCCAGATCTACACACCTTGAAACTTCACACTTGGCTCTATACACACCTTCTTCCTTCAAAGAGCACACAAAAACACTTTAAGGCTTCAAAACTCACACAAGGTGGCTCGGTTTTCAAGATGATAAAAGAAGAGAGTGGAGGTTGAGCATGGAGAGGCCCTCAAATAGGTAGAGCCTTTAAATAGGGCTCATAACCCTAAGATTAGGGTTTTGGTGTTGCGCACCTACGCTCAACATAACTCAACTAATGCTCGGTGTAGGCCATGAATCCCCTGCATGACATCTTTCATCTACACTCAGCGTAGGGGACTATCCTACGCTCATCATAGGGGACTAGCCTACGCTCAACGTAGGACATGAAAATGCAATAAAATACCAAATTAACCTTAGAGAATCATACCTGAGGGTACGGGTGTTACGGTGTAGCTAAGTCACTGGACTTCGGGTAGTGGATTTCATATCTTTGATCAGGTGAGTCTTCTCAATATACCATGTAGGATGCTAGAGTGTCTTTGATCAGGTGAGTCTTCTCAATATACCATGTGGATTTCATATCTTTGATCAGGTGAGTCTTCTCAATATAACACTTGTGAGTCTTCTCAATATACCATGAGACCTGCTATGCATGTTGGACGAGGCCCATTGGGTGAGTCTCGTTATATTATTGGGAAAGGCTTGTTATGTATATTGGGCGGGGCTTGTATTAGTATGTGGTATCTTGGGGAACTCACTAAGCTTTATGCTTACGATTTTAAGTTTAAATTGTTTCAAGTTTTCTGGTAACGGAGGAAGGACACAACTTGATTGTATCGCATCCATTAAAGATTTCCGCACATAATAACTTTTATGTTTATACTCAGATTAATGGTCTACTTAGATCCTTGAAATTTTAATGGAACAAATGGTTTATATAACAAATGAAAATTTTACTCTGTATTTTGGGGCGTTACATAATGGAGGTGGTATTTTTCTTTGAAAAACGATTACACGAATCGATTGAGAACATGGTGGAAGCTTGCTCATTACTTATTAGATTTGGTGGTATGGTTTTTGATTATGTTTGTGCTTTGATTTTCTTCGTTATATGATTTATAACTTTGAATTTAGAAGTAGCTTTACTAGCCCCCATGAGTCGGGCGATGCTTGGGTGGGTGGGGGGGTGCACCACTAGAAATCGGGCTTAAAGATCCCAACAACTACTTTTAAGAATTAGTTGAGGATGTGGGTGCGTATGAATACTGAAAGAGTAAGGAGGTTACATGGGAAAACACTCCTTGGTACAAAAGTTGGTAATTAATCCCCCCCCCCCTCGCTAAATCGACAAAAAGATTATGAGCATGTTTGGTCAAAATATATCTTATCTTTACCAAGAGCCATTTTGAGAAGGGTGTGATACCACCACCTATTAGGATTGATCTATGGAGTTGTATCCCTACTCGCCTAGACCAAGCGAGGTAGCTGTCTAGGCGTAATATAATATCCTTCATCGGAATCAAAATAAACTGGAGGAAAAAAGGACACCTCCCCCTGAAGCTTGACATGCACTGGTAAATGTCATTATTAGTAAAATTATCCAAGACATGAAAGTAAATTTAGACTAAAAATATTTTTTTTTGTGTGTCTAGGAGCACCACATTCTCATGATTTTCTTTAGGCTATCCATATAGATGGACTTGGCCAACATAAATCACTAGTGAAGTAGTGTGTTATCCTTAAGTATCGTCTCATGATTTCCCTATTGTCGTTTGAAAAGATATGTTATTTTGTCGCAATGCATGCTTTGACTCTTTTATTGTAGAGAACTTTTAGGATTTAAATATTAAAATGATATGATTGTGGGCGTTCTTTTTGACCTATTTAGGCATGTCGGGGTTTCTAAAAAGAAAGATAGCCTCTAAACTTTTTGATTGACATGTTTGAATGAAGGTCAACACTTAGACCAACCAAAGTTTTATCTTTTGGTTGGATAAGAGGGAAATACACATGTATGGATTAAGCATGGTTTCCCTTCCCGTGAGCTTTAAGAGTGAGGTTTCCTTGTGAGACAGACTGCTTTAAAACTTGTTTCTTGCAAATAGACAAATTATGAGAAAACATGTATAAAAATTCAACATGTGTTTATGTCGTTAATGTTTGATACTTTTGCACATGTATGGATTAAGCATGGTTTCCCTTCCCGTGAGCTTTAAGAGTGAGGTTTCACTGTGAGGCGGACTGCTTTAAAAATTGTTTCTTGCAAATGGACAAATTATGAGAAAACGTGTATAAAAATTCAACATGTGTTTATGTCGTTAATGTTTGATACTTTTGAGTTATGTGCGCTAGATATCGTGGAGCTCATCAGTAAAGTTAAAATTCCATGCATAATAATATTATGATCTCAATATTTATGAATGTAGTGTTTAAAAAAATTAATTATTATTTAAAAAAAAGTAACGATGCAACATGTTGTTTATTTGAATATGACATTAATCTAAAAATACTAAAATATGGAAATGAAATATATTTTGGATCCAAAATTCTTTCATATTCACATTTTAAAGAAATTAAAAGAATTAATAAGTTTATAAGTTTTCAATTCTCAAGTAAGCATTTAAAAGGAGAAATTAAAGGCACCCACTACATCTATATAGACTAGTTATGAAACCAACATGTAACAAGGTAGCCGCGTCTCCGTACTCACATCATGCAATGGCGAGAATTTTCCAATAATAATTCTCTGAATTGAATCACCGACATGTTTTCATTTGTTTGTTTTTTTGCATAATTGGTAATACTATTATTATTATTATTATTATTATTATTATTATTATTATTATTATTATTATTATTTAAACTGAGATCTGCTTTTGGATCTACATTCTTTATTTCTTTATTTTTACTTTTACTTTGTGCCATGTAAAATGAGCTGTTTCAGTACATTTTCGAGTATAATTAATTGAAATAATGCGGCATCTTTGCATCCAATCCTTTGAACCGTCGAGTTGATGTTTATTAATTTATTCTTTTCAAAATGTATATAAATATTTAATTTTGTTTATTTTCAAAAGAGATTCCTAAAAGGTTGTTTTTAAGTTTATATGTTTTTTTATTATTATTTATTTATAAATTTCTAACTATCTTATTTTAAAATAACCACTTATGGTTTATCGAGATTTAAACCCATGACTTTTTTTTTTTTACAAAGTCGATCATTAATATTAGGCCATCGGTCATTTTGTTTATATGTTTGTTTAATAACATTGATTAAGCATACTTAGACATTAGACATGAATATTGAAAAATGATTATAAAGATATCACCCAATAACTATATTTAATAAAAACTAGGAAAAGGATTCCGGATTTTGCCCCGGGTTGCTTTTCTTCATTTATTTTTTTAAAGGTGTTTTGTTACGATTTGACATAAAAAAAAGGAAATTATGTTATGTGTAATTGGAATATTTTTTGGATTTTTTTGCACATTATTTTTCTTTGGTAATCATAGGTGTGGGGTATAGCAATGTACTTTGAGAGTGACGTTAATAGAACAATAATACTATGGTAAATATGTCAGAATAGCCTACCCTTACTTATTTAATAACCTCTGTTCCAAAGAAACTCATAAGACCAAATTTCTCTTTCTAGAAAAAAGGTTTCAAATAACGAAAAAACAAACTTAAAATGAAAGTACATTGCCCTATCATGCATGTCACAGTCATAAAAGCATTACAGTATGAACAAAAATAAGAGCTTGAATGCTTCTTGATTAATATATAGTGACAGAGTCCTCGCTTATCAAAATGTCAAAATGTCCATATAAAACCCCTTCTACACTTGCAAGGTTGTTTCGGGAATTCGAGACTTTTTTTCTTCTTTCTTTAGTTGCAACCAAATGCATAATGCATTTTTTTACATATTAACAAAAAAGACCATAACACCCTTTTCTTATCCCCACACTCCATCTCTTGTTAACATATTGCAATCCAATGGTAAACCCCAACGACAAATCAAATTGGTCAAACCTTTAGTTATTGTACCTAAGAATAATAAGACGAAATTACCCTTTCTCCTTATTGAACTTTTGAAAACACATCCCTTCATGGTAAAGCCCCAACAATTCTTTACAACTGTTCAACCTCCTATAAAGGAACTGGAAGTAGGGTAAAATAATAGACAAGAATGAAAAAAAATTATAATTTAATAAAATGATCAAGGTATGATGTTGTGATAGAGAAAACTGAAAAACATTTCATTTCAGTCACATATAAAGGTAATTAAGGATGATATTAGCAATAAATAGTCTTTTAAACAATTTAAACCACTAACTATTACTTATTACCTTTCCATGATCAACATGACCCATGATGGTGAGAACATGGGTACTTCAATGGTTCTCATTTCAATACTTGTAAACATACACACACACAAAGTTAGGGTAACCGATTGTGGCTTTTAAAGCGGGGAAAAGGAAGCAAATAAAAGATGGTGTGACATGGTTATTCGTAAGTCCTTTTGACAATCAACAAAGTTGCATGGTTATATACATGACATGGTTACTCTTTAGGACCAAAAATCAAAAAATGAATTCATAAGAATGTTAATCAGTTACCATCATCAAGGTTCAAATTTGGTGTTGATTTGATTGGTGGCGAAGGCCTACAACAGACAATGACAATGAATAGAATTAAGAGCTTGCTTTGTTTAATGTAGTTAATGTCAATGCCTAAACTGTTCGATTAAGTGTCTAAGGTCCTAACTAAATTGGTATAATATTGATGAATAAAAGTAAAGTCCTTTTTGGGTTGTCATCATAACTAGGAAATAGCTTAGATTGATCAAAGGAGAGAGAGAGAGAGAGAGAGAGAGAGAGATAGAGAGAGAGAGGGAGATGATGGGGGGATAGAGATAAATTGTTTTGTTAATTTACTATATGATTAATATAATAATTAAAAATTGTTAATTAATGATTTGTTAACTTATTATATGAATAATAAATTAATTAGAAATAGGTAATAATATATTAATTATTAATCAGAATCAATCTGGAATTAATTCGGGATTAATTGGAATTAATTAAAGGTGCAAGGGGTGAATTGTAATTGTTCAATAGGTGAACAAAAGAGGCAATTCTAGAATGGTCCATGGCATGGATGGTTAGGAGCCTTTCTTGGGGTTTTCATAAGCCACTTAATGGTAAACAAGGAAAGGATTTGGATTGGGATTAAATCTATTATTTAATCCTTCAAATTTTGCTTTGTCCCTAAGTTACCTTGGACTAAAAATAGGACATTTGGGCACCTATTCGTGGCTTTCACATACCTTAAGGGGGAGAACAAAATTCTCCTCCTCTCTTCCCTCTCTCCTTCAACCCTAGGGTTTCTTGTGTTTTGGGTGTGAACCATTAGAGGTTCACATACTATTGGAGCTAGGTTTTCCAAGGAGACAAGAAGTCCTTTATTAACTTGATTGGGATCTACAAAAGGCATGTAACCCTCCATTTAATGTGAATTTTGATTTCATATAGGGTTTATAAGTTTTTTTGTTCAACAGTATGTTGCTTCAATAGTATTATGACCTAGAGCAAAGTAGGTTGCATGTATCCTTAAGAGTATAAGGATTTTTCTGCATTATTACATGTAAAACGCATAAGTGGTATTAGAGAATTAGGTTATATAACAATTGGATGTGCATTAGCTGAACTTGAACAAATAGAAGAAAAGAAAATCGTCATTCTGTAGTAGCCAAGACGTGTGCATCTTTCTGCCACGTCATGGCGATCTTCTGATCCGCGATTTTTCTTTTCGCCACGACATGGGCAGCTCTCTGCCACATTGTGGAGAGATCTCTGTTGAACAAATTTGTTTTTTCTTGCCTTAATTCAAAAGATAGGATAATTACTAGTGAATCCATGATATTTTAAAAGTATAAAATCTGAATAAATCAACTAGGTAATTTAGAATCCTAATTTGAATATGAAAGGAAAATAAATAAGATAACTACCAATTATAAGATAGAATAATTATCCTAATAAGATTTTAAAAAAATTAATATATAATTCATAAATCATATTCAAATATTAATTATTAAAGGTTAATTGAATTAATATGATTTGAACCTTGTGATTTTAAAATGTTTAAAATACACCCTTATACTTATATATTAAAAGTTTAATATTATATGTATAACATGAGTAAGTCGAATCGTTAGTACGTCTCATTCACGAAGACATACTCTAAGGTGGTATAAGGAAACAACCTATAAAATGATTGTCATTGGGTGCCTACTCTCACCCAACGCTCCCTTATATGGTGGAGGGTCGTTAGCCGAATGGGTTCGATAAGACATAACCTCATTAAAAGTTTAATGATATAAAGTCGTAGAAAGTTCTTTAAAATCCCACTCTAGTTAGTTTAGGAAAATGTGAAATTCTATGTTAATCCATGAAAACGAACATCAATATTTATGAGTCTTAGTGGAGCACGTGTGGTTAACCAACACACTAATTTGATATTATAAAGTTGTTATGATGGCACAACTCGAAAATTATCATTAATTGATGGAGTGTGTGTGGTTTACCGGCTCATAAAATTTGAGATGAAAAAGGACTTCGAGTTTGTCAAGCGGGTTTGCATGGTTATTCACATCTTATTTGTGATCTTCGGCATCCCGGTCACAATCGAAGATCATAATCTAAGATTAACACGCCATTGATTGTTCAATGATCTTAATAGATCTAGGAGTTTCATTTTGATTGAAACTGGTAAAGTGCTTTACCAACCTAAAATAGATTCGTGATGTGATTACGAAATCCTTCTTCATGTTATGAATCGTATTTATGGATTCAATACTTAATTTAAAATTGAATAATCATACTATACTTATAAAGGATGCATTTTTCCTAGCATCTCATGCATTTGAAACTCCCACTCCTCTTTTTCCTAGCACCTCATGCATTTGAAACTCCTACACCTCTTCAATTTCAAAATAATTAATCAATAATGATTATTCATTTGAAACTTCCATGTTTTTTCATATTCTCCAATGACTTTTCAAATGTATTTTAATAATGATTAATAATTACTTATACATCAAGCATATTATATAAGTTGTTACATGTGATTTATGAATCTTTATTTCTCTCTTTAGTTCTTGGTTTCCTAAGCATCTCACTTTGAGTGAAATTCTTTCTGCATCTTCTTAGTTTATAATGTCACCAACTTGAAACATTTCAGTTTTAACAACATTGCACTACACTTCTCCAATCACTCATACAAGAAGAATGTTGATTACATTGTGTTTTATATAGAAAAGGCAAAATATGATTTGTTGTGCTATGGATTTAAAAAAAATGGTGGTTTCATACTGTATATATTTAATTGTAGTGGATGTCTAATATTAGGATTTGGTTCGTAACATTCTTTTTCTATGTTAATATCTTTTTTTATGTTATATGAAGATTATTGTGCACTGTTGGTTGTTTTGTGGTAACTTTATATTTGTAATTATATTATGAATTCCTTTTATGGGTGGTTGTAATTATACTTTATATTCGTAGTTGAATTTTAGTTTGTGTTTATGGTGTTTACGGGCAAGAAAAATATGAGAATGATCGATACTTTGATTGTAGGCATTTTTTTTTGTTGTCTGCATCATATCCACGTTAAACATAGATTAACATTTAACCTTATGGTTTATGTTATGATAGAGTAAAAAAAATTATATTTGTTTTATTTAGGTACTTTTATCTTTGTGTTGAAAAAATCTTGCTACTCAAGTTTTATCTTTGTTCCACTCATATAGAAGAAATTCTAAGATGTTTACCTTTTTTTTTTTTAAATATTGGAATGTGATTGTCCTTACTATTTTTTCCCTTTGGTGTATGGCACAAATGAACACAAGTAAGATTTAAAATAATTAGCATTATTAATGACTTTATTTATAAATAACTTAAAATTTCATCCAACTGTAATATGTGAAGTATTTTCAACCAAATATTTAATTTCCTTAACAATTAAATACCAATAGATGTTTATAATTCTCATTTTATTAACAAATATTGTTTTTTCTATGATTAGTAAATAAAAATTGTTATAAACACTCTCTTAAAGTTTTATTTTTGTTCCACTTATATAAAACAAATTCTTAGATGTTTTCCTTTTTTTTAATATTGGAATGCGATTTTCCTTTTTATTTTTGCCCTTTATTGTACGACACAGATGAAGACAGGTAAGATTTAAAATAATTAGCATTATTAGTAACTTTATTTATAAATAATTTAAAATTTCATCCAGTTGTAGTATTTGAAGTATTTTCTACAAAATGCTTAATTTCATTAACAATTAAACACCAATAGATGTTTATAGTTCTCATTTTATTAACAAATACTGTTTTTTATACGATTAGTAAATTAAAATTGTTATAACTATTCTCATAAAACAACATGATAACAATAATAGCTTAAACAACGTAAAATTAGAAAACAAAATATAGATTATGATACATTGGAAAAACGTTAATGTTTGAAATTAATCATAAATGAAATAAAAATAAATGTTTAAATAAATTGTTTTCTAACCAACAACGTCAATAGCAAAAAATATATCAAATAAAAAACTACATTTAACTAACTAAATTCACACACAACATATGAATGGATTCCATTGAGATGATATGATCCTAAAATACACCTATCTAAATTGATTAACCATAAGTAGATGCTTTTATAATGATTTGGATTATATATATATATATATATATATATATATATATATATATATATATATATATATATATGCATTAGAGTATATTTAAAATAATTATAATATTTTATAACATCTTAGAGCAATATGCATTTGAAACCGCATCTTTTAATTAATACCACACAAATTTTTTCTTAGTAATGACTTAAACACTCAAAAGTTTTATAATATATATATTATGTTTAATATGCATTTAATGAAAACATTACAATAAAAAGGTGAATCTTTTGTGTAGACACCCATATAAACATACAATTGACAATGAAAACAATCATAAAACGTTTTGTGTTGGTTAGAAGTATTTTGACTATTTGTTGAATTATTTTATTATGGTAGAGATTTTAGCTTATATGTTTGTTATATATATATATATATATATATATATATATATATATATATATATATATATATATATATTGTAGTATTCTTTTACTACATATGTTGTATGTTGTGGTTAAATTGTTAATGTAAATTATATTGTATACATGTTGTGATCATATATTATATATGTTGTTTCAAATAATAATTAATTAAAATTTATGTATATTCTATATTTTTTAAGGGTGTATGGGTCAATTTGGTACTGTTATAGGCCAAAACCAAACCATAATCATTGCACTTGGTTAATGAATTTTGGTAACCAATGTGTATTGGTTAATATTTCAGTCCATTAATGGTGTTCAGTTATCGATTAATATCGGTTAACAGCAACGGTTCAAAATGAAATGGAAATAAAAAATACATTACTATAAAATGTGAGAAACAAAAAATCATTACTATAAAAGTGAAAAATTAGAAAGTAGGTTGCTAAAAATAAAAGTGGTAAATTAATGATGATTAACTAATACCAAATTATATAAGTAAATCTAATTCAAAATTAAGTACTTGATAACCATGGCATGATTACTCTTCAAATTCTTAGTTTCTAATATATATATATATATATATATATATATATATATATATATATATATATATATATATATATCGTATGTATTCGGTTAATCAATATTAGAAATCACACCATCTTTTAGTAATGGTTCGATTATATTGGTTGATTTGGTTTTCGTGTGGTTTTTCAGTTAATATGTTCACCCTCAATGTTTTCCATATAAGTCTTTTGAAATTCAAATCGTCAATCTTATCATGTTATACTAATCGTGCGAAACGCGCGGGTGTACGCCTACTATACTTATAAATGAAGCATTTTTCCTTTCACCACATTCATTTGAAACTCTCATGCATTTTTCCTTTCACCACATTCATTTGAAACTCCCATGACTTTTTAATTTCTTTCTAATAATGATTATATGTTGGTTAATAAAATTTAAATAAATATTAAACCTAAAGTGTAATCATATATAAACTAAATTTTATTATTAAAAGAATATATATTTTCTTCTACTTATAAGGTTATGTTATTAACTTTTAACATGTTATACTTAATTTATTAGGTCTAATATGTCGTATTGTCGTTGTATGTTAACCACTATCATTTTAAAGTTACAACTTTTGAACAATTTGTATAAAATACTTAAATTTTTAATTTAAATATAATGTTACAGGATCAAACTTAAATATAAATTTTAGTTCAACTTAAACAACCCAAAGAATATTTTATAAATATTTAAAAGTGATAAATTGTAGTGTCTTTCTAATAAAAATTATAAGGTAGTTAATAAGGTTCAATAAGTATCAAACCTAAAGTGTAATCATAAATAAACTAAATTTTAATATTAAAATAATATTTTTACTTCTACTTATAAAGGTACGTCTTTAACTTTAACATATTATACTAATTCTATTAGATTTAATATTTTGTTGTATGTAAACCATTATCAGTTTAAAGCTACAACTTTTGAAAAGTTTGAACAAAATATTTAAATTGTTAATTTAAATATAATATTACAGGGTGAACTTCAATATAAATTTCAGTTCCACTTAAAAACCCCAAAAGGTATTTTGTGAATAGTTAAAAGTGATAAATTGTAGTGCTAAATGCAAAAACTAAATTGTAATATTAATTTAACTAAATTATTTTCTAAAGATTTTTTATAATCGTTAAAAGTTTTCAAATAAATAGCTTATAATAACTTACAATAACAATAGTTAAAAATAACTCTATATAAATGATTATATTGTTACTTTTAAAATAAAATAAAAATGTTTGAGGTTTTTAATAATTACAATGATAGAAATTAAAACGTTAAACAAATAAATTTTAAAAAATATTTAAAACTAACAACTATAAATAACATTAAACCATATATTATATTTAATTTTATTAATGTGTAACGCGCGGGCATGAGTCGTTCAAAAGATTGAGATTATGTAGTTTTAATAGATGTATAGATATTATCATTTAATTTAAAATAATCAATATATTATATCAACTTAGTATAGGAATTATTATATCAAATTTAATACCAACATTATTGTTATATTTTAAAAAACATATATTTGTAAAGATTTCAGATATATAAATGCTTCTGCGCAACGCGCGAGCATTCGCCTAGTTAAGGATAAAATCGACAAAATTTAATCAACAAAAATCATCTAACCTAATAAATGAAAATATTTTTTTGCCTAATGTCATGTTCTCCATGCATTTGACACATGTAATTTTCTTAGATATTATTGATTTTTTTATTTTCCACGTGTCATTTTCTGATTTTTTTACTTTTCTTAAATTAAAAATTCTAGAATTAAATACATTGTTTATATATGTAAAGTATTTAATTATATTAAACTCTTAGAATAATTGTGATACAAACCTTAATTTCCTTCCTTTTTAATTCCCTAATAATATGCATATGTCAGTCAATTTCCAACTATTAACAATTCCAAAATCAACTATTATAAATGATGATCCATTTTCCTATATGTCAATCTCTCATGAGTCTTGACACTTGTCATTTTATGATATTTTTTAAATTAAATAATATCCACATTTTTATTTCTAGGTTTTTCCAATTTTTAAAATTAAAAAGTCACATAATACTTATATATACAAAGTATTAAATGTAATAAATATGATAGTAATTGTAATTAACACGTTTTTTCCTTATTTCAAAATTTTATTTAAAAAATACTTAATGTTTATATTTTAATATTTAATTTTTATAATCAACCCGTATAATACACGGGTTTTACACCTAGTAAAAAATCTAAACTAAACACAACCGTTCCCCGTCAACGATGCCAAAAGCTTGATGTGTTTTTTATGCACTAGTTTTTTTATTTATAAAGTCCTATCAAATATTAAGTAGTCTTAGAGTCAAATATGCAGTGTACCTAGTCGTGAAGTAATCTAATTTAAGGTAAGAAAGGGTGTCGAACGCAGGGAACGAGTGTAACATCCCGAAATTCAGGTAAAGCTACTTAACCCTTCTCCTTTTCCCAAGTTGTCAAGTTAAGTCCTTTAAGTATGTGTTGGGCTTGTGAGTACACTGGGCGTACTCGCACACTTATTTTGGACGCGGACTCGCCTGGGTACGCTGGGCGTACCCAGGTTACGCTGGGCGTAATGTGTCCAGATGTAAACCCTAATTTGGGGCTTGAGCACTATAAAAGGAATGCTATGGCTACGACCTCAGCCTCCATTCCAGAGAGAAAATCCCTAATAGAGAGTTCCTTTTCGTTTTTAGCAAGTGTGTTGGTGTTCTAAGCTTCTAGTGTCATTTCAAGGTGGTGGAAGGAAAGAAGAGGTCATTTTGGAGGATAGAAGCTTGTGGGAAAGAGTAGATCTGAGATTTTCAAAGGTTGGAGGTTCTTCCTAAGGTAAAAAGCTCAAACCTTGACTTGTTATTCATGTTATTAGCTTCTAGGACCAATTTCTAGGGTTTTTGGTCCCAAGATGGAGACTTTATGAGCAAATGGTCTCCATTGGCCTAGATCTATCATATTTCTGGTCTATAAGTGTTGTATGTTCATAAAAATGAAAACTTTGACGTAAGATGGAGCAATTCATGAGATCTAGACCTTTGGAGGGAAAAAGGAAAGAGGTTTGAGGAGGTAGGGACCTTTACAGACATGCAAAGGCTTAAAGGTTCCGACTTTATAGAATAAGAGGTTGTAAGAGAGTCAGATCTGGAAGTTGAACGAGTGTCTTAACCGTTTAAGACCAAAATCTAAGAAATGGCTGAACTGGGACTTACGCTGGGCGTAACTCCCAATACGCGCAGCGTAAAGGGTTGAAGCCCCGATTGTGGTTCGCTGGCGTACGCCCCGCGTATAGAGAAGGTACGCGCCGCATACTGCCTTCTGTTGACTTTCGTTGAATTTTAGGGTTTTGGTCAACCTTTGGACTTTTGGTTCAGGGAGGGGTAAAAAGGTCTTTTACCCATCGGTGGAAATTATAGAGTGGATTTAATCTAGCCTTTGAGAGCCATTATTTATTTGAGAGTATTGTTATGTGTTTAGGCAGGAGCTAGACCAGTGTGATCAAGTACGAGGCTATCCGAGATACCGAGGTGAGTCTTCTCACTATACTATACCTGGAAGGGTACCTATGTGTGACCGGAAGGTCTTGTATGCTATGAGATGTATGTGTTATATGTTATGTTATATGTATGTGCTTTGTATATTATGTATGGTATGGACCGGAAGGTCGATACGGGTAGGACCGGAAGGTCTACCAGAGTTCGGGACGGAAGTCCCCTGAGACACTCGGATCAGAAGATCCCATAAAGTTATGGCCTAGAAAGGCGTATGTGTGATATGTGGTATTTTGGGGAACTCACTAAGCATTTATGCTTACTGTGTTGTGTGATGTGTTTCAGGTACTAGTGACGACCGCGAGAAGGAGGCGACATGATCAGTACACACACGAGGAGTTTTACATGTTATGATCTTGGGATGTAATGTTAGGGGTTTTTATGTGATACAATGATATTTTTATAACTATTGTGAATAAAAATATGTTTTTAAAATGTGAAAAATTGTTTCGAAAATTTATGTCGTTACAAGTTGGTATCAGAACCAGGTTTGAGGGATTCGGGTGCATATTTGGATGAATCTGAACTCAAACTAAGGATTTGAGAAAGTTTTCATAAAATAAACAATTTTTTGAAAAGAGTAAAAGGTTTTGAGGAAGACAGAACGAAGCAGTGTGTGTACGATCAAGCCAGCGCCCGAACGATGGTTTCTCAAATTACCCTTACACTATGTATTATGAGATATGTTATGATATGATATGCATATTAGAGTTGGCTAGGTATTCATATTAGGACAAGAGTGGCCTGATTTTGTGATGCCTTAGCCTAGGAAGGATTTTTCTGCTATGTGATGCTTGAGAGCGAGTAGGTAGCAGTAAGGGGCTGATAAGAGGTCTACTGAAGGGTAGCCTATGCCAGTGAGATATAGACTACTTGTGATCTGGGATCTAAGGAGGAGGACTTAGGGTGAATACTGATGCGGTGTAGATGGTAGTATAAGGGCCCGTACTACTGAAGACACCGGAGCAGTACGCACTCTAAGTAATAATCCTTTGGGTACTAAGGAACAGGTAGGTCGAGTTATCGAGTGCGAGCATACTCGAGCGAGTCATTGATATTATTATGTTATATTTCAGAGACATCATGGTTGGGACACGCCACAAACCTAAGGCGAGCGGTGTGAGTGACGAGGAGCTTCATCAGATGATCCACGATGAGGTGGCGGCGGCGATCAGGGCCGAGATTCTGGAGATGTTTGGGTTTATCAAGACCACACTGATTGAGACTTTCGATGAGCGGTACGCCACGGTGATCGAGGCTGCTGCTGCTGCAGCTACCATAGCTGTGGCTGCTGCCAGGCCTCAAGGAGGTGACTCGTTGTTGTTTCGGGAGTTCAGCAACACGAAGCCACCCGAGTTTGATGGGACGCAAGATTTGATCGCTATGATGAGATGGATTGCTGGTATTGAGGGATGCTTCTATACGTGTTCATGTCTGGAGCATCTGAGGGTTCAGTTCGCGTTGAACCAGCTTTGCTTGGGAGCGAAGGACTGGTGGAAGTTCGTGACGTCAAGCTTCACAGTTGCAGAGATTTCAGAGGTGACCTGGGAGAGGTTCACCACCATGTTCAGAGATGAGTATGTTCCCCCGGTGGAGAGGGAACGGTTGGTTCAGGAGTTCTTGATCCTCAAGCAGGGTACTGATTCGGTTACTGTTATTACCAGGAAGTTTCATGAGAGGGCAATGTTCTGCCCTGAGCAGGTGTCTACTGAGCAGGCACGTATGAGCCGGTATTTGGGCGTTATGATGAGAGACATTTGGGAGTTCGTGTCGAACTCGACGTACCATAAATTTGCTGAGCTCCAGGCAAATGCCCGAAAGAAGGAGATTAAGTTGGAGACTCAGGCAGGGAGGAGGCCGAGTCTCAGAGGATGGATCGGCGGCCAACACAGTCTCAACCGGCAGCTAAGCGGACCAAGTCCGCTGATATGAGGTATGGAGGCCAAAAGGGCCGCACTTGTGGGAAGTGCGGCAAGGGACATGATGGGGTTTGTCGATCGGGTGCTTTCTACAAATGTGGTAAGGAGGGGTATATAGCTAAGGATTGCCCCAAGGGATTTATGGTTTGCTTTCTTTGCAACCAGACTGGCCATCGGAAGGCCAAGTGCCCGCAGTTGCATCAGGGGACAGCACAGGGATCTGCGCCTGCTGCTAGGGTTACGGAGGTTCGGCCAGTGAAGGCCGAGGCACCGAAGGCTCATGGGAGAGCTTTCTAGTTAACAACGGAGGAGTTCCGCGCAGCGCCCGATGTTATGGTTGGTATGTATTCTTTATTTATTGTTGAGTTGAGATATTGTGCTTATATGATGATATGCATAGGTACTTTTCTTGTGAATTTTGTACCTACTTTAGTGTTATTTGACTCAGGTGCGAGTCGGTCATTTGTTTCCTTGGCCTTTAGTCAGCACATTAGTATCCGACGAGAGTCGTTAAGTCGACCTTTATGAGTTTCTATAGCTGACGAGCGAGCGGTTTATGCTACGGATGTGATTCGAGGATGTATACTTGAGATCTTCGGTGTGGAGTTCCCGATAGATCTGGTCCCGATTGCGATGGGGGACGTATGTGTTATAGTGGGCATGGATTGGTTGCGCCAATTTGGAGTTGTTATAGACTACGAGCGTCAGTTGGTGACGATACGAGACTCTAGTGGGGGAGTACTTACGGTGTACGACGAGGGTACCCGATGTGGGTCAGCGTTTTGTTTGGCTGCCAGGGTGATATAGAGTTTGCAGCAGGCCTGCAGCGGGTTCGTAGCCTATGTGATGGACACGCGAGTGGCCGCTGGCAGGCCAAGTTCGATTGATGAGGTTCCGATAGTGTGTGAGTTCCCAAATGTTTTTCTTGGGGAATTACCGGGTGTGCCTCCCGATAGGCAAGTGGAGTTCCGTATCGATTTGGTTCCGGGAGCAGCACCTATCGCCAAGGCGCCTTATCGCCTTGTGCCGCCAGAGATGCAGGAGTTATCCTCGCAACATTAGGAGCTGATGGGGAAGGGGGTTTTTCGACCGAGTAGCTCGCCATGGGGAGCGCCGATCCTTTTTTTCAAGAAAAAGGATGGTTCACACCTGATGTGTATTGATTATCGGGAGTTGAACAAGTTGACGGTCAAGAACCGTTATCCGTTACTGAGGATCGACGATCTGTTCGATCAGTCGCAGGGGGCGTCTTGGTTCTCCAAGATAGACTTGAGGTCCGGTTATCATCAGATGAGGGTTCGGGATGAAGATATCCAGAAGATGGTGTTCAAAACTCGTTATGGGCATTACGAGTTCGTGGTGATGCCTTTTGGGCTCACCAATGCACCAGCAGCGTTCATGGATCTCATGAATAGGGTGTGCAGGCCGATGCTGGATCGGTCGATGATCGTGTTCATTAATGATATTTTGGTGTATTCGAGATCTAGAGAGCAACATGAGGAGCATTTGAGGGAGATCCTTGGAGTTCTGAGATCGGAGAGGCTTTATGCCAAATTCTCCAAGTGCGAGTTCTGGTTATGAGAGGTCCAGTTCTTGTGGCATCTTGTCAACCAGAATGGGATTTTTATCGATCCAGCCAAGATTGAGGCGGTCATGAGGTGGGAGGTGCCGAGATCGCCCACCGAGATCAGGAGCTTCCTAGGATTGGTCGGCTATTATCAGAGATTTCTCCAAGATCGTTGTGCCACTCACCAGGTTGACCCGGAAGGGTGTTGCTTTTTCATGGGGTCCGGAGTAGCAGACCTCGTTTGAGACACTTCGCCAGAGATTCTACGAAGCCTCGGTGCTAGCCCTCCCGGAAGGGATGGAGGATTTTGTGGTGTACTGTGACGCATCGATATCGGGGTTGGGCGCAGTACTTATGCAGAGGGGGCATGTGATAGCATATGCGTCGAGGCAACTGAAGCCTCATGAGACGAGGTATCCACCCACGATTTGGAGTTAGGGGATGTGGTGTTCGCCCTCAAGATCTGGCGTCACTATTTGTATGGGGTTCAGTGTACCATCTACACAGACCACAAGAGTTTGAAGTATTTGATAGACCAGCCCAATCTGAATATGCGCTAGAAGAGATGGTTGGATGTGGAAAAGGATTATGATTATGAGATCCTGTACCACCCGGGCAAGGCTAATGTCGTAGCTGATGCCCTGAGCCGTAGGGAGGAGAGCGCCCCGATTTGTGATACTTGTATGCGGTTGACAGTGATGACTCTGGTGTTGGACACTATTCGGGAGGCCCAGGCGAAGGCTGTGAGACCGGAGAACCGCAAGAAGGAGCGGGTTATTGGGCAGGTGCCGGAATTCGTTACCGATAGTCGCGGGTTGATGACCCTTCAGGGTCGGATTTGGGTGTTGTATGCAGGCGGAGCGCGTACCACCTTGATGGAGGAGGCGCATAGATCGAGATTTTCTATCCATCCCGGGGCCACTAAGATGTATTTGAATTTGAAAAATGAGTATTGGTGGCCATGTATGAAGAGGGACGTAGCATGGTTTGTTGAGAGGTGCATAACCTGTCGCAGGGTTAAAGCCAAGCACCAGTGACCGCATGGCATGTTGCAGCCAATGGAGGTTCGCCAATGGAAGTGGGAACAGGTTTCTATGGATTTCATCACCAAGTTGCCAAGAACCGCGAGGGGTGTCGATGCAATTTGGGTGATCGTCGACCGGCTGACGAAGAGCGATCACTTTCTTGCTATCAGTGAGAGCTCTTCTTCTGAGAGGCTCGCAGATTTGTATGTAAGAGAGGTGGTATCGCGGCATGGGGTTCCGATCTCAATTTTATCGAATCGGGATGTACGTTTTACTTCCAGGTTCTGGAAGAAGTTCCACGAGGAGTTGGGCACGAGGCTGCATTTCAATACCGCTTACCACCCACAGATGGACAGACAGAGTGAGCGGACGATTCAGACGCTCGAAGACATGCTTCGGGCATGTGTGTTGGACTTCGGAGGGAGTTGGGACACGTATTTGCCTTTGGCTGAGTTTTCCTATAACAACAACCACCATTCGAGCATTGGTATGCCTCCCTTTGAGCTGTTGTATGGGAGGAGGTGTCGGACTCCCATTTGTTGGGGAGAGGTAGGGCAGAGAGTAATGGGCAGCACTGACATAGTGCTTCAGATGACAGAGTAGATACAACAGGTTAGACAGAGATTGCTGACGGCCCAGAGTCATCAGAAGAGTTAGCGGATAGGCGTCGATCAGAGCTCGAGTTTCAGGTTGGGGATTTTGTTCTTCTGAAAGTATCCCCTTGGAAAGGAGTGATTCGTTTCAGGAAGAGGGGCAAGCTGGGGCCCCGATATATTGGGCCATTTAGGGTGATCGCGAGGATGGGCACAGTAGCATATCATTTGGAGCTACCTACGGAGTTAAGCCAGATTCATGATACCTTCCGCGTGTCTTAGTTGAGGAAGTGTATAGCCGATGAGTCGGCAGTGGTACCGTTGGAGGATATCCAGGTGGACGCGAGTCTGAATTATATTGAAAGGCCGATTGCAATCTTGGATCGGAAGATCAAGGTTCTGAGGAACAAGGAAGTTCCCCTGGTTCAGGTCCAGTGGCAGCATCGGAAGGGGTCCGAGTTGACTTGGGAGCTAGAGTCGTAGATGCGGGAGCAACATCCGGAGTTATTTTCGGCATGAGACTTCGAGGGCAAAGTCTGGTTCTAGTGGGGGAGAATTTTAACATCCTGAAATTCAGGTAAAGCTATTTAACCCTTCTCCTTTTCCCAAGTTGTCAAGTTAAGTCCTTTAAGTATGTGTTGGGCTTGTGACTACGATGGGCGTACTGAGGAGTACGCCGCGCGGACTCGCCTGGGTACGTTGGGCGTACCCAGGTTACGCTGGGCGTAATGTGTCCAGATGTAAACCCTAATTTGGGGCTTGAGCACTATAAAAGGAATGCTATGGCTGCGACCTCAGCCTCCATTCCAAAGAGAAAACCCCTAATAGAGAGTTCCTTTTCGTTTTTAGCAAGTGTGTTGGTGTTCTAAGCTTCTAGTGTCATTTCAAGGTGGTGGAAGGAAAGAAGAGGTCATTTTGGAGGCTATAAGCTTGTGGGAAAGAGTAGATCTGAGCTTTTCAAAGGTTGGAGGTTCTTCCTGAGGTAAAAAGCTCAAACCTTGCCTTGTTATTTGTCTTATGTGCTTCTTGGACCAATTTCTAGGGTTTTTGGTCCCAATATGGAGACTTTATGAGCAAATGGTATCCATTGGCCTAGATCTATCATATTTCTGGTCTATAAGTGTTGTATGTTCATAAAATGCAAACCTGAACGTAAAGATGGAGCCATGCATGAGATCTAGACCTTTGGAGGGAAAAAGGAAAGAGTTTTGAGGAGGTAGGGACCTTTACAACCATGAAAAGGCTTAAAGGTTCCGACTTTATGGAATAAGAGGTTGTAAGAGAGTCAGATCTGGAAGTTGAAGGAGTGTCTTAATTGTTTAAGACCAAAATCTAAGAAATGGCTGAACTGGGACTTACGATGGGCGTAACTCCCAATACGCGCAGCGTAAGGGGTTGAAGCCTCGATTGTGGTTCGCTGGTGTACGCCCCGCGTACAGAGAAGGTACGCGCCGCGTACTGCCTTCTGTTGACTTCTGTTGACTTTTAGGGTTTTGGTCAACCTTTGGACTTTTGGGTCAGGGAGGGGTAAAATGGTCTTTTACCCTTCTGTAGAAATTATAGAGTGGATTTAATCTATCCTTTGAGAGCCATTATTTATTTGAGAGTATTGTTATGTGTTTAGGCGGGGGCTAGACCAGTGTGATCGAGTACGAGACTATATGAGATACCGAGGTGAGTCTTCTCACTATAATGTACCTGGAAGGGTACCTATGTGTGACCGGAAGGTCTTGTATGCTATGAGATGTATGTTTTATATGTTATTTTATATGTATGTGCTCTGTATGTTATGTATGGTATGGAACGGAAGGTCAAGATGATACTGTCACACCCCAAAACCGGAACGGCGGAAACATTTTGGGGTGGATGACGTCATGTAAAGTATCACAACATACGCAGTATAGTAATCAAAGTACAACAATCATTGCATTAATAGTAATAGTTTTACATCGGTTTACATTGTATAGAATCATTAAAGTAATACAAGTAATAATGTAAATGCAGCTTGGTACTAAACGGTCTTCACCAAAAGCGCCTGAGATGTACCTGTCTATTGCTGACATAAGAATACAAGTTGTTTGAAAGCGTGTATCAGCATATTTACAAATGCTGGTGAGTTCATAAGTATTTAGTGTCAATTTATCCAAATAACTTTATATAAGTAGTAGGTTTAAAGTATACAGTGAATTAGAGTCCTCTCCAGAAAATCCTATATTTTCTAATTAAAAGCAGTCTTCTACCAAGACTGGACAGAGTTATGTGGTAAAAAGAATTTTTTTCCTTAACACTATCATTATCAAAATGTGGTATTGATTTTGAAAGAAAGTAGGAGAATATCAGGGAAAATAACATATGCCTCGGCAGTGAAGACTGTTGACTAAGGCAAAAAGAAATCATAGACTCCAGGAGAGTATCGAATGAACGGTACGCCTGGCTCAGTCTAACAAAAGGGAGACACAGACACCAGATGGTATCAAATGAAAGATACGTCTAGCAAGGTCTAAAAACAGTGAACACAGACCCCAGCCAGTATCAACTGAATGATACGTCTAGCAAGGTCTAAAAACAGTGAATACAGTGTTAAAACCCATTACCTTAAGGCCATGAATTATAAGGTAACCCCGAGATACTCGTAACCATACTGATAGACACTAGAGAACTTGACGCCCTGCAAGCGTCAGTGTAAGTATGACATTTGTCACCCCTTGGCTTGGTAGGCCGTGGACTGTAGCTAGCAGTTAGGGTGCGGGGGTGTCAATCCCGTATAGATCTATACACACAATGTACGTTCTCCCTACAAGAGACTCTGGTTACCAACTTGACAACGGAGAAGGCCGTGTACTGAAGATGTATCTCATATAGTGAGATCTGATGTAAAATACTGGACTAATGATAGAGACTCACAACTAAACTGACTAATGTAAACCTATATGTCTATGCTTGTATACATAATATATAACTAATGATCAAACGACCTTCGGACGGACATCCGATCCCACCAGAACACATCTCAACGAAGAAAAGGAAATAGGGCGAACTAGCCTTCCTAAGTCCTTTGATCATTATTTATATAACTTATACAAGCACAGACATACATTTAACTAAGTAGAAGCATTTAACGAAGTTTAAGTGTTTAACGAAGTAGAAGCGTATCGTGAAGTATAAGCGTATCACGAAGTAAAAGTGTTAACAAAGTAGTAGCGTATCGTAAGGTATAAGCGTATCGTGAAGTAGGAGCGTATCGTGAAGTATAAGCGTATCACGAAGTAAAAGTGTTAACAAAGTACTTAGAACATAGTGTACTTCTATGGCGAGATCATCACCGGCGTGATCTCCATTCCGAAGTTCCTAACGTTCTCTCTCATAATGGAAGTGTAGTCCTTCAGGTTGGTTCTTAGGAAGCTCGGGTTGTCCTTGGATTCGCGTTTCCCGTCAAATGGCTTTTAGAGAATTTCTAGATCATCGGATGGATTGCGTGTCTACGGGATCTTTTTGTTGTAAAGTGGCTATCTCAATCTTGTGCAAAATGAACCTGCACTAATGAATCTTGAGATATTCCTAACGGAAACCCTCAGGGTCGGGAAGATAGGGTTTCACCAGACGAGTGTTGGACTATTTCAGGAGGTGGTTCTACAATTTCTGCATGAGATAGTATTTATGGAACACCTGATAGTCCAATGAATCTTGTAATACATGTCCTAATTTCCAAGGCGTTGGTTTATTTTAGTGCGGAAAGTGTGTGCTCTTGTATAACCCATCGACTAACACCTAGACTGGTGTCAAGTTTATAATCTCTTCGGGATCTGGGTTATAAGGCTTAACGCAACTACTTCCACATTTTGACCAACTATACTTGGCTGCGGAGGTTATCCTGTGGTTCTCGGTATTCTAGTGTTCACTTCGGAGAATGTAGTCTATCGTCTACTAGGCGACAGTGACTTCCTCCATGTGATGGGGCGGAGGATCCTAGGCACTACTCGTCTGTAACGGGGTGGACGAAGTGCCTGAGTAGTGAGAACATCTTCGGCAACTACTCTTCCGAAGGTTCTAAGTTTTCCCGGTCTAGGTCAAATCTTGTGAATATACGGTTCCATCACTCGGAACTTTAATCTCCTCATCCACTCTTCTCAGAGTTTAATTTATCGCAGCTCTCGGATTTCCGGGATATTCGCTGCGATGCTTAATTTGGGGGATTAAGCGTGAATGGATGGTCGTAGTCAATGTCCTTGACTCTTACGACTCAAATTTCCTTACCAACCGAAGGTGTTAGCTACTATGTTGGCTTAACCGGAATGACGACAAATTTCGGATTTGCGGTCATTATAGTAGCTCAACCCGCAGGGGTTCTCTTGATTCTAGCTCCCATTCCGTGGGTTACAGTGAAGGGTTTTACTATGAGGTTCGTGGTAGAGCTCATACTTGGCTTAGCCACTAATACTTGGTGTATGCAAGCCGTACATAATTGAGGTCGGCAGGATGTTCAGTTGTGCGACTCCACCCTAGACCCACAACCCAACGAGGAATAGGGAGTAGGGAGGAAGCACACATCTTAAATCTTTTTGATCTCAATTATATACCACTCTTTTGCATATACTCAGTTATAGTAGTCAGTCCCATGAGTTCTATCCTTTGGGTTCACGAACCTGATTGGCGAGGTGTGTTTCAGGTACTAGTGACGACCACGGGAAAGCGCCAACATGATCAGTACACACACGAGGAGTTTTACATGTTATGATCTTGGGATGTAATGTTAAGGGTTGTTATGTGATACAATGATATTTTTATAACTATTGTGAATGAAAGTAAGTTTTTAAAATGTGAAAAATTGTTTTGAAAATTTATGTCGTTACAACGAGAATGATTTAGATCAAATAAATCAAATGTTAATTAAATTAATAACGGTAAAGTAAAAAATGAGTTTTTATGTAAATTAAATTAGACTAGTTTTTACACTCTATTAATCAAATGAAATAAAGAACTAAATTAAAACAAAAGATAAGAAGTACTTCTACTAGAATACAAATCCCCGAAGTTTTTATGTTTGATTTATTCGAAGTGCAATGAATTCTTGAATTTATTACCGAATTGTAATATGAGTAGTTATCTTATCATATTTCCTTATACTAATAATTAATGAGCAACTAACACAATGATCATGCAATTAGTGAACACATAATTAATTAAATATATTCGAACTATGAACGATATGATCTAGTGAATTCTCGTCAATGGTCATGACAATCAATCTAAGCATAGCATGGATATCTATGCTCTCTAAAATAGTTAAAGTCGCATATTAACATTACTAGGCTTATGATCAAAGTCTCAGTCATACAATCCTAATGATCATAGATTCATATGAATCAAGTACATCAAAATAGAATGATCATCTAACCCTAATAATACTCAACAATAAACAATAAAATCTTAACTTCAACATGAAAGGTAAAGCAATCAAGCGAACACAAGTAAAAAAAACAAAATCAATTAATCCTACTAATGAAATCAAAACATATCAACGAGGGTTCATCAAGATCTAGAGAAAGTAAAAATTTTTTACACCATACTCAGTAAACTAAAGCAGAAAAACATCACCAAAAGATCATCAAGCAAACCTGAAGTGAGATCTCGATACAGTAGTGCTTAAATCTTCAAATCCTTGCTCAACTCGATTCTCTAGCTTCAAAATCAACCCCTAGAGGGTTTGTGGACCTCAAATTGAAGTAAAAGTCGCAGTTATATGATGCTAATGGTTGTTCCTCGAATTGGGTTAAAAATATCGTCTATTTATAGATTCAGTGTTTTCCACGGTGTGGAAATGGTTTTCCATGGAGTGGAAGTGGGTTTCCTTGCTGCACATGAACTCGTAGACCAACATGGACAATTTTCGGTTATTTTTTATTCGACATGCCGTGACAATGCCCTTGTCACGACATGGGAACTGAAAACCTGTGTTTAGCATAAAAACTAACGTCATCCGCAATTTTGTCTAGTTTTCGGAACATTTGGATTATCATCAATCGGAGTTACGAGTCATGCGATATGGCCAAAATAATGACGAGGGGTCAAGTTGTCTATCAACATCCTTTTGCGTCTTTTTCAACTTTGTTCTCCACCTTTTGCATCCCAACTCCCATTTTAACTATAAATGAAAATTTTCAAGCATATTAACTATCATATATCTTATAATATAACATTTTTATCCAATATATTAAGAAAATGACCTAAAATATATAGTTAAATAAGGTCATATCACGCCTCACCACTTGGAAACTTAAGTCCCCCATCTTCCTAAATTTTGACTTGATTCCAAGAAGACACCAAGTAAACATTTCCAACTTAACAATTCCATTATCAACCCTTATACCCAATACTTAACAACTACTATGCAAGATCTACCAAGCAAGTTAAATCCAAGTCGAAATTAAGTTTCCATAATTGACAAGTTTGGTCCCTTATTCTTCAAAATTTTCATTTAACACAATTTATCCTTGAAACATTTAAATCTAATACTATGTTCAATTTAAAATTATAATATTTTTGTTCATTATAATTGTGCTAAAATGTTAAACTTGTAGTCCCAAAATACAGGTATTATATCTAAAATTTAGGAATTTACCTTATCTGTATAATTTGTATCAACTATAACACCTGAAACTACCTTCATATAGATAGCCACATATAATCTTAACATATAACATTTAGATTTAAAATACATATACTATCCCTTTGCACATATCATTTTTATACTCAAACTCAATATATCATATAATGTTATCAATTTGATAACACATAGTTATGTCGCCCGTATGATTATATGCAAGTTCCTCTCTTTCTAACATTTTCTATTGACCTCGCTAAAAAATCCCACATTTGTCACCAGTAAACCGGCAAGAGTATAAAAGTATTATTCACCACCATACAAGTTGCACCATAGTAGCACTAATTTAATATTTCGTAGTTTCCCCATAAGCAGAATATATTACATTCAACTAACCTATATTCATACAATCTTAACAAATGTTTTACACAACTATTTTATTCACTTGGAAATGTCGTAATCATTTTAGTTTTAACCCTTTCTTCTTCTTGATAGTTTATAACCGTTCAAATATGCATTTCAATATTGGAAAATATTTGTTGTCAATCATTGGATCCAGATCATATTAAACAAGTTTCCAATCTCCAAAATTATGTATCTCACTATAGATACTAAGTTAGACCAACTATAATTTAGTTTAACTCTAATGACAACTATTATAACATTATATCCTCAATCAAGCTTCAATTCCGCCATTCCCCATTTTTGGTTTTAGGTCATTACTTTCATATCATGGATTTTGAATCAAATATATAGTTATATACCTACAAACATCATCATCTATTGAATCTCATCATAAACAATCACTTATCCAACTTATGAAAAAACTTGAATTTCTTGATAATCGAAGGATATAAAGAGCAAAGAGATTATACCTTTAACTTATGGATGGATAAGGATAATAAATAGTTAATATAGTAGTAATACATTCAATATTTCACTTAGGATTCACAAAAATGCTCTTAAAGTTATCCTCTATGGTTTGGAACTACTATTAATGTAGTCTGGTCAAAACGAGTATTTTTCCTGTTTGATAAAACCTAAATAATCCACTAATTGCTTAGTTATGTGCATACCAATCACGTTTATGACTTGGTATGTGCGGAACACATAATGAAATCCTACAAAAAAATCATAAACTTTATCGTCGAGGCTGCACAGAAAATCTTGTTTTATCATCTGGCATAACTTCTTCGTCTTCTTCTTCTTTTTAATCTTAAGACTGATTCATTTAGTTCCTTTTGTGTTCACTTCCTTTTTATCTTAGCTACACATCCAAAACAACCAAAATATCTAAATTTTATAATAAAACTATAATTGTAAAAATTTTCTAAATGATACACCACATTTAATACTTATATGTATCAACTTCTCTAATACCTCATTATTCGTCTTACATATATATTTACATAAAGTTATTTACAACACTCACATCTTAAACCATACAATTAAGATTACAAATTAAAGTTGTACACATTGTATTAAATGACATATTTTCTAGTTCATGCAATATTGCCCTTATGATAGGAGCCTAGTGTTTGAGGTGCAAAATATTATAAAGGAGGTACAATGTACAAAACTCATCATCTCAAAATTATTTCTAGTGCACCATAAGTTATCCCACATATGATAGGCCCAGATGCAAGTTCGTTAATGGCCATATTAAGGATGTGGAATACCTTTTTGGTTTAAGCAATACACTTTTCCTAACTATCATAAGACCATATTATTCCAACAACTTTCATACCTATTATCTAGGTGCTTTTAGAATTTAACTCCTTACAGTCCATATGCACATAACTATCCATTTAGGCATCATACTTTCAATTTATACCAAATGATTGAACGAACACATATATATGCACTAAAACTGTCTGTAACCTTTTCAACACACTAGAAATAAATAACATGGAACATCTTTATGTACCTCTTTCTCTCAAATACATTGATATTACATCTATAGAATCTATAATTCAAAGACATTGATATGAAAAATTACATTCATAAAAATGGATAATAGTAATTACACCGTATTTTGGGAGGATACTTGGATATGAGTTCCCTTGTTTCTAGGGCTATAAACGAACTGGTCATTTAACGAAATGTTCGTGAATCGTTCGGCCGGAAGTTTTTTTTATTGTTCGTTTATTTAATAAATGAACACAAATACTCGTTCATTTAGTTAAATGAACGAACATGAACAATTGTGTTGTTCATTTAAGTTTCTTATATATATATATATATATATATATATATGTTCAATTATGTTTGTTTATCTATATTTCCTTTATGTTTGTTAGTTTATCTTCATTTAACATATTCACGAATATAAACGAACGAACATGAATAATGTAATTTATTTTAGATCGATTTCCTAGACTTTATGGATACAAAGATTGCAAAGTGAGTTCTCAATTTAATAATGGTTTCTGGATGAAGAAGAGTAATTAGTTGACCTTTATTATTCTTTACTCAAATTTACCCCGTTTGTATTGTATGATGAATAAGTGTGGACATCGGTGACACAAGAGTATTCATGGTTGCTCCTGCTAGATATATGATTGATGTTGTGACTTTCGTTTCAGGTGGTCAACCGACTAGTTGGAACAAATTCATATGTATAAGGTTGAAGGGAATGGTAGCATGTTTAACATGTTGCCCCATCAAATATTTTAAGCCATATAGGATAAAGAGAACGGTAGCATAAATGTAATGAGTCTTAACATCCAAATGTTGTTTTATTTTTAATACGTTTCGTTTTGAAGAAAAAAAAAGAAAGAAAAAAGAATCACCCAATCACAACCCTCTTCTCTTCTTTTCTCTTTCTCTTTCCTCTCATTGTAGGGGTGGTGAGACTTTCTTGATAATGCTTCTGGCGTGTTTGATGGGTATGGTTTTGGCGAGTGTAGCGAGTTGGAGCCCTTAGTGAGGGTCACTCCCTCCAAACTAAAAGTTAATTTGTTAGGCTAAGGGGTATGGTCACCACCAACCCACTAGAAAAGTGTTGCCACCTGTGCGTCACGTTGGCTTTACTACATGTTTACCACTAACCCACTATTTATTGGAAATGGTTACCGTTCCTTTTTTTGACATTAGAATAAATTAAAAATAATAATTATTAAACAAAAAGAAAAACATAAATATTAATTAAAAACATTTTACATTATTAAAAAAGTTAGATTATAAATTACCTAAAAAATTATAAAAATTTAAAACCTAAATTACTAAAAAAACATAGAAAATATTACTCGTCGTCATTGTCGTCCGCATCTCCACCGATCCCATTTTCGTCATCCGCGTGCTCATCCTTGTTGTCATCATTGACATCGTGTTGTTGGAATTGTCTTTGTCATATATGCTCAGTCAAATCATAACGTAGATTGTGATGTGTTTAACTGTTTTGTATTTCCAAAAGTCTTGTGAAGTATGTTGGGCTGCCGACTTGTATTACTGTAGATGGATTAAACATATCGTCCGGAATAAACATACAAATAGCCCTACCCTCTTCTTCTATTATCATGCTATGTAAAATAACACAAACAGTCAACACCTTCATCAATTTTGCTCTATCCCATGATCATGTCAGATGTTTGAAAATGTGTCACTTTTGTTTCAGGACCCCAAGCGCCCATTCCACATCCTTCCTTGTCCATTCTAGTGCTAACTTGAACAAATTTTTTTACTGCCGGAATTGAGTACGACTTGACAAACATAACGTACTCTGGATATATCTCATCACCAAGGTAATACCCATAATTATATTAATGTTCATTCACAACGTACGACATGTTTGGTGCTTTACCCTACAAAATGTCGTTAAATATCGGAGACGCTCCAATCACATTCAGGTCATTGTTTGACCCCTCGATACTAAAAAAACACATGTCAAAACCATATGTCATGTGAAACAACGACCTCTAGTATAACAGTCGGCACGCCAAGATTACCTCGTGTGAATTGACCTCACCATGCATTGGGACAATTTTCCAATTCCCAATGTGTACAATCAATGCTACCAAGCATTTCTGGAAAGCCATGTTTAACTTCATGTGCAGCATACAATTGTTCGATATAATTGCTAGTTGGATGCAACATCCGGACTTCCAGGTATATTGTTTGTTTATTTTATTTTTGATGACTATTGAGCAACTCGACGAGTTGGTGCTACAACTCGTCGATTAGAGTCGCGTTGTACCATGTAGGATTAATAATATACTCGACGAGTTAGAGAGTTGACTCGCCGAGTAGACGCTGTGAAGTGAAACCCTAATCCCCGGGTTTGGGGCCTATATAAGGGCACTTATAGCCTCATTTGCGGCTCATCGCTGCTCAACCTTTCTGTGTGAAACCCTAAACGAGTGTAGTGAGCTAACAGAGTTTCCAAGCTAACCTTGAAGGATTTTAGTGCATCTTTGATGAGGAAGAGGAGTTTGTTCAGCAAGGAATAAGACGGAGTTGTCGGGGTTCAGGCCATTTTCTCCAGAGCTTCAAGAGGAAGGTAAAAAGCTTGAATATTCCCCCTTTATTTGGTTAGATCTCATGAGTTGAGAAATTAGGGCTTTCATCACGTTTTATTTTGGGACTTAGAGCATACTAAGTTATTAGAGGTTGAAACCTCAGATCTGGACCTTGTGAGGTCCCTAGAGCCCAAAGGTTCTAACTTTATTCATCCATATGAGGAGTATGGTGTTTAACACCTTGTGAGACAAATGTATTGGTAAATGGGAGCCAAAACCACCATGCATGAGCATAAATATCAAAGCTTTACGTGACAATCGAGCCTTAGGATGGTAGATCTAGTGTTTGGAGTGATAGATCTGCCTTAAAACATCTAAATGGGATATCAGATCAAAGAGACTCATCGAGTCCATGAGCTGACTTGACGAGTCGGTTAGAGTTTGTCCCGATGAGCTGGACCATGTGATAGCTCGGCGAGTTAGGGGTTAACTCGATGAGCTAGACCTTCACGAGACTTATGAGGAACGAGTGGACTCGACGAGTCACATGAGTGCACTCGGTGAGTCAGGTCAAACCTGGACTGTTGACTCGAGTTTGACTTCTGTTGACTTTAGGTTTTGGTCAACATAAGTAATGGAGACCATTGGGGGGGGGGGGTAAATGGTATTTTACCCATGCGAAGAGTTAGAGAGAAAGAGAGAACAACCTTTGGTGTATTTGAGTGTGAGTAGAGTATTAATTAGAGACAATTATTCAACGGGTTAGGCGGAGGCTAGTTCAAGATTTCCGAGTACGAGACTTTTACTTGCTAGCTTACAAGGTGAGTCTTCTCACTATACTTACCATGAGTGGTATCTTTGTGTGACTGAGATGTCTTATGTGCTTACCTATGTATTACGATATTCTGCATTATGTCTTTGTGATTTATGCTGAGTATTATTGATATGAGCTTATTGAGTTAGGATCGGAGGGTCCACCCATGTTGTGGGACCGAAGGGTCTCCACTGGAACACATTGATCGTAGGGTCGTATTGAGTTAGCCTCGAGTGGCTAACGCGATGTGTGTGGTATTTTTGGGGAACTCACTAAGCTTCGTGCTAACCGTGTTATGTGTTATGTGTTTCAAGTACTCCCGAGGATCGCGGGAAGGTCCCGACTTGATTGTGCACACACTCGCATTGAAGATATGTTTTTGGAGGATCATGGATCTATGATAAACAATTTTTGAAAAAATGTGTTGATGTTTGATATTTGAGTTTTTTGAGTAACATGACATGTGTTTCATTTGTGTTTGAAAATGAAAAAAATTTGGTATAAAATTTACGTTGTTACATTGGATGTCAGAAGTATATATCACCATAAAGCTCTATAACATCCTCACAAAAAAAGAAATGCACATTCTCAACCAGCCCTCTCATACATTTTCAAATACTCATCTGACACGTATGCGGCTATGCCGTATGCTAACTGTCTAAGAGTTGTTGTGCATTTTTGTATTGTACTAAAACCACGTTTACCTCTAGCATCTCATCTAAATTGGAAAAAATCATAATTGTTTTCCAAATCTCTAGCTATACGTAAAAATAAATTTTTACTAATACGAAAACATTCTTCAAATTCCGATAGGTCATATAAACTATCAGGGGCAAAGTAATTGTAACATCCACAGATTCGAGCTTGTCAATTAAGATATAATAAGCATTAAATATATATATATATATATATATATATATTATAAAAGATTATCTAGGATAAATAATCTTAACCAAAGTAACAATTAGGGTCAACGATCATAATGTATTTTACGTAATAAAGAAGAATTATATGAATATTATGTGTTTCATGATTATTATAATATAATAAAATAGAAAAATCAGCTGAATCGTCCGTAAATCGTAAAAATAAGTGCGCCAAAACATATATATATATATATATATATATATATAATATTTAGAAAGTACACGTCGTCCTGATCCCGAAAATATAAATTTCGTAAAAATTCGAATCCGTATGAATTAGATATGATTTCTATAAGATATAAAAGTAAGCCGCGTACAATGAATATGTGATGTAAAAAGTTACGAAGAAAATGGTTGACTTTTAACTAATGCCACCAAAAAGAAAATCTTAGTACTCATCAAAATATGAATTTTGAGAAAAACAATGTCAAAAGCGGAGTCCGTATGAGATAATTATGATTTTAGCAAAATCATTTAATTTTTTAGAAGTATAGACGAAAAATAAAGTCAAAATTAGCCGACGGGGTCCAAACGAAAGTTGTAGATCTCGTCGATAGCTACGCGTGGATATAAAGAATGTCAAAAACGGAGTTCGTATGAACGAGTTATAAATTATAATAGCATATTTACGTATTCTAATAAAGTATAAATTATATATATATATATATATATATATATATATATATGTGTGTGTGTGTGTGTGTGTGTGTGTGTATCATTAGAAAGGTATCAACGATGCGGTTGTTATAGGACTAGTATTAAGTAATTTCGACATTTGTTTAGTACAAATATCGTTAAATCTATTTAAAATAATATTATAGTAGGTTGTTTAGTCGTTTATATAACTATATGGTCATTAAGTAACTATAGATGGTAGTTTTTGAAAATTCAGTTACTATAAATAAGAGCCTCCATACTTTCATATTTCTTGCACCATTCTCTTGATTCAACAGTTTTTTTTTTCTTATCCCCCGAGCATTTTAGTCCCTCGTGATTCGACTTCTCTTTATGTAGTTTTGGTTTAGTAAGGTGAGCGCTGAAGCGCTGCAAGAATCTTTCTTGGAAAGATTCAACGACGAAGTTCTGCCCCTGCAAAGCCTGACTCCTAGCTAAAACTCCCTTGTAAGTAAGTTATGCTTACTGTACTTTAAGTATAACTTATGTTTAAGTTTATTATTGTTATTATGAACTTATATACAATATATGTATTATAAAATAAAATATCCAAAGTGTTATTATAATATCTTTTAACTACTCACGGTATGGGAAATCCGGTTTGAAGGGCCGTCTGGGTTGTTGGATTTCAGAAGTGCTATAATGCCAAAAGTATTGTTTAACACATATAAAACAATATCGCTCGTGAATAGTCGCAATAAATAGTAGACTAAAATCTAGCGGTAATAATACTAGGTTTCGTTGAAGGAAAATAGAATTGTTTGAAGCGAAGCGCTGCCCGAGTTAGGAATCGTCACTATAGCAAGTGAGTGCATAGTTACTTTCATATTACATATAGATATGAAATATTTAATATAAATTACATGATATGTGTGCATATTATTTGTGTTCTAGATATCTATACTAGATGAACCAAAATATACATGTTTTACTTTATTTTAACTGTATATATATATATATATATATATATATATATATATATATATATATATTGGGTAAAGATGGGTAGATGAAGGATGAGAGATGAAAGATGATATAGATGAACATTGGCAGTCCGCCACAACCTATAGGTGTTTTTGAACTACATGTTTAAAAACATCGAGCGACTAGTAGCTATCCTCGACAGTTACGAAAGTGTCTGGTGGACGATTCGGCAGTGGTGCCTTTGGAGGACATTCAGGTGGATGACAGCCTAAATTACATCGAGCGACCAGTAGCTATCCTCGACAGGAAGTCGAAGGATCTGAGGAACAAGAGGGTCGAACAGGTGAAGGTACAATGGCAGCACCACAAGGGCTTGGAATGGACCTGGGAACCGGAGGATGAGATGAGGGAGCACTACGCCGAGCTTTTTCAGGGCTAAGCAGCAGACTTCGAGGACGAAGTCTAAAATAAATGGGGGAGATTTGTAACAATCGGTTCCTAGTACGTGTTTAAATTCAAGTATTGTTGTAATTTACTCTGGGACTCGGCGAGTTGGAGGTCCAACTCGTCTAGTAGACTCAACATTATGCGGGGGTTTTTAATGATCTACTCGACGAGTCGGGAGACCGACTCGGCGAGTAGGGGTTGTCTGGACAAAACCCTAATATTTAGGGTTTGCACCCTATTTAAAAACTTTATCTAGTCCCAAAAAAGACTCCATCACCCTCCTAACTTAGAGAAACCCTAAACCCTTATTGAGTGTTCTTGAGCCTTTTTGGTGCTTTTTGTGTGTGTTTGAAGTTGAAGAAGAAGAAGAAAGCTTGGAAGTTCAAGTAGAAGCAAGGAGATCCCGAATTTTCACTTCATTCTCAGCTCATTCAAGGTAAAAAGATGGAACCTTGACCATCTATCTCTTAGATTTTGATTTGGGGCTATTTCTACCCTTTTCATGAGTATAGAGAAGAAAAAATCGGATTTTGTGGGTGTGTTTTGAGTTGCACTTCGGATCTGAGGCTATTGGGGGTCTTTGTGGAATAAAGATGCCAACTTTGTTGCCATAAACACCCCATGCATCTTGTAGACCTCCTTTTATGGTTTTTTATGCCAAAGGCCCCATGCATGTACACCAAGTTTATAGCTTTACGTATAAAATGGACCCTAGGAGGCCGGGTCTTTGGTTTGGATGCGTTAAGACCCATTATAATCGACTGTATAGTTTTGGACAAAGAGGGACTCGACAAGTCGTTCATGGGACTCGGTGAGTCGGGGTGTATTTTCCACCAAACCCTTTTTGTTTATGGACTAGATGTTAAGATCGAAGGTTCCCCAGTTGCTTAGGTTCACTAGGGACCTGCAAATCATAGGACTCGACGAGTTGATGAACAAATTCGGCGAGTTCAAGGCAATGTCCCAGCCACATGAAGATGGACTCAGTGAGTTCAAGGGGAACTCGGCAAGTCATAGACTAAACATCTTCATATGGATGAAGATGAACTCGACGAGTTCAAGGACGAACTCGACGAGTTGTTTGAAGATAGTTTAATGTGTTGTTGAAGGCGAACTTGTCGAGCTCTTGCTAGACTCGACGAGTAAGGACGAGATTATGGCAGTAGGTGAACATAAGGACTCGGTGAGTTGGCGAACCAACTCGGTGAGTCGAGTCAAACAAATGTTGACTTTGACCATAGGATTGACCATTGATCAAGGTGTTGACCTTGACCTTGTCTTGGACTTGAGTTGGCCCTTGTAAGTGTTATAAGTATGAATTGATAAGTTAGAAAGTTGTTGTATAGGGATTGAGGATTCGAGGAGAGTTGGTTTTCGTACCGAGATCAGTGCAGACACCACACGACTTTGAGGTGAGTTTTCTCCTAGTAGGAGTGGGTCTACGACCACAATGCCGGCCCACAAGTAAGAGTGTTGGATAGATGATTGTCTTTGTGATAATTAACTAGGGTTGATATGAGATATGTTTATTGTGCCTGATATGATTATTGTGCTTATATGTTTACTGTGCTTAATATATGTTAGCAGTATTAGGGGTGAAATAGTCTCCGGTTACCGGTTGAAAGATATCGAAGGGGAAGGTAGCTCCCAGTTAGCGGTTGAGAGATACCGAAGGGGAGGTTAGTTCCCGGTTGAAAGATACTGAGGATGAGCCCAACTCCTGGCTATGCCTGGCAGTTACCGGTTGAAAGATACCGAAGATTATGCATTATTTGGTATGGGTATGATGGGGGAACTCACTAAGCTTTGTGCTTACGGTTTTAGATTTGGTTTCAGGAACCTCTTCAGCTAAAGGGAAGGAGCCGATGGGGTAGCAGTGCATTACACATTTACACATGATATTCCGCATTTGATGTAACATCCATAAAATTCGAGCCAATTTAAAACTTTCTAAAACATTTAAAACCATTCAATTATTAAAATTTGTTTTCAACATAGTTTAAACGTCAGAGTTCCCAGAAATCATAATCATCAATCGAGGAAGTCTACGGTCACACCTTCGCCTTCCTGCGGCCATCCGGTAAACCTGAAACAATAAACTAAAACCGTAAGCCCAAAAGCTTAGTGAGTTACCGCCAAAATACCAACGACATACAGATAACCATATCATATAAACATATAAATACAGAATAGTCATGCATCACGAGTCTACAGTGTGACTGGTCCGCCTGCACCGGGCCTTCAGTCCACCTGGTCCACTCTCTGAGTCCACAGTATGACTGGACCGCCCGCACCGGGCCTTCAGTCTATCTAGCCCACTCTCCAAGCCTCGGCACATCTGGACCGCCCTCTCGGGGCCTTCAGCCTATCTAGACCGCTCGTCAGGCCTTCGGCCTGACTAGGTGCCCTCCTGGGCCTGCAGTCTATCCGGTTCGCCCTGGGTATGTTGGCCTACAACACGAAGCAGGACCCGCCTCAACCCAACCCCCATACCAATAAAGCAATCGTGTGCACATAAATATCATACGCTAGCATGTATATAACAGATAATCATATTGATCTAACAGATCACTAACACAACAACCATCCTATAACCAGGATACCAACCTAACCGGTCACTAACATAACATCATCCTATATACCCGGATACCGACCTAAACCAGCCACTAATATAATACCATCCTATCTATCAGGATGCAGATCTAGCAGATCAATAAACATATCAAAGCAAATACCCGGATACTAATCCGATAAAGGGTCGACTTTGCTGCCTTAGACCATGTTGATATAGTGAGGATAACTCACCTTGCAATGCCGAACTGAACCACAAAATCATGCTCCTGAAACACTGCCCCAAACTCCAACACCTATAAACATCAATGATCCAATTCATAAATACCCGTTTACCAATTATCCTCAAAAGTCAAACTGGTCAACCCTTGGTTAAAGTCAAAGTTAACGGTCAAGGTCAACAGTCCATGTTGACCTCAACTTGTCGAGTGCCCTTAGCTACTCGCCAAGTTCCTTGCATAACTCGCCAACTCGCCGAGTCACTAGAGTGACTCGTCGAGTTCTTAAGGTTTGCGGTCGTAAACTCCTTGGCCGACTCGTCGAGTTTCCTTTGTAACTCGCCTAGTTCATACATGTCTAAAGGTTGGGAAAACCCTAGCCGACTTGCCGAGTCACTCATCCGAATCGCCGAGCCCACGACAATCTTCATCAGACTCGCTGAGTTGACCATGCAACTCGCCGAGTCCCTTTAGTCCTTTATATATACAGAGGCTTTTTCGTGAAACAAAGGCTCGTACATGCAAGGCTCTATGGAACTAAAACGTTCATAAATAGCATTAGGAGGAGGTTTTGGACATGAAGGAGGGTCATAGCTTCATAAAGCCTAAGGCTTTCTATCCACAAAGCCTAGGGGAGTCTAGATCTGAAACTTTGCCCTTGTGACAAGCTCAAACTCGAAAATGACTCTATATTTCCCTATAAATGACCATTTTCTTTCACAAAGGGGAGATCTAAGCAATGAAATGTAAAGGTGATAGCTTTATACCTCAATCTTGATGCCACAACACTGGAAAGGCTGGATCTACAAGCTCTTTCTTGTTCCAAGCTCTCAACTCTTCAGGAAATGCTCCAAAACACTCTCTTTTGGTCTCACACACTCAAGAATAGAGACTAGCTAGCTATTAGGATTTCTCTGGACGTGAAGGTGGTAAGGGAGGCTGAGGAGGAAAGTTAAGGGCCTTTAAATAGGGTGCAAAACCTCGAAACTAGGGTTTCATCCTCCAGCTCCTACTCGTCGAGTTCCTTCTTGGACTCAATGAGTAGGTCACTTAAACTCGCTGACCAACCCGCTGCTACTCGGCACGTCAGGCCACCAATTCGTCGAGTAGACCTTAAAATCATGAGAATTTATAACCATAAATTAATACTCGGGAATCGGGGCATTACATTTGAGAAACCTAGGATTGTACTATGATATCACACTATTTGATCATATGGTTTCGAGACTTGTGATTTGTGACTTTATGTTAAAATGATATCAATGTTGTTTTCCGTTAACTATTTTTGCAAGTAATATACTCTAAAAATGAAAAAAAAAATTGGATCTCAATTTTGGGATGTTACAAGCGGCTTGTGATTGAGCGTGCACTAGAGATAGCAACTACACCCGAGCCAATCACGATGGCAGGAGTTCAAGCAATGATTCGAGCTATGATGGTCGAACAAAGGGAGGAGATGAGGAAAATGTTTCTTGACAGGGATGAACCTACTATGCCCGTTGAACAGCCTGAACTGAATGAAGGATAGTTAGAAGAAGGAAACTATAGTAGAACCGTTGGTCAAGATGAACCGTTGGTGGTTAGGAGAGATAACCAAGATGAAGGGATTGAAAGAAACGGATGCAAGTACAAAGACTTCACAACTTGCAAACCATCAACTTTTACTGGTAAGGAAGACCCAATCGGGTTATGGACTGGATCTATGAGATGGAACTAGCTTTCATAACATGTGGTCGCAAGGGCAAGCTACAAACCACTTATGCAGTGCGTCAGTTTAGAGGTGGTGTTGTTCATTGGCGAAACACTTTGGGAAAGATCATGAGCCCCGATGAGCCACTACAACTGCCATGGGCGGAATTCTTGGTACACTTTAAACGCAAATGTTGCTCAGCCCAAAACATGTTGGAACTAGAAAACCAATTTCTAACATTGAAGAAGGGTGGTATGTCCATTAATGAATACACTAATGCCTTCACATACAAGATGGAGTTTGCCATGAGAGTACATTGTGCCAGTACGCTTTTCTTCAAATGAAAATTAAAAACATTCATGGAAACATGTTCAAACTAAAACATTAATACAAACATAAATAAATTCAAATGCTAATGTAATAGTCATATTAATAAGAAGTTTGATAGAAACATTAATCTTACATTCCTACGAATAATACTTAATACATTTTAAAAACATATATTTTTTTATTAAAATTCTAAACAGGTTAGCGGTTCAACCCGTATATTTTTTGACAAACTCATATATGACATGTTTAATAAACAGGTTAGCTGGTTGGCGGGTTGACGGTTTGAAAAACTCAACACAAACTTGTTTATTACGTATCCTGTCGCAGATTGTGTCAATAATTGTCAGACCTAATTATGTTGGGCAGAGAGAAGATGGGTGAATTACATGGATAATTTGGACTTTTCGGTATGCTATGTTGTTTGCCACAACCACGTCTACAAAAGATGTGTTATTTGATAAAATAGTGACTTATCATATTTTTGGTTTCCTAGTAAATATCGACATATCATCATGGAAAAATAATCCATTGGGGGCGTTGGATTACAGACCCATACTTTGATTTTATGATTTGTAATATTCTAGGTCATTGTTATTTTTTTTTATAAATTTGTTGATAAAAAATCATATTATAATTTATGTGAAGGTGGAAAGAGTAAACATAATGACTTTTACTTTCTAAATAAAAACAGAAAAGGCGAGAGGATGAGGTGAAATTGATATCGATGGTTTCATTATTGCGTTATTGGACATATCAAGATCCAGGATCTCCATTAATTCTTTCAAATAGAGGTACGTAGTTGTTGAGGGTAATATGGACATATTGCTTACAATAAAGAAAAATAGATCCATTCAAAGAATATGCTCCAATTAGAGTTACAAGAGTAACATGGGTTACTCAAATATAAAATGTCAACACGATCGGGGTTGGTGAGACAGAAAAAGACAATGTTACCCTTCTCAACAACCCACGCCACCAACCGTAGAACGTTTTTGCAATTGGATAATGACATTATGATGACACAGTTGGCTCATAAAATGGTGGTCTAAAGGTCTTCAAGGTCAAATATCAAATGACCAATTAGGACACCAACTATATTGGACATGCAAAATATATACCATTGTTATTTTTTTTTTTGTATTTTAATAAATGTTTATATAAAAATATTAATTAGGATGAACTTACGCAAGATGTGATATGCACGTACGTACATGTTCTTTTTTGGAATATAAAAAATGTCAATGCATACACATAATCTTTTATAATGATAATATATAAAGATCGAGGTAATAAAACTTCAATTTGCATTGTTATTGATAAAAAATTTATATAATTTTTTTTATATAACTTACATAACCGTGTATAGTTCCAGAGAAAAACTTTTATTAACAAGGATACACAACGAATTTAGTCTTAGTTTGCAACCAAATTTGTACTAATATATGCATTATATCAACAATATGGCTGCATAAATTAACAAGGATATGTTCGGAATGCAGTTTTTGGAAGCTTCTAGTTTTTAAGAAAAAAAAAACTAAAAAAAAAGTTTCATTTGCCAGTAGGAGCTACTAGCTAAAACAAAAAATTCTAAATCTAACAGCTATTTCAAATAGTGTTTAATAAAAAAAATCTTTTATAATTCTGCAAATTGACTTCATTGTATTTAAAAAAAAAAATCAATGACATATTTTAGATAAGTAATATTATGTAATTTTACATGTTTTAAAAGTTCGTAGCTACTTTTGTCTAAGGGGGTGTTTTGCTTAGCTTTTTAGAAACCAAAAGTCATTTTTGGAAAAGTTACAAAAGCTAGGTTTTCCTGACTTTTCCAAAATATTGATTTTTCTTCTATCCAAATCCAAAAGTAAAAGTCTTTTGCCAAACATCTTTTACCTATGATCTTTTTCTAAAATGACATTTGGTCACTCAAAAGCTAAGCCAAACACCCCCTAAATACTTATAGGAAAATAGTACAAAAGACACCAAGTTACACCAAAATTCTAATTTGGCAGTTGGCACCATGTTTTTTTTTTGTCTCAAATTTGACATTGTGTTTTTTCAGTTTGTTACAATTTTGACAACTTGACCGGTCAACTTCGTTACCTGCTGACGTGACATGATAACATGTCAGTTTTGATGATGTGACATGCTGACAAGACATGCTAACGTGTCAAAATTGAATTTTTTTTCCTACAAAAGACACTAAGTTTTACTTTTTTCGATTTTGATACTAATTTTATTTTTTCCCCAGTTTTGACACTCTATTTTTTTTGTTCCAAATTGAACATCAATTTTTCTAATTTTGTTCAATATTGGTAGTTTTCCATTTGAAACTGTATACATATTTTTTAAATATGTTTTAAACCATATAAATACATTTTTTTTTCATTTAAAAACCATATTTTTGTATAAATACAAGTTTTTTTATTATTATTTTTTATTTTTAACATTCAAACTATAATATTATGTATAAATATGTATTAGTTATATAAAAACCGTATTTTATATTAATGGCACAACTTTAAAATGACTTTGGAGGTTTAGAGACGTGTAGTCGATCAAAGCCCAGATGTCAGGTTTGCAACCCGTAAAATTTTACATCTTATATCATATTCATAATATTATTAGGTGTATCTTGTATCTCATGGTGTGAATCCCATTAAATCATATTTTTCAGCTCAATTTTTTCAAAAATATTTATGAAGGATAAATATCATCATTATTCCATCTATTTTAGTATTCTCATTAAATTTTGATATTTTGTTTTATATTTCCCACATCTTCTGCAATGTTTCAAATGAACGTTATATGCAACATCAATATATACCTAATAGAATTATTTAATTGTAAATAAAAATATGTGTAAAATCTACTACAATAAATAAAATAAACAATATTCATAAGCGATAATCGATAAAATTTTGTTATTCTTATTAGACACTTATGGTTAGTTTGGTTCCCATGATATAATTAATACATATTCATACATAACATTATGTAATGAATGTAAAAAAACTTGTATTTGTATAAAAATGTGGTTTTTAAATGAAAAAAAAATATATTTATATAGTTTAAAATGTAATAAAAAAATATTTATACGCTTTCAATGGAAAATGGTCAACATTGAACAATATTAAAAAAAAATAATGTTCGATCTGGAACAAAAAAATAGTGTCAAAATTAAAAAAAAAAGAATTAAACTTGGTGTTAATTGAAAAAAGTAAAAACTTAGGTGTTGTTTGTTTTTCTTAAAAAAACATCTTCAAAACTCTTATTGTTGCGCGACGTAGTACACACGCAACACTTTTTGTCCCACAACAGTTTGTTTTTCGGAAGTCTTTAGGGCTTAAAACCTCTGCCCGTGTGCTTCTTGGGGAAACACTTGTTGTACCTCTTCCCACCTCTTCCTACCCCTTCAAACCTAAACCTAAAAAATTCAATCCTAAAAGACAATCAACCCCTTTTCTTTTCTTCCAAAAATCTAACAATGACGTGTCTTGTTTTTTAAATAAGTGTCCATGAAGTATATTTAATATTACGTTTATGGTCCTTTACTTATATATTATATTCTATTTTCATCCCTTTAACATTTAATACATTAAATTTATATCCCTTTTAAGTGTTTTCTCCCATTTGATTTACATAAGTTAATTCATTTTAATGTTGCTTTTTAAATTAGTTTATTTTAAAATTTTAATGTCTGCAGCAATCGGCATATGTTAACAAAAACAAACACGCTTCTTATTACAGCCTGCAGTCGTTTGGTCCACCTCTTCTGCTGCAGAGGTTTGTAGAGGTGGTCCATAAACTTTTTGAACTTTTGCTTCGGAAAAACAAACAACACATTAGTCTTTTTTGTAGGAAAAAAATCAATTATAGTACGTCAGCATGTCAAATTATCAAAACTGATACGTCATCATGTCACATCAACATGTAACCGGGTTGATCGGTCAAGTTGTCAACATTATAATAAACTGGAAAATACGGTGTCAAATTAGAATTTTGGTATAAATTTAATATCTTTTGTTTGCTATTTACCCAACATTCGTATACAAATAATAATTAAAGCTTCTGGTTAGTTTTACCGAACATATTCCAAATCGAATATGATTCATTGATTGTATATATTGATATTAAATACATCCAATCACATAAGTTGATAATAACATAACTCAATAATGCGAATAAGTATCTAGGCTAGTAAACAAAATTTTAAATTCAAGGAGGAGACTATCTATCCTAATAAATGAAAATGAATTGTGTCACATGTCATATATTGATATCTATCCTAATAAATGAAAATGAATTGTGTCACATGTCATATTCTTCATTCATTTGCCACATGTAATTTTCTATGATATTATGCATTTTTTTCCACGTGAAATTTTCTATTTTTTTCTCATTTTTCTTAAAATTAAAATATGGAATTAAATTAATATTTATATTTGTAAGGTATTTAATTATATTAAAATCTCAGAATAATTAGTCTACAAACATTTATTTCATTCCTTTTTAAATCTATGGTAATATGCATATGTGAGGCCAATTTCATAGCTAAGCTCTAATAACATTCCAAAATTATACAATGTTTAAGGAAATGATTTCAATTTCGATATTCCGTAGTGTAATAGTCGTGTGAGTAGTCATACTAAATCAAAGACAATGTCTTCTCATACATATAATAGAAGACAAATTTGAGTATTATTCAATTATGACTAGCAAACTATAAGTTCGACACATTTATTTTATTTTCTAGCAAACTATAAGTTCAACACATTTATTTTATTTTGAATCTCTTTAACCCAATATATGATCAGGGACATGTTTGTCACAGTCAAATTACAACGTATTTAACCATTTTGCCCCTACATAAAAAAATAATTTATAATAAGCCACATTTTTGCCGTATTAACATTTTTTTCTGCATTATATACGTTGTACTTTATAAATTTTTTACTTTTAACTATTTTTTCATAAAAATGTATATAGTTTTCCTATGTCTTATTGATTTACCCCTGAATTTGTACCTATTTTCTAGAAGAAAAAAAAAACGAAACTTATAATATAACTTCATAACAAAGCAAAAAACAACATTATACTTTCAGAAAATTGAAAGTATAATGGAAAAATGGGACAGATTCTAAAAATGTGATAGATTATGAACTTTTGTTGCTCCGTTGTTGCATGTTAATTTGCGATATTGATGATTCTCAGTTGTTTTAAAAAGAAACCGGACACATTGAGTTTCATTGGAATCATATATACATAGTACATGGCTTAAAAGACTAAAACTGTTGGTTGTTTTTATTTTGGCTCTTTACATTCTATGGAATCTATAAATAGGGGCCAAAATGAAAAAATATTTCAGTGTTCACATAAACCAAAGAAAATAACCAACCACATGAACCAAATTCACAACAAGGTTTTTTATAAATATATAAATATGTGTGTGTTTTGTTTGTGATGTTTATAAGTAGGATGCTCTAACTTTGCCCTTTGCTACATAGACATAGATACAAGGCCTATACTACAAAAAAGGCCCAATTGTAGTACCTATTCAGACAAAAAAATTACATATATGGTCCAATTCTAGTTCTATAGGTTCCTAAAACACTCTTGTGAGTTTTTCAGTTTCCTAAAACACCCTTCTCATTGTATTTACTTTGTCTTAATTATGTGTATAAACAAAGACTGTTATAACCATCTTGATAGCTAAACTTATATTTTATTATAATTGTCTATAATATAGCTTATATTGGTTGTGAGTGTTACATATTCATGTCTCCAAAAAAACGTCATGCTACTTAGACAACTTGATTTGTCGCATGAATTAATTTTCATTAAGGTCCAATGAAACAGAAGATGTTTTACAAGTTATCAAGACTGGACTTAGTTTATAAAAAGAAAAAATCATAATAGAAGGACCAAGACGACATTTATCAAGAATTAGCATTATTCATAATTAAACAACCATACACACATAGATACTTCAGATAACAAATTTGTGATTAATTCAAACAAACTACAATTTTGTCAAATCACAATGGTTACCAAATCCAATGATTTTATCGATACTTTGTATGGTTTTTCATACATTGTACTTTCATAACTATTTTCTTTATAACCGATTAGCTTTCTTTTTCTTCCAATACAATAAAAAAGTATGATTTTGACTATTTTCATATGTACGTATGTTTTTTGTAATAAAATACATATATTACAAATTAACTGTTTTGCCCCTCTCATAAAAACTACCTTATAATAAGTCATATTTCTGCATTTTATTTTCCTTTTTTCTATATTTTTTAAACATAAATGAAATTAAACAATGCAACGTCAGAGAATATGCATAATATTGTTGGATTAGTGTCTAAGTCCATAACTATTTTGGTATGTACTTGACCCGATGGTGCATGGTTCTTTTGGGTTGCCTTCACCAAAGCAACTTGATAGGATGAGTTATGGAGAGAAAGGATTAAATATGATTTATTAATATATTATGAGAATAATATATTAAAGGAGAAATCATATTGTTTAATTAATATTAGTCAATAATTAATTGGTAATTAGTTTTGTGACTAAAAGAGATTAATTAAACTTAAGGGACTGGAATTGTAATTATAAGATAATTGCAATTTGGGCCATGGATTGCCTTTTATTATAAGGTGGACGAATTCTATGGGGGAAGCCCATATGAAATCGTCCAAGGCCTTAAGGAAAGGGCTACATGGGTTGCTTAGGGCTTAAGCAACCAAATTAGGGTTTCCATGTTAGATAACCCTAATTGCCTCACTATATATAGATCCCTTAAGAACCAAAAATGTGGCTAAGCTACTTGCTAGGGTTTCACACGAGTTTTGGCAGCCTCTATCCTCTCTCCTCTTCATCCTCTTGCTTATGGTGTTTGTGAACCATTAGAGGAGTGACACTTGTGACTCTAAGCCTTCCAAAGTCAATACAAGGAGATTTGGGATTGTTATTGCTACATAACAATCAAGGTAATATTATAAACCTATTCTCATGTTAATATGATTACTTGTATGCTAGAATTAGGGTTTATAGTCTTGGATAACTTGCATGTACAATAGAGAAACCTAGATCCAAGCATTAGGGTTTGTATGAGCACATAGGATGTTCTTAGGACCAAAACCTATCAGTGGTATCAAAGCCTAGACTGGTTTCTATTGTATTGATGCTTGATATGTTTGAAAAATTCGCTTTTTTGGTTTCTGAAGGCTGGACTCGCCGAGTCCATAACTGAACTCGCCGAGTCCATGCAGACTCGACGAGTCCACGCTTGACTCGACGAGTCAACTCGTCAGATGGGGATATCTTCGCGATTTCTTGCTGTTTTTGCTTCTGGAAAGTTGCCTTATCACATTAGATCAATATAAATCCGTTTTTTTATATATATGAGTATATTCTTGATCTAATTAAAGATATTTATCAATTAATAAGATAATTGTTTCATTATGTGATAATTGATTAATTATTTTGACTAAATTGATAAATTGTTTTGCAAGAAATCATTAAATAAATCAAATATGGATAATTATGTGATTAATTGTTAATTTAGATTATTTGTTATTTGATCCTTGTTGTTATGAAAAGTTTCATGTTTTCCCCTTAGGTTTTATAGTTTAAATTTGAACCCAAAAGTTTTGTTGTTTTGAAATTTAAATAGTTAAAACCCTAATGTTTTGAAAAAGGTTTCAAAACTTGCCCTCAAATTTTGGAATTTAAATTTTGATTAAATGGTTTAATTTTGATGTATATTTAAATTCTAAACCCTAATGTGTTGAAATGTTTCAAAAGTTGCCCTTAAGTTTTGGAATTTAAAAGTTGATTAAAAGTTTAATTAGGAATGTTAAATTCTGAAACTCTAGTACAGTTTTGAAAAAGTTCAAATCACACCCTTATGGTTTTATTAATTAATTAAGGTGTATAATTAAAAAAGGTTTAATAAATCCATAAAAGTTTAGGTTTACAATTTAATTGAATTAAAAGTATAATTGTTAAATTAGACCACCTAGTATTTTGAAAGTGTAAAATACACCCTATACTATATATATAACATTAAAAGTCTAACATTATATATATGTATGAGTAAAAGTCAGTCTTACCGTTAGTAGGCCTCATTCACGAAGCTAGTCTATAAGGGGTGTTTAAGTAAATTGCCTATAAAATGGCGATTGAAAGGGTATCCACTCTTACCCACCGCACTCTTGACTAGTGGAGGGTCGTTAGCCGAACGGGTAGGATAGGAAGAAACCTTCCATTATAAGTATAATGAAGTATAAAAGTAACTAAATGTTTTCATAAAATTCCCAATCTTAGTTACTTAGGCAAAAGTGAATTGATGAAATTCCATAAAATTACACTTTGTGCCCTTGCAAAGACGTTAGTGGAGCGTGTGTGGTTTACCGGCACACTAAATGGTTATAAGCAAAGGTAGCAAAGGGTGACTCAATGTTTGTCATAGTTCGGTGGAGCGTGTGTGGTTTACCGGCACATCGAATAGGTGACTGTAACATGTGAGGGCACCATGTAAGTTCGCATGGTTATTCACACCTGCTTTGTGATCCTTGGCATCCCAGTCACAAACAAGAGGGGCATATCGAGATTTAAACATGCCATTGAAAGTTCAATGAATCTCAAAGGATCTAGGAGTTTTCATAGATTTAAAACTTAAAATTTCTTTTTCATTTTTCATGGTGGAAATTAGTGAATCGTCATTCACTTACCTTCAAATGTTCTGCAATTTGGGTTACGGCATCCCTCTCCCGAGTTGTAGAATATTGTGTTGGGTCCTAGCCTTAGTATCTCATTTGGGTGATTTGCTAAGGACTCATTCAATCAACTAACTTGAATTCGTTTTCTCCCGTATTGTAGATGTCAAAGTTCGACAACTATGGTCTTCTGAAATCCCGTGGAACAAGCATTCCACATGAAGATGATATTCCACGATTCGATCGAGGAACAAGAGATCATACTTCACTTCCTCCTCCTCCTCCAATTATTCTCCCTAACCCACAAGTTCAAAGGCTTGAAAAGTTCAAGATCACTCAAGCCCTTTTGGCAAGAAAACATAAAGAAGGAAAGCCGGTGTGTGCACACGTCCTAGGGATGAAGTCACACATTGATAGGTTAAGAATGTCAGGATCCGTTGTCTGTGAGGAAATGGTTGTTGATTGGGTTCTTCAGTCGCTTCCTAACTCATATAGTGAGCTCGTAAGAGAGTACTATATGATGAACCGCGACGTGACCCTTATAGATCTCACCTATATGCTTATTGCTGCTGAATCAGCAATGGTTTGGCGCAATAGAAAAGCAAAGTTGATTGGTGAATCTGCCTTCGAGACCTCTATGGATATAGACAATGGCAACGAAAGACATGCTATGATAGAAAAGTTTGATCATAAGAGAAAGGCAATGTCTGAAGTAGTTCCATGTCAAGTTCCAAAGGAGTCAATTTGCTTTTATTGCCAAGAGAAAGGGAATTGGAGACGAAGCTGCCCCATTTACCTAAGAGATCTAAGAGATGGGAGAGTCGAAACGTATGGCTCTAATATAGGTAAAATCCGTTAACTAACTCTTTTAAGCTTCTATTCTAGATTCTTAATACATAATGTGATAAGATTGCAATTGATGTTTTGTAGGATCGAAGAAAAGAAAGGAAGCTTAAGGGAAGAAGTGAGCAGAATCTAACCATGAAGGAATGGATTTCGATCGCATTTCTCGAAGATTGGATTCTTGAGCTACTACTTAGAGTTAGAATTAGATTGCTAAGAAAGATGTATTAGCATAGTTTTTCAATGAATTGCATTGTAAGGACAAATTTTTCCGCAATAAAATAAATTTTGATTTTTATATTATTTATTTATCCTTGCAATGGCGTATATGAAAAATTGATGTTTGAATGTTTCTATTATTAACAATAGTGGATTTGGTTCTTATTATGTTATTTATGGAAAATCGAGAATTTACCAAATAGGGAGAGTTTCTCATCGCCCAAGGTTCAATTGGACAGAAACTTGGAATCATGCAACTTGGTTGCACGATGAATGAGAAATTTCACATTTGAAAATTAGACTAATTCATTGACAAAGTGTCAAGTGAAGGACTAGGATATCTAGTACACAAAGTTGTGTGTTGATCAAGTCCACCATAAGAGTAACAAGATATTCGTCATGTTTTACTAAAGGTTTAGTAAATATGATTATACTTATAAGATTAAGTGTAATTATGAATTGATTGAAAAGGTTTAAATCAATATCAAAACGAATAAGAAGAATCAAGTAGGCAGAAAAATGAAAGTTTCTCCATTCTAAGAAGAAGGGAGAGTAGCTTTTATGCTTTATGATAGGTCTTAACGATTAAGAACCATATCTCAATTGATCCTCTAAGTGAGTCTTAGTACAGTTGTATGTTTAAGAAGAGGAATCAAGAATTGAAGAAATGGTTAAATCAAAAAGTCAATCATACTTCGTTCCAATAACAAGTCTTAAAGTTAAGATTGTGACATTGAGTGAAAAAGTATTAAGAAGGTTTATAACATTCATCAAATGTGGAAAGTTGTGATGTCTTGGATAAGACAAAGACCAACTAGGACCAATTTATGAAGTGTTTTGATAAAAACTACGCTAACTCTTGAATATTTGTTTGTCAAGAAATGGTTATTGACAAGAGAATCTTATATGTCAAGGAGCCAGTGGGAGTCTTAATGGTCTTGAAAGGTTTCAAGAACAAATCAAATAAACCTTATCGATCATCACTAGCACACGAGTTGAGGTTTACAACCTATCGTGATGACATTATTTTGTTTCTGTGCCAATCCAATCGAGTTAATTATGCATGTGAGTTCTATGAGTTCTCATTTTGAACGCATAAAAGGCAAAGCACCTTGATCAATGGAAAGTACATTGATATGAAAAGGTGAGCTGCTTAACTACTTGGAAGACATGGTGCGCAGCTGTGCTACCATAAAGGCAAGAAATCGAGATCAAGAAAGTTCGATCCATATGAGTTTGAATTTGTTGTAAACTTTGTTTTTAACAAATTCACATGGATAGGAATACATACACCATTAAAATCTAAGTGTCATAAGATTTCCTCCTTCATGAAAATGATTGTGAGGAAATGCTTTCACTAAGAAAGATTTTAAGAAGATAGTGATTGTAAAATTGCATTCTCGAATTCGATTATGGTTACGGTATCCCTTTCCATAATTTGAATTGTGAGGTTTGGCAATTGTTTACACACACACATATGAACTATCTAAGGCAAAGGTGTATAAGTTCAAGAAGCCTTGATAAAAGATTGTCAAAGCACTAAGTATTAGAAACATGAACTTAAGAAATTCAATAAGTATTGTTTTTCTGAAAGTTAGGCTGTTTCTGAATGCATGTCAAAGCTAGTGGGAGCATAAGTGTTATGTTTTATAATAATAATCATGATAGTGGGAGCATAAATGTTATGATTGTATGATTATTAAGGCACGTATTGCAAGTTGGCAATATTAATTATAGAAAATAAGAGTCATCTTTTGCAAAGTCGCAAGGATGGAATAATTGTTTTGCTATAATTAAGGGAGAGAATATGATGCTTCATTTCAAATCTAAAGGATTAGGTTGAGAAATGTTAATAAATTTAGTCAAAGGTACATAGTGTGTTCTTAAATTTCGATTATGATTACGGCATTCCTCTTCACAATTCGAATTTTGAGAACATAGCAAATAAAACATTATGTGTCGTGTTCCATACGCTTCGGGTATAGGATCGATTGCAAATGCTTTAATGTTTGACCATTCTAAAATTTTCCAAATGTCTAGCGCATTTAGAGGGAAAAAGGACTAGAATCGGTTTTGACTAAAATAATTAAACAATTATCAAAGGACAATCCAAAGTTCGACGAGGATTGGTTGCTTGTGAGTAGTTGGAAGTATAGTATTGGAAAATATGGAAATGTTTCCATATTGGATGGACCATATCAACATTATTATGAATAGACAAGATTCTATTAAGAATAAGTTGTCATATGGAAAATATGGAAATGTATCCATATTGGGAATTGAATATTGAAAATCTATGTCTAGATTAGAAACTTTTATGCAAAAGGATGTTCAAAGGAATGTACTTTGAGTGAGAGACATCATATCTAAGGAATTGTCTTGTAACAATCTTTGTTAGAGGACTTTGTAATATCATTGGCAATAGTCTTCGTGACTTTGGTGCGGTAACATTACGAAAGGATCATTACATAGAATGTTAGAATCTAGCATATTCTATAAGTAGCAAGAATTTGATATTCTTTCACTTATGAAAAAGGATTTGGAGTTGTGAAATGAGAATGATTGGAAATGTGCTCAATTTGGTCTATTTCACAAAGTAAGAACCATAGGTAAACATTGTGTGCATGCTAGGAGCATGGGACAAGTGTAATAATTCAAGTAAGTAGTTGATTAACCGAAACGACAAATAATGAGTAATCGATATGGTGATAAATAAAAGGTGTTTTATTTATACTCAAAGTTTTGAGGCCATATGGGATTAGTATTATTCTTGTGTTTCACTTTGCATGTTTTGACTTCCAGAATAATTGAGTTTATTAAGAATAATCGAATTATTCAAACGGACCACAGTTAGTCATACATTGGAAGTAAGTATGAATGAAGACTGTCATGAATTGGTTTGTAGATTGTCTAGAGCGTATTAGACATAGCAAAGGTTTGCTGCAATGTTCGTGAGTGCTTATGAATATGATTTTAGCATTGGATTAAACCCACGCTCACTTGGATCACTCCATGAATTGTATCAAGAGTGATTGGTGAGACGATAACATCTTATATTCTTGAAACCGAGATGTGTGAGTTGTATCTTGCAAATTGGTTGCACATTGATAATATGTAAACGCACTAGTAACTTGGTGTTATAAAACATATTGTTGTGCGTGATTCGGTGAGTGAGTGCAAGCAAGCATTGTATCAAAGTTTATCTGTTCCTTTTATCCAAAGTAGGATAAAAGCGATATCTTTGGGCCCCTCGATGATTTAGTGATGACAAACGTAAATGCTCGGCCGGGCTAGGGCTAATTTTATTTGTTCAATTAGTCAGTCTTCATAAATCGGGAATCAAGATATAGTAGAAAGAGAATGAATTGAAATCATATCTCATATGATATCTAGACTGGAGGAATATATGATCCCTTATCTAAGGACACGCGTATCTGATAGGATCAGAGTTGACAGCGGCTTTGGAAAGCTACGATTGCAGATCAGGATCTTAAGTCATACGCAGAATAGTTATTAGACTTATCCAAGTGGGAGACTGTTGGATTAGTGTCTAAGTCCATAACTATTTTGGTATGTACTTGACCCGATGGTGCATGGTCCTTTTGGGTTGCCTTCACCAAAGCAACTTGATAGGATAAGTTATGGAGAGAACGAATTAAATATGATTTATTAATATATTATGAGAATAATATATTAAAGGAGAAATCATATTGTTTAATTAATATTAGTCGATAATTAATTGGTAATTAGTTTTGTGACTAAAAGAGATTAATTAAACTTAAGGGACTGGAATTGTAATTATAAGATAATTGCAATTTGGGCCATGGATTGCCTTTTATTATAAGGTGGACGAATTCTATGGGGGAAGCCCATATGAAATTGTCCAAGGCCTTAAGGAAAGGGCTCCATGGGTTGCTTAGGGCTTAAGCAACCAAATTAGGGTTTCCATGTTAGATAACCCTAATTGCCTCACTATATATAGATCCCTTAAGGAACAAAAACGTGGCTAAGCTTCTTGCTAGGGTTTCACACGAGTTTTGGCAGCCTCTATCCTCTCTCCTCTTCATCCTCTTGCTTATGGTGTTTGTGAACCATTAGAGGAGTGACACTTGTGACTCTAAGCCTTCCAAAGTCAATACAAGGAGATTTGGGATTGTTATTGCTACATAACAATCAAGGTAATATTATAAACCTATTCTCATGTTAATATGATTACTTGTATGCTAGAATTAGGGTTTATAGTCTTGGATAACTTGCATGTACAATAGAGAAACCTAGATCCAAGCATTAGGGTTTGTATGAGCACATAGGATGTTCTTAGGACCAAAACCCATCAAATATAGCATTGTACTTTATAAACTTTTGATTTTTAACAATTATAAAGTATAATGTTTACCCCTGTGATAGTTATAAAGTTTATAATCTATTTTTGTAGTCAAATATGATGTCTCGTTTATGCCACCGACAGTTGAACATATATGTTGGGTTAGTCGATGATTTTGCAGTTCTTAATTATATAACATAATGATTTAAGATGTTTGTAAACCTCAAATGACAATAATTATACAATCAACTTACCATATTTACCCCTATCACTGCTAAAAACACCCACAATTTTTTTTCCATTTTCAACTTTTTCTTATTGTTGTACTGTTTTTATTATGTTAGATTGCAAAATCAATTTTGTCCAACGGAATTACTGTATTTACCCTTGCTACTGCTGTTGTTTTTGTTTGTTAATTTGTGTAATGTGGCATCATAATTCATATTTAAATGTTATCATTGGACTCACATTGGTTTTTTTATGGAATTATCTGATAAAAACATAAACTATTGTAACGCCCCGATTCCCGAGTATCAGCTTGTGGTTATTATTTTTCATGATTTCAAGGTCTACTCGACGAGTTAGTTGCCTGACTCGCCGAGTAACAGTGGGTTGGTCCACGTGTTTAAGTGACATACTTGCCGAGTCCAAGGAGGGACTCGACGAGTAGGATATGGCAGATGAAACCCTAAATTTTGTGGTTTTGCACCCTATTTAAAGGATCCTTTGCCCCCCAAGCTTTCCCTTGCAGCCCTTGTGAGTCCAGAAACCCTAAATCTCCATTTTATCTCCATACTTGTATGTTTAAGCTTGAAAGGTGGATCTTAGGGAGGAAAGGCTTGAAGATCAAGAAGCTTTGAGCAAGGAACAGTTGGGGATCTGAAGTCTACCTCAGTTTATCATCATTTGGAGGTATCAAGTCACAACCTTGAGCTTCTTCTAGTTAGATCCCTTTTTTATTTGAGTTTTGGGGCCATCTTGGGCAATTGGTGTTGCATTTCGAGTGATAAACCAAGATCTGAAGTTGAAACTTCAGATATAGGCTCATCTTGGCTCTTATCATCATAAAGTCTCAGTCTTTAGCATGTTGGTGAAGATCTTTGGCCTAGAACCTATTCTTTAGCTTGATTTAGGTCATTAGCACCTTGCATGCACGTAAAGTTTGCAACTTTATGTGATAAACATGCCTTGGGGGATTGGATCTACAATATGGAGCCTTAGCATGGCTTAAAAAGCCTCTATATGGATGAAGGATTGCATGGTCTTGGCGAGTATCAGGACAACTTGGCAAGTCCAATGAAGATAGTTATAGACTCGACGAGTCGGATGAACGACTTGGCGAGTCTGATGAAGATTGCCTTGGGCTCGGCGAGTCAGTCAGAGTACTCGGCGAGTCGGCTAGGGTTTTCCCAACCTTTGGACACGTATGAACCCGACGAGTTGTACATGGAAACATGACGAGTTGGCCAAGGGGTTTGTGGCCACTGACACTAGGAACTCGACGAGTCACTCATGTGACTCGACGAGTTATGCGAGGAACTCAGCGAGTGGCTGGTTGTACTCGACGAGTTGAGGTCAACATGGACTGTTGACTTTGGCAGTCGACTTTGACTTTGACCACGGGTTGACTATTGGACTTCTGAGGGAATTTTGGTAAATTGGATTTGTATAGCAAAGGGGCATTGGTGAATATAGGTGTTGGAGTTGGAGCAACATCTTGAAGAGTTTGACACTACCTTCCGAGCTACTTGTGAGGTGAGTTATCCTCACTATATCAACAGGGTCTAAGGCACCAAGGTCGGCCCTTTATGATTTATATCCTTGGTTAGGATGGTTGCTATGCTATTGATATGTTAGATTTCATCCTGGTTTTAGGATGGTTGCTATGCTAGTAATCTGTTAGATATCCTGTTGTAGGATGGTTGTTATATTAGAGACCGGTTAGATAAGTATCCTGGTTATAGGATGGTTGCCATGATTAGTGACCTGTTAGATCGGTATGATTATATGATATTACATGCTAGCGTATGATGTTTATGTGCACATGTTTATTGGTTTGGGGAAAGGGTTGAGGCAGGTCTTGTTGTGTGCAGTAGGAAAAGACACCCTGGGTGGACCGGGTAGACTGCAGGCCCGCACCGGTCAAATCTAGTCAGGTCGAAGGCCCAACGAGCGGTCCGGATAGGCTGAAGGCCCCGAGGAGGGCGGTCCAGACGTGCCGAGGGCTCGGAGAGCGGTCTAGATAGACTAAGGACCGGGATTCGGTCGAGTCAGACTGATGGCTCATTATGCATGCTGTTTTTGTATATGTGTTTGCTTATATGTTTATATGATATGGTTATATCTGTATGGCGTTGTATTTTGGGGGTAACTTACTAAGCTTTCGGGCTTACAGTTTTAGTTTTTTGTTTCAGGTTCAGCGGATGGTCGCGGGAAGGCGAAGACGTGACCATACATGTTGTATTAGTGTCTAAGTCCGTAACTATATTTGGTATGTACTTGACCTGGTTATGCATGGTCCTTTTGGGTTGCCTTCACCAAAGCAACTTGATAGGATGATTTATGGAGAAAGAGGATTAATTATGATTTATTAATATATTATATGAATAATATATTAAAGGAGAAATCATAGTGTTTAATTAATATTAGTTAAGAATTAGTTTTGTGACTAAAAGACATTAATTAACCTTAGGGGACTGGAATTGTAATTATAAGATAGTTGCCCTTGGACTATGGATCACCTTGGAACATAGGTTGGACGAATTCTATGGGAAGCCCATAAAGAAATCGTCCAAGGGGGTTCTAAAGGGAGTCCATGGTGTGTTTAGGGCCTAAGCAGTCAAATTAGGGTTTCCTAGTTGAAAACCCTAATAGCCTACCTATACAAGGAACCCCTAAGGCCCCAAAAACACGACTAACACTTCTAAGAGAACCCTAGACGTTTTTCGTGCCTCCTTCACCTTCTTATAAGTCATTCTCTTGCTTATGGTGTTTGTAAGCCATAAAGGAGTGACACTTGTGACTCTAAGGTCCAAAGACAAGAAGATTCAAGCCATTGAAGAAGAGGTAATCATCTAGATCCACTCTTATGTGATAATTTCGAAATGCATATGCTAGATTAGGGTTCTTGAGTCTTGGATGAATTGCATGTACAATAGAGAAACCTAGATCCAATCATTAGGGTTTGCATGAGCACATAGAATGTTCTTATGGCCAAAAAAACCCATCAGTACACTTCCTCGATTGACGATTATGATTTTTGGGAACTTTGATGTTTAAACTATTTTGAAAACAAATTGTAATAATTGAATGGTTTTAAACGATTTAAAAAATTTTAAATTGGCTCGAATTTTCTGGATGTTACAACTATGTTGCTATTATGGTTTGAAAACGCAAGTATGATGCCATTATGGTATAAAATGAAATTATGATGCTATTATGTGATCAAAATAAAAGGAAAATAAAAGCATGATGCTATTATGGGATCAAAATGAAAGTGTGATGCTATTATGTAATATAAATGAAATGATTAAGGGATAAAAATGAAAATATTAATTTTTTTAATAAACTCGTGTAATACATGGGTCTCAGAACTACTATATATAAAAAAATAGTGATGTGTTATCTTTATCTATTTTATATGCGACCAATTGTTACCATATTTTTTAGGATCATAGCCTTATTATGTACCAAATTATATATAGTTACTATTGGTATACTTCTTGGTTTATGATTTTATAATGTGAAAAGCTAATTTACTCTCGGTGTGTTGGTGAAGGAAAATGTGGTGAAGGAAAATGACTGTGACAACGACAAACTTTTAGGTTTGGTCAGATGGAATATACGCATGCTATCACAAAAGACAAAGTAAAGTAGGATCAAAAAAGAAAAAGAAAATTGATGATGACTAGAAATGCCAAGTAAAAGCACCACCGATGTTGATTTATATAGTATAACTTATATGAACACACCAAACTCTAACGCAAAACTTCATACCGTAGAAAATAGCATGTTTAGTTAGATATAAGTAGAAGTAGGTTCAAAGCATAATAATAATAATAATAATAATAATAATAATAATAATAATAATAAAAATAATAATGTGATTATGAATCCATTCATTTTAAAATTTTACTTTTATTAAACAAAAGAAGATTCGAATATAAAGTTGAGTAAAATCGAAACCGAAAACGAAAAACCAAACCCGGACCATTTTTGGATTTAGTTTTTTCAAAAAATAAAATGGTTTAGGTTCGGTTGCACATTAAAAAGCGGCCACTAAAACAAATTGACCCGGTGTTTTTAAAACCGAGCAACTGACCCAAAGCCATATATTTAAACCCAAAACCTATTAATCTGTTTTAACTTTTAATCTTTCTTAATTTCTTTAAACTAGTTGGCTTTTAATCTTTATTAGTTTCTTTAAACTAGTTGTCTGGTTTTTCTATTTTTGATTGGTATTAAATTTGCCTAAATTTGTTTCATTTTATGTAGAATTACCGGATATTGGGTTAAAACCAAAGCCATCAACCCATGGGTTGAACCCGAAAACCGAAAAACCAACCTATAAAACCTAAAATCGAACCAATTCAAAAACTAAACCTAATGGGTTTCAAAACCAAAAAATGAACTTATCAATATGGGTTCGGTTTTACCCCAAATCAACACATGCTTAGTCCTAAGAAGAAGAGTTTGCCACAAATATTTCCACCGGAAAAAAAAAATTGCTGCTCAACATTGCCTTCAAGTATTGTTGTGAGTGGGGGCGGGGGTTTGCCACCCTCAATACATCTACATCTACATCGGATGTCGCCGACAAGATAACTCTCTAACCGTTGAGCCATATGTTCAAATCAAAACCAATAATAAAACATCATGTTGATTTTTTTAAAATAAAATGATTCTATTGAGAAAAATAAAACATAATTAATTAAATCATAAATTAAGTAAAATGATGGCTTATATATATATATATATATATATATATATATATATATATATATATATATATATAGGTAGAGGTTCGTTTGAGACCACATATATTTTGTGAGACATGGGGACCAAATCTTAGTCTTTGATCAAAATTGATCTTGTGGCTCATAAGAAAAACAGATTAACACTAATTAATCTAACTGATTAGTTAATTAGGGGTAGATTAGTCACTAGGTTAAATTCAGATCTGATATATTGTTAGCGCCATCTTTACGTCATCAAGAAATCATCTACTTCGATTCTTCTACCAAGATATTTGTTGGATCAACATTCTGTGTTCTTCATTTCAATCAGGTCGATCTTCTATCTCTAATCTTATATTCTTTCAACCGGTAATCGATTTGAGTTTGACATTGATCAAACAATCCTAAATCATAGCTTTTAAAGACGTAATTTTTTTTTTGTTTTTCGAGTTCATGTTCTTCATTCTTCTACATCTACAGTTGAGAATCTTAGTGACTTTGTTCAATCATGTTCTACATTCTTCTACATCTACAATTTTTGTGATTTACGAGTTCATCTTCTTCGATTCATCTACCAAGACATTGATCGTAACAGAGAAGTCGCCCCTTTTGTTGGCTGATGATTTCTCAATCGCAATCAAGTTTTACCAATCCTTCATAGAAAGTTGCCCCCTTCATTTAATGGAATCGTAACTAAAAGTATGATATTCAACAACTTCAAGCTTCAATTTAATTTTAGATCAACGATTTTTAGCCATTCATCAACATTGGTAATCAATCATCAACTGATATCGATTTCCATCTGATTGATGCTTCAAGTTTTACTCTCAAATCAGGTGTTTTATCAATTTAACTTCATCTTGAATCTATTATCATTTCAAGTATTTGATTTCAGTCATTGATTATCAATATCAAGCTTTTGGTTTTTTCTGTACATTCGAGCACATATTAAATGAAGATAAGCAAGCAAAAACAATGTATCTTCGAGTTATTTTGTGCTCATTCTATAAAATAAATGAGGTATGTACAAATCTATTATTGTTCTTGAGCCAATTCTCTTACATTATACATGCACTTTACCTGTTTGATGAAAGTCCTGAATAAATAAAGAGTTTGATGTAGAGTCTAATAGATCACTCCTTCCTTCCCACCCTTAAACTTTGTTACTATTTAATGATATTGACCCCAAATTCCAAGATGATTTTTCTTAACTTAGTATGACTGGTGTACTTATTCTTTTTGTCAGCGATTGAAGATATACAACTGTCATCGATGCAAATGTTCAATGCAAATGTTAGAAGAATCATATTATCCATATCTTACCACCATTAATTAATGATGAGAACTTCAAGAAGCATATTGACATGTTGGTTTCAATGGTGCTTGGTCCATAAAGATTTAAAGTGGCTTAGAAGTTGATGGATGATGAGGACTTGGTTCATCTTTAGAATCGAAATCTGTAATGAGGATGTTGGTTTAATTTACTCCTTGCACTCTCTTTATTTCTTTCTTAATGAATTTGTTCTTTACATTTGTGCAACTTTAAACATTGTTCCTAATACCCATTAAACCCCTTTCACAGTGTAAAGTGGTACATACAATTATGAAATTAGCTAAAACTTTCATGTTTTCTATCATTACAACTTTTTAGGTAAGTCTTGAATGAAACTGTAGAGAATGTGGCTCGATAATAATTTCCTGGAGAGTCTCATTCTATGTAGTGGGATGTTGTAAATTTGCTTATATTTTTTTGGTTTGGTTTCAAATGATGTATATGAGGTAATTGAATAAAACGATAACACTATATTCTATGTTTTTACTTTTACATTGGTATTTACAAATAAATTGTGCATTATTTTAAGTTTCTTACATATATATTGTTATCTTCTGGTTCGATATTTGATGTTCATATAATCATTTAGTGCTACATTCTATTTTGAATGTTCTACATATACAAACAGCCTATAGCATTATTCTATAAGAATATTAAGTTGTAACTTAAATATAGACAACCTAATTAAATTATTTTGTTAGAATGTTATGTATATTCAGAATATTGAATATAATATTAGAATCTTATGTAATATAAGTTCATTTTAAATGTTATAACACAATTTAGAATATTACACTTTAATATCAGAATATTCCATACAATTTCATAATATTAGAATATTTTACATATAACTTAGATTATCCTAGAACATTATGCATATTATTCTACATGAACAGACAAAGTACAAAATTATTCTATTAGAATATTCTATATATACGCATTAATTACGTCTTATTAACAGTACATACAAATTTGAACGAAATCATAATACTCAGAATAATCAACTTAAAACAAATCACCTTTTGCAAATCAGAGTATTCTAATTATAATATTATACTTCTATTCATGTTAGTACTCAACCTATAAGATTATTCTACACGAATATTCTATATGTACATTGAACATGTATATTGTTCTTTTAGAATATTCTACTTCTATACATGTTAGTATCCAACCTATAACATTATTCTTTATGAATATAACTTATTAAACGATATCATAATAATTAGAATAATTAAATTAAAAATAAATCATAATAAGTATAATATCAAGTAATTAAATGAAACCAAAATATTCATAATAATCAACTTAAAACGAATCAACTTTTTGTAGCACCCAAAGTTTTGAAGGCCAAGAAAGGGAAAGAAAACCCTAAGTTTAGGGGTCGACTCGGCGAGTCCAAGGAGGGACTCGGCGAGTCCGAGCGGGATCCGAGTCGAGGAGTAAGTGACCGACTCGGCGAGTCGGCCAAGGTGACTCGGCGAGTCTGGTCTGTGCGAGGAAAACCCTAAATTCGGGACTTGGAGCCTTTATAAACGCCTTAACCTCCTTCATAGGGTCCTTTTACTGCCTCTTGTACCCAGAGCATCGAACCCCAAACCCCATTGTTGCCCATTCAAGCTCCCAAGCCATATTGAGTGATTTGAAGGAAGAAGAAGAAGGGGAAATCATTGAGGCTTCAAGAAGTGGTCTTGGATCTGAAGATTTGGGAAACATTTCTGAGTATTTGAAGGTAATAATTTGTTTCTCTCTTTTAAACCTTCTATGGTTGTGAGATTTGGGGATTTTAAGCCATGGTTTGCCACCCAAGTGAGCTAGAAGCCGGATCTGGAGTTGCTACTTCAGATCCAAGTGTGTTATGAGCTGGGGAAGCATAAAGTATCAGCCCTTGAGTCGATTTTGGAGCCCCTTTGGCCTTAAACCCTAGTTTATGGTGGATTGTGCCTAGATCTCCTTCTCTACACGTAAAGTTTGCAACTTTACGTGGGGGATACGCTTGGGAAGGGTAGATCTACAGTTTGGAGTCCATGCATGACTAGAAAGTCCTCTGCATGTAAGCAGATCCGAATGGACTCGGCGAGTCCTTCGAGTGGACTCGGCGAGTAGCATGAAGATAAGGAGGAATTCGACGAGTGGGATGAACAGCTCGTCGAGACGGATGAAGATGGGCATGAACTCGGCGAGTTGGATGAAGATTGCCTTGTGCTCGGCGAGTTTGTTCTTAGACTCGGCGAGTCAGGTCGTGTAGTCCCAAACCCTTCGAGTTAAGACTCGAGTCAGCGAGTCGAGCAAGGACTCACTGAGTTGGTCAGGACAAGATTCGGGAATCTGTAGACTCGGCGAGTCAGGGGCTGACTCGGCGAGTCAAGTCGCGATTGGAAGGACTTTGAGTTTAAGAACTTGGCGAGTCAGTAAGTGGACTTGGCGAGTAGGGTAGACCTGGAAGGTTGACTTTGACAAGGACTTTGACTTTGACAAGAGTTGACTTAGTTGACCTTCGAAGGTCAGTTAGACTAAGTGTTATGTTGATATTGGTAGCTCGGGGAGCTAGTGGAGCAGCAGTCTGGAGTCAGTGGTCAGGTAGCGGTCAAAGGAATTAGCAGCAGCAGTTCAGCAGTATCAGGTGAGTTTCCCTGTGTATGAATGGGTCTACGGCCACAATGTCGGACCATGTAGTTATGAGTAAAAGACCCAGGGATTAGCCCTAGGCCCAGTATGCTAGTATGATATTCGGGACGAGGTCCAATGATAGAGGGCGGGTGCCCAAGGAATGGTTTAAATGGTAGTTTATACTTGTTGTCTGTGTGATACTTGTATGTGCCTGGTAGGGAGGTGAGTGTGGGCGAGGTCCCGTATCTCACCAATAGCAGAGTGTGGATGGTGTTCCACATCTCAGTAGCAGCAAAGCAGGGGCGAGGCCTAAGTTAGGGAAGGAGTGAGGGTGGGTTGGGCCCGTACCTCACTATCATCGGGAGTATGGACGGGGTTCCATGACTCATCAGTAGCAGGACAAGGGCGGGGCCCAGAGATAGGCGAGGCCTTAGAACAAGAAGCCGTTAGTATGTGTTTAGCTTATGTGATGTTATGTGATATGTGTATGTGCTATTATATGTTAGTGGGCGGGGCCCTGTGACAGGCGAGGCCTAAGTGAAACAGATCTGTATCCGAGCGGGGCTCGAAGCCAGGCGGGGCCTGGGACGGCGAGACCGTTGTAGCGGGCGAGGCCCAGGATAGTGGGTGTGGCCCGGTATGTGCAGTATGTGGTTATGCATGGTATATAGTAGGGTGGGGAACTCACTAAGCTTCGTGCTTACAGTTTTCAGTTTTGTTTTCAGGTACTTCCGGTAGCGGAGGGAAAAGCTTGGGGTGATCGCATGGCACACACCATAGTTTAGACAGCCTGGGAATGTTTACTCTGATAACGAATATGTATTTTGGAAACTAATACTTTGTTTATGTTTTGAAATGATGAATTTGCTTAACGTAATGTTTTATTAAAAGAAATTTTTAGTCTTGAATTTTGGGACGTTACACTTTTACAAATTAGAATATTCTAATTTTAATATTATAGTTCTATACATGTTACCACTCAAACTATAACATTATTTTGTAAAAATATTTTATATGTACACACAACATATTTTATTCTTTCAGAATATTCTAATTTTATACATGTTAGGAGTTAGTCTATAATATTATTATGTAGGAACAATCTATATGTATAGACAACATATATTATTTATTTTAGAACAATATACATGTACATTAGGACTAATCATATTTCCAACCTTTCCATTAAGTGGTTATCATATTACCAAACATAGAATTAAACAGTAATCATATAATCAACCATACCAATTAATTTACAAAACATTAAGTAATCATTAATATCTAATTTTTTTAAAAAAATAACAAAAGAAAATGCTTTCATGTTACATAACCACTTTTTCAAACTTTCAAATTTACAACAATTCTATTTTTCACTCGTTTCCAGTGCATCTCTTGCTTCAATTCTTTATTTCATCAACCTACATCAACAAAAAAAAAATATTCACTTGGTCGCCATCTTCAGCTTTCAACCATTTCCATGTTCCTTGTTTCTGTGTTTCTTTAACTCCAACCTGCTATTTTTCATTTTCTGGCTTATTGATACTTGAAAACATAGTGCCTGAAAATAAGTCATTGAACTTCTTTGTTATACTTTTGTTCTATTGTCATTTGGAAACATAGATACATAATTAGAAATAATTTCTTCCATATTCTATTTTTTAACTAAAACTATTTTGAACACATTTTCAAACGTTTTTCATATTCCTGAAAAGTAAATATAACTTAGAGTATCAAATGAAATTAGAATACACAGAAAAAATAATCATTTATGAAGTAACGTATAATTTATCATATCAAAATACATAGAATATCAAGAATAAACCATAAGCATGTCACATTATAATACATAGAATTACGAAAAATACAAACATACTTTAACTTTGATACGAATATAGACAATATAGTATAAGTATATTCTGTTTTTCTAAGTAATTAATTTTATTATATAGTATGTGAAATTTATGATAAAGTTCAAACTGTTGCAACATTCTAAAACATGTAAAACTAGAATACCTATAATTTCCTAGAATATCATCTATGAACCATAAGCATGTCATATCAAAATACAATTTATCTTATCAGAATACATAGATTATCAAGAATGAACCATACACATGTAATATTAGAATACATAGAGTTATGTAAAATAGCAACATACTTTAACTTTGATACTAATATAGACAATGTTTTATAACTATATTTGGTTTTTTAACGAATAAATTTTATTATATATTATAAAAAAATTAAAATAAAGTTCAAATTGTTGCAACATTCCAAAACATGTAAAATCATAATACCTAGAATTTCCTAGAATATAATCTATGAACAATAAGCATGTCATATCATAATGCCTAGAATTACAGAAAACAACAACACGATTTACTCTTGCTATTAATATAAACATGGTACTTTACTTTTTACCCATTATAACAACGTAATTTTATTGATTAACAAATATAACTAATATATAGAACCTCCATAAAATGATCACATGTGTTACATTAATGTTAACACAAACATTCCATAAGATTGACGTTATAAACTATAAACTTGTATTATATACTATAAAAAATGATAAACAATTAGACTTCAATGTGTAAAAACTCCTATATCATCTAAATAAAATAAAAAAAATCAAGTTATGAAGTACATATGGTTTATCTTATCAGAATACCTAACATATCAATTATGAAACCATAAGATTGTTATATCATAATACTTAAAATTACGTAAAATAGTAACATACTTTACTCTTGCTACTAATATAGACATTGTACTTTACCTTTTAGCCATTATGGCAACAAACTTTCATTTATTAACCAATATAACCAACATGTAACTTGAATCTTTGTAAAACGACCACATGTGTTCAATTACATATTGTTATTATCAGTACAAATATTAGTTGAATTCTCCACATGTGATTTATCCAAGGTTAACTAGGTACTCACATTCAGTATGAGAATGACATGATGAATGCACAAAATGATGATGATCAAATTCGTTATAATGGAATTTCTCCATTCCCTTGTTTCTTCAGATATTTCCATCTTGAGATTACGTATGGTATGTGTATAAAGCTTTTCAAAATACATGTAACACAATATTTCAAGATTTTTGTTATCCATAAAACCTATGTTTCTAAGTGAATATTCCACCAACCCTTTTTGCAGTAATCAATTCCATTGCTATACTAAAAAAATTCATGAATTAGAACAAATATAATAACACTAGTATTATTTCAACAACAAAAATCAAACTTTAATACATATACTATGTTTTTACAAGTGATTCAAACTTAATCCATGGATTTATAGAAAATAGAATTGCATAAAAAACAAACTAAAAGACATATTAGTTTTATCTTACCAGATTGTGTTGAACGATCCGTTTTTGATGATCCTAATCAGAATTGGTAGCTTCATAATCAGAATCAAAATCCATAATCTAACCCGAAAGGGATAAATTTGATTTTTTTTTTGAATCAGATGAAGATTTTTAATTCAGTTTCATAGGGTTTTTCTCGAGAGATTTGGGAAGGTGATTTTTATCGGAAACAAATGTATTCTCAATCGAGCTTAGGTATATACGAGCTTAGGGTTTTCTCTAGAGATTGGGTTTTTATCGAGAGATTTGGGAAACAAAATGTATTCTTGAACAACATTTGGATCGGAAATCGCTTCAGATCGACGAAACCACGATGTATTATGGAAGATTTGTCGAACAAAACGGAATCGGGAGGGATGTTTTTAGCATTTTGTCGTGAAGATTTCTTGGGGAGGAAGATGAATTTCAAGTAGAATGAGAATAAGGAGCCGGAATCAGAAGATCAACTTAGATTTATGATTAATCTGAAACAAATTTTCTTTTTTGAACCAACTATTTGCCTGTTGAAGTTTCCACTTCATTACTTCTACCCGCTGTCATCATTTTTATTTTTGATTTTTTCATTCTTGTTATAATATTAGTTGCATGAAAATAATTAATGTTAGCACAAACAGTTGCATAATATTAGAATTATAAACTATAAAGTCAAAGTTTGAGCTTAAAAGTGTAGCAGTTTAAAAGTATTTTCTTCATTCTTTAATTAATCATCATTTTCCCTTCATATGTTATATGTTATGTTTAGAAAAATAAAAAATCTAATCATAATACTTATACCAGGGAATTGTCACCTAATTTCATCTTTCAACAAGGTACCAGTCAAACGATTCTAAAAATCTCTCAAACCAACAATTTTTGAAACAGTGGTAAAATCTTCAATACTTTGAAATGCATTGGCACAAGGTCCTTACTCCTGCTAGTTTGATTACTACCGATTTTGCAGATTAATTTAATGTTATTTTCTACATTTTCGCTTGCTTCTTGAAGGTATGGTATATCTTGCATCTTATTTCATTTCGTTTCACCTATTTCACTTTATGATCCTAATAATGGGTATTTACCTAACCCTAATCACTAACAGTATGTAGATTTGGAGAATGGAGCAACAATAGAAGATCAATCCTTGAAGCAACATCCTTGTTATCAAACGAGAACAATGATATATAATGATAATTAACAGAACTATTGAAAATACATGGAATTCTTGAGAAGTTTTGGTAATAATGTCATTTAGATGATCTGATGGTGTAGATTCTGAAGCACGTGTTGATGTATCCATTTTCTTTGATAGAAATATTCGATAAGAATCAAAGTAAGTAAGTTTAGGGTTTTATCGAGGGATTAAAGTGCAGAACTCCACAAATGAAATCGATCCAAAGAGAAATCGAAGATGACGAATTCAAAATCACAAGAAGTTAGTGTTCTAGTTGATTATCGAGGGTTTTTGTGTAACAATCGGAAGATGAATTTCTGGAAGCAGAACGATGATTGAGATTTGGATCAAATGAGTTTTAGTGTTCGTATCTAGGGTTTTTAGGAAGAATACTGGGTGTTTTTGTGTGCTGAATGAAAAAGAATGCAAAATTCCATTTTTGCCCCTCTGTGTCTTGATCTAATCCCAAAGTTTCATTAATTTACAAAAATGTCACCGCCTATTTTATGGTTTAATCTAAATTAACATCAGCCTTTGATTATTCAAGATGAGTGGTCAAGATTTGGTCTCCTCGTCTCACAAAATCTAGTACTCTCACATGAACCTAACCCTATATATATATATATATATATATATATATATATATATATATATATATATATATATATATATATATATATATATATATATATATATATATCAAGTAGCCTAAACATAACTTTTCTAATTGGCGACCAGATTAGAAATGGAGACATAACTGGTTGTCATATTTTGCAACTGACCCTCGTGTAACTAACTTTTAAAAAGAAAGGAAAATAAAAACAAAAGACTGAAATTGGAAAGAAGAAAATAAATAAGGGGCGAACAATGTAAATACAAACCAAGGATTTCCCTCGAAACACAAAACCGTTCAAACTTTTCACGCCGGCGTAGCTACTTTGCGTCCAACCTGTTCATGGAAATCCCCAAAAATGACCTAATTCAACCATCATCTACTGTTAGCGTCTGCTCAGACTGGGATCTGGATTTCACCGACGAAGAACTTCAGTCAATTGACGCTGCTATTGAATCCGCCGCTTCTTCTTCCTCGTCCAAGAAATCTGTCGCCAATTGCGACGGAGATCGTCCGAGAACTCGCCGGCGATTGCCTGATTCTTTGTTTACACGGTCTGCATTGTCATTTAACAGCTCTTCAGTTGGTCCTTCAAGTTCGATCTCGTTATTACCTTGCCCTAGAAATCGGTTTTCTAACCCGAGTGATTCTTCCAATCGTGGTAATCTACTTCACTTTGTAAATTATTTTTGAATTAGCTAGGTTGTAATGTATCTGTAAACAAAGGAAATTTGTCAACGGAGAAATTCAAGCTTTTGGGCACTGTTGCCACTGTAATCGGGAATAGAAATGATGAAATGAGTCAGAAATCAGGATTCAGATAACGGATCTCTATAATTCAACTAATTTCATGGATTTGAAGTATCACTAACTTATAAGCATCTTCTTTGTGATTCCTGTTTCAGATAATATAAAGATGAGATACCCTGCAATGGCTTTTAAAGGTCATATTGTTTACAGTAGAACATTCCCAGAGGTGGAAAAAGCTGCAGATGAGCTCTTAAAGTTTGTTGAACTCAAGAAGAAAGATGGAGGTCGTGCTATTATTGGATTTGACGTTGAATGGAGACCATCTTTCAGGAAAGGTTCTTATAATCCTATCAGAACTCAATATCCTTCTTATAAATCTTCACATACTTTTACTTATGATTCATTTGTTATTGAATCATGAAGGTGTAAAACAAGGGAAGGCTGCAGTTCTACAGATATGTGCAGATGCTGCAAGTTGTCATGTAATGCATGTTATTCATTCTGGATTCCCTGAAAGCTTAAAGTCACTTCTTGGGGATTCCAAATCTGTGAAAGTATGTTAATGTTGCAACTTGTAAACCCTAATTGTTGAATCTAATCAGATTTTTATGAACAGGTTGGAGTGGGAATAGCTGGTGATGCTCATAAGGTTTTCAATGATCATAATGTGTCTGTAGATGGTTTAGAAGATTTGTCATATTTAGCCAATCAAAAGCTTGGTAGAGAGCCTAAGAGTTGGAGTTTGTCATCATTAACTGAGGCTCTCACTTGCAAAGAGGTTATATTACTTCCTCCTTGCTCATTTTACCTTTTACCCTTTCTACGTAAAAGATAAATAAATAAAAAATTCCAACGTTTATTTAAGCTATAGAACATTTTAACTGAATTAACTGTCTTTTTTTTCAGGTTCCAAAACCCTCGAAAATTAGATTAGGAAATTGGGAGGCGAATCCTTTGTCAAAAGAACAACTGAATTATGCAGCCACAGATGCTTTTGTTTCTTGGCATTTGTTCGAGGTAAGCAAAAGTCAAAGTCAAAGTCAACTTTGATTTTGTTTTTTTTTTACTTAATTGACTTAATGAGGACATGACTTAATCCGGTAAGATGTTTTCTCAGATATTTTTTAAACATCATTTATTCAGGTTCTTAACCGTCTACCGGATGTTGATACGCCTACAAATGAGGTGGTGGAAGAAGCCATTGCACCCTCATGAGTTTGAATAATCGAAATTCAAAATTTGTAAAATGTATTATTTAACATATTTTTTGTATTTTAATTACTTACATAAATTAATCATATATTATTTCAAACTCTTTTTTCTTTCTTTCAACAAAGTTCTTTTAGTATTGATATATTTGTGGAATAAATTTTATTATTGGTTGTAGAAATTTTATATATTCAGTTGAAAAATGCAGTGTTTTCACAATATGACGATTGTTTGTGGTTTTGAAAAATGATGTGGTAATATTATAATCCCACTTTTTTTTAATCAATTGATTTAAAAGATTGTGTACATGATAGTACATTTTGGGTATTTTAACCCTTTTAACCTGAATATTTAAGAGTTATTTTTTGTTTAAATTTTATTCCTTTAACCTCTTATAAATAAACTAAATATCCTTGTTCTGCTTTGGGCCTTTGGCAACTCTCTTATTGGACTTGATCAAACGCTATAGAGCCCAGTAACAAATGGCCAACGACATAGGGCTAACATGGTACAAGTGTACAAGAAATTAAAAACTCGTTTCACAAGTAACAATAATACAATAATATCTTTTTCATAGAGATAATAAGAGGGTCATAAAAATTAATAATCGAGCCACTTTAATGAGTTCTGGGCCAGACATTTTTTTCTTTTCAAAAAGCTCGACAAATACTATAATCGAGCCTTTGCATGGGCCGTCATTAAGACTCAATCGAATGCACTAGGCGAAAACCTCGACATACTCAGCGAACACCAGGTGGGCCGACCATTCGGTGTGCTGAGCTCGGTCGGCTACTCAATGAAGTTTCATCGATGAGAGAGAAACAAAATCAACCCATTTTCCTTTTTTTAACCATTTAATTAATTTTGCATTTTTCAAAATGCCATATTTTCAAAAAAATACATCTTTTTCAAATATATAATTTTTTTTTTTCGAAATTTCAAATTTTAGTCCCTTAATCCTCAACTATAAAAACCATCATTCTTCATTCTTCACCTCATTCAAATCTTCTTAATTTAATTCTCCTAACTTATTTTCCATCTTCGTTAAAACCTTATCGCTAAAAAATGGCTCGTGTTTGGTAAACTGATGAAGAGATCATACGTTCGTGGATTGATGTTACAGAAGACAGAAGACACAGTCGACATTAACCTCACTGTGAGTACTTTCTAGAGTAGGGCCTTCGAAAGATCCAACCACGAAACCATTGTATCTCGAAACAAATATCATCTTCTCCAAATGGAGATGTACGAGTTTTGTTTCAACTCAGTTAACAATGTGTTTCATAGGGTGGTGAGTGAAGCCAAGTAAAGTGAAAACGAAAGTACTTTGTTTGTGAATGCTCTAGAGGCTTTCCGTGAAGAAACCAACAAAACATTTCCCGCATGTTGAGTTTTGGTAAATTGTAAGACAGTGTCCTAAATGACGTCAAATTTAAGTTCGTTTTCTTCTAATTTCTAGTAGGTTGTGTGTTTAAATTTCTAGTGCTGTTGTGTGTTAGTTTAATTTTAAGTATATTATGGTTTTTAATTGCAAGTATGATTTTCTATCAAGTTAATAAAATTTAAGTTTTTATTAAAATAACTTGTTTATATTGATTTCTTTATATAAAATAAATATTACGAAAAAGTTGCATTGCAAGTGTGATAACCCATGTCATGTAAATGACAAAATTTGGTTGCAGTGTGGTAAATGTAACGTGGCGCCTACGTGGACTGTAGCAAGTGTGACACCAGTCACTCCAACCTAAAGACTCGAATCTTTTTATCCGAGTTTGTCTACACCTTTTACCATGTGTCATCCTATTAGACATTTTAATTAATGTCATGTCGTTTGTCAACCTATTGATTATTCATTTCAAATTTCAAAATTTAAATTTCTCACTTTAATTACTTTAAATTAATAACATTAGAATAAAAACTAAAATAAAATTAATATAGATCATAAGGTTATATAATTTCATGTATTTATTTAAATTAATGACTATAACTTTATATAACTAAAAAGTATCTCTTAATTAATGATGTATTTAAAATAAATGATTAATGATTTTAAGTTTTTTACTATAAAAGTTTAATTAATTTTGCAATCATGGTTTCCACGGATTATAAACTAGTGTGTGTATGTGTGTGTATATATATATATATATATATATATATATATATATATATATATATATATATATCCGTACCTTTACATATTAGGAAAGTAGGTAGGTGAGGTTCTAAGGCTGGAGGGAGTGGTGTCACACTCCCTCATTTTACCACAATCCCTTACCATACTCAAGGAGTGGTATACCATGGAAAAAGGAAAGAGAAATAAAAGAGAGATAGAGAGAGGGAGGAAGATTGAGAGAGAGAGAGAGAGGAGCGCTCCCAAGTCCCCAAACCGCATAGAGGGGGGGGGGGGTGTTCCATATGCCACATAGGTGTCATGTCATCCTTACCGCACTCCACTCCCTCTAGTCTAATAATTGAGGATTTTTTTGTGGAATTTTAAGAGAATTTCATGGGATTTTGATGAATAACTATGCGTGCTTCTCAATTTTACAATTTTTTAGGGGCTTCAATAGACACACACAAATGCTATCCACCGCCTGTATCATCCAATGCATGTACTCCACACACCTGCCATGTGCCTTAATCTTCACTCTGAGATGCCGATCATCACCTCTCTAGGACATTGTGTATACCACTATGTCTTCCTAAAACCATCAAATTCTTTCTTCCGTCCACTATCTCTCTACCATTTCCATCTACTCTCTTTCTTTGCTCTTTTTACTTCATTCTCACACCTCACATCTCTCGTTTTCTTCCTCTTTCTCTATCTAGAAAGTGATTCAACATACCTCGTTTTCCTCTTACATCTTCTTTGATGAATCCCTAGCCAACTTATTCATTGGATATGTTCTCGCCTTATGCTATTTTGTTTCATCACAAGATTTTTAATTTCCATGAAGAAATTAACATTTTTTTGGCTTTTATTATTGAAGTTTGTACACATCTTGCTAAAACTGTGTTATATACAATGTTATAAAACTCGCCGAGTTGGCCGATTACTCGGCCGAGTACTCCCTACTCATCCTCTTACCGAGGCGAGTTATAGAATCTGAGTACTCACCGATTGGCCCGTTACTAAAGTGAGCAGTGTTGTAAAACTCGGCCAACTCGGTGATTAATATATATATATATATATATATATATATATATAGTTAATGATTTATTATTTAATACATACACATGTGATTATTACTACATATATCTTAAACTTTAAGTAATTATTCACGAAGTGAGACCGTTGTGTGTTTTTCAGTTTTTGTGTATTCAAATGTATCTAATTTTGTTATATATTTCAATAAAATTATGGTTTTAACTTATGATTTTGACATATATAGTTTCCTCAAAAATATTTCTACATGAATTACCGAATCCGATTACTCTCAAATACTCGCTACTCGGTAGTCGACCGAACGGCTACCGAGTAGTGAATTCTACAACCATGGTTATATACAAGCAGGTTGTTGGAATAGCAGGTTCGTTTGTTTTCTTGTATCTCTCTCTCTCTCTCTCTCGCTCGCTCTCTCGCTCTCTCTCTCTCTCTGTATGTGTGGATTTTCATTGAATCGCTCCCAAAAATCATGAAAAGTCTCATTCTCCCCTTGACGAATCCCCAAAATGTCACTTCTTTGGCTTGATATCCGGGATGTGGGATAAAACTTGCTTTTGAAGGCCTTGAGTAACTCTTCCCATGTGTGAATAAATCCCAGTGGTTAGTTGAATAACCACTCTCTAGCTTTATCTTCCAAGGTGAGCGGGAATGCGGTTAACTTGAAATCATCCAATGTCACATGTTCAGGCAACATGCTAACACATATCATATGAAAGGACTTCAAATGCTTTTGAGGATCTTCTCTATCCAAACCATGGAACTTGGTAAGTTGATGTATGAAACTTGACTTCAATTCAATTCCTCGGCGGTTTGCGGGATAAACAATAGCAAGAGGTGTATGAGTAACATCCGTCTCCATCATTTATCGAAGTGTCAACTCTTGAGGGGGATTGGGTGGAAATGGGTAATTGGGATATTGTTGCATATAATTGGGTTGTTGTTGGTAAGGTAGATATGGGTATTGTTGGGGATTGTAGATTGGTGGTGGATAAGGTTGGTAGTTAGGGTATTGGTTGTAAGGAGGTTGTTGTGGGTACATTGGGTTTTGGTACATTGGCGGGTGTTGGTAATTGGGTTGATTTAGGTAATGTACTTGTTCTTGAACTTGAAAAGCATTGGTTTGAGGTTGTTTGTTTTGGTGGAATTGTTGGTTCGGTGGTTGTGGGGGTGGATAATTGGGTTAGTTTTGAAGAGGGGATTGGTTCCAAGGTGGCATATCAATGAAAGGTTCTTGTTGTTGTTGTCTTGGTTGCTGGGGTGAGGTATTGGCATCTTGATTGTTTGGGTTTGGGTTGGGATTGTGAGGTGGAGTGTGATTCATGGATATGTAGTTTTCAAACGGGATGTCTTTAAAGGATTGACCAACAATTAGAGAATTCGGTTCGGTGTCGGTATCACTTGAAGTATGAACTTGATCTTCTATGTTGATTAATAGAGAAGAGGAAGAAGCTTGAACGAGTTGTTGTTGCTTTGCTTGTTTGGCTAGCTTTTTTAATCTTCTTGCTTTTTTTATAATTTCCGGATTGTAGATTAGTTCACCGGTTCTTGTTGACCTAGGCATAAACAATCAAATAACAATAACCAATTTCCCCGGCAACGACGCCAAAACTTGGTGGGATGTCAAGTCCACCAAGCAAATTACACCCTTTGTTTGCAAATAAAACGTAATATAATGGTAAAAAAGGGTATCAATCCTCGGGGAAATGGTTGTATTCAATCACCAATGCAATCTAAAAGAACTATTGTAAATAAACTAACTAACTACAATTAAACTAAAAAGGGGGTGTTATGATTGTTTGAAAACTAAAAGACTTTAATAACTAAAAACTTGCAATTAAGCAAGAAAGTGAGATGCTTAAATATTGGAGAGAATTAGTAAACCAAGGCTATTCAACACAATGAACATTTGTGTGTTTATCATTAGGATTTAACATGAAGCTTATCATTCATCCCAAATTGGTTCTAACAATCATGAAGCATGATATGCCAAGATTTCTCATAGGTAGTATGGAGGTCGGGGAAGCCCACAATACACCTTCTGAATCAATATCAAAGATCCAATTGAAGCAATTGAACCCAAGAAGTTGATCAGCCTTAAGAATGAAGAAATCCCCAATTCCTAGAGGATGTCAATGCTTACACATCCATAAAGGAGTTATGATTCATAAACTAGAAATGATTTCTCATAGGTAGTATGGAGGTCGGGGAAGCCCACAATACACCTTCTGAATCAATATCAAAGATCCAATTGAAGCAATTGAACCCAAGAAGTTGATCAGCCTTAAGAATGAAGAAATCCCCAATTCCTAGAGGATGTCAATGCTTACACATCCATAAAGGAGTTATGATTCATAAACTAGAGATGATTTCTACCATCATAAAGCTCTTGTTCTAAGTAAATTCAATGATTCAATGCTAAACCAAAGAAATAAACCAACATTGCTTATTAAAGTACCAAGCTCATGATCAAAACACTAAACAAGCATAGAAATTATGAACTAGAATCATAGACATAAGATAAATGATAAATAAGCATAAATCCTTCAAAAACCCACAAACATTCAGAGGTTTTAGCCAAGGTCTACCAAAATAGAGAGTTTAGCCACTCATGGCGATAGAAAAACAATCACAAAAATCTAATTGCATAAAGAAACTACCAATATTTTGGAAAGATTAAAAGAAATGAGTCTTCAGGCTCCAAAATCGCCTCCTACAAATCTCCAATGGTGAAAAATCGAGAATGTAGCTAATGGATCTGATCCCTCCAGGTTATGGTGTGCCAAATGACCAAAATGCCAAAACTGGGCAGTTGCGCTGGTACCCGCGCGACGGAAATCCCACCCGCACGCGTGTTGTTGTAATGCTATTAACTCTTCATTCCTCCACTCCACCCTTCTACTACCAAAGATTCTCTTGGTCCCCTCCATATCCATGTGATTTAAATTAACCAATCATCTTTTATCTTCAAATATGGATGCTTCAAGCCCAAAATAAAAGTCCAAGATCCATCTTCACAAGCCCACTTCATCCAAGCCTTTAGCTTTTTAAGCCCAAATCTTCTTTTATGGATCGGCCAAGCCCAACAATGCATCGGAAAGCCCACTAAGCCCAACTCCAGTCAAACCGCAACCGCAATGAGCTCCAAAATCCTGCAAAATTTCTTATGCAAAATAAGAAGTCCCCGATACGATCCATGAAAAAGAAAATAAATAATATACAATGCAAAACTAATTAAAAAGAGCTAAAAATCTAAAATAAAATAATAAAAATAAGGAAATAAAATAAGTTATCAGCTATATGAGATTACGATGTTGGGGTGTATGGGATCTTTTCAAAGCACAATAACCCATAATCAAACAACCATTACGCAAGTCTTGACCCCATGACATCTGCAACTTCAATGATTAAGAGCAAGAAATAAAAAGTCCTTAGTGTGATTTGGATTTGGAGTGTGTTATCTTAATGATTATTTAATTTTTTCTAAACTAGTTGCAATAAAATATTCGATTTTAATTTCATGTACGTGAGTTAAGCATTTACTGTTAAATTTAGTTGTTAACATAATCATAGACTCATTCACACTCATTTTTTATTGTCATTTCCTCGAAGGAGTGTGTAGAAGATTTTGTGGTTTTATAAAACTAAAGCATACCTTTTTTTAGTATTGTCCTCTCCTAGAGATGCTTTAAGGAATATGAAAAAGGTAAATTTTTCAAAATTGATATCTGGGATGGAGGGAGTATAATTTTTTTTATTCCACAGCCATAGTAATAGTGTGACACATTGATAAAATTCATCCTATTCATATTTACCTTCCACCGATATGCATAGAGTTGTGGTAGTTTTGGGGAAATTAATATCCGAATAAGGGCCCTTATTTTTATTTCATATGTCAAACCAATCGAGGAATTCACTTTACTCATTAGTCACACGTGGAAATCTGATCACAAACTCATTTTCTTTCCCCTTTCATCCCTCTCTTAAAGGTTACATTTAAGACAACAGTTAAATAAGGTTCTTTTTTAGGTACTACAACAAACACTTGGCACTATGCTATTGGACCAATCGTGAAACCTACAAGATCTGTTGGAGAAAATTTGAGATTGAAGAGATAAGACTTAAGAGGCATTTGGTTTATTTTTTAAATTCTTTTGTAGCGTAGATTTTGATATCACCTGTCTCCTTCAATGTGAGCTTACTTTTTCAGGAAAAAAAAAATTAGAAAAACTCTTTCAAATGATTTCCTTACTAAAAAATAGTAACGTATTTTCTTTTATATGGAAAAGACGTGGGTGCGTTTTGTATCCTCAATAATTAATAGTCCTAAAAAGTTTGTCTTGCCAAAAAGTTTGTTTTGTGAAAGAAATCTTAACTTCTACTCATATTTATTTTTTAGTATTGCAGTGAATTCATCAGATGGTGTGGAGATGACTCAAAGACTCTTAACATTTTCATTCCATGACAATTATTAAACCTTTTGAAAAATGTTGTGGCAGAAATAATCTACTTTTTTGATCAAATGGTTTAAAAGATTGTAAACATGATAATACATTTTGGGTGTTTCAACCCCTTTAAGCCTTAGTATTTAATATTATTTTTTCTTTAAGTTTTAATCCTTTTACCTCTTATTCTTATAAACAAAATAAGTTTGTTCTGATTTGGGCCTAAGGCAACTCTGTTATTGGGCTGTATAATAAAAAAATTTATTCTGATGTTAATGATCGGGCCTCCATGACCTGTCCCTTAATTGGGCCCATGTAATGGAGAAATTAGCTATTTTTCGTATCTGAAATCAATCCATCCTTTTTACGTAATACATTTATAATATGTCGACTTCCACCAAGTTGATGTCAAAATTTGGACCTAAAAGCTGATTAGCTGAGAAACGAAATTGTGAAAATAATAATAATAATAATAATAATAATAATAATAATAACTATTAGTGGTACTATTGCTTTTTTATATAATCTTTAACTTATCCTAATAATTATCAAGAGTGCTTTCCATCATCATAAATCTGACTTGCACCAACAAATTTATGATGTAACACATCATGTATGACAAAACATAAATTAAAATAGGTTTGAAAGTCAAATTTAACTTTTTTTTATCGTATTTGTATTATCATAAACATAGTCAAATGATATTCTAAAACTTTTATATTGTAAGTTGTATAGATTTATTAACATTGTGTTCCTCGTGTGTGGCGAACCAAAAGTTCGAATACAATAGTACATTTTTGTATTTGCCGATTACTTGATTTATCCAAATGAGTCTTTATGCAAATATAAAAATGTGGTAAGTTTTGTGTAGCGGACAAAACATCATACACACGTTAATATCACCCACTGTGTAAATTCAAAAATCATGTTTGCATAGTAATTTTTGGCCGAAGTCCATGTTTTAATAGTATCTCACATAATAATAGGATTTACTTGTTAATATCTGAGTTGAAGAAGTCATAAACCAAATCATTGTTGTAAGACCATGTCGATTATTCAAGGGTAATTTGGGATTTTCTTCGGTGGATGTTTAAACGCCAAAGATGATTTAAGTATCATGCCAAATTTTCGTCTCATTTGACACTGCTATAATCCCAAACCTATGTGGTTGCATAACATACCTAAACAATTTGGTCGGTTGATGGATCCCCTAGTAGTTACATAACCAAATCTACTCAACTATATACATAAATATGAACCCAAAACACACCACTAATCCAAACGCAACAAATAGGAGAGCTAAAATAATATTTTATACATACATACATGAACCGGCTTGGGTACAACGAGATATCTTCCATGTAAACTATAAAGAGATTAAAACGGGTACAATGTGTTTGTTGGCGAATTTGCTGAGACAAATGTGGCCACTTGGCATGTTCTGATCGAGCTCAAAGGTTATCTTGAAGTGATGTCCAAGTCTTTGTAATTTTCTTGAGCAATAAGGAAAGTAACAAGGAAAGTTTAAGTGTTTACAATTTTAGAATCCTAGTTACATTCTAATGTGTTTGTTTTAGTATATAATCACATATGATCCATTATTTTGTAATCAGCGAGTTAAGAAATTGAAGTTTTCAATAATTTCCTTCAATAAAGTGTCAAACGAGTTAATTTTCCTGTTTTGTGTTTCTTCTGTAGTGTTTCTGATGTATTTTTTAGAAATAGATAGATCTATAATAAGACTATAGGATAGCTAATGAAGGTAATCAATATTTTAAAATGACATAAATATGATTTTAAACAAACCTAAACGTAGATCTAAGAAGAACATGTCGAAGAGCAGAGCTAAGGTGAAAATTCCATCGATGTCGACAAGCTGGCTGAGGATTAATGACAACGACAATTGAGAGACGGAGGGCATAGGGGCGATGAGGAGGGGTGTGAGAGTGAATTATGGAAAATTCATGAAGAGATAATGTTCGAGTAATTGAATTTGAGTACCACTAAAGGGTTGTAATCTAGTAGTATCATGAGTTGTTTGAAAGGTACCCTCAACCGATAGCTTAACGTTGGAGTGGGATCATCTTATTTTTTTAATTAAAGTTATATATATATATATATATATATATATATATATATATATATATATATATATATATATATATATATATATTATGGGTTCTTCAAGGAACCAAATCTTTTTTTCAATTTCTAGAGCTTATTTTTTATCGAAAAAATATCTAAATTCATATATTAACATTGTGAATGTGAAAAATATTTTTCGGATTCACCGTGTGAATCCGGATTCACGTTGTGAATTTTCGAAGATTCACATTGTGAATTTGAAGTAATAAAAAAATTCGAAATTTATATCATTGGAAAAAGGATAAAAAGTTATGAATTTCTGTACTTTTAGTTTTTTTTTTTTAAATAAAAAATAAGTTCTAAAAATTGAAAAAAAAAACATTGGTTCCTTGGTTATATATATATATATATATATATATATATATATATATATATATATATATATATATATATATATATATATATATATATATATATATATATATATATATATATATATATAAGGAAGGGTAGAAAAATCATCACAAATCATGGACTAAACCTACAATAAAATAGAAAGTTATGGACCGTATGGTAGAAACTAACAAGTTGGACTAAAGGGTCGTTTGATTTGTACTTACCCAGTCTGGTCAGAGCTGACTGCTGACCCGGTCAGTAGTCAGACTGTTTGATGGGCCTCCATTGTGGCTGACTCGGTAAGCAATCAATGACCAAGGGGCTGACTCGGTCCAAAAAAAAAAGAGGCTGACCGATGCATTTTTCTTCTCCTGCGCCCTAACACAAATCGCCGCTCATTCTTCCTCTTCCTTCAATATTCAGCACAACAAGCAGCAACAGCTCATGCTGCCATCGACGACACAACAATTTCCTCCAGCTTCCAGCCAACCTCCTGCGCCGACGAAGATACAGCTCCGGCGACGAAGACACAACCCCGGTGAGGAGATCGACTGCAGGTACGTTTCTTCGTTTTTTTTTTCTGAAATCACAAAACCCTTCAATGTTTGCTGTCAAATTGATGATTTCATTCTGAAATTAGGGTTTGAAATTACTTCTTTCATTATTCTTGGATTCAATTAGAACAAAGGGTTGGCATGAAATCAATTTATAATCTGTTTTTGTTTATGAAATCTGATTTTATCTATATGAAGGAATGAATTGCTTGTGTATGAAATCTGTATGAACTAATGTGTGAAATCACAGCCCCTTATATAGTTGTTAAATCGAATGAATTGTGTACTGTGTGTATATGATATGTTTATGTGCAATTGTGTGTAAGATCAAAATGCTCAAGACAATGATTAGAATTTGTTACATAGGTATATGTGTATTACCAAACTGATATATGAGATCTTATCTTCAAGTTATGTACTGTGTGTATATGATATCTCCCAAGTATTGTCTTCAAGTTGTATTATCTTTAGGTTAAACAAAAAAATATATGTTTTATCTTATTGACATCAAGCAAATAGTGTTAGCTATTTGTAAAAGTGTGTTATGTGGATGATTAGATTTTTTTTCTTTTTACAATAGACATGGCAGATAAAAGAATTAGGGTTAGTTGGAAGTCGGAATTGGTGGACAAAACTTTTTTGGAAGCATGTATACAAGAATTAACGAGCAATGGCCGGGAGGGTAGCGGACTAAAAGCAAGCTCATGGGTTGTGGTCGCGGAGAAATTGAAAACAGATCATAATTTTATTGTCGACAAAAAACAAATGAAAAACCGATATGACTATTTAAAAGCAAAGTATGCAGTGTGGTTAAAACTTAAAAACAAAATAGGAAATATTTATAATCCCGTTACGAATTCTTTTAACATGACTAATGAAGAATGGGAAGCGGAAGCGAAGGTACATATATACATATTTTTTAAAGTAGATTATTCTTTTACTACTTTAATAATATTTATTAAATTTGTCAAACAGTTGAGCAAGTATGTAGATAAGCTGAGAAATGCTCCCCTCCCTTGCCCTGAACTTTGTACCCAACTATTTGATGGGGCAACCTCGACCGGTGTTCACAGTTTGGGGCCATCTTCGACATTAGCTCATCCCAATGAAACCTTCGGTACACATGATTTTGAGGATACAGAGATGGATGAGCCAGCACCTCATGCAGATACCCTAAGCTCAACAGTACCTCAACCTACTAGTGAGGAATCATCTGGGCGGACAAAAAACAAGGGGGGGGGGGCAAACGAAATGGTCCTAAAGAAACCACACTTGATGATGAGTTGAAAGAAGTTGGAAAAGAGATTATCAAGGCTGCACAAGCATTCACCGAAGCAAATAATCTTGACAGGGAGATGGATGCTTGTATGGCGAAGTTGACAATCTTGGAGTGGGGAGAATATGATCCGAAATACACCACTGCTCTTATGTTATTTGCTGAAAGTGCTGGTAATAGGAAAATTTGGTTGCGCCTTAACTTGTCAACTTGTGAGTCGTGGGTAACAAATGCGGGAAAAAAGTTTGGATTAGTTGGTTGACTTTAGTATTTACATGTTACGTTTGACTTTAGTATGTTATGGTTCATTGTTTGACTTTAGTATGTTATGGTTCATTGTTAGACATTAGTATTCTATGGTTTAGTTATGTTGTGGATTGTTTTTCTTAGGTGCGGTTATGTTATGGAATGTTATGTTTTTCGTATTTACATGTTACGGTTTGTTATGTTATGGATTGTTATGTTATTGATTGTTATTTTATTGATTAAAATGTAATTTGTATTTGACATCTAACAAGATACATGGATAAAGAATGTGACTTTTTATATTTTCTTATATTCTCGTGGTATTGGTTGATGTTGGTTCGACAAAGGCAAAGAATAATTAAAAGAATAAGAGCTAGCGAACATGTAGCAAAGGGATATGTGTATACGCAAGATTTGATACACGGATGTCCTATACAATGTTACGATATGATACGTCTTTCACAAGATGCATTTGTACTATTATGCAATCACTTTACACAAAGAAATTGGTTGCAATCTAGTAGGACGATAAGCGTTGAAGAGAAGATGGCTATGTTTTTACATGTTATAGGACATAATGAACGTTTTCGAGCCGTTAAAGAAAGATTTCATCACTCCACACAAACGATTCATCAATGTTTTCATGAGGTCTTACGTGCAATGATGTGTTTTGCACGAGAAATTATAGTACCAACCTCGTCTAATTCAACAAGAAATACCTCAGAACGACATAGACGGCTAATGCAGATATTTCCCGGAGCAATAAGTGCACTAGATGGAACACTTGTACATGCAGTTGTGTCTGTTGATCAACAAACTCGTTATAGGGGAAGAGGAAAAGGTGAATGTTATCAAAATGTAATTGGAATTTGTAATTTTTATATGATATTCACCTTTGTATGGGCTGGATGGGAGGGCATAGCACATGATTCTAAAGTTTTGAAAGAAGTTGCATTTAACCCAACTTCCGGATTTCCATTCCCTCCACCAGGTTTGTAACTTTACTATACGTTTTATTATCTATATTATTTATATGATAAATTTGTCATACATCTACAAATAAATATTACCTTTGTGATGCCGCATACACCAACACCTGTGGATTTATGGCTCCCTACCGCAATACTAGGTATTGGTTAGCCGATTTTCGAAGAAACAGAGCTTTTACTAAGGAAGAAATGTTCAATCATGCTCATGCACAACTTAGAAATTACATTGAACGTGCTTATGGTGTATTGAAGGCGAGATTTCCAATTTTAAAACAAATGACTCCTTATCCTTTTCCAGTGCAAAGAGACATAGTCATTTCTTGTGTTGCGGTCCATAATTTTATAAGGAAATACGATATTGAAGATGAATTATTTACGAACTTTGAACAAAACACTATGGTTAGTCATAATGTGGGTGGTGGAGGAAATGAGGGTCAAAACATAGAAGGCATAGAATGGGGTTCAGAAGTCGTTAACTATATGACTAATTTGTATGACCAGATTGCTAATCATTTACTTTCAAATGGTCACGTTAAATGGTGTACTTTTTTTTATTATTTATGACAATTTGTATTTGGATTTTGTATTACACTTTGTATTTGGATTTTAATTGATGTATGTTTAGTTTGGATTTTATATGATAATTTGTGGTTTTATAATTTTTTTATCCAGCACAAAGAGATGACACAAGGGTAATATGGTCATTTTTTCATTCAGCACAACCATTCAGATAAATAATCAAACAGCATAAACTCAATCAGATATGTATTCAGTCAGCATTTCTAACCCAGTCGGCTTCTAACCTAGTCAGCAACTATCAAACGACCCCTAAAAGTGCAATTTGTATACAACCAGACCATTTTATAATTTACTATAGTCACTAATGTTTAGAGCCTATAAAGATCAACCTAACCTAAAATTAATAGATTTGATTGATATTTTAATTAAATGTATCAACCTCCTATGACTTGGATTGGATTACTTGTCAACCCATTTAAATATTATACGTATTTTTATTTTACTTTTTGTTAAATATTCATTATTATTATTTAGTTATAAAATTATATTATTAATTATATCTAAAAAAGATAAATCATGTTCTAATTTCTAAACTTGCACGGTTCGTACACATCGCACTCACGAACCCTATTCCCATTTAGCCACTCATTTATCCAATTCAACTGGCCTATTATAACATGTTTTATTTTTACTATTCTCTAAAGACAAAATTGCAAAACTAGTCCTTTTGTCGAAAACTTTATTTTGATCCAAAACAATCTGAGAATGTCCAAAACTTTGATTTTGTTCCAAGCTTTTTCCAATTTATTTTGAATTTTTAAAAAATTATTGGTTTGCCATATATATATATATATATATATATATATATATATATATATATATATATATATATATATATATATATATATATATATATATATATATATATATATATATATATATATATATATATATATATATATATATATATATTTTGAGAAAAACAAGCCATGTCTTTATCTGATTGCAATTGCTAAACGGGTTATATATCTTCGTACACACTTGTACTTCTTTTACCCAAATCTTACCTTGTACACCTTTTACTATAACAAGGTTTGTATCCTATTATAACGGAACTTTTTTTTTATTCGGTTTTTAATTTTTTTAATTGTCATCGTTCAATGAGTGAGATGACAAACGGACAACAAGCTTTGCTGCTAAGCCTTTTTGAATGTTAAACTAATTCTTTTAAAGATTATATCCGAAGATCTAGGGGATATAACATTACTATCCATGATTCGTTGTACTCTTTTAAGAAGCTCTACCGCATCCGGTGCGAAGAAACCAAACGTATCAAATGCAAACGGTATGAACACGTGTTGATTTTTCCATGCACGATCTCTCATGTTTGGTGACTTTGCATGTAGCTGCTTTTAAAGTAGCATGTCCCGCTGTGAAACCCCCAGCCCTCAGGCCCACGAGAGAGGATACCCCTGTAAGATCCACACATGAGTGTTTCCCTCCGATTCATCCAAAAATCAAAATGTCAACCGGTCTGAGGGTTGACCTTCCTTCTGTCGGGTCAGTCAAGAAATTAACATGTGTCTCTTTCTTAGCGGAAACCCCGACACGCTTAAATATGTCAAACAAGACATCCCTAACCATATCGTGTCTGTATTTGAACCCCGGGAGTTCTTTAAAGTGAACTGTTTGCTCCCCAAAAGAGTCCAAACATGCCTTGCGATACACAGGATATATATATATATATATATATATATATATATATATATATATATATATATATAGGGTTATTTCATATGAGACCATTATATTTTGTGAGACGGGGAGACGCAATCCTAACCACTTATTTTGTACATACAAAAATATTTTTAAAATGCAAATAATTAAAAAATTTCGATTTTTTTAAATATTATTTTCCTCTTTTTTTTATTAAAAAAAATACGTTTTTTTGGAAATATTTGTGAAATAATTAAAATATTTTAGTAGAATATTAAAATATTTTACATATCTGAAAAATCTACTAAAATACTAGAATGTTCTCACATTGGAATATCTACAGTGTAATATTCTATCAGAATATTTCATATGTTCTTTAAAAAAAAAACGGTTATTTTTATTTTTTTAGGTAAAGAAAATGACAAAAATAATAATAAAAAAAAGAATTATCGGATTTTTCCTTTTGTTTTGCATTTTAAAATTATTTTTAGATTGCGTCTTACGATCTTATAAAATTAACATGATTTCAAATGAATATATATATATATATATATATATATATATATATATATATATATATATATATATATATATATATCTTTACTATATTATTAAGGATATTGCGCATTTTTTGAAATTTAAGAGGTACTACACCTACTGCATAACATACAATCAATTTATTCATACCTTTTAATACTCCTATCACATTTCCGTTTTACAAATTAATTGCATTAAATATTCACATTTTCGTTTGACAAATTAATGACATTAACATTGACGTTTCATAAATTGAATAAAAAACAAGTAAACATACTATTTTTCTCCTCTGTCCTCTACACTCGCATTTTCCCTCAAACAAATAGCAAAAACCCTATTTTGAAAAGCGACATCGCACTTCATCCACCTAACTCATCGTCATCATCACCATCGGTAGTGAATCACCACCCACTCTCCAACCTCGCACCACTCACTGTATCTGTATATGATCGTCGTCGCCACCACCTACTGTGCTCTCGCAACACTTTTTCGGTGACAGGAAGCCACCACGCTCTCTCTTTATCTCCTCTTTCCTCTACACTCGCACCACTCACTTGAGATTACTTTGAGGATTAATAGCTTTCAGATGAGATCAAAGCACTCTATCACCCGTAAGTTTTTTTTTTAAATGCAAATTCAAAGTTGAAATTGTCATGTTCAAGAGAAATGAATCTAAAAAAGGGGCTCAATGAAGATTGAATTTGATGTCGGAATTAATGTGAAAATACAGATTCTTTGTTCCAGTTTTGATGTCAAACCTAGCTCTTTCAAATTATTACATGTTCGAGTGTCGTCTGTGTGTCTCTAGCCTCAAAACCCACGTTTGTATAAGGATCAAAATGCTTAAGGGTATCGGTAGTCACCCAAGGCAAAGTTCTGTTTTTGAGGTTTCAGCTTTGTTGGTATATTGGTTCTCTCAAAGTGTTAATTTGGTAATAATAATGCTGAAAACACGTGTTTTATGAATTGCTGATGAAACAGGTGACTTTTTGAATTTGTTTGCTTGTTGCTCTTCTTGTTGAACCCTAACTTCAATTTTACAATAAGAAACAACCTTTTTGACATCAGAAGCGAAACTTTCTTTGGAATTCCTAGACCTTGGTATACTCTTTTAAATAAAAAGAGTTGATTTTGTTCATGTACATTTCAGTAAACACTTATTTGTACATGTAAAAATGCAAATATATTGAAAGAATGAATCATATGCTGATAAAGTAAAAAAGAAATTGGTATTTAAAGCTGCATATTTTCAATTCAAGATGGATAATCAGTACCAGAGAGATGTCATTTCCATCTTTCTTAATTTGATTGTAGAGATGTGGTGCTTAGGATTTGAACATTACTGATTATATTGTTATCTAAAATTCATCTATGATTTATCCAAACAAAAATAGTTTTACTGAATTTATCGTATTCCTACAGGTGCTCAAAATGTGAGCTCTGAAAGGCCACTTAGGCAATTCGTTACAAGTAAAGACAAGTCAGCAGGTAGAAATTCAAAGGGTCGTATCACAATTTTCTACAGAGGGGGAGGGGAAAAACGGTCACAAAGAACAATTGACCTAAAACGCAACACTTCACCAGTAGGTGTAGTTGAACGAATCGAATACGACCCAAATCGCACTTCACGAATCACAGTGGTCAGATGGGCCGAAAGGGCAGCCGTTGACCGCCCAAAAAAATTCAACTCCCTCCAAAAAAAACTTCACCCCACCCCCAAGATCCTACCTTCCATCTCCATCAAAGATCAGTTTTCATTCTCTTCAATTCCTTGAATGTTAGAAGACAAAAAGGTGGAATCTTTAAGGCCTAAAACAGATCATGTAGTGGTTGGACTTTCAAAAGGTAGTAGGACCTTGAGTAGTCAAAGTCAAAGTCAAACGGGGACCCACGTGAGAAATGTTAAAGATGTTTTCTTGTCTGCTTTTTCATCTTCAAATGGGAAAAAAAAAGACATAATGCTCCTTATTCGTTTGTGAACGTGTTGGGTGTTCCAAAAATGGCGGTGGCAGGGGCAAAACCGGAATTTTTTGTTCCAAGAATGAAAGATGATGTGAAAGAGAATGAAAGCAACCGGTCGGACCGATCTCAAAAACCGGAAAAACCGGATGATGTCATAATTATATTTAATTATATAAAAATACAAAAAATGAAAAAATAAATATTTTTTAAAATTTCCGGTTTTGACCGGTTTTACCGGTTCAACCGGACCGGTTTTTACCGGTTCAAACGATTACCGGTTTTTTGGCCTTTAAGAACCGGATCCGGGACCGGTTCCCGGTTGAACCGGTCGAACCGGCCGGTCCGGTCCGGTTTTCAAAACATGGAATGAAAGTCTATTGCTTAATGAGGTAAAAAGCTGGGATAAGGATAGTGTTGTGTGGGGGCATAAGACGAAACGAAAAGCAGTTTTTTCTTGGGAGAGTTTGAGACAAAGGGGGATTTTAGGGGTTTTTAATGAGTCAAAGTCAAAGTCAAAGGTAAGAGAAAGTGAAAAGGTGGAAAAAGATGGGAAATTTGGAATGGATCGAGGTCCTGTGAGTTATATATTGGTTACCTAAGTGTCGATTTATCTGTTACTTAAGTGTCGATTTATCTGTTATCTGTCTGTTGTGACAAAAAAATATAAATCATAATTATACTGAAAAAAAAAAACAAATATTTAATCGGGTTTGTAATCAAGAGTGTACATTCATATATTATTATTTTAACATTTGCACAGTTTGACATAATCGGGTTTGTAATCAAGAGTGTACATTTATATATTATTATTTTAATTATACTGATAATTGTTTATATGTAGTAAACTATTTGTACAAAAGAATTAATTGTCTCTACAATTTAATTTTTGAATAAAATATCCGCACCCGGCGCTTGGCGCGGGTAAACGGGTAGTGTGTGTGTGTATATATATATATATATATATATATATATATATATATATATATATAAGTTCTATGGTAAACAAAAATCCCTAATAACCATAAAAATGCATATAAAAAATACTTAGAGATCACAAATCTTTTTTTTTGACTTTATATTCTTAAAAATCGCAACTTTTTATATAATTTCGCTGAAAATTTTTATTTGAAATAAAAAAAAATCGATTTTTTTTGCGAATTTATAAAAAAGCTGCGATTTTTAATAATATAAATTCAAAAAAAATTGTGATCTCTAAGTATTTTTTTATGTATTTTTAGGATTTTTTTAGGTTTAATTTATGTTTTCCATTTAACCATTCCCTATATATATATATATATATATATATATATATATATATATATATATATATATATATATATATATATATCCTCCCTAATAAATAAAGAACTTTTTTGTCAAATGTCACACTCTCATTGATTTGGCCACATGTCATTTTGTGGTTATTTTCAATTAATTTTTTTTTCCATTTTTCATTTTGTGGTTTTTTTCATTTTATTAATTTCCACATAATATTTAAATATAATAATTGCAATAAATATAAAAATAAATGCATATGAATTTCATTAATTGACTTCCTTTTAATTTCAAAAATTCAAAACTAAAGTTTATTAGTTTCCTTTGTTTATTTATCTAAATTATTTGTTTAATTTAAAAGAAAAACAAAAAATTTAATTTTAATAATTCAATATTTTTCTATTTTTTCTCATAAATTCAAACTTCTAAAATGTTTAAAGTTTCATATTTGTTTTCTTTAAAATGAACTCATGTAATACATGGGTCTTACACCTTATATATATATATATATATATATATATATATATATATATATATATATATATATATATATATATATTAGGCCTGCTAATCATGTCGTGTTCGGGTTGGCATGTCGCGGGTTGGTGGGTTGACGGGTCAAAATATGTCAACCCAAACATGACCCATTTAAATATACAGGTCACGGGTTGGCAGGTTTGGAACATAAACCCATATATGACCCGCCAACCCATTTATTTATACGGGTTCACAAGTTGGCGGGTTCGTGGGTCAAATTTGAGTGCGTGGGTTAGATTCCATAAATAAAATTGACAATTAAACATGAAAAAATTCTTGATGGTTGATGCAAACATATCCGAATTTTAGACACTTAAGTCTTAAACATCCAAAAGAAAATTAAAAACATTCATAGAAACATGTTCAAACTACACATTAATACAAACATAGATAATACAAGTGCTAAAGTAATAGCCAATTTTCCCATTTTTTTCTCCCAAAAAACAAAGTCAATTCTCCAAACACCATTTCGATACCTGATCTTGATCAAGAGTAACATAGGGGAAAGTAGGACTGTAGGAGTCCGGGAGACTGGAAGTCTGGAAAAGGGAGATACGCTCATATGCCATTTGATTTTGACATTATTATTTAGGGCAAATGGGCAAAATGGTTACAGTCTTAGCCTTACATGTTACGACTTACGGCTTTAGGTCATACACCACGAGTCAAAATGTCAAAAAAGTCAAATGGTCTATGAATCAATGGTATAAATTATATAATACTTATTAAATATTAATACTTGATACATAAATACATTTAAACATAAAATAATTTTTATTAAAAATATAAACGGGGGTGGATCAACCCGTTTATTTTGTAACACCAAGAGTTCAGAAGTGTAAGTTTAGGGTTCTTAGTGTAAATAAGGAAGATCGACTCGGCGAGTCGATGGGTAGACTCGACGAGTCGAGTCGCGGTTCTGGTCATATGTTAAAGTGACCAACCCGGCGAGTCAGCGACTGGACTCGGCGAGTTGGTGCTGGAATGAGAAAAACCCTAATCTTTGGGGTTGCCCCCTATTTAAAGGACTTTATGTCCTTCACCCAGACCCCTAATCCCCCAGAGACTTCCAGAAGCCCTAGTATCCGAGAGTGTGAGCTTGGAGAAGTGTTTGGAGCTTTGAGGAGTGAACTTTGTGAAGAGGACTTGTAGATCAAGAGGCTAGCACCAACGATTTCGTGTGAATCAAGATCCCACTCCAGTTTGGGCACGTTTTGGGAGGTAATAAGCTGTTATCTTAACCTTTTCTTCTAGAATCATTCATATGTGGAGGCTAGGGCTTTCCTTGGTTAAGGAATTTTATTATGGAAGCTAGATCTGAAGCTGAAACTTCAGATCTGAACCTCTTTTGAGTCCTAAGCCCATAAAGCTTCTAGTTCTTGCAAGGATGAGACTCTTCTAAGGTGTAAAGCTCCATTGGAAGCTTAGTTTGGTCATTTAGAGCCCCTAGAGCCTTGCATACACGTAAAGTTTGCAACTCTACGTGATAATCATGCCCTAGAAGCTTGGATCTACAATACGGAGTTGTTGCATGGCGTAGAAAGCCACTGTATGGATTAAGAACTGAAGCGACTCGGCGAGTTGTATGAATATGTGTATAGACTCGACGAGTTGGAAGAACAACTCGGCGAGTCTGTTGAATATTGCCTTGGACTCGGCGAGTCTGTTCTCGGACTCGGCGAGTCTGGTCGAGAAGTCCTAACCTTTTTGGTTGAGCTGTGAATCGATGAGTCGAGGGACGACTCAGTGAGTTGAGTAGGAAGGGACTCGGAGCTTGTTGGACTCGACGAGTCTTGGGGCGACATGGTGAGTTGAGTCGTGGCATGGGAGTTTCTGAGCATAGGAACTTGACGAGTCAACGGTTTGACACGGCGAGTAGTGTCAACCAGGAAGGTTAACTTTGACTGAGGACTTTGACCTTGACCAAGGGTTAACCAGTTGACTTCCAAGGGTATTTTGGTAATTATTGGTGTTAATTGGTTTTGGTTATTTGGTAATGATTAGTGGTGGAGTTCGTGTTGGTGGTCGGAGCAGCGTGGCCTTATTTCTTCAAGTCGACAGTTGCAAGTGAGTTATCCTCACTATATCGATAGGGTCTACGGCACCAAGGCCGACCCTTATGATTTACATCCTGGTTTAGGATGGTTGCTTTGTTATTGCCATGTTAGATTTCATCCTGGTTTAGGATGGGTGTTATGTTATTGCTATGTAAGAATTCATCCTGTTTAGGATGGTTGCTATGCTAGAGATCGGTTAGATTAGTTGTCATGGTATGCTACATATGATTCTGATCTGTTAGATCGGAATCAGGATAGATAGTATGTTATGCTTTTATGATCCGTAAGGATTGGCACGTTAGTGACCTGTTAGGTCGATGCTCTAGTTACGAGTGAAACTCTATGATTGATGGTCAGCGAGATAGATATGTTTGCTATGTGTATGTGCCAGTATATGATAGTATACGTACATGGTTATTTGCTTGTTGGTTGGGTTGAGACGGTCCTGCTTTGTGCTGAAGGCCAACACACCCTCTGAGCGGTCCGGGGAGACTGTAGGCCCACGCGGCGGACTAGTCATGCCGAAGGCTCAGGATAGATCCAGATAGACTGTAGGCCTAGTAGGGCGGACCGGTCCGGCCCATGGCCCAGTATGTATGTTGTTTGATTGGTCGTTATGGCTATGGTTTCTGCCAGCGTGGTATTGGTATTTTGGGGGCAGCTCACTAAGCCCTCGGGCATACAGCTTTCAGTTTATTGTTTCAGGTACTTCAGGAGAGTGAGGAAAGGCGAAGGCGTGACCGTACCGCTCCTCATCCTCATGATCTATTTTGGGACACTCTGATGATAAATGAATTGGAAATGTTTTGTAAAAACAATTACTATTTGACTCTTTTGTTGGTATTAAAAGTTTAAATTTGGCGTAAATTTTTTATGGATTTTACATATTTTTTGAGAAACTCGTATATGGCCCGTTTAATAAACGGGTTGGTGGGTTGAAAAACTCAACCCAAACTCATTTATTTTGTGTCGTGTCAAGAATTGACAGCATATATATATATATATATATATATATATATATATATATATATATATATATATATATATTACAATAAATATAAAAAAAGGAGAAAAAAGGGAAATCGTGTTATCACCCCCACCTTAAGCCTGCAAAACAAATGTTTGTCATCGTCGGATCTTCAACTTCGACGTAGACGATAACTCATTGGAGTTTATGAATATTACCGCCCTCCGATATGAAAATCTTTCAAACCTCATTAACATTCTCATTAGGGTTTTCATCTTTACCCCCTATTGTCTCTGTCACCACCAACCTCTAATCAGAAGAAAAACCCTTTGATTCCCCAATCGCTTATCAATACCGGAGAAGACGGATTGAGATATGAAGATCTAGGGTTTTGTCGTCGTCGGTCATATACAAACAATATCGACTTTGAGAACGACACCACCGTCTGGAAACCCTCGCTTCTTCTCCAACGGCGATGTTGAGTTACGACCGACTAAAACCCATGTAGATAGTGGTGCAAACGAGCCAAGCTACTCGCGAGCTACTCGGGATCGGCTCGTTAAAAGCTCGATTCGAAACCGATTTTAAACGAGACTGAACCTGAGCTCGAGCTTAATAGTAAGCTCGTTTATTAAACGAGCTCGAGCTCGAGCCTAGGTCACTAAGCTCGATTAGGCTCGTGAGCCTAAACGAGCCTTTATATAATATAATATGTTATTATTTTCATATATTAAAATAAAAACCTATTTGGGAAATTAGGGATTTAGGGTATTAGTAAACAAGCTTCTTAACGAGCTCGAGTCGAGCTTAAGCTTATTTAGGCACGTCAAACAAAAAACGAGTCTAGCTCGAGCCCGAATCGAGCTTGTATAATTTCTTACGAGCTCGAGCCGAGCTTAGTACAAGAAAGATCGAATCGAGCCGAGCTCGAGCTCGAGCCTTGTATAACTTAAACGAGCCTGACCAGGCTCGGGCTCGACTCTGCTCGTTTTCACCCCTACCTGAGATGGTTTTCGAGTTGCATCGTCATCGTTGCTCAAACCATATGTTTGTTGTCGGAGTTACGTAGATCTGAAGCACTACCTCCGACGACATATAAATATGTGTTTATAATGATTATGTTATATATATATATATATATATATATATATATATATATATATATATATATATAATCTCAACTATTCTGAACAATAATATTTAGTGACATCAACCCACATTCCTCGTTAACAGAATTAAATATAAATATCTATTTAGTATTATTTTTAACAATTGTTATGATTGATTAATTTAAATTTTTTACTTATGCAATTATTTTTTTAATTTCATTAATGTTGTTCATTTAAAATACAATTTATTTGTAGCTAACATTTTGTAATTTATAATTTGATGTTATTATCATTTAAAATTATTGTTCATTAATTTTAAACCACTTATTATTATTAATAAGTTAAAGAAGACTTTTAATAAACACTTAATATTATTATTTAAATATTAAACATATACTAAATAATTATTGTCCATGATTTTTATAATTTGATTTTATTATTTATAACTATTGTTTGTTAATTTTAAAACCACTTATTATTATTAATAAGTGAAAGAAAACTTTTAAATATCACTTATTATTATACTTAAAATATTAAATATATACTAAAATATAAAGTGATACGATAGACAATTTGCATTTTAAAAGAGACTTACATGGATAATATGACATATCCATGATTTTTAATTAAAATTTTTTTTTGAAGCAACACAAACATACAAACATATATACAATATTTAATTAAATATTATCTATATCACATTCTATAATATATGATTGATAACATTAATCTAATCTAATTTACATTAAAATTTCAACCGCAACATACAACGATTGCCTTAAAATAATACTTAAACCAAGAAAAAAATTAATATATAACAAACTTACAAATTAAAACTTTAACATAATAACATGACTTGAAAAATGGTCCAAAGCCCTTAAACCAACACAAAAACCTTTAGACTTGTTTTCTTTGTAAATTTTATATGTAATTGGTATTTGTATGTCTACACAAAGAGATTAGCCTTTTACAGTAGACTATTCGTTAATTTCTTATTAAACATATTATATAAGTTATAAAACCTTTGAATGGTAAATCATTATTAAGAGACTTTTGAGTGGTATTCATTAAAATAAGATGTTTCAAATGAATATGGTTTGAGTAAAATGCATCAAATAAATGTGGTGAAAGGAAAAATGCTTTTTTTATAAGTATACTAGGCGAATGCCCGCGTGTTGCGCAGAAACACCTATATAGTTGAAGTCATTACAAATATATGATTTTTTTAAATATAACAATAACGTTGTTGTTAAATTTGATATAATAATTTGTATATACTAAATTGATATAATATATTGATTATTTTGAATTATATGATAATATATACATTTATTATAACTTCATAATCTCAATCGTTTGAATGACTTCTACCCGCGAGTTACACATGAATAAAATTAAATATAATATATGATTTGATGTTATTTATAGTTGTTTTTATTGTTAATTAATTTTTTAAAATTTATTTGCTTAATGTTTTAATTGTTATAATTATTTAAAACATCAAACATTGTTTTTTTTTTATTTTAAAGCTAACAATATAATCATTTATATAGAGTTGTTTTTAACTATTGTTATTTTAGGTTATTTTAAGCTACTTATTTGGAAATTTTTAACGATTATAAAAATATATTTAAGAAATATTTTATTTAAATTGAAATTACAATTTAGTTTTTGCTTTTATCACTTTTAACTATTTACAAAATATTCTTTAGTTTTTTTAAATGGAACTGAAATTTATATTTGAGTTGACATTGTAATGCGCAGAAACACCTATATAGTTGAAGTCTTTACAAATATATATATATATATTTAAAATATAACACTAACGTTGTTGTTAAATTTGATATAATAGTTCGTATATTAATTTGATATAATATACTGATTATTTTGAATTATATGATAATATATAAATCTATTATAACGTCATAATCTCAATCGTTTGAATTACTTTTACTCGCAAGTTACACATCAATAAAATTAAATATTATATATGGTTTAATATTATTTATAGTTGTTATTTTTAACTGATTTTTTTAAAATTTATTTGCTTAATGTTTTAATTTCTATCATTATAAATATTTAAAACATCAAACATTATTTTTTGATTTTAAAGGTAACAATATAATCATTTATATAGAGTTATTTTTAACTATTTTTATTATAAGTTATTTTAAGCTACTTATTTGAAATTTTTTAATAATTTATCAGTTTTAACTATTTACAAAATATTATTTGGTTTTTTAGTGGAACTTAAATTTATATTTAAGTTGACTCTGTAATGTTACATTTAAATTAACAATTTAAGTATTTTGTCCAAACTGTTCAAAAATTGTAGCTTTAAACTGATAATGGTTTACATGCAATAACATTTTAAATCTAATAAATTAACTATAATATGTTAAAATTTAAAAACATAACTTTATAAATAGAAGTAAATATATTATTTTAAAATTGAAATTTAGTCTATTTATGATTACACTTTAGGTTTGATATTTATTTAACCTTATTAACCAACTTACAATCATTATTAGAAAGACACTACAATTTATCACTTTTAACTATTTATAAAATAATCTTTAGGTTGTTTAAGTTAAATAAAATTTATATTTAAGTTGAGCCTATAATGTTATATTTTAATTAATAATAAGTATTTGATACAAATTGTTCAAAAATTATACCTTTAAAATAATAATGGTTTACATCCAACAATATATTAAAACTAATAAATTAAGTACACTATGTTAAAAGTTAAAAAAACATAATTTTATAAGTAGAATTAAAGATATTATTTTAATATTGAAATTTAGTTTATATATGAATACACTTTAGATTTGATATTTATTTAACCTAATTACCGAATTATAATTATTATTATAAAGAAATTGAAAAGTCATGGGAGTTTCAAATGAATGTGGTGAAAGAAAAAAAGAATGGGGGTTTCAAATGCATGAGATTCAAGAAAAAACGCTAGCTTTATAAGTATATATATATATATATATATATATATATATATATATATATATATATATATGAGAAAGAGAGAGAATGTGTGTGTGTGTGTCGTTAGAGTTAGGATTTGCATATAGAAGATAAATAGATAGATAATGAGAGATGTCTAAGTTGAAAGTGCTCCAACGAGGGTGGCAACTCCGACAAGACCTTGGTTCCCGGCAAAAAGCTGGTGGTTGCGGCTAAGTGGTGTCATCCGAAAAGTGTTTGTTTTTTTATAAATATAATGTAAGAGAATAAAAGGGAAGGGGAGGAGGGGAGGAGGGGGGGGGGGGGGATTTAGTTTTATTATTTTTAATTATTGTAATAAAAAGAAAATAAATAGCATAAATGGGGAAATCATATCATTTTAAGTATTTTCATAAAATTTTGGCTCAGACTCACATCAAAATAAAAGTTTTGGCCTAATGGTGCTGGTCCAAAATGTTTTTGAACTAAAATAACATTTTTTGAAAAATTACATGGACAATTGTATCTTATATAAATATGTATTTGCTGTAACTAATAAATTACATTTATTCTATTTGTTTCTATAGTAAAAATGGACTCCTAACTTGAAGTGTTAAATAAAGACATCATCACATCACGGAGAAGATGGAAGTTGGGCAAAAAATGAAAGTTGAGTTATTTAGAAAATTCCAATATTATTTGAATAATTTTTTTTTATTTATGATTGTTATTTTTTCAATTTTTAAAAAATTATTAGAATTTATAACTTATTTAAATATGGTAAAAAGAAGTATTTAATTTTAAATTTGTGATGAGTTAACTAAGATTCATCTTATTTGTTATTAGGACCGGTCCAGACGGTAAGCAACCCGGACAACCGCCCAGGACCCACGTCTTCAGGGGGCCCAAAATTTATGGGCTATGTAGTATATATATATATATATATATATATATATATATATATATATATATATATAAATGATTTTTAGGGCCTAAAGTTTGTTTAAACTCAAACTAACTAAAAATATAAACAATTTGGCTTGATTTTTATTGTTAATTGAACGCGTTTATAATGAAGAATAAATAATATTTTTTTTAATCTTTATTATATTTGTTTTTAAAAGGTTTTTTTTTTTTTAAATTTTTATCCTGGGCCCATATACATTTTGACCGGCCCTATTTGTTACGTATTGTAGAAGTTATATAATTAAATTGTATGTCAACTCATTTATTTTAACATGTTGAATTCAAAGTTTCAATCTACCGTTTTGACTTGATAAAAATTCTTATCCTATTTCTTTGCGGATTGCACCCAAACACAATAAAAGTCAAATATATTCTAGTAAAACAAAACAAGTAGATAAATTTAAAGAATATATATTTAAGTAAAAACGGCATACTTCTTCTACAAACGAAAGATAATGTGTGATATAAAAGCGAATAAGTTACATTTATCTTTTTTTTTTAAATATATAAATAGCGTTTTTTTTAACATGAATATGTATATTAGTAGACAATGTATACTATCAAATATCAATTATCAAAATAAAAATATAACGTGATTGTTTGAAGATATGGTTTTTTTTCCCATTGAATTTGAAGAGATGGGTGGTAAGTGACACGTGTACGGACGGATATAATGGGATTTTGTCGGGGAAATGCCACGTGGAGTAGGGGTACTTGCGTAGCCATCCACCCTGCACCCACATGCACATGAGCAAATGACTTGTTGGTGTAAAACTTCTTTTCTTTCTGTTTTATTTTTTTTTTCTTGCTTCTTTCTCCCATTCTCTATTCTAGCGCGTGTAACACACTTTTGTCTTTGTTAATCTCATATACAATTTTTTTGTCAAAAGTTATTAACAAATGGCAAAATGTTAGGAAAGCTATACTGATAATTTTATGTATTGTAAAAATAGTCTAACAACTGATAATTAAAGTGTTACTCCTTTGTTAGAAAAAAGGTGAAAAATAATCATTTTTCAAAGTAAGAGACCTTATTATGAAATACTCAAAACTATGGAGTATTATTTTAGTCTTTTTAGAGTATTTTGCATTGGACCCTAACTCACTGAAATGCATGTCACCTTGCCCCACCTCGAGCCGAAATACGCTTGTGAAATGCTCACATTCTCTGACGAAATCCTCATCCGTCTAGGCATTAACAAAACTTTTATGTGAAATTCATTGTGAAATTCTATAAAATTTTCTTATTTGTGGTTAAATTTCAATAGTGAAATTCTATAAAATCACCGAAATACGAATGATCCCATTAAGGTATTAACAAAACTTTTATGTGAAATTCTATAAAATTTTCTTATTTGTGGTTAAATTTCAATAGTGAAATTCTATAAAATCACCGAAATACGAATGATCCCATTAAGGTATTAACAAAACTTTTATGTGAAATTCTATAAAATTTTCTTATTTGTGGTTAAATTTCAATAGTGAAATTCTATAAAATCACCGAAATACGAATGATCCCATTAAGGTATTAACAAAACTTTTATGTGAAATTCTATAAAATTTTCTTATTTGTGGTTAAATTTCAATAGTGAAATTCTATAAAATCACCGAAATACGAATGATCCCATTAAGGTATTAACAAAACTTTTATGTGAAATTCTATAAAATTTTCTTATTTGTGGTTAAATTTCAATAGTGGTAACACAAAAAAGAAAAAAAAAATCTTAGACAAATGACTTTCTCGAATGAGGCTATTGTTGTTTGTATTTGGAGGGTTGTAGTAGATAATAAATGACGAAACTCAATATTTCAAGACATTGATTAGTTTTATCTAATGGCTTAGAATAAATTGGATTTAATCAATTTATTATATTCAAAAGGGCATATTCGACGTTCAACAAAGTCATTAATTTCATTGTTATTATGATATTTCTACAATTATGAACGGTTATCAAAATCAACAAGATAATATCAGTTGGTATAATTTTCTTCAAAAACATATTCGTAATTCATCAAACCTTCTTTATAATTGGAGATTTTTGTTGAGTTATAGCTATATCGATCCTTCAAAATAATGAATATGGATACCGATTATTCAAGTAATTGATTGAACTTTTTTGACAATGAAGATGGGTTGTCATTCATGGAATCTCATAGACAGGATGATACGAACAACTTTAAGCATATACTAAAGATTCTAGCGGTGATAATATGTTCATGAATTTGTGAATATTGAAGATTAATGAAGATAGTATTCCAAATGTTGATGTTAACGAACCAGTTTTAGTTCGTGGTGCATATCTTGAATTATGTGATAGAAACGGTTATATCTATTCGTCTTCAAGCCATCTATATTGCATTCCGAAAGTGACATACGAAATAAGTGTTAGTTCTCGTTATTAAATCTGCAAACTAAAACAATTAGTCAATTATTAATTAATTTCGCCGGTTGACACGATTTCTTTTAAGGAGTTGAGATAATTTAATAGATTGATATTACTCATTGGAGATGTCTATAAACATAGTTTTCATTTTATTCATTGTAAGAACGATTTCCAACTTTTCGCTTATTTTCAATAAAGTGAAACTTTGGTTTATATTTCATTGCAATGACATTTATGAAAGTGTTGATTGCATTTTTAATATTATTAAAATTAATTCTGGATTTGATTCTTATGATATAGCTTGTGGTATTGTCATAATTGACCAAGTGAAAAGAAGTTTATCACCAACTAGACAGATACTTGGTGTTGTACAATTCACATTATATAGTGTATGAGAATCTTGTTCATTAGAAAATTATAACTAATTCATTGATCACATGTTTATGTGAGGCAAGTGAATGATTGATGGATCTAGTACATGTTGATATCGACTATTCATATCCACTACAAAGAATGATAATTTTATTCGTCATGATGTACTGATGTTTCAGTAAATATGGTTGTGTTTATAACATTAAGCATAATTCTTGATACTTTGAAAATATTCAAAGATAGTATAATAAAAAAGAAGAATCTATTACGCAGAAAGATAAGAAATTCTCCAATCTAATAAGAAAGGAGAAGAGAAAATTACATGGTTGGTCCCTATGGTTTGGTGTTACTTGCACGCTTTGTCCCTAGAAATAATTTTTAACTCGAACCATCCCTATAACTTTAATTTGTTACCTGCCTAGTCCCTTACTTAACTTTCCGTGTTATTTGGGGTAAGGAACCCCTCATGTGAGTGGCACGTTGGGGGTATTTTTGTCCTTTCATAATTCAACAGACTTAAAACTACTTCTCCTTCCTTCTTTTCTCAATCGGTGCTTATACTTCTCCTCTTCTACTCCATTTCTCTTGCTTCGTGAAGATTGAAGATCCACAAAATTGATTATGGTGAAATGCAACTGTGGAGCTGTAGGGATTATATGAACTTCAGGGACAAAGATAAACCCTAGTAGGCCATTTTGTGCATGCCCTTTACAGGTATTGAGTTATCAATTTTTTTGGTAATTTCTATTTTAACCCTAGTTTGTGCTAATCGAGGCTATTGAAAACTTTAGGGACCAAAAAGTGGATTTATTTTGTGAGTAGATGAAGAAAATCATAAGCATGAGGCTGAAAGACAAAATCTTGAGCTTGAAATCCATAATGAAGAACTTCAAATCCAAAATCGTGACCTTGAAATCCAGAATGAAGAACTTGAAATCCAAAATCGGAACCTGAAAATGTTGTTAATTGTCAGTTGGGTTTTGTTTTTTGGGACAATTGTTTACAAGTTGTAGTATTAGGTATATCAGTAGTGGTTTTTGGTTGAAGATCATCTAATGCAAGGGTAATATTAGCATGTTTGTATTGTTGCATTTTAATGAAATGGTATATTTTGGTACAATTAAAAGTTGCACTTTGTTGTCTTACAATGGATTATTACCATCTTGTATTTCTGGAATTAGGAAAGAAAGGGTATCTTTTGGTACATTAATAGTTGCACTGCAAATGGTATCTTTTGGTACTTTTCATTCAACATATGACCAAAAACATGCCAAATGAAATGACCAAAAACAAATGTCATAGTACCAATAATCCATCCATTAGATAACATTAAAACAAAAGCTTTACATAATAGTTTAACCAAAAACAAATGTCTAAGTACCAACTGTAATTGTTTTGGTGATACTAAACACAATACAGTTTAACCAAAATACAAACATCACGTGACATAAGAGTTTAATCAAAGTAAAAGCATCACATGACATAAGAGTTTACAATGGAGCCTTCTCTTTTCCTTTCTCTTTCTCTTTTCCTTTCTTCTTCTCTTTTCCTTTCTCCTTCTCTTTTCCTTTCTCATTCTATTTTCCTTTCTCCTTCTTCTTTTTTCCTTCTTCTTCCCAGATGCACCACCAACAGTTGGTAACTGCCATTTGCAAGTCCTGGAATTGTGTCCTTTGTTGTTAAATTTGGTACATGTAACAGTTTTTTGTGCTCTAGAAACTGTATTCCTTTTGATCATATCCTCTTTTTCTGAAGCTTACTTCCTTCTTTTTTTTGGTCTTCCTATTAGGACATAGGGTTTTGGAGGCAACAAAGTAGTTGGACAAGGTGACTTCATCCACATTCTCCTACCATTTATTGGATCCACTTTGAATGAGTACATGTTCATCCAGGTTTATAGCTAATAACATTCACGAACAAAGGTTTCTATAATACTAATTGCAACATTATTTCTCCTCATGTCCCAAATTGCAGATACAACATGTTTGCATGGCATTCCAGTTATTTCCCACTTCTTGCATGAACAAATTCGTTGATTCACATTCACTACACAATGGTCTTACCAAGGACTTGGTACTTCCCATTTCCACAAAACAATGATATATACTCCTCTGCCTCATCTTTGATCTTTCGCAATATCTTGGTAGCTGTTGGAGTCAAAGGGTCTGTTGCTTTGTCAATTTCTTTGTCAACATTCACAATCCTCCTCATAATGTACTCCCAGATGAACTCTAAGCAATTGATAATTGGTGCATCACATCCTTATAGTATTTTGCTATTAAAGCACTCGCATATGTTGTTTATCACAACATCAGAATGTTCTCTCCCTATTAATTAATAGAATACATGTAAAAATGGTTAGCAAACATTAGAGTATATAACAATACTTATCAAACATTCAAATATATAACATGGTAAACCTGTAAAGTGAGAACGTGCCCAATGTTGAGGTGGTATTTGTTTAAGCCACTCATAACATTCTTGGTTAAGTTTTCTGACTTCTTCCATTCCTCTTTCAAACTCTTGCACAGTACATGTTGTTGAACAATTCCAAAGCAGTTCCTTAAACTCATCCCCTCTCCAACGTGACCTCATATTGTCGTGTATATGGCGAAGACAATAACGGTGCTCTGCACAAGGAAACAAGTCTGTGATGGCAGAACTTAAACCCTACAAGAAAGATACAATATGTCAATGATATCTTTTCCTTTAGATATTAGTATGCAAAACACATGAAAATAACCTTTTGTCTGTCTGATATAAATGTAAAATTTGAATTTGAAGCCAACCCTAGGTCATCACCCAAGTGAGTTAAAAACCATGTCCAATAGTTCAATGTCTCAGCTTTAACCACAACATATGTGAAAGGATATATTCCATTATTCCCATCTAAATTATGTGCAATACAAATCAATAAATAAAAGTAAAAAGTAAATCAACATACGTGCTTCAACCACAACATAAGAGAAAATGTACCACAATAGATAATATTTGACCATGGAAAGGTCATTTCATGAAAGCTCCATTTACCCCAAGAAAATCCCTCTTCCCTGCTGCAAATCCTTGCTTCAAATCACCAAGGCACACATACATGCGTCTGAAGGTTCTTGTCTCAACATTAGGATTTGGTTCACTTTCAACATTAAGCTTGATAGTGGTGTCTGGGTTTTGAGTCTGCACCTCTAACAAATAATATTGTAAGATCTTGTACTGAGTGGCATAATCACCCCTGATAATTTTTAAGGCTGCTTCTCTTGACCTAAAGGCTTTCATCTTAGAAATATCTACTTTGTAAATACGTTGAAGTTGTTCCCTTAAATCCTTGACTAGAATTTTTGGGTTTACTTCCACCAGTTGTAGAATTTGCTTTGAAAGAAACTTGTAATCACAAGCCTTAACCTTTCTTGTTTAAAGACATATTTTTTCACTAACATACGTTTTAACTGTCCAATACTTGTCACGTTTCCACTTACTAGCTAAAAGAACCCAAGGACACTTACCTTCTTCGTTAACTACTTCTTGACTGGTCCCACCACCTAGGCTTGTTATGGTTCCCTTGCATACAACCCTTACTCTATTTTCATTATTCTTCTCAAATTCCAATTCCCTTCTTGTGTCTATTGCGAGTTGGTTAACCCTATCTTTAAACTCCTTTGACGAATTAAATTTCTGATATAAATAGAAAGGCTCACTGACTTGGGCATTCTCGTTCTCATGTGCCCTTCTGATAGCTTTAATATTTTTGTTTCTTTCACCTTCTATCCCATTATCCGATGAAGACTCAGACAAGAAAATTTCATTGTCTATAACTTCAATGTCTGCTTCATTCCCATCTTCTGTAACTACATGATGCTTTCTTTTAGAAGCACCTCCAATCCACTCAACATCTGGGTCAACATTCAAGTGGAATTCTCTCATGTCAACTTCAACATCATCAATGATATTGTCTTCGTCCACAAGAAAGTCACCATCTTGACTCTCACTATCATCACCACTGCTACTATCATCACTACCATGTTCAATTTCAGTTTCCATGTCAATTGCATTATCAGTTACCATGTCCACGTTGTCAATTGAAGGCTCATTTCTAGTAGGTGAAATAGGAGGGTTGTTTCTATTAGGCTCAAATGTTGATACATCATTAGGCTCAACTTGTGTATCATGCCATTCCAAAAACAATCTTTTTAGGGTACAATCAATCTCAACTATACGTACCTTAGATGGGTTTGGTGACATCGAGTATGTGTGTAATTTCATTTGCCCGTGCTCTGTATACACCTCTATTAGCTTATGTTGACCAACATATTTTGCTAAATGCCTTACATCATCATTTGAAGCTAAAGCAAACAAGCCAAAATCCAAATCACAAAGTGGCCTTCTAAAATGATAGTACATCTCCACATGTAGGTTTTCATCGATATACCCAAGTTTCACCATCATGTCATTAATATCGTGAACACATAAAGTCTCGATATCTACTAACTCAACATAATGTCTCTTTCTATTTACATACTTCCTTCCACGAAAATAAGTAAACTTTCCACCATGGTTTAATAGCATGCAAAACATGGTCAGATGCTCACCTATTAAGGAAATGCCCAAAAAAATTGATTAACACTTGATTAGGGTTGTAGGAATTCACGTATCAAATGCAAATAAAAAAGGGATTAATGGTTAGTTTGTGTAAACTTACCATATTGAAGACAAACTTCTGCTTCACTGATGCTCTGACCTCGTGCTTCACTTAATTTCCAAATCGACATTGTTGATTATTTGGAAAAGCATACAAAGTTTTAGCTAGTGATTAGGGTTTTTGGTTTGAGAAATGAAAGGGATTTCGTCCGACAGTGTGTGTTTTGGTTTGACGATGATCGGAATTGTAAAACCATCCGTCTTCTAAATGGCGCTTATACATTGTAGTGTTGAAAAAACAAAAATGCCCTCAGTGTGCCACTCACGTGAGGGGTTCCTAATCCCAAATCAGACGGAAAGTTAAGTAAGGAACTAGGCGGGTAACAAATTAAAGTTATAAGGATGGCATGAGTTAAAAATTCTTTCCAGGGATGTAATGCCCAGACTCTGGTACGCATTTATTTACAAATTATTCATGTTTGAAAAGCTACTCGATGAGTTGGAAGCCCCAGACTCGTCGAGTAGAAGTTAGTCTTGGACGCGGAATTTTAGCCACCTACTCGACGAGTCAATAGCCCTAGACTCAACGAGTAGGCCTAGCAGAGTGAAACCCTAATTTTAGGATTTTACACCCTATTTAAGCATCTTAATCCCCACCCCTTGGCCTCATTTACATCCTCCTTGTCCCAAACCCTAATCCACGAAACCTTGATCTTTCCTTGAGTGTGTGACCATTTTGAGTGATTTTTGTGAACTTTTGAACCTTGTGGAATAAGAAGAAGGTAGAAGGCTCAAGAGGGAAGGAGTAGATCCAGGAACTACACTCTATTTGCTACATTTTATGGTAATCAAGTATCTAACTTGATCATTATTTTCTTAGATCTATTTACTTCCATTTTATGAGGGTTTTGGTTCAAGTACCTTGGTCTTTAGGATTTGGACGTCCCAAGTGACTTATATTTTAGATCTGTGATCTAGAAGGGGTTCCATGGCATAAAGGTGCAAACTTTATGACCATGGAGACCCCATGCAAGCTTATAAGAATTAATATGGCCTTGTTAGCCCTAAGAGGCCCTGCATGGAAGGAAAGCTAGGAACTTTACGTGTCCAACTGATGTTCAGAGCCTAGATCTACTATAGTGTGCCTTGGTTTTGGGTATTATGGGTTGTAGACCAAGATCTATGTTCTAGAGAGTTAGGATTTGAGATAAAACCATTAAGGACTAAGAGTGAGTAAAGTTGGAAACTTTACCCTTAAAGGTGTATTCCCAGCGTGTCCATGAAGTTTGGAGCTTGGATCTGAAGGGTAGGAGCTTAATCCATTAAGATGGCTCAATCAGACAGGGGAACTCGACGAGTCGATAGAGGGACTCGACGAGTTGATTTGGTTTGTCCCATTTTAGCTTAATCCAGAACTTGACGAGTCGGTCAAGGGTCTCGGCAAGTTAAATCGGGGGATTGTGACTGTAAGTAGCCTGGAAACCCGACGAGTCAGGGGGAGACTCGACGAGTTAGATCGTGATTTCAGGATCTAGGACTCGTCGAGTTGATGGAGCAACTAATGAGTTGGGTCAACCAAAAGGTTGACTTTGACCCAAGCGTTGAATTTGACCAGGGGTAAAAAGAACGTCAGAATCTGAATTCGTATGAGGAAGTTATGATTTTTCTAAGTTTCGACTTAGCGGTATGTAGCCCAAATACTCGATTTGAGACCGAGCGGTTTTTAGCCAAAACAATCTAAACGAGAATTGAAGATCTTGTTGATAGTAGTGCAACGGTAAAAAGACAGACGAAAATGGACGTCAGATGAAGAAGTTATGAATTTATAACGAAGTTTTCCTGTCCCGGCCTACTAAAATAATATAATAAAAATAAAGTCAAAATTAGCTGACGGCGTCTAAACGAAACTTGTAGATCATAGTCTCACCTACGCGGGGATATAAAGAACGTCGAAAACGGAGCTCGTATGAGGAAGATATGAATTTTTGAAGTTTATTAAATAATTAAAGTATTTAATTTAAATATAAATTCAGATATTATCCAAGGGGGGGGGGGGGGAGTCAGCAGCCTTATCCAATTTACGCCCAACGTAAATCGTGAATCCAACCCCTATATAAAGGGTGCGAGGCTTCCTTATTCCTTTGCTCAAATTTCTCTCCTCTCTCTCCCGTTTTACCTCGTTTTTTGTGCAAGAAATATCCCGAAGCCCCGGTATCATTCCCGAGACCTGAAGCAAGTCCCGAAGCCCGAAGATCCCGAGAAAAATAATTTTCAAGCTGAAGCTCTGCCCGCGTGAAGCTCGGTTTTGAAGGAAACATCCCGGTTTCGTCGCAAAAGATTATTTCAAGAGCCGTAGTGTTGTCTGATCATCTTCTAATCAGGTGAGTGTATAGTTACTTTCTTCTAACACATAAATATTAAGTATTTGCTATGAAATACGTGCTATGTGTATAATATAAAGTTGTTTATGTGTGTGAGTGTATAGTCCATTTCATAAACACGATTGTAATACAAGTATTGTTTGAATGTATTAAGTATATGTTTGGTGTGAGTGTGTAGTTACTCTCTTCTAACACATAGATATGAAGTATTTGCTATGAAATACGTGTTATGTGTTTATATATTGTTGTTTATTTAAGATGAGTGTGGAATGGATGTTTTATATAGTTTTAAAAGAGTCAAACTATATATGTATTTTGTAACTACAAATATGTTGGGTAGGATATGGGTAGATGAGATCCGTGAGTAGGGATCAGATCAAGAGGCTAGTTTTAGATCCGTGAGTATGGATTAGACCAAGAGGTTAGTTTTAGATCCGGGAATATGGATCGGGTAAAGAGATAAAATTGCTATTAGTACGGGAGTATGGATTAAGACTAAGTTAATTGTCCCTAGTCCGGGAATATGGATTTGGGCACAGTTATTGATCCGAGAGTATGGATCAGATCAGGATTAAGGTATAGTTAATTGTCCCTATTCCGGGAGTATGGATTAGGTACAATTATTGATCCGGGAGTATGGATCAGATCATGAGGTTAGTTTTAGATCCGTGAGTATGGATCAGGTAGTTTTAGATCCGTGAGTATGGATCAGGTAGTTTTAGATCTGTGAGTATGGATCAGATGAAAAGCTTAGTTTTAGATCCGTGAGTATGGATCGGGCGAAGGGGATAGTTTTAGATCCTTGTGTAGGGGTCAGGAAAAGAGGAAAATTTTAGATACGAGAGTTTAGATCATGTCGTTGTGAGGATAGATGGGGTGGGATAAGAGTTGCCTTTATATGGTGAAATCATACAAGTTTGAATGTTCTATTTATATAAATATATGATATAACATTGTGGGATGAAAACCCTATATGCTCACCAGGCTCCCAAACTTGACCCACTCAGTTTTCTTTGTATCACATGTATCAATACGAAGACATATTTCACTGAGAGATTAAAGGAGATGTAATTCACTACTGTAATGATTGTATGCTCTGTTTATGCTTATGTTTCTGTATCGGAACATGACATCCCGAGATTTTGTTATATAATGAAAATACATTTCTTTAAGAAATGATTTGATAAATTCTTATCATATTTTGTTTTGGGAACAAATTCCGCAACCGTTTTCTTTGAATGATTACTCTGAGTTTTAAAACAAAGCATAAACGAATCGGTCTTTTCTGGCCATGAAATTGGGGATGTCACATCATTTGTCACTACCTGTAATCAGTGTTGCAAAACTCGGCCTACTCGGCCGAGTACTCAGCCAATTACTCGGAATCGACCCTCCACCGAGGCGAGTAATGTCAACTCGGCCAAAAAAAACTCAGATTTAGTCAAAATCGGACAAAAATTGGTCAAAGTCGGTCAAAAATCGGACAAACTCGGTCAAACTCGGTCTTACTCGGGCCTACTCGGTCAAACTCGGTCACCTCGGTCAAAATCGGTCAAACTCAGTCAAAGGGTCAAAATTGTCATAAATAGAGAAAAAAATCAAGAATTTCAAGATTAATATGTATAATGCACTTAATGATTTATTATTTAATACAAACATGTGATTATTACTACATATATATCTTAAATTTTTAACAATTATCCACGTAGTGAGACAATTATGTGTATTTTAGTTTTTATGTATTCACATGTATCTAATTTTGGTTATATATTTCATTCAAATTATAATTTTAACTTATGATTTTGACATATATAATTTTCCAAAAAATATTTCTACATTAATTACCGAACCCGAGTACTCCCGAGTACTCGCTACTCCCCAGTCGGCCGAGCAGGTACCGAGTAGCGAGTTCTACAACCTTGCCTGTAATACAAGAAACTGAGTGGGTCAGGCTTGAGAGCCAGGTGAACACATAGGGTTTTCAACCCACGATAAATAAGTTTATTAACTTTATCAGACCAAAGAAACCCGATTACCTGTTCCCATTATCCTCACTTTACGTCCCTAAAACATCTAACACAAGGGACCCAGTCTAAGGTCTTTCATCGGGGTGACAACACGTGCTTCGGGGATTCCTCAGCAATTCATGTCAAATAAGGCAACCATGTGGGGGATGGAGTACTGCTAGTAAATACACAGTTCAAATAAACACCTACAGGTTGTGAGCCTGCTAACGTTCCATTAGACCGTCTATAATAGTCCGTGGTCGTCATTTATACTCCGCTAGATGACTGGATTATCAATAACATATATAACGAGGCCTTTCATTATTTTATTTTGTCACACAACAACTATTACATCTACCCATGTTTTACCCAACACATTTTGTAGATATAAAATACATATACATTTTAAATCATTTAAAACATGTATAAAATCGTTCATCCAACATAGATAGCAAGTATACAGATAATATGCACACACAACACGTAATTATATAAAATACTTCATATCTATGTGTAAGCTGAAAGTAACTATGCACTCACTTGATGGGTGGTGACTCTGCACTCGAAAAGCGCTTCGTTATCTCAAAATATTTATCCCTCGACAAAACAGCAGGTTTTCTCGAAAACCGGACTCCGTTTGGAGCAGCGTTTCCGAACCGAAAGACCCTATTTCTCTGGACTCCAGGAGTCTCGGGGCTTCCGTCAAGTGCTAGGGGGTTTACCTAGGCTAAGGGGGGTTAGGATATGCTAGAGAGAGAAAGTAGTGAGAGAAAGAAGAGATTTTGGAGTGAAGAAAGTGGGAAGCCTCGACCCTCTATTTATAGTAGCTATACCTCGGACTACGTTGGGCATAGCCCTCGGTTACGCTGGGCGTAATGCTCGGATAAGGATGCCAGCTCGCATCCAGCTGTCTCGCATGTGCCTGTCTCGGAATTGGATAAGAACCGAAGTATGCTGGGCGTACTCGCCCTCGAACGCGGGGCGTAATTGCGAGGCTACGTGGCGTGATCCGAAGCGAGGCCTGATCAGCGATGGATGGTCCAGATGTTGGCACGTCATCACAGTTCGCAAATTGTATACTTAACTTCTAAAAATCATAACTTTCGCATACGAGCTCCGTTTTCGACGTTCTTTATATCCACGCATAGGCGGGAACGTACTCTACAACTTTTGTTTAACATTCTTCAGCTAATTTGACTTTATTTTAAAAGTTATATTATTAACAGGCCGGGACAGGATTGGTCCGTTAAAATCTTATAACTTCTTCATCCGATGTCCGTTTTCGTCTTTCTTTTTATCGTTACACTACTATTAACGAGATATTCGATTCTCGTTTAGGTTGTGTCGGCTAAAAACCGCTCGATGTAATATTAGAACTTCGGGTTGTACACTGCTAAGCCGAAACTTCGAAAAATCATAACTTCCTCATACGAAGTCAGATTTGACCGTTCTTTTTATGGACGCTCTCGGTTTAACGTATTCTACGAATTTCGTTTAGATCGCTAAGGCTAAAAATCGCTCTATCTTAAATTCACTATTTACGCTTCCTGGTATCGTGACGGTTCCGTCGCGAAACTTCGACGGGTCATAACTTCTTCGTTATAACTCGGATTTCGGCGTTCTTTATATCCCCGAAATCCTTGTTTCGACCACTACAACTTTATATAAAGATATCGGGCTTATCTCGCACTTGAATTTTGACGCTTACTTTTTATTCTTCATTAATTATACCTTTATAATTAAGTTATAAGCACACAAATACACATAATTCACATAGTATTCAAATATTTCATCTTTATTACTTCAAAAGAGTTACAATAGTTGACATAGACTATTACATCATCTAAAATGCTTATCCCTGAAACCCGGGCATTAAATTGATATTTAATAGTTGTTTGCAAATCATAGTGAGAACATAGATCCTTTAGGGTGCATGTGAACTTAGGGTTTATGTTTTTCCCCCAAAAATAAATTTTTGTAACATATAAAACCCATCAATTATAACATACCAGATCAAGACTCTTATAATATGCATGCTCGTGTGTTGGTTTACAACAACGTCTATCAGTGACAACACTTATGTCAGCTGCCTTTCCACCTTTATCCTTATGTTGACTCTTCTTCTTCTTCTTCTTAGAGACACTATTGGTAATATTTCTAATAATAGCAAGGTCATTTTGGGTTGTCCTTAAGACCCAATTGAGCAACTAATAGAAAAAAAGAATTTAGGAGAAATTATTTTATTAATTTGTCAATGTTATGATAAATTAATTAGAAACCCGGGGTTGAATGTTAGTTAATTAAAATGTTTAATTTATTGTAACATTCCAGAATCCCTAGGGATAGAATTGGACGATTTTCAGATAAGGCATATCAGGGTTTTGGAGTTGCCTTGGGACTAAGAAACTAAAACCTATAAATAAGGAATTGTGGCTCAATCCCTAGATGCTCATTCCTTGCTTAGAAAATATGGCTCCTCCCTTCCTCTCACTAAGGTGAACAAAATTCTTAACCCTTCTAGCATTTGTAGAATTTTCGATATAGTCTCCCTTCTCCTGGGGTTTCTTTTATTTAGCTCTTGGTGTTCTTGGGTGTGAATAATAGTACGAAACTTAGATCTTTATAGGTTTCATGAACACATAGGAAATGTTGTATGTTTCTGTTGCGTATAATTGTGTGTTAGTATGTAGAAAACATATAAGTGGTATTAAAGCCTTAGTTCATGATTATTTGCACAACTAGATTTTTGAAATTAGGGTTATAGAAGGTTTTTTTTCATTTTTAGTATGTTTTCGATTACTTGTGCCCTAAGTACGGTTTTGATAACCTTAAACCTAATTTTCGAAAATAAGGGTTTAGAAACCTAACTTGATTGACAAGTTTCCTAATTCGTCTTGCAAGAAACAAAACTTGAAGATTTTAAAATTATGGATATACCTATTTTAATTTAATTATTGTTTATAATAGTGTAACACCCATAAATTTAAGCCAATTTAAAACTTTTTAAACAATCCAAAAACCATTAGTTATTACAAAACTTGTTTTCAAAAGGTATAATATTAGAGTATCCTAGAAACATAAACATAATTTTGAGGAGCTATACGATCACGCTTTTGCCTTGTTGCGATCCCCTGATGTACCTGAAACAATAAACTGAAACTGTAAGCCCGAGGCTTAGTGAGTTCCTCAAAATACCGATACATTGCACATAATACACATACAAATAACAGCATGTACTGGGTCTACAGCTTTACAGACTGGAATACCCCTGGGCCCACTATGTGAGTCTAGATTGCCTACTAGGCCCACAACTCATATCTTGATTGCCATCGAGCCCACAATACGAATCTGGATTGCCTACCGGGCCCACAACTCATATCTGGAATGCTCCTAGGGTTTGTTGGTCACCGTACGAAGTAGTACATCCTCAACCCATCCCACATAACATATCAACATATAACATAACCACTAAGCATGCAGATAATCACATAACAACACAGGTAGTCCCACCGATCTACCTAACTGGCATAATCACTAGCATGCAGCACTAACTCATACTCAAAAACTAACACTGCTAGGATAACATAACCAATGGGCTGGCCTTGGTGCCTTAGTTCCCTTAGTATAGTGAGGATAACTCACATCGCAATGCCAGTCTAAACTGAAATACCAACTCCCGAAGTGCTGTCACACCAAAATCCCGAACAGTTGAGCTCTCGACTCCCAAAGCTATCAATACCGATATATCATTTAGTTAAAAACAATAATCCTCCTTAGGGTAAAATGACCATTTTACCCCTAGTCAACCTTGGTCCATTTCCAAGGCCCAAAACTACAATATAAATAAAAGCCCAACACTAGGTAAGCTTCCAAAGCCCACTAGTGGCCCACTAATGGCCCAATTTGCTACATTGGGCCCAATCCCCTTAATGGGCCTTACCCTAAGCTCGAACATATCCTTGGCTCATAATAACTAACTCTTGATGGCCCATCAAAGCCCAAATACCCAAGCATGGCCCAAATCGTGGCCTAAAACACAAAGTCCATACTAATAGATTACGTGGGTCATACATCTACATACGTTAAGTGTACAGGCTAGAAGGTGCGTACGTTGGGCATTACCTGCACGTACGCTCAGTGTAAATCCCCCGTTAAGTCCTTTTCCTATTAAGGGCGTAATACTCCACTTTAGAAGCTATAAACACGGATCCTGATCCTTTTCCATGTCTTAAACCATAAAGTCACTTACTTGGTGACTTTACTTGGCCCAAACAAGCCCAAACTTCAAAAATGGTGCATTACTTCCATGAAGAGGGCTAGATCTCATGAATAAACCCATTAAGACATTCATAATGGAGACTTTACTGCTTATGGGACCCTTTTAGCTCTGAGGGTGGCAACCCTAAGCTCAAAAACGAGATTTCATCATAAAGGTCCATTCTTGGGACCAAAATGACTCCAAAACCAAACTACACTAGATCTAAGTATCCTTAGGTAAAGTTATGAACTTTATACCTCCAAAGAGTTCGAAATGATGATGCTATTCCAGATCTGTGAGCTCCAACTTCCCAAGTTCTTCCTTGCCAATTTCTTATTTTCCTCTTCTAAGCTTACACCACCCAAAATGAGATTCTTGAAGTCAAAATCACCCAAAGATGAAGAAGTGAGGTGTTTTAGGGTTTCTCTGAGGTTGGGGTGGCTGATAAAGAGGCTAGGGTTTGAGCCATAATGTTCTTTATATAGTGGTTAGCCCCAAAATTAGGGTTTAGGGTCTCTGGGAGTACGTTGGGCGTACTTCTCCTACGTTGGGCGTACTCCTCCTACACCCGCGATCATTTAAACTTCTACGTTGTGTGTACCACAGCCTATGTTGGGCGTACTCGCCCAGTTGCCAACTTTTCATGCTTGGTCCTTTCTTACCGCTTCCTTCCAACCCAAAAGCCAAGAAGTGACATAATTCGAATCCGAGGGATGAATATGAAGCTACTTGAAAAATGATATGTTACAATAAGGATTATAATTTTGAATATTAAATTTATATTAATTATTAATATTACGTCCTCATATTTTTAATTTGAATTAATAAAGAAAAAAATGTAAATTAATTAAAAGAGTAAAACATACTATTTTTTTTATAGTCAAATAAGTCAAATCCGGTTTATTAGGAAATACATTTATTTTTGTCATATTTTTTGGAAATACATTTATTGACATTCATTGATTAGCATAGTATTTTTTTTTTCAAAAGAGCTTTAAATAATGGCATCAAAAACAATAACAACAAAAAACACAAACATTTTTGGAGAAGTGTATTTGAAAAAAATACGCATTCTTGACAAAATATATTTTTTATTCTGCAAAACCATCTGATAATATAATATGACATTCTTCAAAATCGACTCATTCTTGGCAGAATGGTTTAGATAGTCGTTTATATTTTTTGAATTTAATGTCATTCTTAAAAGAATGTATCATGTTTACGTCAAAAATAATAAAAATAAACTAAAAATTGAACCATTCTTAAAAAATTACTGAATTTTTTTATATCTAAACAAAAACAATGTAAAATGAATTATAGCCATTCTCAAAGAATATATTAATTTTTTTTCATTAAAAATAAGAATTTAAAAATTCACAACAAATACAATAAAAAAAACAAAAATTTACTTCTCCTAATCTTAATGGAAGCTAACCCCTTCCATTTTTCCTTTTGGAGTTATGATTTGAGCGTTGAATTTTGAACACCTCCTGTGTTTTTTTCTCATGTGATCACCAATAAAAAATTTGTTATCAATAAAAAAGTTGTTATCAAAAAATAAATTATAGTAAAATTCAACTTAATTGAATAAAATTAGTATAATGATTCCTCTGTATGAAACCATGTATTTCTAACTATTTAAAACCAAGAAAACAATTCAAAAAATCCCATGTATTTGTAAAAAAAACAACCAACTCAATGAATGTTTCAAGAGCAAGACCGACAAGAACGAGTCGAGATTGTAAAGTCCTTCATAGCATGTAAACTACAAGAGGAGCATATGTGTGTACACACGTTCAGAAAATGAAATTATACATAGACATGTTGGAAAATCTTAGTATCCATTTCCCAAAGGAGTTAGCCATTAATATGGTGTTGAACTCGCTTTCTAGTTCATACCAAGAGTTTATCATGAACTATAATATGAACAACATGGACAAGACCTTGATTGAGCTACGTGACATGTTGAAAACTGCCGAAACGAGTATGCTAAAGACTCGTAGCTCCAACCCCACTGCTCCTATCTTGGCCATTGGCCATAATATTGCTAAAAGAAAGAAGGTTTCTCATCCTAAAGGAAAAGGAAAGACCAAATGAAGCCATCTATTTCTACTTCCCATCAAAGGGGAACTAGAAACATTGTTACCCAAAATACTTGGAGGATCTGAAGAAGAACAAAGTCAACGAGACTGGAACCTCAAGTATATTTATGACTGAACTTCGTAGTACATCAACTTCTAATTCTTAGGTCCTTAATACATGATGTAGTACTCACATTTGCTCTCATATACATGGACTAAGGGAAAAAAGAAAGTTGAAGCATGGGGAGCTCAACCTGATTATGGGAATCAAACGTACTATAGTTGTTACAAGGATTAGGGATTACGAGCTCGAGCTTAGTGGTGATGTTTCTATTAGATTATTGAATTGTTGCTTTTCACCTGATATGGAAGGAAACATTATTTCCTTTTATGCATTGTATAAGGATGGTTTTTTATTTTCCTTTGATAATGAAAATGGTGATATTTTAGTTTACAAACATGATTGTTTTATTTTTAAAGCTAGTCCTTACAATTGTAACGTCTCAAAATATAGAACAAAAATTTCATTATTTTATAATAATAAAACCATCCCAATTTCATTCCAATATAAGTATATAACCAAAATATGAGTTTGATTTCCAAAACCAAATATCATAGTATAATCATAAAATATATATAAGTGCGGAAATCTCCAATGGATGCGATACAATCAAGTTGTGCCATTCCCTTTGCTACCAGAACAACCTAAAACATTTAACCATGAAACCGTAAGCACAAAGCTTAATGATTTCCCTAAGATACTAGATACAACACAAAATAATGGTCCCTACTCTAAATCTTAGGCATCGTATTGTATAATCGGCCCCGTCCTGCAAAATGGACCCCGCCTTGAATAATCGAATAATAGGCCCCACCCAACAAACATATAAGCATACAAGCAAGAATCACAAAGACAACATATATACCATGACACCTAGTGTCCTACTTAGTACAGTAAGAAGACTCACATGTTTCAAGGAGCTGAAATGACAATACTTAAAATCACACGGAATCAGCTACATGCACAACTGAAATCGAATAGAGGTCAAACTTTAATCTACCATTCAAAATCATAAGTTTGGCTCAAAAGTCAAAGTATCCAAAAAGTCAACGGTCAATAGTAATCATGTTGTGACCATCTGCTAGTCATGTCGTGATCACTAGGCAGGGGAATAGTAGGGAAAACACCCAATATCGTGTTGGATTAGTGTCGATCCCTAATTTCGACCCTAAGGCCCTATTCCAGAAGTTTCCTTGGATAGCTTAAGGCCTAAGCTGTCCATTAGGGTTTTTGACTGAAACCCTAACAACTTCAATATAAATAGGACCCTAAGGTTCCAAAATTCGGCTACCCTATTCAAAATAGCTATAGAGCCGAATTAAAGAAGCATCCAACCTCTCTCCAAGATCATTCTTTTGCTATTGGTGTTTGTAAGCCATTAGAGGATTGACACTTGTTACTCTAAGCTTCAAAGACAAGAAGATTCAAGCAGGTAATAGGAGGTAATGATCTAGATCTAATTTATTTCATATAATTTCAAATTATTCTCATTAGATCTAGGGTTTGTAAGCCTTGGATGATTGCATGTACAATTAGTGAAACCCTGATCCAAGCATTAGGGTTTGCATGAGCACATAGGATGTTCTTTTGGCTCAAACCCATAAGTGGTATCAGAGCTTTGATTGGTTTCAATTGTATTTGATGCTCATATGTTTGTTCATTGCTTGATATGAAAATTGTTTTCTTAAAAATACCCAACTCACGACGTGACTCACTGAGTTCACAACGTGAGCCCAATCTGTCTAACAGGCTCGACGAGTGCAGTAGGCTACTCGACGAGTTTGTGGATCAGATGGCTCAAAACTCGGATTTTGACTAATTTTGTGTTTGGATAATTACCAAAATTCTTTTTGAATAATAAAATCCGATTTTTATATATATGTTATGATTATCCTTACCAAATTAAAAGATAATTATCATTTATTTGAATAATAAATTCATTATATGATAATCTTTAATTATTTAATTTATTTGGTGAATTATCTTATAAATAACTTTGATTAGATCAACTTTAGATAATCATTAAATTAATTGTTTAATTTAAAATTATTTGCCATTTGATCCTTTGTGTTTTGAAAAGTTCAAAACTTGTCCTCAAGTTGTGAAATTTAAATTTTGTGATTAAAATGTTTAATTTGAACTATTTATATTTCAAACCCTAGAATATTATAAGATTAATATATATATATATATATATATATATATATATATATATATATATATATATATATATGTATATATATATATATGTATAACTTAAAATGTTAGTCTTACCGTTAGTAGGCCTCATTCACGAAGTCAATCTCTAAGGGGGGTATAAGGTTGTGACCTATAAAATGGCCATTTAATGGGTGTCCACTCTCACCCACCGCTTCCTTGATTGGTGGAGGGTCGTTAACCGAACGGGTAGGATAGGGCAATCCTTTCTCATTAATAAGTATAATGAATTATAAAAGTAACTAAGTGGTTTTACAAAATTCCCAAGCTTAGTTACTTTAGGCAAAAGTGAATTTGATGCAATTCCATGAAATTACATTTTGTACCCTTGTTAAGACGTTAATGGAGCGTGTGTGGTTAACCGACACATTAACTGGGTTCTAAGCAAAGGTGGAAAAGGGTGACTCATTGTTTGTCATAGTTCGATGGAGCGTGTGTGGTTAACCGGCACATCGAATAGGTGACTGTAACAATGAGGGCACCATGTACATTTGCATGGTTATTCACACCCACTTTGTGATCCTCAACATCCCAGTCACAAACTAGAGGGGCATATTGAGATTTAAACATGCCATTGAAAAGTTCAATGAATCTCAAAAGATCTAGGAGTTTTCAATACATTTATGACTTAAATCTTTTTTTTCGTTTTTCATGATGGAGAATTAGTGAATCGTCATTCACTTACCTTTAAATTGTTTACTTGTTAGATTACGAAATCCCACTTCTAATTTGTAAATAATGTTGTTGGATCCTAGCCCTAATTTCTCATTTGGGTGTTTAATTGGGGATTCATTTCTGATCAAACTTTGTTCTTTTTTCTTTTTCAGATGTCGAACGTCAAAAACAACACTTCTGGTTCAAACTCCTCTGGCTCGTTCGCACTCATGAACTTGTGTGGGAGAGTGATCTTTAACAGGTCCAATTTCAATGATTGGATCCACAACATCCGAATGGTCACTCGTTACGAGGACAAAAAGTTTGTCCTCGATGAGAAGCTGAAGGAGATTAACATCAACACTGCCTATACTGAAGAGATCATGACCTTTGAAGCCCACGAACATGATGCCACGAAAGTCCATTGCATCATGCTGGCGACTATGACTGCAGAATTCTAGAAGTCCTATGAGGACATGTACCCCTACGAGATACACCAAGATCTGCTGGACCGATACCACCAGAGTGCTAGTAAAAAAAGGTACGAGATCATCACTTCGATGATCACTACCAAAATGGGTAATGGAGAGTCCCTTACTGCTAATCTGCAAAAGATGTAGAGATATGTCAATCGCTTGCTGAAGTTGAGTGTGAACTTTGATGAAGAGCTGGCAATTGATATCATCCTTCACTCCTTGCCTCCCTGCTATAGCCAGTTCCGCATGACCTACCACATGAACAAGGAGGAGGTCTCTTTGAGCAAGCTTTAGGGCTTGTTGAGGACTGCTGAGAGAAACCTCAAGGATAAATCTGTTGCATTAACTCCAACTCCCGCTACTACCCCTGTCTTGACAATAGGACAAGGGAAGGGTAAGAAGAGGAAGGATCCCTCAAAGAGCCACCACAAGGGAAAGTCCCAAGAAGGTACCTCTTCTAGTGGAACCAAAGTTGGTTCTAATAAACCCAAATCTAACCCTAAGGAGGCAGAGTGCCAGCACTGCCACAAGATTGGGCATTGGAAGAGAAGCTGCCCAGAATATATATGTAGACTATCAAGGATGGGAAGATCACGCCATCTTTCGTAGGTATTTACACAATTAAATTTAATGATTCATCGCATGCTAATTCTTGGGTTCTTGACACAGGATGTGGTTTTGATATATGTTCTAATTTGCAGGGACTAAGAAGAAACAAGGATGTGGAGCATGGAAGAATAAATCTAATCATGGGAAACAGAAGATCGTTGCATGTCACCAAGATTGGAGTTTATTCCTTAGTGCTTAGTAATGGATTAGGTTTAGATTTAAAAAATTGTTGTTATTCGCCGGATATGGCAAGAAACATCATTTCATTTCATGGTTTATATAGACAAGGATTTAGATATTCATTTGATAATACAAAGAGTTCTATTTATGCTTATCTTGATAATGTTTTTTTATTTTGAAGCATTCTCTTGTAATGGAATATATGAAACTGTGATGGTTGTAGATAACTTAGGGAATGATGTGTTGTGTGTCGATTCTTCCAATAGTATGGATAAAGCATGCTTGTGGCATTGTCGTCTTGGACATGTCAACAAGAAACATATAGCCTAACTCCAAAAGGATGGAGTATTGGAGTCATTCGAACTTAGGGACGATGACGTGTGCGAGTCTTGTTTAGTTGGAAAGATGTCTAAGTCACCCTTCACTGAAACTTATGTGAGGGGTGAGGGTTTATCGGACCTCATACATACAGATGTATGTGGACCTTTTAGATCCACCACAAGGGATGCGAACCGCTTCTATGTGACTTTCACCGACGATTATAGCAGATATGGGTATATATACTTAATCAACCACAAGTCAAAAACCTTTAAAAAGTTCAAAGAGTTTAAACAAGAAGTGGAGAATCAGTTGGGCAAGAAAATCAAGATGCTTCGATCCGATCAAGGTGGAGAGTACGTAAGTATTGAATTCCACAACTACCTCAAGGAATGCGTAATAGTTTTGTAATTGACGCCGCCTAGGACACCACAGTTGAATGGTGTAGCTGAGAGGCGTAATCAAACCTTGCTGGATATGGTTCGTTCCATGATGAGTCGTGCTTCACTACCTATCTCATTCTGGGGGTATGCTTTGGAGACTGTCGCCCATATCCTTAACTTAGTCCCTACGAAGAAGGTTGTCAAAACACCTCATGAGATGTGGACAGGGAAGGCTCCCTCGTTAGCACATACCAAGGTTTGGGGTTGCGAGGCTTTCGTAAGACGAGAGACTCACGACAAGCTCGAACCTTGTAGTGAGCGATGTATTTTCATCGGCTACCCACAAAAGTCCTTTGGATATCTCTTCTATAAACCGAGTGACAACGTTGTCTTCGTTGTGAGAAGAGGAGTTTTCCGAGAATGAGAACTCATAAGCCAAGGAGACAGTGGGAGGCAAATCGACCTTGAAGAGATTCAAGAGTCGAGCGATGAAGGAACCTCTAACGCTGGCACTCAACCCGAGGAGGAAACTCCGATTGAACCGATTGATGAGTCCTTACCTCTTAGACGTTCTGATAAAGTTAGGGTTCAACCCCAGTTTTATGGTTTTCATATTACTATCGAAGGGGATATGTTCATTAGTGATAGTACACTAGTGAATCTGGATGAACCTAACAGCTATAAGGAAGCCATGGCAGGCCCGGAGTCTGTGAAGTGGAAAGAGGCGATGGACAGCGAGAATCAGTCCATGTATGACAACCAAGTTTGGAATTTGGTTGACCATGTACCCGGACGTAAGACGGTTGGGTGCAAGTGGATCTTCAAGAAGAAGACCGACATGGATGGGAATGTGCACACATATAAGGCGCGATTGGTCGCGAAGGGTTTCACTCAAACTCTCGGAGTTGACTATGATGAGACCTTCTCATCGGTTGCCAAGATAAAGACTATTAGGGTGATGCTAGCCATTGCTGCATTTTATGACTATGAAATATGGCAGATGTATGTCAAAATCGTTTTCCTTAATGGGAAGTTGGCTGAGGATGTTTACATGGCTCAGCCAGAAGGTTTTGTCAATGCGAAGTATCCCAATAGAGTGTGCAAGCTTGAAAAGTCCATTTATGGACTTAAACAAGCATCTCGCAGATGGAATCTTTGTTTCGATGAGAAAGTCAAAGAGTTTGGTTTTCTACGAAGCGAGGATGAATCATATGTATATTTCAAAGCCAGAGGAAGTATAGTTAGCTTCCTCGTATTATATGTCGATGACATACTACTCATAGGAAATGACATCCTGACACTGCAGGAGGTTAAGTCCTGGCTCGGGAAGTGCTTCGCTATGAAGGACCTCGGACAGGCTTCTTATATTTTGGGAATAAGGATAGTGAGAGACATAAGTAAGAGACTAATAGGACTTAGTCAGAATACTTACTTGGACAAGGTACTAAAACGTTTTAGTATGGATAATTCAAAGAAGGGGGGGGTTTACCAATCCAAAGTAATTCCAAGTTGAGTAAGACTCAAAGTTCAAGTACCGAAGTCGACATAGCAGAGATGAGACGGGTACCTTATGCTTCCGCAATTGGCTCAATCATGTATGCTATGACTTGTACTCTCCCTGATGTGGCCTTCACTTTGAGCATGGTCAGCAGATATCAAGGGAATCTTGGCAAAGTACATTGGACCGCAGTCAAGAACATTCTTAAGTACCTTCAGAGGACCAAGGAATGGTTTCTAGTCCTCGGTGGGAGTGATGATTTAAAGGTGCGAGGGTACAGTGACGCCAGTTTTCAGACCGGCAGGGGCAACTACAGTTCGCAGCCGGGCTGGGTCTTTACCCTTAATGGAGGAGCAGTGACTTGGAAAAGTTCCAAGCAAGAGACCGTATCTGATTCAATGTGTGAATCAGAGCACATTGCAGCGAGCGAAGCATTAAAGGAGACAATATGGTTGAAGAACTTCATTGGAGATCTTGGAGTTGTGTCAGCCATAAAGGAGCCCATGGAAATTTTCTGTGATAATGAGGGAGCGGTTGCCTTGACCAAGGAACCGAGGGATCACGACAAATCTTGACATATCGACATAAAATATCACTTTATTCGACATCGGGTTGAAGAAGGACTCCTAGTAGTAAAGAGGGTATCATCAGAGGATAACCCAGCAGATCTGCTTACGAAGGGACTGAGCAGGGTTAAGCACTTGCAACACGCTAGGAGCATCAGGCTAAAGGATGATATTAGTTTAGATTAGATAGTTTAGAAACGTGTAATAGATAAACTGTAATTAACATTTGATGATTAAATAAAAGAGTATTATTTATTAGTAATGTTACTGTCTTATGTTAATTGTTTACCTATTGTTTCATTTTGCATGTTTTGACTTCCTAAATAATGAGATTATTCGAACGGTCCACATTTGTTCATATGTTGGAAGTAGGTATGAATGAAGACTGTCATGAATTGGTGTGTAGATTATCTAAAGTGTATTAGACATAGAAAAAGTTTGCTACAACGTTCATGAGTGCTTATGAGTTTGATTTGAGCATTCGAATAAACCCACGCTTGCTGGAATCATTTCATGGAATTTATCTCGAGTGATCGCAAGACGATAATATCGTATGGTCTTAAAACCTAGATGTATGGTTTATTGTTTGCTATTTGGCTATGCATTGATAATGCGTAAATGCATCAGTAACTTGATGTTATAAAATGCATTGTTGTGTATGATTTGATTAGTGAATAGTAAATCCATATAAGTCGAAGTTTATTTGTTCCTTTTATCCTAAGAGGGTAAAAGCGATATCAGGGCCCCTCGATGATTTGGTTTGACTTATGTGTCGGGCCCGATCAGGACTGAATTGATGTGTTTAATTAAGTTCTATGTCAAACGAATTAGAGATCGAGAAACAAACTGATGGACAATAAGTATGACTATGTTCCATGTAATTGTCCACACGGTATCTAGAACAGACGACTATATGATCCCTTATCTAAAGGACAGGTTACTGATAAGATCAGAGTTTGATAGCTTCTTTGAGAGCTACGATTGCTAATTGGATTGTGCTTACATTTGTAGTTACTAGACTTATCCAAGTGGGAGACTGTTGAATTAGTGTCTAAGCCCGTAACTATATTTGGTAAGTACTTGACCCGGTTGTGCATGGTCCTTTCGGTTGCCTTCACCAAAGCAACATGATAGGATGATTTGTGAATAAAGCGGTTATTATGATTTATTAATATATTATATGAATAATATATTAATGGAGAAATCAAATAATTAAATTAATATTAGACAAGAATTAATTAAGAAATTATTATGTGGCTAAAAGATATTAATTTAATATCAGGGACTTAAACTGTCAAATATGTGATAGTTGAATATTGGGCTGAGGAGCCTTTTGGACTAGCCATAGACGAAATTAGGATGTGTCCATTCCTAATTTTTGCCATAAGGACCTATTCTAGAAGCTTCCTTGGATAGCTTAAGGCCTAAGCTGTCCATTAGGGTTTTTGACTGAAACCCTAACAACTTTAGTATAAATAGGACCCTAAGGTTCCAGAATTCGGCTACCCTATTCAAAAGAGCTATAGAGTAGAATTCAAGTAGCCTCCAACCTCTCTCCAAGACCATTCTTTTGCTATTGGTGTTTGTAAGTCATTAGAGGAGTGACACGTGTGACTCTAAGCTTCAAAGACACGAATATTCAAGCAAGCAATATGAGGTAATGATCTAGATCTGATTTATTTCATATAATTTCGAATTATTCTGATTATATCTAGGGTTTGTAAGCCTTGGATGATTGCATGTGCAATTAGTGAAACCTAAATCCAAGCATTAGGGTTTGCATGAGCACATAGGATGTTCTTTTGGCTCAAACCCATCATATCGCACCGAGACACCAAGTCTGTTGTGCCACGAATTCAGACAAAATAACCTTCTTCATTAAGGACTTAATCGTTTAATTCCAGGACTCCAATTCTCAGATTCGAATCTTCTAAGTGGCTTAATGGATAAAGTTTCCAACTTTATTCATTCAAATGCTTAAATCTTTCCAAAACTCTAACCCTAGCTTAAAGATGACCATACATCATGCATGGTTAAAAGTATATGCATGAAAACACATTTTTCCAACAATACATAAGTCTAGAAGGCAATATATTCAAACATAATGTTCTAGAGTTCTCCAAACTCTAAGAGCTCCAAAGAAATAGATCAAAAGAGACCAAAATGACAATAAAACTAGATCTAAGAAACTGAAGATGTAACATCCCGAGTTCAGGAGTGCAAGTTCAGGGTTCAAAGTGAAAATGTGAATGGTCAACTCGGCGAGTCCATGGGTGGACTCGGCGAGTAGGGTCGCAATTCTGGTCGCGTGTTAAGTGGCCAACTCGGCGAGTCGGTGGCTGGACTTAGCGAGTTGGTGATGTGTGGAGAAACCCTAATCCCAGGGATTGAGACTTATATAAAGAACCTAATACCCTCTCCCCAGCCTCTTTGCTCCCCCTTGAAGTCCAGAAACCCTAATTTTTCGTGTGTGAGAGAATTAGAGAGCATTTGGGTCTTGAAGGAGTGTTGGTTGAAGAAATCTTTGAAGATTAAGAGGTTTGGAGCAAGGGGCTTTGCAAGGTTTTGGCTTATTCTTCTGTTGGAGTCTTCTTTGGAGGTAAGGATTCGTTGCTTGAGCTGTTATCCATCTAGATCTATCATTTGTGGGATTTTTGGGAATTTATCTAGTGCTATTTTGAGTTTGGAGGTTGGATCTGAGGTTGCTACCTCAGATCTAGAGTAGTGATGATCCAAAAGAGCATAAAGTCCTTTTTTAAGAGCTGTTGATGAAGCCTTTTAGTCCCAAACCCTAGCCAAGAGTGTATTATGCTTAGATCTCCTTGGATTCACGTAAATTTTGCTACTTTACGTGATGGATGGCTTGTATAAGAGTAGATCTATGGATTCGAGACCCTGCATGGCTTGGAAAGCCTCTGTATGAGCTAAGAACTAGTGGTACTCGACGAGTCACATGGGTGTAGTCGGCGAGTTGCATGAAGATGGGCAGCAACTCGACGATTTGGAAGAACAACTCGGTGAGTTGGTTGAAGATAGCCTTGGACTCAGCGGGTCTGTTCTTAGACTCAGCGAGTCTGGTCGTAAGGTCCTAACCTTTTCTGGTTAAGCTGTGAATCGGTGAGTCAAGGGATGACTCAGTGAGTTGAGCACGGTTAGACTTAGAGTTGGGGAACTCGGCGAGTCTTGGGGCGACTTGACGAGTTGAGTCGTGTTATGGGAGTTTCAGAGCATGGGGACTCGACGAGTTAGCGGGTTGACTCGGCGAGTAGAGTCAGTCGGGAGGGTTGACTTTGACTGAGGACTTTGACTTTGACCAAGAGTTGACCTGTTGACTTCCAGGGGTATTTTGGTAATGATGGGTATTTATTGAGTTCAATCTTTTGGTATTGATCAGTGGTGGAGTTCGTGGAGGTTAGAGCAGTGTGATCTTATCCTTTTCAGTCAGCAGCTGCGCGGTGAGTTATCCTCACTATATCAACAGGGTCTAAGGCACCAAGGCCGACCCTTTATCGGATTGTAATTCGGGTGTTGTTGTTATGTTATTGCTTTGCTATGTTTACATCCTGGCAGTTAGGATGGTATATGTTAGAGACCTGGTTAAGGTCGGTATCCTGGTATATAGGATGATGCTATGCTAGTGACCGATTAGGTCGGTATCCTGGTTAGGATGATGTTATGTTATGTGATCTGCTAAGATCGGTTTGGTTGGATGCGTATTGTTAGATGATTGTATATTTATGTGCACATGGTTGTTGGGCTGGAGTTAGGTTGAGGGGGGTCCTGCTTTGTGTTGTAGGCCAACATACCCAGGGCGGACCGGTTATCCCGCAGGCCCAACGAGCGGTCCGGATAGGCTGTAGGCCCCACGAGGGCGGACCAGACGTGCCGAGGCTCGGAGAGTGGACCAGGCCGACTGAAGGCCCGGTGTGGGCGGACCAGTCACACTGTAGACTCAGAGAGTGGACCAGGTGGATTGAAGGCCCGGTGCAGGCGGACCTAGCACGTTGTAGACTCAATGTATATGGCTAGACTCGGAGGGTGGACCAGGTGGACTGTAGGCCGATACGGCGGACTAGTCACACAGTAGACCCGAAGTGTATGGCTGTTCTGTATCGATTATATGATATGGTTATGTTTGTATGGCGTTGGTATTTTGGGGGTATCTCACTAAGCTTTCGGGCTTACAGTCGTGGTTTAAATGTTTTAGGTACTTCAGAAGACCATGGCAAGGCAAAGGCATGATCGTACCGCTCCTCAAGTTTTTATGTGTTTACGATGTGGTTTCTGGGAAATACTCTGATAATAAATGTATTGAAAACCTTTTTGTAATAACTTTATGAAATTGGGTTGTTTTTGAAAAGTTTAAATTGGTTGGAATTTTTAGTGTGTTACAAGTTGGTATCAGAGCCTTGGTTTGAGTGAATTGGAGGAACATTCGTGTGAATCCAGTCTCAAATCAAGGAGAGTTTTCAAAAGAGAATTTAAAAAAAAGGGGGTTTTCAAAAATAAGTAAAGGAGGACGCAGAGGTACGATTAGTCGGAGCCAGTAAGTAACCCCAAAATACCATACAAGTTATTTGTTTATGAGATATGATAGAACAGCATGCTAGTACTAGGCTAGGGATCTTCAGGAATTGCATGATAGAGTTGCCTGATTTATGATGCATGCTAGCGTAGGCTTTCCTTTTGTATGAGATTTCCAGTGTTCCTTTAGGAGTGAGGGTTGAGTGCTTGTTATGCCTGTTCTTCACTAGGGCATTGTGGTGATACTTGATATAAATATGGGTAGGTGTTGAAGGTAGTATGGGCCCGTACTACCGAAAGCACAGGACCCATACGAGTATCAACAAAGTCACAACCCCTAGGGTTGGGTCGAGAGTCGGTTCTTGGGTTAGTGAGAAGCGTCTGATGTTTTGCAGTAATTTTAGTATGATGGTTACAAGGCATGCTGGGAGTGGATTTGGGTCAGGATCGGGAGCAGGAGGAGGCGGTCAGGGTGGGTCAGCACCACCCGAGGTTATCGGTCAAATGAGCACAGGCGAGTTGGATGCTAGGATTCGTGAGATCCTGCATGATGAGGTTGCTGCTATGTTCTTGGCCGAGTTGCCGGAACTGTTTGGGTCGATCAAGACCGCCATGGTTGAGTATTTCAATGAACGCTATGCAGCTCTTACAGAGACGGCAGCCGCGGCGACTACAGCAGCTGTAGCAGCGGCAGGGGGAGGAGCCGGTAGAGGTTTTCAGTATCGGGACTTTGATAATACGAAGCCCCCTACCTTCGATGGAGTTCAGGACTGATTGTTGCTATGAGATGGTTGTCAGACGTGGAGGGGTGTTTCTTCACGTGTTCATGCCCTGCTGATCAGAGGGTGAGGTGTGCTCCGAACCTTTTGAGGCTCGGGGTGAAGGATTAGTGGAGGTTGACCACGGGATCGTATTCAGATGCGCAGCGAGCTGCGGTTTCTTGGGATCAGTTCAGGGAGATGTTCAGTACTCGTTATGTTCCGCGAGTTGAGAGGGAGAGATTGACTCAGGAGTTCCTGGAGCTGAAGCAGGATTCAGAGTCGGTGACGGAGATCACCAGGATGTTCATAGAGAGGGCGATGTTTTGCCCAGAGTTTGCTTCGGAGCAGGCTCAGATGTCCCGATATCTGAGCATGCTCAAGAGGGATATCAGGCAGTTTGTGTCTACACAGAGGTGCGGGACCTTGCTGAAGTTGCAGGAGGCCGCTCGGCGGCGTGAGTTGGAGATTGAGTTACAGTTGAGAGAACAGAGGCAGGCCCTAACACAGTCGCAGCTGGCGCCGAAACGGTCCAAGACCCTTGATTCAAGGTTGGAAGATTAGATCAGCCGCACTTGTGGGAAATGTGGGAAGGGTCACACTGGAGTTTGTAGGTCCGGTGGTGCATGCCGCAAGTGCGGAAGGGAGGGGCATTATGCGAGGGACTGTCGGCAGACAGCCCCGGTTCAGGATATGAGGATTTGCTATCATTGCCATCAGGTTGGACACTTGAGGGTCAACTGTCCACAGCTTGCTGCAGGAGCGGTGTAGGCTCCAGCACCGGCCACCTTGAGGATTACAGGTGGAGGTCAGGGTGGAGCGAAGCCCCTGAGAGCTCAGGGTTGTGCTTTTCAGCTTACGGCAGAGGAGGTCGAGGCAGTGCCGGATGCGGCTGTGGGTATGTTTCCATCTTGATATTTTGTTATCTTGTGATTATTATGGAGTATTGTATATCTGCTAGTCTCGTTCTGTGATTTTGGTATTATATTCATTGTTGCTTGAGGGTTATGGTTCAGTTAAGGGTTTTGGTATTGGGAGTTTCGTTGGTTATCATCCATGGGGATTATTAGTGGGAAATCAGGATTTTGGCCTGAATGTCGGGTAGCATATGCAGTTTGAGGAGTGGGTAGCTGAAGGTCGGGCTTCTTTCGAGTTCGAGATGATTAGTGTTGATATGTGTTTTGATGAAGGTTGCTCGTTCCAGTGTAAATCAGTTTGCGTGTAAGGGAATGTGTTGTGAAGGGTTGTTAAGGAAGGTCGGTTATGGCGACCGGTGGTGGATAGTCAGTGCTCTAAGTGGGGAGAATTGGAAAAATTCTCAAGAGGATTGATAAGCGTTAGAGTTCGATTAGCTGTTTGGGGTCCAGCAGTGTTTCAGTCAGCCAAGAGTGTGGGCTGGTATGAGTAAGTGATAGTTCGATGGGGTGGAATACAGACCAAGGATTTCGAATAGGGTGATTGGTGGTTGTAAGGCCTAGGATCAGGCCGGGATCTGAGTATATGGAATGAAGTTAGAGTTCGCAACCCCTAGAGGGCTAGAACAGTATGTATGGGCGGAATTCCCATGAGGAATAGTTCGGGATGATGCATGATAGTTTGAGCGGTCCGGGGAGATTGAAGGCCGGAAGGCGTACCAGTCAGGCCGAAGGCTCGGAGGACGGTCCAGACAGGCTGAAGGCCCTGGAGGGCGGTCCAGACATGCTGAGGGTTCTGAGAGTGGTCCAGAGTGGTTGAAGGCCTGGTAAGGCGGTCCAGTCATGCTGAAGACTCTGCATATGTTGATAGATCTGTCTGCGGACATGGAATGAGTATGTTGCGATGTGATAGCATCAGAAGGCCTGGCCCCGGGTTTTTTTCATGATTAGTGGAAGGTAGTGCATGGACTCGAGAGTCCTTGCGAGCAGATTTAGAGCATGTGTGGTGCATGGGATAGCGGTTATGCTATAAGGGAATAGTGTAGAGTGGAATGTGTACACCGTGGCACTTGTTGTAGTGACAAGGCGGCCAAGTAGATTTCCTTGGATAAGGAAAGGGAAATGTATGTAGCTCCGAGAGGGAGTGTAAGTTCGCGGATGTGAAATCAGTAGCGCGGGGGTATGATTGAGGTGTTCCAATTATGGTTTTGAGCAGAGTGTTTGCGCCGGTGGTATGGAGCACATCCGGGTTGGATGTCTGCTAAGACCAGAAGTGAATTCGATAGAAGTTATGCTAGTCAAGGAAAGGGATAGCAGTTTGGTACCGGGTCAGGACCCGAAGGACTGGGGGATGTCTAGCTGTGTAAGGGTCAAACGATCGTTGTGACTTGAGGCGAGTGAAGTATCCTGGATTGGTACTCGGTTGATAAGTGTGGTTATCATAGGATGAGGCGGTGGTCAGGACACCGCAGGGGAAGAGTTAGGTTTTGGATTCCTGTGGTTGTGTTTTGAGGAACCTGGTCTGGTTAATGTAAGGTGGTGCATTGCAAGAGTATTTTCTGGAGTTGTGTTGCCACATGATTCGATCCTCGGCATGTAAGTTTGCATGGTTATTCACACCCGCTTTGTGATCCTCGGCATCCCAGTCACAAACTCGAGGGGCATATCGAGATTTAAACATGTCATTGAAAAGTTCAATGAATCTCAAATGATCTAGGAGTTTTCAAAGCATTTAAAACTTAATCGGTTTTTCGTTTTTCATGGTGGAAAATTAGTGAATCTTCATTCACTTACCTTCAAATATTCTGCAACTAGATTACGACATCCCTTTTCTAGGTTGTAGCGTATTGTGTTAGGTCCTAGCCTTAATATCTCATTTGGGTGATTTATTAAGGACTCAATCAATCAACTAACTTGAATTTATTTTCTCCGGTTTTGTAGATGTCAAATTACAGCAACAATGGTCTTCCCAAATCCCGTGGAACAAGCATTCCACATGAAGATGATATTCCACGATTCAATCGAGGAACAAGAGATCATGCTTCACTTCCTCCACCTCCTCCAATTATTCTCCCTAACCCACAAGATCGAAGAATTGAAAGGTTCAATGTCACTAAAGCCCTATTGGAAATGAAACATGAAGATCGTAAACCCGTGTGTGCCCACGTTCTGGGAATGAAATCACACATTGATAGGTTGATAATGTTGGGTGCATCATTCCCTGATAAGTTAGCTGTGAACTGGGTTCTGCAGTCACTCCCTGAATCATATAATGAGTTAAAAAGAAAGTATTAGATGATGGATCATGACGAAAACCTCATTGACCTAACTTACATGCTCATTGTTGCTGAATCAGATATGATTTGGCAAAGCAATGGAGCATATTTGTTGGGAAAGTCAACCAACCATGCTTCCGAGGACGTTCTAGGAGAACCGACCTGCGTTTGCTGCCAAGAGAAAGGGCGTTGGATACAAGTCTGCCTAAGAGCCTAAAGAGTCCAGAAGATGGGAGAGTCAAAGAGTATGGCTGTGCTTCAGGTAAAATCCACTATCTAACTCCATTAAGTTCCTATTCGTTGATTCTTAATACATGATGTGATAAGATTGCATTTGAATGTTTTGCAGGATCAGTGAAAAGAGAGGAAGCTTGATGAAAGAGCAAGATGAGTCTAATCACAAAGAAATGGATCTCGATCTCATGGATTTGAAGATTAGATTTTGAGCTTAGAAAGTTATGATAGAGTTGTTAGGAATTTTTCTTTTGACTACATAGTTTTCAGTTGATTTTGCATTGTAAGGACAAATGTTTTCCGCTGCTTTTATGAATAAAATAAATTTTGGTTTGACTCATTTGTTTATTTATTTATTTCCTTGCAATGAAATCGTTTTGAAAAATTGATGTTCGCATATTTCTACAACAAATGGATGTGATTCTTAATTATGTTATTTATGGAAATGTCAAGAATTTACCAAATAAGAAGAGTTTCTCATCACCCAAGTTTCAATTGGACAGAAACTTTGAATCATGCAACTTGGTTGCAAGATGAATGAGAAATTTCATATTTGGAAATTAGACTAATTCGTTGACAAAGTGTCAAGTGAAGAACTAGGAGATCGAGTACAAAAAGTTGTGTGTTGATCAAGTCCACCACAAGAGTAACAAATATATTCGTCATGATTTACTAAAGGTTTAGTAAATATGATTATACTTATAAGAGTAAGTGTAATTCTAAATTGATTGAAAGAGTTTAAATCAATAGCAAAATGAATAAGAAGAATCAAGTAGGCAGAAAGATAAAAGTTTCTCTATTCTAAGAAGAAGGGAGAGTACCTTTTATTATGTTTTATGATAGGTCTTAATGATTAAGAACCATATCTCAATTGATCCTCTAAGGGAGTCTTAGTACAATTGTATGTCTGAGAAGAGAAATCAAGAATTGAAGAAATGGTTAAATCAAGAAGTCAATCATACTTCGTTCCAAAACAAGTCTTAAAGTTAAGATTGTGACATTGAGTGACAAGTCTTAAGAAGGTTTATAACATTCATCAAATGTAGAATTTGGAAAAAGGTTTTCTTATTCTTGCACAATTGAAATTGGAAAGTTGTGATGTCTTGGATAAGACAAAGACCAACTAGGAACAATTTATGAAGTGTTTTGTCTTGATAAAAGCTACACTAACTCTTGAATATTTGTTTGTCAAGAAATGCTTATTGACAAGAGAATCTTATATGTCAAGGAGTCAGTGGGAGTCTTAATGGTCTTGAAAGGTTTCAAGAATAAATCAAAATAAACCTTATCGAACATCACTAGCACACAACTTGAGGTTTACAACCTATCGTGCTGACCTTATCTTGTTTTCTGTACCGTTCCAATTGAGTTAAATTTGCATGTGAGCCCTATGAGTTCTCATTTGAATGCATAAAAGGCAAGGACCTTGATCAATGAAAAGTACATTGATAGGAAAGGGTGAGCTGCTTAACTACTTGGAAGACATGGTGGGCAGTCGTGTTACCATAATGCAAGAAATGAAGATTGAGAAGGCTCGGTCCATATGAGTTTGAATTTGTCATAAACTTTGGTTTTAACAAATTCACATGGATAGGAACACATACACCATTAAAATCGAAGTGTCATAAGATTTCCTCCTTCATTAAAATGACTGTGAGGAAATGCTTTCAACAAGGAAGATTTTAAGAAGATAGTGATTGTGAAATTGTATTCTCGAATTCAATTATGGTTACGGTATCCCTTTCCATGATTCGAATTGTGAGATTTGGCAATTAGTCTGAATTGTTTAAGACACACATATGAGCTATCTAAGGCAAAGGTGTATAAGTTTAAGAAGCCTTGATAAAAGATTATCAAAGCATTGGGTATTAGAAATATGAACTTAAAGAAATTCAATAGGCATTGTTTTTCTGAAAGTTAAGTTGTTTCTGAATACGTGTCAAAGCTAGCGGGAGCATAAGTGTTATGTTTACAATAATCATCGTAATAGTGGGAGCATAAGTTTTATGATTGCATGATTATTAAGGCAAGTATTGCAAGTTAGCAATATTAATTATAGAAAACAAGAGTCATACTTTGCAAAGTTGCAAGGGTTGAATAGTTGTTTTTCTATAATTAAGGGAGAGAATATTATGCTTCATTTCAAAACTAAAGGCTTAGGTTATGGAATGTTAATAAACTTATTCAAGGATACATAGTGAGTTCTTAAATTTCGATTATGATTACGGCATTCCTCTTCATAGTTCGAATTGTGAGAACGTAGCACATAAAATATTATGGCAGAAGATTGATAAAGTATCAAATCTTTATGTAAGACATTATGCATCGTGTACCATACGCTTCGGGTATAGGATCGATTGCAAATGCTATAATATTTGACCATTCTAAAGTTTTCAAATGTCTAGCGCATTTAGAGGGAAAAAGGACAAGAATCAGCTTTGACTAAGATAATTAAACAACTATCAAAGGACGATCCAAAGTTCGTTGAGGATTAGTTGCTTGTGAGTAGTTGGAAGTATGATATTGGATGGACCATATCGACATTATTATGAATAGATAAGATTCTATTAGGAATGAGTTGTCATATGGAAAATATGGAAATGTTTCCATATTGGGAGTTGGGCATTAAGAATCTATGTCTAGATTAGAAACTTTTATGCAAAAGGATGTTCAAAGGAATCTACTTTGAGTGAAAGACATCACATCTATGGAATTGTCTTGTAACAATTTCCGATAGAGAGCTTTGTAATTCATTGGCAATAGTCATTGTGACCTTAAGTGCAGTGACATTACAAAAGGATCATTGCATAAAATGTTAGAATCTAACATATTCTATAAGTGGCAAGAATTTGATATTCTTTCACTTGTGAAAAAGGATTAGGAGTTGTGAAATGAGTATGATTGGAAATGTGTTCATTTGATCTATTTCACAAAGTAAGAACCATAGGTAAACATTGTGTGCATGCTAAGAGCATGGGACAAGTATTGTAATAATTCAAGTAAGAAGTTGATTACCCGAAACAACAAATAATGAGTAATCGGTATGGTGATAAATAAAAGGTGTTTTATTTATACTCAAAGGTTTGAGGCCATATGAGATTAGTATTATTCTTGTGTTTCACTTTGCATGTTTTGACTTCATGAATAATTTAATTGGTTCAGAACAGTCAAATTATTCGAACGGGCCACAGTCGTTCATATGTTGGAAGTAGGTATGAATGAAGACTGTCGTGAATTGGTGTGTGAATTATCTAAAGAGTATTAGATATAAGAAAATGTTTGCTGCAACGTTCATGAGTGCTTATGAATATGATTTGAGCATTGGATTAAACCCACGCTCACTTGGATCACTTCATGAATTGTATCACGAGTGATTGGTGAGACGATAACATCTTATATTCTTGAAACCAAGATGTGTGAGTTGTATCTTGCGAATCGGTTGCATATTGATAATATGTAAACGCACTGATAACTTGGTGTTATAAAACATATTGTTGTGTGTGATTCGGTAAGTGAGTGCAAGCAAGCATTGAATCAAATTTTATCCGTTCCTTTTATCCAAAGTAGGATAAAAGTGATATTTTTGGGCCCCTTGATGATTTAGTGATGGCATCTAAGAGCTTGGCCAAGCCGGGACTAAATTGATGTGTTCAATTGTAGTCTGTTGTCAGTCATCATAAATCAGAAATCGGGAAACAATATAGAGAGAATGATTGTATTTCATGTCTCATATCTATACGATATCTAGAATGGAGGAATATATGATCCCTTATCTAAAGGACACGCGTATCTGATAAGATCAGAGTTGACAGCGGCTTTGGAAAGCTACGATTGCAGATCAGGATCTGAAGTCATATGCAGAATAGTTATTAGACTTACCCAAGTGGGAGACTGTTAGATTAGTGTCTAAGTCCATAACTATTTTGGTATATACTTGACCCGATGGTGCATGGTCCTTTTAGGTTGCCTTCACCAAAGCAACTTGATAGGATGAATTATGGAGAGAGAGGATTAATTATGATTTATTAATATATTATGAGAATAATATATTAAAGGAGAAATCATATTGTTTAATTAATATTAGTCAATAATTAATTAAGAATTAATGGCTAAAAGAGATTAATTAAACTTAATGGATTGGAATTGTAATTATAAGATAGTTGCAATTGGGCTATGGATTACCTTATAATATAAGGTTGGACGAATTCTATGGGGAAACCCATTAGAAATCGTCCAAGGCTTATTAAGGAAGGAGTCCATGGGTTGCTTAGGGCTTAAGCATCCAAATTAGGGTTTCCTTGTTAGATAACCCTAATAACCTCACTATTTAAGGACGCCTTGGGCACCAAAAACGTGGGCAACTGAATCCTTAGGGTTTCTACACGTTTTTGGGTGTCTCTTCTCTTCTCTTCTTCATCCTCTTGCTCTTGGTGTTTGTGAACCATTAGAGGAGTGACATTTGTGACTCTAAGCTTTCTAAAGTCATTACAAGGAGGATTTGAGATTGTTATTGCTACATAACAATCAAGGTAATATCTTAAACCCATTCTTAAGTTAATTAGATTAATTGTATGCTAGATCTAGGGTTTAAAGTCTTGGATGAATTGCATGTACAATAGAGAAACCTAGATCCAAGCATTAGGGTTTGCATGAGCACATAGGATGTTCTTATGGCTAAAACCCATCAGGTTGAAGATAGCCTTGGACTCGGCGAGTCTGTTCGTGAGGTCCTAACCTTTTCTGGTTAAGCTGTGAATCGGTGAGTCAAGGGATGACTCAGTGAGTTGAGCACGGTTAGACTCAGAGTTGGGGAACTCGGCAAGTCTTGGGGCGACTCGACGAGTTGAGTCGTGTTATGGGAGTTTCAGAGCATGGGGACTCGACGAGTCAGCGGGTTGACTCGGCGAGTAGAGTCAGTCGGGAGGGTTGACTTTGACTGAGGACTTTGACTTTGACCAAGAGTTGACATGTTGACTTCCAGGGGTATTTTGGTAATTATGGGTATTTATTGAGTTCAGTCTTTTGGTATTGATTAGTGGTGGAGTTCGTGTCGGAGGTTAGAGCAGCGTGATCTTATCCTTTTCAGTCAGCAGTTGCGAGGTGAGTTATCCTCACTATATCAACAGGGTCTAAGGCACCAAGGCCGACCCTTTATCGGATTGTAATTCGGGTGTTGTTGTTATGTTATTGCTTTGCTATGTTTACATCCTGACAGTTAGGATGGTATATGTTAGAGACCATGTTAAGGTCGGTATCCTGGTATATAGGATGATGCTATGCTAGTGACCGGTTAGGTCGGTATCCTGGTTAGGATGATGTTATGTTATGTGATCTGCTAAGATCGATTTGGTTGGATGCGTATTGTTATATGATTGTATATTTATGTACACATGGTTGTTGGGCTGGAGTTGGGTTGAGGCGGGTCCTGCTTTGTGTTGTAGGCCAACATACCCAGGGCGGACCGGTTATCCCGCAGGCCGAGCGAGCGGTCCGGATAGGCTGTAGGCCCCACGAGGGCGGACCAGGCGTACCAAGGCTCGGAGAGTGGACCAGGACGACTGAAGGCCCGGTGCGGGCGGACCAATCACACTGTAGACTCAGAGAGTGGACCAGGTGGATTGAAGGCCCGGTGCGGGCGGATCAATCACGCTGTAGACTCGATGTATATGGCTAGACTCGGAGGGTAGACCAGGTGGACTTTAGGCAAGTGCAGCGGACCAGTCACACAGTAGACCCGAAGTGTATGGCTGTTCTGTATCGATTATATGATATGGTAATGTTTGTATGGCGTTGGTATTTTGGGGGTATCTCACTAAGCTTTCGGGCTTACAGTCGTGGTTTAAATGTTTCAGGTACTTCAGGAGACCGTGGCAAGGCAAAGGCATGATCGTACCGCTCCTCGAGTTTTTATGTGTTTACGATGTGGTTTCTGGGAAATACTCTGATAATAAATGTATTGAAAAGCTTTTTGTAATAACTTTATGAAATTGGGTTGTTTTTGAAAAGTTTAAATTGGTTGGAATTTTTAGAGTGTTACAGAAGATCAATTTAGAGACTTTTTACTCACAAAGGTCCAGAAATATGGATGCAAGATTGGATCTATGTTGGAGCAAGGAATCTAAGCACCAAAACCACATTCTTAAATTCAAGAATGCACCAAAGGCTTCAAAACTCGGCAAGAAATGGAGAAAAAACAATATGGAGACTAGGGTTTCATGATTATGGTTCTATGGAAGTGATGGGGGCTGCAAAGGACCAAAAACACAAAGTAAATCTCTTTAAATGTGGAATAAAACCCTAAAAACAACATGGACTTGGGTTGCACAGATTTCATGCTGCAATGCCTTATGTGTCGCACTGTGAAATGCTTGATCCAGCAAGGCCCAATTCAGCTTAAGCCAAATCTGCCTTTCAGCTCAAAACTCAACCTTTTTTTTCCAAAGTCTTGTACTCTTAGCCTAAGAACCTCATTCCTTTAAGGTCTAAACTTCATCCTTTAAAGTCTAAGACATTCTCTTTGATCAAGTTAAAGCTTGCCATTCTGAAATAAGAAACATCCTGAAACTGGATGTTACAACAATGATATATATATATATATATATATATATATATATATATATATATATATATATATATTTATATATATATATATAAGAATGTTGTTCACGTGAGTAAATTTAATAATCTAATCTTAAATTTTGTTTCTTACCAAAGTATTGGATAAGTCTTCTTGGCCATATAAACAAGAACCACATTGAATTATTGGTATTTTATAAGTTGTGATTTTGGTCCCTTACTATATTTTAACATTAGAAATTTAGTCCCTTACATGTTTTTTTATAGTTTTCGTTTTATTTAAATTTCTTTTTATTTAAACATTATAAGATTTTATGTTGTTTGGATTGAAACTTTATTTTGAGTTTTTGATTTTTTATGCTCCACTTGATATGGTATAATCGTCACTGTGATATATGTGGACTATTGACATTTGTAAATCACATTTTATATACGAATTCCAAACGAGTTACTCTGTGCATTAAAGCTATGTTTTTGTGTCCGTTACATAATTTCTTTTATAGTTTTCGTTTTATTAATTGCAAACTAGTTCTTCGCCGCAAAACACGATGTGACATAAATACTAGTTTTTAATCAAATACGATTTTTATGAAACAATAAACCGTTCTTTTGATGCTATTACTACAAATAGATTGAGTTCGAAAACTATTTAATAGTAAAATATTGCATGTGAATGTCAACATAATGATTTATATGTGTTTTTTTTTTTAAATTTTAATTTGACTTTATTTTGACGTGCCAACAAACTTAATATGTTAAGCTCAACAACCAAAAACTTTCCAGGGTTATTTACAGAAACTTTCCAAGCTCAATGGGGGTTATTTGTAACTTTTGATAACCTAATGAATTGTTTTGGGGCCAAAATAAATGACTTGGGCCTGGGCTAATATGTTTAAAAGAGAAATTAAATCTCTAGGTTATTAATGTGGAATTTGCAAATGTTGGTGGTTATTTGGCTAACTGACACATGAATTGCTATTGAGGGTTTTCTCGTATATATGATGATAGGCTGCATAAGTTAGTATGGTTTTTGCTCGTGTCATGAACATAAGAGGCTCCAATGATATCCATTGTGGACAACTCAACTAGAGATTCAAGTGGTGGCCTATGACTTGTTTTTTTTTTTTGAACGAAAATTAACGTTTCCATTAAATAAATTTAATTATCATCGTACAACAAGTGAGATGACAAACGGGCAACAAGTTGCGCCGATACGCCTTTTTGTATAGCAAAGCTCAATCTTTTAAAGACTACATTCAATGCATGATCCGTTGTACTCTATTAAGAAGCTCTACCGCATCCGGTGCGATGAAACCAAACGTATCAAACACAAATGGTATGAACACGTGTTGATTTTCCATGCACGATTTTTCATGTTTGTTGACTTTGTCTGTAGCAGCTTTTAAAGCAGTTAGTCCTGCCGTGAAACCCCCCGCACTCAAGCCCACGAGAGGGGATACCCCTGTAAGGTCCACACATGTTTGTTTATCAAATAACAAAGCTCTATTTTATGCAATTATTAGCATGTTTAGCATAGGAGGTTTTAAATCGTGAAGTTTTGTATTTTATTGGGTAGTGTTTGTTATGAACTAATGGAAGAGGGAATAGAATGAACTATTATGTGGAAAAGAAATAAATAGGTTTGTTATAGAGGAATTGAATGGATCATTCCTTAAAAGGTGATTCTTTTTTCTTAAGTGATTTTATTCAGGGGTGTTTTGTTTTATTATTTAAAAAGGTTATTTAATGATATATTATAATTTTAAATTATTTTTACTCATATAATTTTCGGTAATACTAATCTTTTAAAAAGATCAATGCTTCAATTACATTATTCTTTATTTTCCAAACATAACCGGGACTGTTTTTTCTATAACTTCATTTTAAAATTTAGTGGAATGAACTTTTTAAGAAAAAAAAATTGTAAACAATTTATGAAATAATATAAAATTCTTTTTCAAATGTTAACATACGTTTCAAACTAAATTAAATATGTTTATATATTAACATTTACCTTTTTTATAAAATAATATTTTTTAATTTTTTATTTATCATTTTAGTTTTATTTAGTTTTTCTATAAGCATATGACAAAAAACAAATTTTAATGATTTATTTCGTTTTTTCAAATGAAACGAACATAATAATGGAATGTAACAATCTATCATATTACATTGTACATTTTATTATATTGTCTCGTCAATTTTGTTTTTTGGGTGTAAGAGTAAAGAGATTATAACTCTAAGACGAAATGAATTGATATATGAAAAGAATTACTTATGTTCACGATTGTTTTATCACTTTATGGGATAAGGTAATGTTGCGATGAGGCAAAAATGAGTTAAATTAGTTTTTTTTTTTTTTTTAGAAAGTGATATTGTTGTCAATGATAAGAGTAAAATATTATTTGTGAAGGAGTTGAGGTGGTTGGGTTGACAGATAATTTTTTTTGATGGGTTTATACTCAATAGTGAGGGTAACAATATATTTTGATGGGGTTGCCAAGAAACATTTCATAAAAGTTATCATTATGCCATCCATAACGTTTTATGAAACATATGCACACGACACAAACATTAAGGCCATAACGAAATTGTTTAGGTGTTATGTAACCAGCAAGAACAATGCTACAATCAACAACATTGTTGAGTTGTTATGCTATTAGTAAATCCATTTAACATCGTTTTTTAAAAGAAATTCTATATAAATCTATAATTGCATCCATAGTATTAAACCAAAACAAGTTATGGTTTAGGCATATGTTATTAAGGCTATGTTTGGTTTACTAGCCGGAAAGCTGACTGTTAAATAAAAAGCTAGCTGATAAAAATGACGTTTGGTAAAACTAGCTGAAAAGCTAGCTGAAATATATAAAATTACATAAAAGGACATGTGAGAGTATGTGTTTCTATAATTAATTAAGAGGTGTATTTGGAAAATTTTTAAAAAGCTCTTAAAAAGCTAATCTAAGGCTGTGTTTGTCGCGCCACAGCTAGCTTATTTTTCGAGCTTTTTTATGTTGTCGTGTTTGGTAAGCCAAAAAGTAGCTGATAACCAAGCTTATAAGCTAGCTTTTTGAAAAGCTACTTAGACTAGCTTTTTATGAGCTTTTTTAAAATTTTCCAAATACACCCCTTAATTAATTATAGAAACACATATTCTTACATGTCCTTTTATGTAATTTTATATATTTCAGCTAGCTTTTCAGCTAGTTTTACCAAACGTTATTTTTTATCAGCTAGCTTTTTAGCTATCAGCTAGTTTTTTATTTAACAACTAGCTTTTCAGCTATCAGCTAGCTTTTCAGCTAACAACCAGCTTTTCAGCTAGTACGCCAAACATAGCCTAAGTAGCTTTTCAAAAAACTAGCTTATAAGCTACTTTTTGGCTTACCAAACACGACAACATAAAAAAGCTCGAAAAATAAGCTAGCTTATCAGCTAGCTGTGGCGCGCCAAACACAACTTAAGACAAAACATCACCACAACAAGTCATAAGTACTAGAATTTAACCATCAAGTAAAAATGTTTATACATATTGCCAACCAAAAAATGATGGAATTAGGGGTCTCAAAACAATCAGAAAAAGAAAAAATAAATAACCAAATTTCAGTCACTTGGATTACAGATCCATAATCAGATTGCAACTAACTTACACAGAAGGAAAAAAGCAAATGTACCCTTGAAGTCTTTGAAAAACTACTTGTTTGTTGTATGGATGTAGAGAGACCAAATCAGAATTCCTATCTCGTAGTCGTACCTAAGAAGGAGATCAACAACCATCCTTAATATCCCATTGTATGTGAACACTCTAAACACAAACCCTGAACGTTTAAGGTTTCTACGGCTAAACTCGTCGCATCATTAAAGGGGATGTGTCACGTCGACGAGTAGATCCGGGAGATATAGAGAAAAATATGGTAACGATTTTAGATTACTTTCCAGCACCTTCATGGCCAACTATAAACCTTTATTTATAGGGTGAGATTATTTATACAACTGTTCCTTTGTTCTTTGGTATCCATATGAACATAAGAAATGGAAATATGACAATCTCTAATGTTCAAGATTATTTTTCCCGACACAGACTTATGTTGATTGGTGGTTGTCGAGGCCAACAAAATAAATAACCTTAAATCTTTTACACTAAAATAGTGTATAGTGGTAAAGGGATCGTATCCACGAAGATTGGTTCAATTTGTTACTCCTATGAAAATCTTGTTGTACAAACACTTGTAAAACTACAATAAAAATAAAATTGGGGGATTTTGATCTTTTGAGATGTTTAAAAGAAAACTAGAATTGCACTAAGATTTAAAAACACAAATCAACAAAAGAAAAGTTTGATGTAAAATCAATAAAAGAAAGATAGTTGACTTTGGACTTTCATCACTTGAACATTTGGTTAAATAATCATGACAATACCAAGGTGCAATACTTGTGTTTAAAATCTAACTTGGCTATAGCAATTTATAAGCATAACTTGCCTCAACTCTTCTTTTGTATTAAAATGACTAGAGAAGCTTATATCACATTTCCTAAATCAAAGTCACAAAACTAATGAAGCATGTAATTTTGTGAAAATCAATTAGCATTAGGTTTTAAGAGTCACCAAATCCAAAGAGTAATCTATTGCTTTCATTACCACTATGGAGAAAATATTTTCTTAGTCTAAATGAAATGAAAACAAACATTTAAACTAATTGTTGCTTGTTAAATTGAAGACCCGTTACTTAGCCAAGAATTTAACCAACAAAAATAACATTCACATATCAATATTCATGACTAGAGATATATAAACATGAAGGAAGTTTTTATAGAAAATATAATCATAGATATTCAACACAAGTTCATGGAGTTCTTCAAAATAACCAAAACATTCAAGCAATTACATCCAAGTCAACTAATGATAAATCTAGCCTAGCATGGTTAAGATTAAACAAAAACAAGAGAGATTAGAGATACCAAACATTGTTCAAGATGAAAGATGAAAGAAATCCACAAATCTTCTAATATTCTAAGAGAGTAAAAAATGGGTGTTCCTCCAAGTCTCATAATGAAAAATCCTCTCAAAACTTCAGTAAAAGTGGTCAAAAATCGGATCCAAAAGTTGCCCAAAAGTATTCCACCAACTTTCCCCAAATAGAGGCAAAAGTCTAAAATTCAGATTCTTCACAGTGCGATCCACGAACCGCGTGGATTCTGCTGAATGGGCTTTTTGGCCCATTTGATTGGCCTTCTAGATTACTCTTCTGATCCATTGTCCAGCCCATTTGTGCAAGTTCTTGATAGCACAATTATCCCTCCAAACTCTTCCAAGATGCTCCAATGCTCCTTTAATCTTCTATAGCTCGAATTCTCATCGTCCCGCCCGAAATTTAAGTCTGACGCGCTTATTGCTTATATTGACACCAAGACGAATTGCACCACTTCAAGTCCATGAACAAATTGCAAGCCTCCAATACTCCCGCACTCCTTCCAAAACCTCCAATGACAAATAGTCTTCGATAAATCCTGCAAATAAGCTCAAAAGACTGGAAAGCACCCGGTAAAGGAGAAATGTAACACCTAAAAAATTCAACCAATTTAAACTTTTTATACATGTCAAGTTCATCAAAACATTACAACTTTGTTTTCAAAATATTGGTTATCATAGTTTTTCCCAGAAACATAAATATAATTGGAGGAGCAGTACTATCACGCATTCGCCTTGTCGCGATCCTCTGATGTACCTGAAACAACAAACTGAAACTGTAAGCCCGAAAGGTTAGTGAGTTACTCCCAAAATACCGATACACATACAGTCCACATGGCAATATCAACATTAGCATATCATATCAATAAAACAGAACAGCATGCACTGGGCCCACAACTTTACAAGTTGGATTACCCCCTAGGCCCTCAGTACGAGTCTGGAATGCCTGCCGGGCCCTCAGCTCGTATCTGGAATGCCATCGAGCCCTCAGTACGAGTCTGGAATGCCTACCGGGCCCTCAACTCGTATATGGAATGCTCCCGAGTCCTCAGTATGAGTCTGGAATGCCTACCGGGCCCTCAGCTCATATCTGTAATACTCTCAGGTTTGTTGGCTACCGCATGGAGCAATACAACCTCAACCCACCCCACATAACATGTCGACATGTAACAGATAAATGCACATATAGGTAATCAATCAATATCACAGGCAGTCCTACAGATCTACCCGACTAGCATATCAACTGGCATACATTACTGACTCAACTTATCAAAACAATAACTACTAGGATATCAAATCCAATGGGCCGGACTTGGTGCCTTAGACCCCTTAGTATAGTGAGGATAAATCACCTCGTAGATGTCAGCTCGGTAAATAATCAAAGTTCTCTTATCACTTGTCAAAGACTCCACCACCTATTACCATAATATGACATGCTCATAAGTCCTTCACCTTATAAGGTGTTCCATAACCCACTAGTCAACCCCTGGTCATAGTCAAAGTCCCCAATCAAAGTCAACAGTCCATGTTGACCTTAACTCGTCGAGTACCCTTGGGTACTCGCCAAGTTCTTTGAAGCACATTCCAACTCGCCAAGTCATCGGGGTGACTCGTCGAGCTCCTTCGAATCTCGATCAACCCTTAAGGCCACCCGTCGAGTTCCCTCCTTGAACTCGACGAACATACATGCAAACGTGTCCTGGTTAAAACTCATCCGACTCGCCGAGTTACTCTTCCAACTCGTCATGTTCACGACCATCTTCATGTGACTCGCCGAGTCAACTGTGCGACTCGACGAGTCCATTCAGTCATTTTATCATGCAGACAACTTTTAAGCCATGGCAAGGCCCCAAATTGTAGATCAAACCTCCTTAGGCCTGTTTATCATGTAAAGTTGCAAACTTTACGTGCATGCAAGGCTCTAATGTCTTAAAAGTCCAAACTATGCTTGAAATGGGGTTTTACACATAGGGAGGGGCTTAAACTTGCCAAAATTAATAACTTTATGGTCCCTTAATCCTCAGAGAGTTCAGATCTGAAGTTACAACTTCAGATCTTGGCTCATACTCTAGAAAATGAGTTTATAACCTAACCAAGAACCCTAATCTCCAACCAAGGAGGTCTAGAACAAAATAGAAGGAGGATAACAACTTGATACCTTCCCTAGAGATGACAAATGGAGTAGGTTCGGATCTCCCCTAAGCTCCTTGCTTCAAACCACTTGCTTCCAGGGGCGGACGCAGGATTTAATAGTAGGGGTTGCACGGGAAGATTAGGGGTTGCACGATATTAGAAAAAATAATTTTTTTTCCCACTGCAGCCGGAAAATTTAGGGGTTGCCGGTGCCACCCCGGAACCCCCTAAATCCGCCACTGCTTGCTTCCCAAGCTCTTTTCACCAAAATCCCCTTCCAAGGCTTCAAACACACAAAGCACACACACACACGTGTATTAGGGTTTGATAAGAGACTGCAAAGAGGCTGAAAGAGGTTTGTGTTCCCTTAAATAGGGTGCACAACCCCGGGATTTAGGGTTTCAGCTGCCAGCTCCTACTCGTCGAGTCCCAATATGGACTCGTCGAGTAGGTCACTTAACCCGCGATCCTTCCCACTGCTACTCAACGAGTAGATCAACCGACTCGTCGAGTAGGGCTTAACCTAATAACTCATATTTAGACAATACCTGAGAATCGGGGCGTTACAAGAAAAATAACAAAAAGAGAAAATATGCATGAAGATTAATTAAAATGAGATGGAATGTGCTAAAATAAATTATAAAAAGAAGTAAATAAAATGAAACTATCATTAACCATAAAATACTAAACCATTTATCCATTATCAATTTAGTCTAAGCACAACAATGAATTTGATGTCAACACCAAATCATTGAACATCCCATGGATATCACTTGTCGTGTTAGGGAGGAAAGAACAAATAAACTTTGACTGTTTATACCCCGTCTACACATCATGTCATACATAAATATTCCCTTTATGGCTACTAGTTACAGACAACGTTAGAGAAAACCAAGACACCACAGACGACATAACTAAAGCCTCATACATCTTCGTTTAAAGAATATATTATATTATCATCTTTGAATCACTCGTGACAGATTCCATGAAGTGATATCTAAGTGCGGGTTACTTCAATACTTAATTTCCATTAAGCACTCATGAGTAGTAGTCGCATCTCTATGATATGTTCATCACCATGAATAATCTACCAATACTCCATGACAATCTTAAATCCCTTCCATGCTAATCCTTGTCCACGAAAGGGTCGACTTGGATCATTAACTTGGATGTTAAATCAACCATCCAAAAACCACGTGCCCTCGACCCAAAGTTACACTTGAGTTATAGTGAGTATCACATCACCTCAACTATAATTTAATCGACGCGTAGGTTATCGACACTTCAACACGCCGACATTTAAAGCGTGATTTACTAACATAGGATAAGATAAATGATATTATCATAATTAGACCATAAAAAATCCTCATAAAACAAAATGGAACATGAATTTTGAATTCCATAAAAGTCAGGGTTAAGAAACCCCAAAACACCACCAAATCTCAAATCACACATCTATGGATAGAGTTGTTGTTTGAGTGACGTTATAAGAAAATAATCATTTATAAAAACTTAATCAATCACTATATTTAACCATAAAATTCAAAATTTGGAGTATCAGGTAAAACCTTATACATAAGAGATGAAAAACTAGAGAATAATTATACCTTCAAAATTTAGAAGTAGAAATTGTTGGGAGAATAAATAGATTTTCGACAACTTCCACACCAAAGCTTCAGTCCGCCATCTGAGTGGTAAAATCGCCACTTTCAAAGTTCCACATACCCTCTTGAATTGTTTGAATGAATAAGAAGAAGATGGAAGTGAATAGCTAGGTGATATTTTTGTAAATTTACACAGTAACCCTACAAGTTTCTTATTTCTCATATTGACCACTATTTGACTAAAGATATTACTAGCAACCTTATATTTACATAAACAATCTTTCCCAACCATTTTAATAACATGCCAAGTCCTACAAGGGTCAATACTAGGCAAATCTTAACTTTCACAAATTGATGATGTTGGTCCATCCAACATAATTTCTCACCTTTAACTTTTAATTTTCTTTCTAATAATATTTGAAGTGTCAAAATCTAAAATATTATCTATTTGTTATTAATTTCATTATTTATTTACTTATTTAAATTTATTTTCTCAAAATTTTATTTTCACCAAAAATCTAGCCCTAAAACATGAATATTACTGTTTTTAGATACTAGTACTAACAAAAAGATATGTGTTTTGATGATTTAATAGTATTCCAAAGAAGTAGAAGGCATGAGCTACTACCATGACCATATGTGTTTGGGATGACATATATGTGACCATTAATGAAATTATCAATTATTAAGTGTCCATGCTTTACTTGACACTGTTAACACATTGTCATCCACCCTTATGTTAAGCATTTGACATGTTAGTGTTAATTTTGGGACTTATGTATGTCTGAGCTTGTCTACTGACATGGATTTTAATATAGGCATACTTAGAGATATTTTGGTTATCCAGTATGAGATTATTAACAAATCATTCTATTACAACGTTATTCTTTTTAGAAAAATCTAGTCTAATAAATAAAAATTAATTTTGTTACTTGTCATCATCTTATGTATTATGTCACATGTCATTTTGTGGTAAATTTATATTAAATTATATCCATGTGTCATTTCATGGATTTTTTTTATTTTGTTAAATTTCATTTAATATTGAAATATAATAATAAATGCATATCCAATTCATTCATGCAATTTTCCTTATAATTTCTAAATTTCTAAATTGAATCCAATTATTTTAATTGTTTATGTGTTTAAATTTATAAGATAAATAAACACTTTAATTTTAATAAGTAAATATTTTTCTTTTTATTTTATTGTAAATTTAAATTTTCTAAATTGTTAGATCTTCATGTTTGTTTGTTTGTTTGTTTTGTTGTTTTGTTTTTTTATTTTTTCGAATAAACTAATTTAATACATGAGTCTCACAATTAGTTAAATATCCTGCTACAATTTCCTTCTATTTATCCTCCTACCAATATTAAATGATGACAATTGGATGAAAATCTACTCTAATAAATTAAAATTCATTTTGCCACTTGTCATCCTCTAATGCATTATGTCATATGTCATTTTGTGGTAAATTTATATAAAATTATATCCACCCATGTATCATTTAAAAGAAAAAATAAATATGAAATTCTAAACATTTAAAAGTTTGAAAGAAAAATATTGAATTATTATAAGTTTTTTTTTTAATTTAAACAAATAATTTAGATAAATAAAAAAAGGAAACTAATAAGGTTTTAATTTAGAAATTTTAAAATTAAAAGGAAAATCAATTAATGAAATTGATATGTATTTATTATTACATTTAAATATTATGCGGGATATGATAAAATGAAAAAAACCACAAAATGCCATGTGGAAAAATTTTAATTGATAACTACAAAATTCTCTCTCGTACTTGTTCCTTAAGGTGACCAACTCTTCCCTCTTTGACATGGTGGTTGAGTAGGTGACCGGTTGGGCGTCTTCTTTCTCGGGATAGGTAGCCTTTGAAGAGTCCGACAAATTTATCGCTTGTGGCTCTTGTGGTTGGTCTACCACTGGAGTTAGTTTCTCAATGGTAGTGGGTGACTCAACCTCTCCTTCGTTAACCCCTATTACTTCCTTTATAGTTTCATTGACAACATTCTTAATTTCTTCTTCCTCTTTGACAACTTCTTCCACTTCTACTTCTTCTTCCTCTTCTTCATATAACACTCTTGGGGCATCAAAAGTTTTCTCATCTTTAAATGGAATGCAACATGCGTTAAGACATGGGCTCTCTTCGGATGGTAATTTGTATTGAGATTCCACTATACTCAATGATTGAGAAATTTGTGTTATTTGTTGCTCTAAGCTTTTGAGGCTAGCTTGAGTTGTTTCCTGGAAAATTTGGGTAGAAGTGGTAATGCTTTTCACAATGTCCTCTAAGGACATGCTTGGCGTTTCAGTTTGTTGAGGAGGGTAAGGATAGGGTTCTTGGAACAGTGGAGTTGGTTGGTATTGGTTATTTCCCCATGTTTGGTATGGGTTTTGGTAATGGTTATTTCCCCAAACTTGGTTGTTATCCCACCATTGATCATGTTGAGGCTGATCATAACTCCATTGGTTTGACCGGTAGTAGCTTCCCTTATCTTGCACTTCTTCCTATTCTCCTTGTAAATATGGACACATGTCGGAATGATGTCCATTTTGGGCACAAAAATCGCAAAGAAGAGGTGTGGGTTGCACACTTTGGTCACTTTCAATCATCATAACTAACTGAGCTAGCTCAGAAAGTTGGTCTTCGGTGCAAGTAGTATTCATTTCCGAACCATACTCTTTTTTTTTTTTAATTTCTGGATTTTAAATTAGAGTACCTGCACAATGAGATCTAGGCATAGAGAAACAAACTGATTAAATCAAAACCAATCCCCGAAAACGGCGCCAAAAATTTGGTGGTTGTCGAGGCCAACACAAATAATAACCCTAAATATTACACACTAAAATAGTGTATAGTGGTAAAGGGATCGAATCCACGTAGATTGGTTCAATTTATAACTCTATGAAAAATCTCTTTGTAAAAATACTTGTAAAATGACAATAAAAATAAAATGGGGGTTTTGGTGTTTTGAAATACTTGAAACAAACTAGAATTAACTATGATTTAAATAGACAAATGCAACAAAAATAAGAGTTTGATGTAAAATCAATAAGGGAGAGATGGTTGACTTAAAGTTTCCTCACTTTGACTTTTGATGAACATATCATTAGAATCCAATGGTGCAATACTTTGATTTAAATCCTTAATTTGGCTATAGTAATCCAAGGAGCTTGAGATTACCTAGACTTTTCTTAATTGTTGAAATGGCTAGAGAAGCTCATAACAATTTCCTTAGTCAAAGTCACTAATTCCAAATAGCATGTAATTAGTGAAAGTCAACTAGCATTAAGAACCAAAAAGTCACCAAATCCAAGAGGGGTCAAATGCTTTCACCACCATGTTGGAGGAAATGTTTTTATGATTGTGTGAAGCAAAAACAACACAAAAATCATTTGTTGCTTGCTAATTTGAGGATCCTTTACTTAATCAAGAAATTAGCCAACTAATCACCAGAAACACATTTAAACTCATGAACTAAAACATACAAGTAGTGATAAGATGTTAAAACACAAAACATTCCCATAAAGATTTAAGAACATGTTCATGGATTCTTCAACATTCAACAAAAGTTCAAAGGATTAACCAAAAGTCAACCAAGATTAGTTTAGCCAAGCATGGCTAAACCCAAAGAAACAAAGTTAGAGAAGATTATACCAAACATTAAGCAAGAATCAAGAGGTAAAAATATGATGTTCTTCAAGTGTTCTTGGCCTTCAAAAGTCTTCAAAACTCCAAAGAGAATCTCCAAAAATCGGATGTCCAAGAGTCTCCAAAAGATAGGCACCAACCTTCCCCATATAGCTCAAAACATGAATTCCCGGAAATGCCCCTGCAGGGGGTTGCGCGACCCGCGTGCTGTTGCACGGGTGGTCCCTGGATGTAGCATCTTTGAGGTTTGGGCCTCCATAGCTTAGCCCACTTGGCCTAGTTCGAGTCCAATCAGCTCCTAGCCCATTTTTCTTCAAGTTTTCTTCATTTTAAGCCCAATTTTACTTCTCCAAATCCTCCAAAGCTCGTGAACTCGCCCGGTTAATAATCTACACATGCTTGAATATTCCCCCGCATCTTGCAAATTTAAAGTTTATTTCTCTCCCGGCCTTCAAATAATCATCAAGATCACTCCATGCATTATCTCTACAATCACCAAGCCTAACATCCTTTTTGTCTACCAAATCCCATCGTTTCCCATACGTCCCGAACATTCCCGCTCCACTAGTCTCCATGAAATCTGCAATAAAGCTCACGAAACTAGAAAGTGTCCGAAATAGTCATAAAATAACAAAAAGGAAAATACGCATGAAAATTAACTAGATTATGGATGAAATATGCTAAAATAAACTATAAAAAGAAGTAAATAAAATGAAACTATCAGACATGTGTCAAAAAAAAAATTCATTTATTAGAGTAGATGTGTCATTTCATTGTTTTTTTTTCATTTTATTAAATTTCATATAATATTTAAATATAATAAATATAATAATAAATGCATATCTAGTTCATTAATGCAACTTTCCTTATAATTTCTAAATTTCTAAATTGAATCCAATTATTTTAATTGTTTATGTATTTAAATTATTAGTTTAAATTTATAAGATAAATAAACACTTTAATTTTAATAATTAAATATTTTCATTTTATTTTCTTATGAATTCAAAATTTCTAAATTGTTATATCTTCATTTTTGTTTGTTTTTTTTAATAACCTCATGTAATACATGAGTCTCACAATTAGTTAAATATCCTCCTATAAGTTCCTCATATTTATCCTTCTACCAATATTAAATAATGACAAGTGGATGAAAATCTACTCTAATAAATAAAAATTAATTTTGCCACTTGTCATCCTCTTATGCATTATGTCACATGTCATTTTGTGGTAACTTTATATAAAATTATATCTATTAGGTGTAAAACCCATGTATTACATGAGTTCATTTAAAAGGAAAAATTAAATATGAAATTCTAAACATTTAAAAGTTTGAAAGAAAAATATTGAATTATTAAAATTATCGTATTTTTTTTAAATTTAAACAAATAATTCAGATAACTAAACAAAGTAAACTAATAAGGTTTTAATTTAAAATTTTTAAAATTAAAAGGAAAATCAATTAATGAGATTGATATGCATTGATTATTACATTTAAATATTAAGTGGAATATGATAAAATGAAAAAAACCACAAAATGCCTTGTCGAAAAAATTTAATTGAAAATAGCCACAAAATGACATGTGGTCAAATCAATAAGAATATAACATGTGTCAAAAATATTTTCATTTATTAGAGTAGAAGGTGTAAAACTCATATATTACATGAGTTCATTTAAAAGAAAAATTAAATATGAAATTCTAAACATTTAAAAGTTTGAAAGAAAAATATTGAATTATTAAAATTTTCATGTTTTTTGTAAACTTAAACAAATAATTTAGATAAATAAACAAAGGAAACTAATAAGGTTTTAATTTAGAAAATTTAAAATTAAAAGGAAAATCAATTAATGAAATTGATATGCATTTATTATTACATTTAAATATTATGTGGAATATTTTAAAATGAAAAAATGATATGTGGAAAAACTTTAATTGAAAATAACCACAAAATGACATGCGGCCAAATCAATGAGAGTGTGACATGTGTCAAAAAGATTTTCATTTATTAGAGTAGATGTGTCATTTCATGGTTTTGTTTTCATTATATTAAATTTCATGTAATATTTAAATATAATAAATGCATATCTAATTCATTAAATCAAATTTCCTTATAATTTCTAAATTTCTAAACTGATTCCAATTATTTTAATTGTTTACGTATTTAAATTATCACTTTAAATTTATAAGATAAATAAACAATTTAATTTTAATAATTAAATATTTTTCTTCATATTTTCTCCTAAATTCAAAATTTCTAAATTGTTAGATCTTCATGTTTGTTTGTTTGTTTTTGTTTTTGTTTTTTTGACTAAACTCATGTATTACATGAGTCTCACAATTAGTTAAATATCCTCGTATAGTTTCCTCCTATTTATCCTCCTACCAATATTAAATGATGACAAGTGGATGAAAATCTACTCTAATAAATAAAAATTAATTTTGATATTTGTCGTCTTCTTATGCATTATGTCACATGTCATTTTGTGGTAAATTTATATAAAATTATATCCACTAGGTGTAAAACCCATGTATTACACGAGTTCATTTAAAAGAAAATTTAAATATGAAATTCTAAACATTTAAAAGTTTGAAAGAAACATATTGAATTATTGAAATTATCATGTTTTTTTTTAAGATTTAAACAAATGATTTAGATAAATAAACAAATGAAACTAATAAGGTTTTAATTTAGAAAATTTAAAATTAAAAGGAAAATCAATTAATGAAATTGGTATGTATTTATTATTACGTTTAAATATTATGTGGAACATGATAAAATGAAAAAAAAAACACAAAATACCATGTGGAAAAAATTTAAACCACAAAATTACATGTGGTCAAATCAATGAGAGTGTGACATGTGTCAAAAAAATTTCATTTATTAGAGTAGATGTGTCATTTCATGTTTTTTTTCATTTTATTAAATTTCATATACTATTTAAATATAATAAATGTAATAATAAATGCATATCCAATTCATTAATGTAACTTTCCTTATAATTTCTAAATTTTTAAATTGAATCCAATTACTAATTGTTTGTGTATTTGAATTATTAGTTTAAATTTATAAGATAATTAAACACTTTAATTTTAATAATTAAATATTTTTCTTTTTATTTTCTTATAAATTCAAAATTTCTAAATTGTTAGATATTCATGTTTGTTTGTTTGTTTTAGTAACCTCATGGAATACATGAGTCTCACAATTAGTTAAATATAGTCCTACAATTTCCTCCTATTTATCCTCCTACCAATATTAAATGATCACAAGTGGATGAAAATTTACTCTAATAAATAAAAATTAATTTTGCCACTTGTCATTCTCTTATGCATTATGTCACATGTTATTTTATGGTAAATTTATATAAAATTATATCCACTAGGTGTAAAACCCATGTATTACATGGGTTCATTTAAAAGAAAAATTAAATATGAAATTCTAAACAATTAAAAGTCTGAAAGAAAAATATTGAATTATTATAATTATCATGTTTTTTTTTTTAATTTAAACAAATAATTTAGATAAACAAACAAAGGAAACTAATAAGGTTCTAATTTAGGAATTTTAAAATTAAAAGGAAAATCAATTAATGAAATTGATATGTATTTATTATTACATTTAAATATTATGCGGGATATGATAAAATGAAAAAAAAAACACAAAATGCCATGTGGTATAATTGAAAATAACCACAAAATGACATGTGGCCAAATCAATGTGAGTGTGACATGTGTCAAAAAGATTTTCATTTATTAGAGTAGATGTGTCATTTCATGGTTTTGTTTTCATTTTATTAAATTTCATATAGTATTTAAATATAATAAATGTAATAATAAATGCTTATCCAATTCATTAATGCAACTTTCCTTATAATTTCTAAAATTTTAAATTGAATCCAATTATTTTAACTGTTTATGTATTTAAATTACTAGTTTAAATTTATAAGATAAATAAACACTTTAATTTTAATATATATATATATATATATAAATTTAAAATTTCTAAATTGTTAGATCTTCATGTTTGTTTGTTTTTTTATAAATAAACTCATGTAATACATGAATCTCATAATTAGTTAAATATCATCCTACAATTTTCTCTTATTTATCCTCCTACCAATATTAAATGATGACAAAAGGATGAAAGTCTACTATAATAAATGAATGTTTTTTTTTCCACTTATCACACTCTCATTCAATTTGTCAAATGTCATTTTGTGGTTATTTTGAATTAATTTTTTTTCACATATTATTTTATGAGTTTTTTCTATTTTATTAAATTCCACATAATATTATAATGTAATAATTACAATAAATATAGTAATAAATGGATATAATTTTATTAATAAACTTACCTTTTAATTTCAAATTTTCCAAAATTAAAGCTCATTAACTTCTTTTGTTTATTTATTTAAATTTAAAGGATAAAAAATATTTCCATTATAATACTTCATTATTTTTCTTATTTTATTATAAATTTAAAATTCTCAAATATTTTAACCTTATATATATATATATATATATATATATATATATATATATATATATATATATATATATATTAAGTTAACCAATGTAATACATATGTCTCACGACTAGTATTATTAAGGAAAATTAAATATGACACATGTCATCATTTGACATGGGTAGAAAGATGATAGGAGAAAAATATACGAGGATATTTAATTCCCTTTTTTTAATCTACGCGTACAAAAAAGGGAAAACATTTTGTAAATTGAATTCATTTTTCTTGTGATTTAAATGCAAAATGAAATGATAAAACAAAGAACAAACATTCCAACACATGTTAGAACAATCATTTTAGTCATCATATTCATAGCTACATAGCCCTTTTTATATTTTAACAAGTATAATTATTAAAAAACATATCACATGTTACAATATTTCTATCAAACCAACACTATTTGTATCGTTGAAAGAATGATCGTCCATCTATAAATGTAAAAGTACATGGTGTTTGGATACGATGTTCTCATAATTACTACAATAAATTTAAGAACAAGATTAATAATTAAATATTAGTAATTACTAAACAACATAATTTATATCTGCTTTAAAAGTTAATTTTCTTTCTTTGTCGTTACAAAAACGATTGCCCATTTATAATGTAAAAATCAATGTTTCGATAATGGTTCGAAATGGACCTGTGCAATAAGCGGCTCAATTATCACAGGTTCTATTCCAATTTCTAAATCGGATCGAACTGGACAATTTCTTCAAAAACAGGGTTGAACCGATGCGATAGAATCGGTAAAAAACCGTTTGAACTGTTTTATTGGACTTGGATAATTGAATTTTACTTATCCGTTAATACAACTCTTTTTCAAAACAAATTGAGCTTGATCCGATGTAAAATTTATGATTATGTGCTTTTTTTTATGTATTTAGATTGATCTACAGTTTGTTATATGTATTTTTAATATTTGAACTTGCAAATTCATAATCAGTTCATCATTTTTCAACATAAAAAACAACAATATTCTCTAAATGGTGCGTCTAAGTCATATCTAGGCTCAAAAAAAAGATTTGACATTTTTTTTCTTGAAATTTGCATGTATACACAATCAACAATCATATGATCTGCTGATGAACACAATAAGCAATCATATGGACCGCGGATGTACACAATCAGCAACCATATGGACTGCTGATGACTGTTGATTGTACTCATCAGTAGTCATACAAAAAAACCAAAAATAAAACGTCAAATCTTTTTTTAGCCTAGATATGACTAAAGTACCATTTGGAGAAGACTGATGTTTTTGATGTTGAAAAATGATGAACTGATTATGAGTTCATAAGTTCCCACAAATCATATGGTCTAAAAAAACCCCGACTCTTTCTCTCTCTCTCTCTCTCTCTCTAAATATTGAGGCGGAGGATCATTAGGGCCAAGAGCCCCCCCCCCCCCCTAATTGAATTTTTTGTTAGAACTAGTTATAGCCCACTAAATTTTACCCAAATTAAGCCCAAAAAATGTTTGGGCTGCCCCATGCTCTCTGAACCAAAGTCATCGACACTTCTAACGCTCGCTCAGTTGCTCCATCATTTGTTGTTCGCTAGACCACCTATCCTCCTCGGCATCTCCTAATCGGCTATCTTCAATCACTACTGACAGCTCCACCTCTCACTTTTGCACTGGAATCGATCATGTATCTTTAATGTTCTCTTAATTCCTCTTTTCTATCTTCTCCATCAGACCATCATCTCCATTCCCTCAACCCCTATGATTAAGTTTAACTGATTTGTATCTTCAATTCTTGATAATGAATATATAATTATTCTTGCTTTACTCAATTACTTGCTTTAAATAACTGATTTGCTTGTTCTTGGACACACATTGTTAGTTAAATTGTTGGTTCAGTTAACCCATTTGCATGCAAATCCTAATCTCAAAACCCTTAGATTTGTACCGCGAAACTCTACACCAATAAACCCAACAACTTGAAACACTAAACCCATAACTTGTATACAAATCAAGCAAGATGCAATCTTTTAAACCTGTAGGCAAAAACTTTAAAACCACGTATGTAGTATGAGCAACTAGAAAGAGAAAAGAAAAGAAAGAATATAGAATAGAGCGGAAATTATAGCTAGAAAAAGAAAAGAAAATACAGAATAGAGAACAGAAAAGAAAGTGTGACCGCGAGTGAGAGGAGATAGGCAGAAAAAGAAAGCAAGTATGATTTAGGAATAGAGGTTTCAAAAGAAGAAAAAAAGGGTTAGAACATACTCTTGGCTTCATATTGACTGGTCTTATTATTCATTTTTTATGACCAAATACTCTTCTATTTTTCTTGCCTTCCTAATAAACAAATTGATAAAGTTTTTGAGTTGACAAAAATGTTATTATTCTAATAAAAATAAAAGAATTAAAAAAATGGAAGTTTAGATGATTTTTTTGCATATTGGTTTAACTAGAAAGATAAATTATTGAGCACACTGATTAGAAGTTTGTAATTCTTCTTCTTGGTATTTTTGGTGTTTATTTGCTGAAAAAAAATTATAGTTTCGGCCTCCAAATTAAGTTTTCAAGCTCCGCCCTGATATATATATATATATATATATATATATATATATATATATATATATATATATATATATACACACACACACAAGTTTTAGAAACCGGGGTCGGGATCGATAACTGGGGACCGATTCAACTAAAACACCAATTTTTTAAACATTGGAAAAAATACATGGATGTTTGGATATGTGTTCTCAAAATTATTACATCAAATTTAAGAAAAATATTCAAAATGAAAATAATTAAATATTACACAACAAGATAATTCACATTTGTTTTAAAAGTCAAATTTCTTTCTTTTATGTCTTTACTTATTTTTTTTTTAATTTAGTTATTTTAGTCATAAAAACTTCAAAATTTTAAATTATAATAATTTTGATTGAACAATATATATAAGAATTATTAGTATATTTTAGAGCAAAAATAAAGAAATAGCTTAGACAAATTTAGGGTTTACAAATTGCAATTAACCCCATGAATTGGAGACCCTTTTTCTAGTGTGCTTGTGGGGGTATAAAGATTGGGAGAGTCCCATAAACGGCAGATTGTGAGCGTGAGAGAAGAAATCATCCCCTTTCTCTCTCTAAAAAACCTTCTCTATATATGTGGGTTTCGGCCCTCATCTTTGCCTCTTTCGCGTCTGAATTCCGAACAAAAATCGTACTCCCTGAGGTTCTTTTCAAGAAATCCATTACAAAAACCACATAAACTCACACACTTCAGACACAGATTGACACAAGGGATTGAGATTTTAGAGAGAGAAAGTGTTTTTCTGTATGCGATTGTCTCTACTTCATTCAATATACAATGTCCACTTTGTAGCGGACAAGGTAAATTTAATCATATGTATTGGAAGATTCAATTGTAATTAAATCGATCATCACTTCGTCTCTGTCTCTCTCTTTCTCTCTCTCTTGATGTCTGAAAAATCACAATTTTTTGTTTGATTCGTGCTATAAAGCGCCTTTAGAAAGGGGATAGTTCCGGGGGATTTTTTCGTGTTGTGATTTTCACTTTATTCGATTGAAAATTTCAAACTTTGCTATGGGAGCTTTATTTGGATTCTTAGTGAATTAAGATTTAGGGTATTGTGTAATTCCGAGGGTTTTTTTTCTAGTTTTTTGGTCGGATCGATTACTCGAGAGATACATTGAGTTTTTGGAGAATTAGGGTTTCGATCGAGATTTGTGATTGGGGACTCTAACTTGGTCTGTTAGGACCTTCGTCCATTTGAGTGCATTTCTACATCGGTAGTCATGATTTTGAGAAATCTCTGATCTTCTTATCAAGGGCACATATAGTATCGCATAGGCAGTGATCAGAGCTGGATTCACCATGGGGAAGTAGCACTGATGCTTTCGTATCTACAAAACTAGCAAGCAGAAGAATTGCTTTGTTTTTCCTTCAGAAACAATCACTCCGGTTTCCATAGTTTATGCAAATTCTGCACATTCTGTATTTTTTGTGCCTTTCATGTTTGGCTTTACAACTTAAGCATTTCCCTCCTGTTAGATTTTCTAGGTGTAGTAACTAGTAAGGAGCTTTTGATTTGGATTACAATCACTATTGAAGGTATAACTTAAGTTTGGTTATGGGTGGTTTTGCAGTTTGAAACTGCGGGTTTCATGGAAGAAGAACATTGAATCTGGAAATGAGTGCAAGGACATGGTTAATGGAGAGGATAATAGTTGCTGGTTCCTTTCCACTTTGGGACTGCTGTTCTTGAAAGTATTTGAAAAAAAGCTTTTCTTCACCATTATCTCTGATACTTATCATTTGTGTAATTTGTGCAATGTCTCGGTGCTTTCCATTTCCACCACCTGGATATGAAAAGAAACCTACAACAGACGATCTTGACTTGCTGAAGAAGGTAAGTTGACCTATACAATTTTCAAATCTCTTTGAAATTGCTTACATTCTTATCAAAGATTGTTTCCCTTGGTGCCTTCAAGCATGTTGCATCATGTGTTTGTCTGTTAAATGTTAATTCACCTTTTCCATTTGTAAATTTGTTACACAGAGGCTTTTATTATAGATATCATGACTAATGATTATAGAACATATGACCTAGAAATAATATTTTGCCCTAGATGTAAGTAGTAGGGTTAACAGGGTATCCATCATTCATGTTATCATGGTGTTTACATATGGAAATTGCATAACTTTACTTGCGTTCGCGACATTTTTAAATTTACAGTTCATATAAAGACAAATATTCGCTTGTGTTTTAAATGTGTAAGAAATTTTTTGGCTACCTTTTACTATTAAACTTCATAACTTATTTCTTGTCACATGTTTTAGACTTTGATGATGATGATGTCACCACTTGTCGAACATGTCAATTTTCAAAATTTTGTTGTGTTGTAGTTTAGGCTTCCAAATGTTGTTAAGCTTTAACTTTTCCATGAAGTTAACTCATTTGAAGTAATGATGAAGCTTCTTGAAAAACACATGAAGTTAACTTTTTTTTTATCTCAAATTAGAGTAGATATTTTAGTAAAAGTGAGAGCCACGTGTAAATTGGATTTTTTCTTTTGTTCTTTTTAGTGTAATAATGGATTATCATCTTTACTTGTGTCAAAATTTAGGTGTTTTCTCTTCAAATAGGTATATACATTATGGTTCAATTAATGCTTTTATAAAAACATGACGCGTGTTGTTTTATCAAAAAAGATTATTTTGAATGTCGAGAAGTTACGATAATACACAATAAATAAGATATAAAATTTCTTTAAAGGGACTATATATGAATGAATTGCCCTTAGTGATCAATAGTTCAATACCCTTTTGGTTTTTTGGTTAATAAATGGAGAATATTTTCGTTACATGGTGCTCGATATATTCAGTGATGAACAATTACTTTTTGTGGTGTTTCTTGTTTCCATTTAAGGTCAAAGTCAATTCTTTGACTTTTTCAGAACTTGTGTTTTTCAGGAAAAACGCAAAGAGAAGAAGCATAAAAAGGACAAGAAAGACAAAGAGAAAAAAGAAGGGAAAGAAAAAAGGGAAAAAGACAGAAGCGAAAGTAAACATAAAGATAAAAAAGACAAGAAAGATAAACACCGAGACAAAAAGAAGGACAAAGAGAAGGGTAAAACCAGTACCCAAGATGAGGGGTATAATGGGGAAAAGCACAATGAACAAATGCAACAAATTCAAGACAAGAAACACTCTCTTCAATTTCGAAATGGTGAATCCAATAAAGATAGAACAAATTCCTCAGATGACAAGAAACAACAATCAACACAATTCCAGGGGCAAAATGGGGATTTGGCACGAAACAGGGATACAGAGAATATTAAATTTGTGCAGGAATTGGATAGAAGGATTAGAGATGAGGAAAAGGGAAGTGGTAGCCACCAGTTTTTTAATGAAGGTAGAAAAAGTAGTTATAACAACAAAATTGAGATGCAAAATGCAATGGCAAGAAGTAAGATCAATGGTGCTACACCACCACCACCACCACCATCACAACCACCACTACCACCACCTCCACAACCACCTTTGGACCACAAGATTGAGAGGAGATTTGATCAGAAAGAGAAAGTGCAAGAAAGTGATGATAGAAGGGGAGATAAAAGGAAGCACAAAGATAGGGATAAACAAAGGGCAGGAAAGGAAAAAGATAATGAAAAGGAGAAAAAAGAGAAGTCAAAAGAAAAAAATGAAAGAGAGAGGGAGAAGAATAAACATATGAAGAAGAGTGATTCACCAATGGCTACTCTTAATAATTTGTCTTCACATATTCTTGAAAATAGTTTTCATGAAGGAATCTTGAAGAAAAGGAAAGAAATGGAGACAAATGGTGTTTCTCATGGTGAGTTTTCTTTCTTTCTTTCTTTCTTTTGCTCAAAGTTTTGCTCATTTTTTGCTTATTATTTAGTTAAATTACTATTATTACAGAAAACGAGCCCAGGCCCAATAAGATGGCCCGGCCCATTTCGAATATCTCCCCAGAAAACGGAAGGCCCCAAAACCAAAACCCAAGCTCAAGTTTCTTAGATAACCAAAGGGAAAGAGAAAGGTCATCATCTCAAAATAATTTCAAAATGGGTGGTGGAAAAAGTCAAAAAGTCAACGGCATCATACCACCACCTTCCCCACCACTCTCAGCCTCTCTTCCCGCCAAAAAACCACCAATTCCTGCCTTCAATCATCTCCACCACAAACCCTCCCCCATAAAATCGCCTCCACCACCTGTAATTACAAATACAAACCATGTCACCGCCCAGTCACCACCAGTCACCGCCACCAAGCCGCCGCCACCACCTCCTCCAATTCCGATTCCAATTCCAGTTCCTGCAAAACAACCTGTCTCCCGCCCTAAACCACCGCCTGTCGTCAAGGCGGCGGCAGCACCACCACCTCCACCGCCCAAAAAGAAGGCGGAAACAGTCAAACCGCCACACCCCGATACGAAATACTTAAACCAAATACTCACGGTTCCGAAACCGGATGAGTGGGGTGGTGTTGACGACCAAGAATGGCTGTTTAGCACGTCAGCACCACCACCACTGCCGCCACGTGAGGCGGCAACAATGGCGGATGTGCAGGTATGGTCTGAAGCTAAGCACATAGAATCTGTTGATGTTTGTGCTTTGCCGTATGTTATTCCCTACTAATTCATTTTCAATGAGAACACAAAAAGAAAAACAAACAATTTCAATGTGGGAATTCATGATTCCGGAGTCAGTCAGTCAGTCACATTCTTTCTAATTCCATTCGCGGGTGTCATCGGAATCGGAATTGAAGAAAAGAAATGGAAAGTTTTTCCGTGAGGAGTTTGAGTTCATGAGATATATAAACGAAAATGGAAAGGAGAAGAAGAAGATGATGATGATGCATTGGTGGCTTTTCTGCAATGTTTATTGATATTTGCTAAAAATGCTAAAATGCACTTTGATGCTATGCTAACATGAGCGAGAGAGAGAGAGAAAGAGTGAGTGTAAAAGAAAAACTTGTTTTATGGTGTGGTGTGTTGTTACAATTTCACCACAATTTTTGATTTTGTAATATAGAACTATTTACATTATTACATGATGATGAAAAAATGTAAGATAGGTTAGGAGAGGGGTAAGATGGGGAACAAGAAGATATTAAAGAAAAGAGAGGTTGGGGAAATACATTTTGCTTTGCTACTTATATTGCTTTATCTATTATTATCCTCTTTATTTTTATATTTTTTATTGGATTTTTTTCTTATGTATATATAGGGTTTTTTCATTGCCAAAATACAAAACATCTAGTCATAAGTTAATCATGGTGTTGCAATTAATATAATTTGTGTGAAACATGCATAAATTATTTAATAATGATTTTCTTTTTGTAAAAATGGTTGTTTTTTGAGCAACTTCCCTTGAAAGAAAAAACAAACTATTAATGGTTAAACAATGGAATTTGGCATTAATATGTTATACTAAAGTGGATTGTGCTATGTGTGGGGTCTATTTTTTTGTATACATATGTTATTTTTCATGCATGAGACCATATATTGACTTGACTTTACATTGAAAAATCACATGTCATAAAAGGGGCAATTCAATTTGACTTTACTATAGAGGTGAGTAAGAGCTTTATTGTCATTGATCTTTGAACAAGAACATAAGTGATGCTCTACAACAAACATTTATTATTTTTTCGTTTACTGCTTGGCTTTAGCATATAGGGGGAGAAGAAAATGCAAATATTTTTAAAAAATATATATGGACGACTGCTATCTTGGACATAACTTTTTAATTTAGAAGACATGATTGGCTTTAGTTGTGTTTGAGAATGATTTTTTTTAAAAGTTTTTAAAGAGTTTGAGTTTTTTTATTTTTTATTTTTGATTTTTTTTAAAGGCTCTTATTAAAGAAATAGCTTCATTAGGAGTATGTGTTTAAAGTTTTTATTTATTTATTTTAGAACATAATATTTTTAATTTAAAAGTTATTTTAAATAGCGTTTAAAGAAATGCTTATGCGCTATTATGCCTATTACAAAAACTTACCAAATTGCTGTTAAAAAAGTAACATATCTTTTATTTAGATGTCATTTTATCTAATTTTATATTATATCAAGAAACTTACAACTACTTCTGTCAAAAATTTCTATATATAAAAACTACATTGTCCAATTCTATATATAAAACTATTTTTGCCAATGATGCCATATGTCTATGTACCTCAATTTTAAAATTAAGTCGTGCGCTTTATCATCAGTGACATCTAATAATGTCTCCAATGGTATCTTTTTCTAAAGATTTTTATTACCATAACATTTTCGAAAACTTTTTATCATCCTACAACAAAACGTTTTTAAAAGACCACTCCAAAAACTTATGAAAAAAATACATTAAAGTCCTTATATATTGATATCATAATCGATTTAGTTATTATATATATATTTTTATTTAAATAAGTCTCAAAAACCGGTAATCTTATTCAATTTAACAATTTTACCCGGTCAACAAGTCATTCAACTTTCAAAAATTACATTTTTGTCCAAGATTTCAAAATTTATTACAAATTACATTTTTGTCCAAGATTTCAAAATTTATTACAAATTTGGTCTAAAATTTACATTTTTGGCTCAGATTTTAAATTTTATTATAAATTTAGTCCAAAATTTACTCTTTTGCCCAAATTTTAGAATTTTGTTATGAATTCATCATAACTTTTTTTATTACAACTTTTTATTTCAAAACTTTGTTTCGAATATGTTTTTTCTTTACAAAATCATATTTATACAAAAAAATATATTATCACATAAAAAATCTTATATTTTCTGTATAAAAACTTTTTTGTATACGAAATACATATTTATAAAAATAGGTATTTATTAAGTAAATAAATATATACAAATCCGTTTTTATAAAAAAATATATGCAAACATGTATTTTACAAAAAATGTAAACAAACACCTATTTCATAGTAAATGTGGACATTTATTTTGTAAAAATATATTTATATACACCCAAATAAGTGTTTGTATACATTGCTTTTGTAAAAAACATATATATATATATATATATATATATATATATATATATATATATATATATATATATATATTATAAACACCTATTTTAAAGTAAATGCATTTGTATTCAAACACATTTATATATAAAATGTATACAAACACGTTTTTATAAAAGAAATGTATGCAAACTCGATTTTATAACAAAAAATAGATACACACCTATTTCTGTGCATATATATATATATATATATATATATATATATATATATATATATATATATATATATATATATATATATATATATATATATATAGACACACACACACCTTTTCGTCATCTATTTTATCCCAAAAAAATAAAAAAATTACTGTTTTTTTTTTCAAAATATACGTGAAATATTCTAATAGAATATTATACTGTAAATCTTAAAATCAATTTTTTAGAATGTTAAACTATAAATATTCAAGTCGAACAAAAAAAAACTATAAATATTCAAAAATTTCTAATAGAATATTAGAATATTCTAACAAATCTAACAAATCAAGTCGAATATTAGAATATTTTAACATATCTACAAATTTTAGTAGAATATTAGAATATTCTAACATTCTAAAAATTCGATTTGATTATTTATAGTGTATCACTTTATTAGAATATTCCACTCATATTTCGAAAAAAAGAATGATTTTTTTATGTCTATTTTTTTTGGATAAATTAAATAACGAAAATATTATTTTAAAAAAGATTTTTTTTGGATTTTTCCTTTTATTTTCCAATATATATATATATATATATATATATATATATATATATATATATATATATATATATATATTGATCTGCAAGTTGAGTGGCTAAGATCGCGTCCCTATGTCTCACAAATTTAGTATGGTATCAAATGAACATATATATATATATATATATATATATATATATATATATATATATATATATATATATATATATATATATATATAGACATACACACACGTTTACTATGAAAATAGGTCTTTGTTTACATTTTTTTTTATAAATATATGTTTTTATACAAATATATTTATAATAAAATAGGTGTTTGTATACATTTTTTTTTATAAAAATGGATTTGTATATATTTATGTACTCAATAAATACCAATTTTTAGAAATAGATATTTCATATATAATATTTTAAAAAAAATGTTTTTATATAGAAAAATATAAGATTTTTTATGTGAATTTTTTTTGTATAAATATGATTTTATAAAGAAAAAACGTATTCAGAACAAAATTTTGAGAAAAGAAGTTGTAAAAGAAAACTAAAGTTAGGATGAATTAATAACAAAATTCTAAAATTTGGGCCAAAAGTGAAACATCCCAAAAATTTCATAAAATTTTAAACCTTTCAAAACTACCCTTTTTCTATAGAAGTGTTTACAAAAAAACGTTGTTCCCAAAACATTAGTTAAAAATCAAAATCTCTTTCAACATAGTTTTCAAAACATCCACATTATCAGAGTTTCCCATAAATCATAAGTTCAAAAATGCGAGAATGTGTACGGTCACGCCTTTGCCTTGCCACGATCCATTGAAGTACCTGAAACTATAAACCAAAATTGTAAGCACAAAGCTTAGTGAGTTCCCACCCAAACAGATAACATATACAAATAACAACATGCATACAGAGTCTTCAGCATGTCTAGACCGCCTCACCGGGCCTACAGCCTGTCTGGACCACTCTTGAGCCTTCGACATGACTGGACCACCTCGTAGGGCCTACATCCTATCTGAACCGTTCTCGAGCCTTCGACATGACTGGTCCGCCTCGTAGGACCTACAACCTATCCGGACCGCTCGTTGGGCCTTCGGCTTGACTGGACCGCCTCTTAGGGCCTATAGTCTATCCGGCCCGCCCTGGGTCTATTGGCTTTCAGCCCAAAATAGGACCGCCTCAACCCAACCACACATACACACACACGTCGAAATATATGTAGCAATTAAACACATAACCAATCAATAGACAAATAGGCAGACCTTAGAGATCACTAAGCATTGCATCATCCTATCTATCATGATACAAATCTAACAGATCATAACAACGTAGCAACATCCTATCTACAAGGATACCGATCTAACACGTCACCACATCGCACAAGCATACGATAAACCAGGCTAACAATCCAAAAAGGGCCAACATTGGTGCCTTCGACCCATAAGCACAGTGAGTGAATAAGACTCACCTCGAATGCAGAAGCTCCCTGAAAGAAATCCCTAGCTGCCGCCCTGCCGACTTCTCGAGCTATCAATACCAACAACACACCCAATTAGGAATTAGGTTCCATGCCATAAACCAAAATCCATACTTGGGGTAAAATGACCATTTTACCCTTGACCCAACATACACCAAACTGAGGCCCAAAACCAAAAGATCCTCAAAGGCCAACTAATGACCCAATTTTCCAAATTGGGCCTAACCCCATATGGGTCTTATCCTAAGAGCATAATTTCCTTAAATACAAATCAGATTACCACAAACACCCCTTGAGACAGACTTAGTCAAAGACATAAGTCAAGAGTCAAAGTCAACAGTCCAAGTTGACCCAACTCGCCGAGTTGTCCTTGAACTCGTCGAGTTTCTCCATCAATCTGCACAGATCGAGAAAACCCAAGTCAACTTGCCGAGTTTACCCACCAACTCGTCGAGTTCCTCTATTCATCTGAAAATATAGCAGAAAATCAATCCAACTTGCCGAGTTTATCCATAAACTCGTCGAGTTCGCTCAAAGTCCAGCAGTTTAATTCATTAAGCACCTAATCCAGAAAGGCATGGCCACAGACCATAGATCTGACTTCCTTGAGTTGGAAAACCATGTAAAGTTGCTAACTTTACGTCCATGCATGTCTAGATGAAGCTCTTAAGATTCAAATGAACTTAACACTCGACTTAATGCATGCATGACATCAAGATCCTCCTAAAGTTTGAACCTTTAAGCTCAAGTGTAGCAAAACAAACTCAGATCTGAAAGGGTGAACCTTTACACCACCAATCTTATCCATAAACTCGAAAAGGAGACCAAAATCACAATAAAACCCAAATGAGAAGATCTAATCATCTACCAATAAAGGTTTGAACTTGATACCTCGAAATGGCTGCAAGAAATGGAGTCATTCTAGATCCAAGGCTTCATTCTCCAAGCTTGAAACTTCAAGATCTTCTACTCCCCTTCACAAGGCACAAAATGGACACCAAACTCTTCTCCAAGGTCCAAATGCTTGATAGTGGAGGCTAAAATTCGATTTAGGGTTTTTGGGAACAGTGGACGCTCATAAGGAGTCCAAAAGAAAGACTTAAGGCCTTTAAATAGGGTGCAAGACCCTAAAAATTAGGGTTTCTCAACCAGGATCCAACTCATTGAGTTGCCTTCACTAACTCGCCAGGTTGGTCCTTAGGAATGAGCGTGCCAAAGACCACCAACACGTCGAGTTCCCCTCCAAGAACTCGACGAGTTGGCCCTTAGAAATGAGGATTTATTTCCATAATTGACCTTCTAGATTCCGGATGTTACAAAAGGGGTAAAATTTGGACAAATTTTGTAATTAAATTTAAAATCTAAGCCAAAAGTGTATATTTTGGACCAAATTTGTAATAAATTTTAAAATCTGGGCCAAAAACATAATTTTTGAAAGTTAGATTACCTATTGTTGTCTGGGTAAAAATGTTAAATTGAATACGATTACAGGTTTTTGGGACTTAATTGAATAAAAAAAATATAACGAGTAAATCGATTATGAAACAATTATGTAAGGACGTTTTTGCAGTTTTCCCGAAAACTTTTTATCAACTTTATAATTTCCTTTGCTTTGTCATATTTGATCATCACATTTAATAATATTTTACTTTATACATGCTTATATTTTGATGTTAGATTTTTTTATTAGTTAATCAATTACTTTAATAAACAAAAGAATTGAATATATTTTATAAAAAAGTTATCTAATTTAAAAGTAAGTGTCAAAACTTTCAAAATTAAAATTTTAAAAGAAAAAAACATCATAAATGGTCTCTGTGGTAGTGAAATGATGGAAATGCCCTCCGAGTATTATAATCAAATAATAGTTAATGGTTAAAAACTAACGCAGTTAACAAAAAGGACCAAACATCAAAAGTTTTAAAAACACAAGGACCATCAACGGAATTTGTTTATCTCTAGGGACTAAACATCAGATCTGGAGAAAATACATGGACCAAAAATAATGTTTTTTCATTTTAAAATAATATAAAACATTACGGTTACATAATATTTTATTGTTTTTGAATTTCTATAACTACATAAGTGAAATTTGTATCATCTTTTATAGTTTTACAAAAATACTTATCAAAGATTTACCATATATTACTAAAATTATAAATTATATGAGGGGCCTAATAAAACATTTAAGATTGATAAATGAAAAGTTAGTTAACTTTAGAAAAACGTTTTTATAAAATTTAACCATTAGAGATGATATTTAGTAAACGCTTTTGTTAGATAAAAATGAATAAATATATGACATGACAATATTAATACGCCATTGAAGATGCTCTAATAGATAATTGCTGTTAGTGATTTTAGTGTCACCATGTAATTTTATGTAATTGGAACTAACATGCGAGCTAAGAAACTTCATAATTTGTACTCTTATATATGTTCAGCTTTGTGCGAAGTGCACATACGTATAAGATTGAATTAGAATTCGGTTCAACGACTAGTCAGGGGTGTCGGGGCAACACCCCTGGGTCCGAGGTTTCCAAAAAGGTTGCGCCCCTTTGGTAGGGTCTAGGGGCAGTGCCCCTAGCGGGGTCCAAGGGACAGAGCCCCTGGCTGGGGAAACGCCCCAAAAGGTCTCCGACTTTTACATATGGGAACATAGTGGGAAATTCGAATTCTTGTGGGTGATTATGGTAAAATTCGAATTCTTGTGGGTGATTATGGTAAAACTAACGAAATTCGTTAGTTTTGGAAACCCTAAATCCTCATTAAATTCCGGATTTCTCTGATTTGCTTCCAAAGCAACCCATGATGGCCAACCCTAAGAGGCAATCCCTAATCTCGTTTATTATATAAACGACTCTTCTCTTTGAGAAAAAAATATGAAAAACGATTAGTACTCTTTTTCTTTAAACAAACATAGAATCCTTCTAGCAATTTGGCTAACGATTTCTGTGCCTAGATTCGTAAGTGTCCTCTTGGATTATCCTTAGACTAAATTTATTGCAACCCATGCATAAGGTAGAAATATCAATTCGAAAAGTGTTTACACGATCCAGAGGGTATCCAGATCTCCAACATAAATTCTAATTCCTCTAACAATTGCTAGTTCGTCTTCTAAATGAAGATGACATACAATCGAATGCATTTAACCCTTTAATGATAGGATACCAGATAGTGTCCCGTATGGATGGGGCGTCATACATAAATTCTTCAATTTAAGAAAAAAAATACACAATTCATTATTTTAGGAGTTTATCATAATTCTAGTTGATTGATAGATGCCACCAAATGCTTAGATATCGTAACAATGTTTCAATTTTTCAATGCCTATACACCAATGTGGTTTTTATAACGAGTTATACAACATTTCAATTTGTAACCAAAATATAATAGTAATTCGCAACATGGAATCAGTTTTCTAATGACATGGCATCAGTTTTTAGTTTTAATGGCAAGTTTTATGCATAATTGTATTTTTAGTTTTAATGGCAAGTCTTATGCATAATTGTAAGGTTAAATACTCATTTTTGCAACTACATCTTTTATTTCTTTTATCAGTTCGTATAGTAAAATGATTTTTGACACGAATTATGTGCCTACGGTTTGACAAATTATATTAATATAAGGTTCCCATCTTAAGGCTATGATAGCTTTAATTAATATATTTTGATGATTATAGTTTGATGAATGCTTTGTATGACCGATATATACTTTATCAATTTTAAGTTAATGGTAAACCCGAAAATGGGCAATGTAACTTTAATGGGCACTTTGGCATTGTGGGCAATGTAGTACTTTTATTGGTGTCAAACCAAGTATATTAAGTATATTGAGACGAAAAAATGGGCATTTTAGGCAATGTACTTTAATGGGAAATGTTCTTCGGTAATGTACTTTTATGGGCAATATACTTTTATGCAATATACTTTCATGGACATTATACCTTTATGAGTGTCAAGCTAATAATGTGCAATATGACAAACTTGAGGCATGAATCTTTACGGGTGTCAAACCAAGTATATTAAGTATATTTAGACGAAAAAATGGGCATTTTAGGCAATGTACTTTAATGGGAAATGTTCTTTGGTAATGTACTTTTATGGGCAATATACTTTTATGCAATATACTTTCATGGACATTATACCTTTATGAGTGTCAAGCTAATAATGTGCAATATGACAAACTTGAGGCATGAATCTTTACGGGTGTCAAACCAAGTATATTAAGTATATTTAGACGAAAAAATGGGCATTTTAGGCAATGTACTTTAATGGGAAATGTTCTTTGGTAATGTACTTTTATGGGCAATATACTTTTATGCAATATACTTTCATGGACATTATACCTTTATGAGTGTCAAGCTAATAATGTGCAATATGACAAACTTTGAGGCATGAATTTTTACGGGTGTCAAACCAAAATTGGGCAATATGACAAACTAGTAATGTCATTAACATGACAAACTAGTAATTCCAGACCATTAACATGACAAAACGATAATTACATTTTTCATTCCTATGACAAACCAGTAATGCAATTACCACAACAAACCAACAATTGCATACTAACACGAGCAAGAAAAATTCAGGACATAAATATGAGAAACCAACAATTACAGACAAATATGGGCAAAAAAGTTGTAATGTCATTAACATGGTCAATTGGGACTTGGGATTCATTGCCAACTACTTTAGATAAAGCACATTGCTATTATTGGCTATCTTGAAAATGTTAATCTTATGACTCCATGATGCTAAAAATGTTAAAAATTGATGCTAAAAATGTTAACAATTTACCTTTGTACAATTCAAGAATTTGAAAGTAGGATGTTACAAAATTGATGCTAAAAATCCATTTTGAAAGTAAAAAATTAAAAATTGATGCTTACTTTCCGGTCTGAATTCATGTTATAGAAACATAATTTGACAGTCCAATTTTAATCTTGTATTTTAATTGAAAAGTAGGATGCAATAACTTAAAAAAATATAACCATTGTCTATTCTACAATTCAAGAATTATAGGATCCTATAATTAACATTTCTGAAAATTAATGCAATATTACATTGTACTTTGCAAATGAAAAATTCGAAAATAAAAAGTAGGATGCTATAATTAATACTTGGAGGATAATAGGTAGTATCTAGATTCTACATGATTTTTATGAATTTTCATAACAAATGCAATGTTTCCATGCCTCCACATAATAAGAAGTTATCAACGCATTTTCTTGACTCCTTTTTATACCTACTTGACTAGTTTTATATAGTGAAGCAATCTGTTTATTTTTTAAGTTTGACTACTAGGGTCCGTTTGGAACCATCCAACAAAACAATCTTTATCAAATGAAATTTTTATATAGCCATTTCCTAGAAAAAGGTTTAGGTAAAAATATGTAACTAAGATGGTTTTTATGTCATTTTGCCTTTAGTTAAGACAATTCAATAAATTGAACGAATTTACACACAATTGAATATGCGGATAAAAAATAAAGAACACAAGAATTAACATACTGACTATAGATGTTTTATCATTAGGACTATAGATGTTTTATCAATTTCTAAACATTAAAGCTTACAAGATATCCAATTATATAAATGAAAACAAGCATAAACTTGTATAGAATTAATGTGGATCACACAACTGGTTTAATCGTGCTAGGTCCACACACGAATTAGATATGCTTTATCAATTTAAGAACATTAAGATTTACTCGAATATCCTTGGTCTTCAAAGCACTCGATTCTAGATATATTATAACCGGATAATGTGGTAAATCTTTGTAAAGTCAATATCTGGAACAATGAGGACTCCACTCTGTTAGAAGAATACACACAAATCATATGGCAATGGCCTTAGATGATATGGTGGTGTCAACTTTGGTATCCATGCCGCACAATGCCTTTGAACTACAAAAGGAAAAAAAAGGATAGGTTATATAAGAAATAAACAAATAGACACAATTTAGAAATAATGATTAGACTTTGTAACATTTTTTCAAATGTGCATAAAAAGAAGACACAACTACACAACAACATTTCTATTTGTTCAAGATAAGATTATGGTTTGTCATTATGGAGCAAAACAAATGAACCAAGTACAACTATCTAAATTGTTTTTCTATACCATGATTTAGCTTATAAAATTCTACAATACACATTCTTATGGGTATTTGTGAGTGTGATCTAATGATTTGTTAGCCATGTTTGAACTGCATTAATTTATCTTGGTATGTTGCATCACATAAGCTCATAAAACAGCAAGCACCTACAATTGAGTAAAGGCAATCTAAAAACTATTGATATAAAAACACCCTAGAATCCCCACGACCAACATTCTTTAATTCTTTGTTCTTATAAACATTGAAAGCAAACAACGCGTCCAGAAGCCCCAAAGGAATATAGGCATGTGACAAAACAACAAACAATTGTGAGCACACTAACAAAAGAAGAAGTAATTGCTAATAATCATCTTATATTTTCATGATCTGCATAATAATTTGACATTATTTGGTGTGCAACCCTGATAAAGCAAACACCGGCACAGGAACACCGTTTTATTCTATGTAAAGTAAATTGGAAAAAAGAAAGAAGAGAGATGAAGGAAAACACTTATAAGTATATGAAAGAAAACGCTTATAGATACGTGATTCTCATCCTTGTGGTTTTTCTCTAACTATGACGGAAGAGATAGGATTCAGGAGGCCGGTGATAGAAATGGAAGAATCAGGATTAAAAGAAAGAAGAGAGATGAAGGAGAAAGAAGGTAGAATCGTTACGTAAATAACAATTCCAAAAGAAGAAATATAAGAAAAGCAAATTACAAAACCAGGTATCCATTTAGGGTTGCTCAGCCTGCATACGCTACCCATCTAATGGTATAAAAGTATCCAACAGGCCATCACGTGAATTTGTAATTTTCCAAAATTTCTAAGTAAAACAAACATTTGAAAAAATGGGAAGTAATTATTTATGTTTTAATTTATAAAATATATAATGATACTTTATATAAAAAAGAGGTTAAATCTTTTCAAATTTTTATACAATGATCGAAATTTATAACAACTATATTAGAAATCTCAATCTCAATCTTTATACATAGTTTGACTGTTCGAGTTAGAACCCCATATGTTGGAATTCCAAAAATAACTATTAATGTTTCTTTTACATTTTTTTGTCGGTTCCAATATAATATGAAGACCCTTGTATGAGTAAATTTATTAGTTGTCGTGAATTCAAAGTACAATGCCTTAAGTAGGAGAATATTGAAAGTAAACATTGAAAAACATAATATCTAACATAATAATAGTTTTTGAAAGTTAAACATGGTATGGGTGAGCATGATGTGGTTCGGTGTGGTTTTTGGCCAAAACCGAACCGAAAACCGCAACTTCGGTTTTTTGAGATTTATAAACCGTACCATTCGGTTTTTTTTTGCGATTTTTTGTTAGTTTTTTTTTTTGTTTTCATTTTGCCTTTTTACTAAAACTCAAGTAACTCGGCGAGTTACTTTGACTCAGATGAGGAGTGTTAATCATTTTTTGGAGATGAACCGATGCCACCACCTCTTGGTTTGAAATCAAATTACATAACCACTCATCTAACATGTTTCTGATGTTTGAACATAATACAAATTTAATATAATATTTGTTTCATATGTACATGCAATAATCTCAATTAATGTATTCATAGAAATGATACTATAATCACTAGTACTCTTCACATTTAAATGTTAAAAAATGTCATAAACATTATTTGTTATTGTAAATACCACTGACTGTATGCTTAAAAATATACAATAATCATCTGATAAATAAGATAGATATTTATATTTATAGAAATTTTAATTGTCATAATTTTTTGGTTCTTACAAATATCAACACTTAATATATATATATATATATATATATATATATATATATATATATATATATATATATATATGCGGTGCGGTTCGGTTTTTTGCGGTTTTTGCGAGACTAGAAACTGCACCGCACCGAGTATTTTCGGTTTTTGCAAAACTAAAAACCGCACCATCGGTTTTCGTTTATGCGGTTTTTTCGGTTTTTTGGGTTTGCGGTTCGGTTTTTCTCACCCCTAAAACATGGTGATCAATATTTATGGACATCATATGCTATATACAATGGGAAAATAAAATACAATGGCAGAAAAAAGATGGTTGTTTGACATGTTAATACAACGGATTTTGCCTACATGACACATTGACACCAACAATGACAACATGAACCAACATGCGTTCATAATGGCACCAAAAGTGACGATAGATTTTTGAACCTTCAAGTATGAAACTACGAAGGGATGGCAATAGGACAATTATAAAGATCTAATACAAACATTATCACTTCATTAACCAAGTAAAGCATACAGTTTGATGTCATTTGTTGGTCATTTGCTACTCAAGTTCGGTTTTTGATTAAAACCAAAACCAAACCTTAATTTTTGGATGTTGAGAACCGATAGTGTTTGGTTTTTGATTAACTCGAACCATGTACAAAGGTTGAGGTTTTTGATATACTATAAGCTAATAATCGGAAAAACACTTTATTAATTTCATGTATAAAGCCCTTCTATTATTGAAAAATCTAAATAGATGACTTAGTCGATGAAATGTTTATAATTTATTGTGTTTTTTCAACAAATTGTTTGTTGATATTAACATAAAAGGCGTTTTCAAATAATGGGAGGATTCCTTTGTATGTATTAAAATTATGTGAGTTTAATAGACTTAAAATCAATATACTGATTTTTTTTGGGTTATTAACCTATAATAAATTGTGTTCTTATAATATTTACCATATGTAAAATGTACTTTATTATAGGGTGTTTGACTTGTCTTTTTGAGAGGCAAAAGTCATTTTTGGAAAAAATAAAAGGTAAAAAATGTTTGGTAAAAACATTTTAAAAACTACTTTTGAATTTTGGATATAAGGAAAATTGACTTTTTGGAAAAGTTAGGAAAATCTGACTTTTTGTAACTTTTCTAAAAATGACTTTTGCCTCTCAAAAAGACAAGCCAAACACCTCCTATATTTGCATTTAGTTGAAAACAAAAAGAAAATAAAAAAAGAAAAGAATGAAGGAAGGAAGAAAAAAAAGAAATAAGGAACACCAAATAATGAGAGAGAGATCCCACAACTGGGTTCAGTAATTTGCTGGGCCGCATACGACGTGATACTTTACCTATGTTGGGTTGTTGCTCCACCTCATCGCGCCTTATATCATTTGGGACGACCATAACATATGGTGAAGGCTATCCGCGATGGGCCTTCTGGTGGTGATTTTAGTGTCACCATGTCATTTTAAATAACTGGAACAACCATGTAAGCAAAGGGGCTTCATGATTTGTACTCTAATATATGTATGGGGTTGTGCAGAGTGCACGCATGTATAACATCGAGTTAGAAGTCGGTTCAATGACTAGTCGGGGTCCGGGGGCAGCGCCCCTTTGGCAGGGTCTAGGGGCAGAGCCCTTAGCGGGGTCCAAGGGGCAGAGCCCAACCCTAATGAAAATTCAATTTCTTGAGGGTGATTATGGTAAAACTAATGAAATTTGTTAGTTTTTGGTAACCCTAAATCCTCATTAAATCCGGATTAACATTACTTGCTTCCAAAGCAACTAATGACGGCCCAACCCTAATGAAACCCTAATCGTGTTTAATATATAAACAACTCTTCCTCTACAGAAGGGGGTTGCGATCTTAAGCTCTCGTTTTTTTTATCAAACTTTCACAGAATCCTCTAGCATATTGGCTTACATCTTCTGTGCCTAGAAGCGTAAGTGTCCACTTGGATTATCCTAGGCTGAATTTCTTGTAACCCAGGCATATGGTAGAAATATCAGTTTGGAAAGCGATATCACGATCCAAGTTGGTATCCAAATCTCCACCACAAACCCTAAATTTCCCAAAACCTTCCCCCAAAACTATCACTAAGGTCTGTAACTTCCACGGTTTTTCTATCTTCTATAAGAGGTTTGTCGGAATTTTTAGTAGTATTGTGGCTCCAATAACATAATGTATGAAGAAGGACCAATTTAGGTGGACATATGAAGTAGAAAGAAGTTTAAGGCTCATCAAGGAGAAGTTGATGATCACACCTACTTTCTCCCTTCCTAACTTTAACAAAAATTTTGAACTTGAATGTGATGCATGTATTAGACTACAGATGTTTTATTAATTAATAAACATTAAAGTCTACAAGTTATCTAATTATATAAAGGAAAACATGCATAAACTTGTATAGAATTAACATGGATCACACAATTGATTTAATTGTGCTACACGAATTAGAGATGTTTTATCAATTTAAAAACATTAAGATTTACTAGATAACCCCCAAGTTGACATTTGACGCCAAACGTTAACCTCTAATATCTTTGGCCTTCAAAGCACCCAATTCTAGATATATTATCACCGAATAATGTGGTAAGTCTTTGTAAAGTCTATATCTAGAATAGTTGAGACTCCCATTTCCAATCTCAACTCCACAACTCAACGCCCAGTGGCAAAACTAGAAATTTTTGTTAGGAGTAGCACAAAAACAGCTTTTCGAAGAAAATCCATATATATCTTAGTAGAATGACTTCACAGACTCTGTAGAAGAATACACACAAACCATATGGCAATGGCCTTAGATGATGTGGTGGTGTCAACTTTCATATCCATGCTGCAGAATGCTTTTGAACTACAAAAGAAAGAAAGGAAAGGGGATGGGTTATATAAAAAATAAACAGATAGATACAGTTTATAAATAATGATTAGGCTTTGTAACATTTGTGCAAAGGTGCATAAAAAGAAGACACAACAACATTTCTATATGTGTTCAAGATAAGATTATGGTTTGTCATTATGGAGCAGACCAAATGAACTAAGCACAACTATCTAAATTGTTTTCTATACCATGATTTAGCTTATAAAATTCTACAATTCACATTCTTATAGGTATTTGTGAGTGTGATCTAAATTGTATTATGTGAGAGTTTAATTGACTTAAAATCAATATTGCGATTTTTTTGGGTCATTAACCTATAATAAATTATGTTCTTATAATATTTACCACATATAAAATGTACTTTAGTATATTTGCATTTAGTTGAAAGCAAAAACAAAATAAAAAAGAAAATAATGAAGGAAGGAAAAAAGAACTTAAAAAGAAATAAGGAACACCAAATAATAAAAGAAAAAAAAAAGAGAGAAAAGAGAGAGATCCCACAGCTGGGTTCACTCATTTATGGGGCCGCATACACCAGGATAGTTTTCCTATATGAGGTTGTTGCTCCACCTCATCGCTCTATACCATTTGGGACGACCATAACAGTGAAGGCTATATGTGATTGGCCTTCCCTTAAACTATCACTAAGGTCTGTAACTTCCATGGTTTGGCCACCTTTTATAAGAGGTTTGTCAGGATTTTTAGTAGTATTGTGGCTTCAATAAAATAATGCATGAAGAATGGACAATTTAGGTGGACATATGAAGTAGAAAGAAGCTTCAGGCTCATCAAGGAGAAATTTATGATCACACCTGCCTTCTCCCTTCCAAACTTTAACAAAGTTTTTGAACTTGAATGTGATGCGTGTTTTGGAGTACTGTTATCCTAAGAAGGCAATTATGTTGTCTACCATAGTGAGAAGCTCAATGAAGCACATTGGTATGGTCTACTTATGATCAGGAACTATATACAGTAGTTTAAGCCCTCAAACGTTGGGAGCACTACTTAATTGGATTTCTGGATGTTTATTTTTAACCCATAAACCAAATAAAAACAATTGAGAATAATCATCATATTTCAAATATTTTGATCTCCCATTCTCTTAAAAAATGCCGTCATATGCATGAAAAAGACGAGACAAAGTGCATCCATGCTCTCCCACTTCCATAGCATGAAATAAACCCTGGATCACAACATATTTAATCGCAACGTGAAACCCTCCATACATATAATAAACAAAAAAGTAGATAAAGGATCACCTTGACGAAAGCCACGTTCCAAAGGGAATTCCTGAGTATGACTTCTTTTGAGGAGAATGAAAGTAATTGGGTACGAAATTGTGTTTAAGTACAGCTTATCATCCGCAAACTGATGATCAGAGCGAAAGAACGATTCAAACGTTGGAGGATATGCTAAGAGCGTGTACCATAGAGTTCCAAGGTAACTGGGATGAACACTTACCTCTGGTAGAGTTTTCCTACAACAACAGTTACCATTCGAGCATTAAGATTACACCTTCTCAAGCCTTGTACAAACAGAAGTGCCGCACACTGTCTTGTTGGCTTGAAGCCGAAGAAAGGCAGTTTATGGGCCCCGAGATAGTCCATCAGACTGCTAAGAAGTTAAAGGTGATCCGGGAAAGGATGTTAGCAGTTCAGGATCGTCAAAAGAGCTATGCTGATAAGAAGAGACGATCGACGACGTTCGAATTTGAGGATTCAGTTTTGCTCAAAGTCTCACCGTGGAAGGGACTTATAAGATTTGGGAAACGAGGAAAGTTAAGTCCAAGGTTTATTGGACCGTTCAAAGTTCTTCAAAGGATTGGGAACCAAGCTTACAAGCTCGAATTACCCGATGAACTAGATGATATTCATAACACATTCCATGTGTGTTATTTGAAGAAGTTCACGGGAGAAGTTCTTGACATAATTCCAATTTCAGAGTTAAGGAAGCATGAGAATAAGAGGCTAATCGAAGAGCCCGAGGCGATTGTTGACCGTAAGACGAAGAAGTTGTGACGCAAGATGGTCGACTTAGTGCTTGTGTGATGGAAACATACGAATGAGCCAAAGCTCACATGGGAAACGGAGATTGACATGATGAGTCACTATCTGCATCTGTTTGTTGATGCATGATTCCGAGGACGGAATCATCCTAAGGAGGAGAGAATTGTAATGCTCGTGTTTCTAGGCTAAGCATTAATGATGATGTAATAGTCTAGGTCAACCATTATAACTTGTTTTAAAGTAATAAAGATGAATTACTTGAATATTATGTGAATTATGTGTTTTTGTGTGCTTATTGCTTGTTTATAATAATATAATAAATAAAGGATAAAAATAAGCATCAAAAATAAAATGTTAGATAAACCCGATATCTACGAAGAAAGTTGATCGTTAAACCGAGGGCGTACATAAAAAGAACACCCAAATCTGATTTCATATGAGGAAGTTATGATTTTACTAAGTTTCGGATCAGCAGTTCACATCCCGAAGTTCAAATATTAGATTGAGCGGTTTTTAGCGGACACAACCTAAACGAGAATCGAAGATCTCGTTAATAGTAGCGCAACGGTAAAAAGACAGACGAAAACGGACGTCGGATGAAGAAGTTATGGGTTTTTAACGGATTAATCTTGTCCCGGTCTGTTAAAGAATATAAATTTAAAATGGGTCGAGAATTAGCCGACAAAGTCTAAACGAAAGTCGTAGAGTACGGTTACACCTACGCGTGGATATAAGGAAAGTTGGAAACAGAGCTGGTATATGAAAGATATGAATTTTTGAAGTTGGAGTGGGAAATCACGAAGGCTGTGCGAGGGGGTACGCCCAGCGTTCGCACTACGCCCCGCGTACGAAGCTTGGAACGCCCAGCGTACTTCTGTCATCTACGGTTCGAGATGAGCCACGCACCACCACCTAAATCTCGCCACGTGTTGTACGAACCAATCAGTATGCCTCACGTAGAGCTTCGGTACGCCCAACGTACCTGTAAGGCTCCGCCTATAAAAGGCATGCGAGGGCAGCCGACCTTCTCACTCATTTCCACCTTCTCTCTCTCACTACTCTCTCTCTCTCTCTCTCTCTCTCTCACTTTCTCTAAACACTCCCTAACCCCCCCTAAATCCTAGGAAAACCCCCTAGCCCATGAAGGAAGCCTCGGAGAGCCCGAAGACTCCAAGAAAAAGAGTTTTTCGGTTTGAAACTCTGCCCGTATAGAGCCCGGTTTTCAAGCAAACTTCCCGGTTTTGTCAAAGAAGATTATTTTAAGAAGCGAAGTGCTGTCCGAATCACTCCTTATCAGGTCAGTGCATAGTCACTTTCATCTTACACATAGATATGAAGTATTTTATATAAATTATGTGCTATGTGTATAAATATATGTTGTTTGTTTACCTGAGATGTTTGCTGGATGAAAGATCTGAACCTCTTTCTTTTCAGATCTGAACTTCTTCCTTTAGATCTAATCATTTTCTTCTAGATCTGAACTTTCTCCTTCAGATCTGGATTTTCCTTCGGATCTAAACTTTTTCTTTTTAGATATAAGACTTTTCTTCATATCTGAATGGTATATGTATTTTTGTCAGATCTAACCCTTTCTTTCAGATCTGAACTTTTTCCTTAGATCTGGACTGTCTCACTGCAGATCTAAACTTTTCAGATTTAAACCTGATATATGGATGATTTATACTTGAGATCTATGTTGGATGAAAGATCTAAACTTCTTTCTTTCTAGATCTGAACTTTTCTTTAGATCTAGACCGTATATGTATTTTATGCTTTGAAAGATATGATGAAAGATTTAAACTTTGTCTCTCAGGTCTAGACGTTTTTCTTCAGATCTGAACTGTATATGTGTTTTCTTTATAGATCTAAACTATTTCTTCAAGATCTGAATTGTATATGTATTTTATATCTACAAATGTGTTGGGTAGAACATGGGTAGATGAAATAGTTGGTGTGTGATGAAAGATGAGTTAGAGGATAAGATAAAAGGTGATATAGATTATGAGATGAGGGTGAGAGGTGAAAAATGAGAGAAACCTTTACCCAAACGATGGCCCCGTCATCTAGCAGAGTACGGATAACAACCATGGACTATTGTAGACAGTCCGTGGACCACCAGAAGGCTCGCTACCGGTAGGTGTTGTGAACGATACGTTCACCCGATGTATTCTAGAAACCCATTGACATGTATTGCAGGTGGACTCCCGCAAGTAATACTGTCGATAAATGAGAGCCATGGACTTAGCACCCATTGGATGAACCCTGACAACTATGGATTTAGTGTATGTTGTATAAACATTGGCGACGATGGACTTCGTGCCTATTCCTTAGGAAAACCCTTAGGAATGAGTGATAGATGATTCTTAAGGTATATCCCTAGGAATTAAAGAAGACAACGGGGATGTGTAATTGGGTTAATTGTTTGATGATAAAACATAATAACTTTATTATTGTGGGTTGAAAACCCTATGTACTCACCAGGTTTCCCAATCTGACCCACTCAACTTATTTGTATCACATGTGTCGATATAAAGCTACACTTCATTGAGGGATTAAAGAGATGTAGATCACTAGTGTAAATGAATGTAAGTTCCGTTTATGCTTATGTTTCTGTATTGATGTTGAGATCCCAAGGTTTTAAAAGGAATAAAATACATTTCTTTGGAAATGCTTTGATAACATATTTATCATGTTTTTTTCTGGGAACAAAATTCCGCAACACTTTTCTTAAGAAGTTATTCTGATTTTTATTAAAAGGCATAAACTAAATCGGTCTTTTCTGACTGTAAAAATGGGGATGTCACAGGGAGTACTTGGATTATGTAACTCTCCTCGGTAAGGGGCCAAGTAAGGAGTACTCGGTCAAGTAATCGGCCAACTTGGCGAGTTTTACAACACTGATTAAACTAATAAGTCTGTAGTCTTTGATACAAGTGGGGTTATCAACCTTCGTGATTAAAGTGATGAAAAATGAGTTCCATTTTCATAAAATTCATCAACAAAAAATGAAAAATATATTCTTTCATAATCTCTTATAAATTTTTAACAAACCGAAATGAGAAACCATCCGGGCCCGAGGCACAATCACTACCACACGATCAAACCACAACCCTTATTTTATCCTGAGAAAACTGAGAAACCAAATTGTTTCTTTGATTTGTGTGGAGATGTTTCAGCCGAGAGCTAGGCCGGAAAAGACTAGCGTTTCCACCCACAAACCATCCATGATCAACCCACAAATCGCAAGTTCCTTTCTTTTTTTGTAAAATAGAGTGAAATGTTTTTTGAGTTTTTGTCACCTTCAACTCCCCATTTCACTTTTATTTTTTGAGCAACGTCCAAACCTTCTATTTTTTCTACATTTGTCAAATCCTTCATAGTTTTAATCCTAGATATAGACATGTTATCATCATAAAATCCTCCATTTATAACTTTATCAATATCATCAAAGACCCATATGTGGTGCTCAAGTATGGAAATTTACGAGACACTTGCTGTCAACTTTAAGTTTTAAATTTAAAACATTAAGGAATTTAGTTAATAACATAAGACACGATTCTTTTTACCATGCTTCAATTTTATTTTCGCAGGAGACTTTCAAAATGTTAGGGTTGGGCTGATGTGTAATCATATAAAAGAAATGTACAACACGTAGTACTTACCAAACAAGTATCGATTAATTTATGTAGGGATAAGAAGGATATCGTTTGTTGTGGTTGCAATGGAGCCCGTTTTATAAGTGATTCATGAGTTTCTTTGAAGAAAAGCTTCCTGTTTTTGTAATTATGATTATTTCCTGTTTTTGTGGAAACATTGTCCCGATCAAATCATTAGGCGATGTGTACCCCAACAAGAGTATCAATCGATTTTACAATTTTGTCATGAATTTGCTTGTGGGGGACACTTCGGACCTAGACGGACCTTGAGAAAGGTCCTTGAGTGTGGAATATTTTGGCCGACCATGTCACGTGACTGTTACATGTTTTGCAAAAGTTGTGAACGGTGCCAAAGGACGGGAAACATTTCGCAAAAGAACCAAATGCCCCAAAATCCAATCCATGTTTGTGAATTTTTTAATGTATGTGGGATTGATTTCATGGGCCCATTTCCCATCTCATTTGGCAACATTTATATTTTGCTCGCGGTTGAATATGTTTCTAAATGGGTTGAGGCCAAAGCCACAAAATCAGACGATGCCAAAACGGTTATCGGGTTTTTGAAGTCTAATGTTTTTGTAAGGTTTGGTGTAACTAGGGCGTTGATTAGTGATTGAGGGACGCATTTTTGTAACAAGATGATGGAGGCCTTGCTAAAAACGTACAACGTGACCCATCGTGTCTCTACCGCCTACCACCCTCAAACGAATGGTCAAGCGGAGGTTTCGAATCGTGAAGTGAAGTCTATTCTAGAGAAAACAGTGAATCCGACAAGCAAAGATTGGAGTTTGAGGCTTGACGATGCCTTATGGGCCTATTAGACCGCTTATAAGACCTCGATAGGAATGTCGCCCTTCAGATTGGTTTTTGGAAAACCATGTCATCTACCCATCGAATTAGAGCATCATGCATTTTGGGCGGTCAAGCAATGCAACTTCAACATTGATGAGGCGGGAAGGCATAGGACGCTTCAACTTCAAGAGTTGGAGGAGTTAAGAAATGAATCCTATGAGAACTCAAGAATTTACAAGGAGAAGACGAAGCTTTTCCATGACAAGTCTATTACCCGCAAGCATTTCGAGCCGGGACATAGAGTTTTGCTTTACCACTCGAGATTGAAATTATTTCCCGGAAAGTTGAGGTCAAGATGAATGGGTCCATTTGTTGTGCTAAAAGTCTTTGAGCACGGAGTGGCTGAGATCCAAAGTGAAGAAACGGGGCAAATCTTTAAAGTCAACGAACATTGTTTGAAACCTTTCTATGAAGGTTTTAACGCAAACGTCTTAGATGTCATCCAATTGGATGCCCCAGTATACTGAAATCGAAAGAGAAGGACGTCTCGCCAAAGAAGTTAAAGAAGGGCATTTTTAGAAAGCAATATGCTTTCATCTTTTTCTAAATCCAATAAATCAATTTAAAAACAACGTTTTCGGGATTTTGAAAATAAAATTTTGAAAGAAATCAAGCTTTTTGGAGAAACAAGATTTTTGATCCATAGGAAGAGCCCGCAGCCCGCGTAAGATGTATGAAGGAGAACCCGTGGCCCGCGTAGACGAAAAGAAGCCATCTCGTACAGCAACCGTGGCCAGCATGCGGCCCGAGCGGCACCCACGTAAAGGGTTAGAAGCAATAAGTTTTTTCGAGTTGCTAGACGCGGCCAACTCGCGACCCGCGCCTTGCCCGCGTGTGGTCGTTTGGCTGAGTTTTTAAGTTGTTGACTGAGTTTTAATGCGTTGACCAAAAATTGACCAGGTTTGACCTCGTTTTACAAAAGTTTAAAACACCTCCAACACTCATCTTCTTCATTCTAACCTAACAAACTCCACCATTTTCTCTCTAGAAGCTCAAGAACTCCATAACCCACTTCCCAAAAAATTCGATTTCCAGGAGTTCTTCCGGTCGGAATCTCGCGAGACCACCGCCATTCTTCACCATTTTTCATCCTCTACAAACCCCACCCAAAATCCGGCCCGATCTGTGGCCGAAATTCCGCGCGCCACCACCACCCACCACCACCTTCTTTCGCATTTTCCGGCCAACTCCGGCCACCATTGGAGATTCTGAGAACGGGGTTTTATTTCTCTCATCAAGGGCTTTCTAACCATACCTATCTTTCACGAAACATTTCTAGCCAATTCGGGTTGCCGCCATTCTAGTCGCCGTAAAGTCATCTTGAAGCTCGTTTATAGGGTTGTTTAGCGATTAAAGCGTCAAATACGAAGCAAAATCATAAGCTTGGGGTGTGTCTTGGAGAATCTCTTCGGTGGCTCTAATTCTGCTTCCACCATTCGTCCCGGGTCTAATAAAATTAGGTACTTTCATTCCTTTATATTGATTATTTGCATCTTGATTACCCATTAGTTGTTGGAATTGTGTGGTCTTTGGTGTCATTTGAAGATTATTATTGATAAAATTTTGTGCCGAGTAAATGTCTAAACATGCAAAAACGGGGACGAGAGCTACTTCCTCTAAAGGAGGGTCGAAAGGAAAATCCAAGGATCCCCCGTTTCGTTTGTTGAATCGCGAGGACCGCAAAACATATAATTTTCTCGTTTCGAATAAGCGTCAAGTCAAGTCAAAAAAATTCCCCCATAGGGAATCTTTTGCTACTCTCGGGGTACTCGACGGAGTCCAAGCTTTGTTTAACAACATCGGGTGGGGTCAATTCCTCTATAACCGCGTTGCCACCTATGTTGAACCCACATTGGAATTTCTTGCCACATTCAATCCCGAGGAGGAAGCCGAAACCGTCACCTTCCAAATGCTCGGCGAGAAACGGTCCCTACCTCATCGGATGGTGAACGCCCTGATGGGCACTCCAGTGGACAATCTATATCACCAACAAGACCCATGGCCCGGAAACTTCAACGAGCATCATTTTTGGCAGCAGATTACCAACGAGCCATGATATTCATCATCATCGTCCAAGGCCTCCTCCATAATTCACCTATGTTTGCGCCTAGCGCATCGAGTACTCACGTGCACCATTTTTTCCCACTCCGAAGTGGGTCAAATTTGAAAGGCGAAATTATTTTTTCTTTGGTGCATGAATCGTGAGAATGGCCCCCAGCCGGATTTTGCTTCCTTCTTCTCCACCAAATGTTACAAACTCATGACTATGGACAAAGGAGACATTTTCATTAGGGGATTGATCACCCTTATTGCTTCCCAGCTCCCGCTTCAACTTCATCTCTCCACCCTCCCATTTGAGATGGCTCCCGGCCCCTCTAGCCTTGACGGCCACGCACTCCGCCGAATGCAAATCATCATGGATTCAGTCGATGGTCCCATTTGGAATCTTGAAAATCAACCATACCTCATTCTTCTGCACGAGTATATAGGGTGTTTCGAACCAACCGACCCCGAACAATGGGTCATTCCATCCGACTACCCTCCTCCTGTGGATGATGAAGATGACCAATTTCAGCCTCCACAACATTTTGCCGAGCCTCAATATCAGCCACAGCAGCAGGGGGACACAAGATCCCACCATACTTCCTCCCTAACTTCTTTGACCTGTTCGCCACAATGTTCTTCAATATCCAATGAATCGATACTCAGACGCAGGAGAACACCCGGGCCATCCAGGATGTGGTGACCCGTGTTGATCGGATGGAGCAGTCCTTCCTGCCGACTTCCCGCCAGCTCCAGGATATGTGGGACTACCACTATCTCCACGAGCATTTCCCGCCGCTCGACCCTCCGATTTAGGTCATTTCCGACCTTTCCTTAAGCATTGAGGACAATGCTTGTTCTTAATCTTGGGATGGGGCATTTCCATTTTCTTTTACTTTTTCATGCATTTTTTACTAGGTTGCATAACATTTTAGTTTTAAGCTAATTTTCATTCATTTTTTTTATTTATATAAAATTCCAAAAAAAAAATATTTTCTTCTTTTTTCACCTTTTATATTTTTTCATAACATTTAGCTTAAAGCATTAGCATTCATGCATTTTTGTTGCCTGTTTACTCTCACCCCCTTGGATGCCATGGAACAGGTTCATAGTTATTGTATCATTATTGGTCAAGGATCTTGTTGCTATCTCACCCATCGAACCGGGACCACTAGCTGCAGTTTGGGACTTCATACTTGGGATCAGATACTGGAAGCTTAAAGGGGTAAGTGATCATGGCCATGTAGTTTTCATGAAGAATTATGCATGCAATACTAACAACTATAGGATATACTATAGCAATGGATGTTCTTAGCGTTGCGGTCACTACCGCCGAGAGGATCACACTTGATCATGTTTGAACCGTTAAGATGAAGCACTGGTGCTTGTCCCCGAGTAGAATCCATATCCGGTCTCTTTGCATCACCATAAATTTTTGCGATTTTCTTAAGATTTTAGAGAGTCTTTTAGTCCGCATGTGGATATTTCATTATTTTTGAAAAACTGCAAGTTTGAAAAGGAGCTTACATTACATCTTTATGCTCCACACATGGTTATTTTCACACTTAGGCCATTCAGATTATATTACTACCCTTTCTATTGTTAATACATTACCTTCAAGTTTGTATTAAAAAAAAGCAAGAAAAGAATAGAAAAACAAAAATGGCATGCAAATTTTTAGCTGCAACTATCTTAAATAGGTGACCGGTTCAATTATTGAACAAATTTTCCAACATTTTGGTCACCCGGCGTTTGATATTCATTTGTATAGGCTTTTTTTTATTGTATGTAGATCGAGTTGTTTTTCACAAATTGGTGATGTTAGGGAGACTGTCGAGTCGGATAATACGGGAGGTTTGGGCCAACACTAAGTGAACCGATTCCTACAACGGTGCCTGAGCGATTAAACCCAATTACACATGAGAGTAGCCGGCAGATGTGAGATCAGAGTGTACACTTAAAAGAAGAGCTCCACACGAGCCTATCCAGCTGCTTTCTCCCTACTACATATGTTCTTCATTGTATGCATGTTTCATTGGGGCTGCGACTACTCATCCCTCCTTACTCACCTAAAGGAGTTGTCCTGGATTTGGTTTATGGTTCCCTTGTCATCGGATGAAAAAGTAATGAGATAATAGCAACATCAATTCTGACCATGTTGACTAACGGTGATCAGGTTCCGCGGTTCTATCTATTCTTTTTATTTTCCTTAGGATAGTTCATCCCGAGTTCATTTTAGTCTTGTCTTACTTGAGGACAAGTAAGGTTTAAGCTTGGGGTGATTTGGTAGCTTTATTTTATTTACTTCTTTTTATAGTTTTTTTTAGCACATTTCATTTGCATTTTAGTTAATTTCCATGCATATTTTCCTTTTTGTAATTTTATGACCACTTTTGGGTACTTTCGAGTTTTGTGAGCATAATTGCAGATTTTAAGTAGACTAGCGGAGTGGGAATGTGCAGGATCTTTTGGATGCATTTGGACTTGGAGGAAAACGAAGATTTTGGGCTTGATGGCTATGAAGGTGATGCATGGAGTGGGATTGTTAATTATTTGAATGGCTGGAAGAATTAAACTTTAAATTTGCGAGATGCGGGGATCGATGATCGGGAGTTTGTGGAAGCCTCGAGTGATTTGGAGAGGCTAATTGAGATTAAAATGAAGAAATCTTACATAAAAATGGGCTAGAAGATGATTGGGATCGAACTGGGCCAATGGACTAGCTGTGGGGGCCCAAGACATGAAGGAGCCCCAAAACCCGTCAAAGTTACGCGGCCCGCGTGGATTCTTGAAAGGGGCAATTTCGGTTCTATATTGGGAAGGTTGGTGTGCCTCTTCAGCCTAATCTTTTACATTCGATTTGGAGGCATTATCTCTGGAGTTTTGGAGCAATTTGAAGGCCAAAAACCTTGAAGAACTTCATCTTTTCTTCTCTTGATTCTTGTCAAATGTTTGGTACAATCTTAACTAACTTTGTTTTCTTGAGTTTAGCCATGCTTGGCTAAACAAATCTTGGTTGACTTTTGTTGAATCCTTTGAACTTTCGTTGAATAATTAAGAATCCATGAATTTGTGTTTGAATCTTTATGAAAATGTTTTGTGTTTTAACATCTTATCATTGCTTGTATGTTTTTATTCATGAGTTTAAATGTGTTTGCGGTGATTAGTTGGCTAATTTCTTGATTAAGTAAAAGATCTTCAAATTAGCAAGCAACAAGTGATTCTTGTGTAAGTTTTACTTCACACAATCATAAAAACATTTTCTCCTATATGGTAGTGGAAGCTTTTAACTCCTCTTGGATTTGGTGACTTTTTGGTTCTTAATGCTAGTTGATTTTCACTAATTACATGCTATTTGGAATTAGTGACTTTGACTAAGGAAATTGTTATGAGCTTCTCTATCCATTTCAACAATTAAGAAAAGTCTAGGTAATCTCAAGCTCCTTGGATTACTATAGCCAAATTAAGGATTTAAATCAAAGTATTGCACTATTGGATTCTAATGACATGTTCATCAAAAGTCAAAGTTTGGAAACTTTAAGTCAACCATCTCTCCCTTATTGATTTTACATCAAACTCTTATTTTTGTTGAAATTGTCTATTTAAATCATAGTTAATTCTAGTTTGTTTCAAGTATTTCAAAACACCAAAACCCCCATTTTTAATTTATTGTCATTTTCCAAGTATTTTTACAAAGAGATTTTTCATAGAGTTATTAAATTGAACCAATCTCCGTGGATTCGATCCCTTTACCACTATACACTATTTTAGTGTGTAATATTTAGGGTTATTAATTTTGTTGGCCTCGACAACCACCAATTTTACAACACAAGTTTACACAAATGACACTAAATACTTATGAACTCAACAGCATTTATGCTGATACTCTCTTTCAAAATAACTTGTATTATCAGGGAACCAGTAGATAGGTACACCTATGCAACTTTTGAGAAGACGAAGTGGATTCCAGACTCGTCAATATTTTGATTATACATTTTTAGTGTCACTTAAACTCCACCAACAAACACACATGTATTTAACTATTCTATTAATGAAATGGATGTTGTTGCTTGTTTTACAATTATGCTTTGTTATGATACTGCACATGACGTCTTCTACCCCCGAATGTTTCCGCCAATTCGGTTTGGGGGTGTGACAAATTGGTATAACTCTGTAGAAAGAGACTCAAAGCTTCTCTTCAAGGGTGTTTACTAAATCTACAAAGAAAAATAAATTTCAGCAAGAAACACATAAATATAACTCCAGGATTTACAAAAGACGTACATGCCCTGCACTACTCATCCTCATCATTGGTAACATAACATTGTATAGATTTTGAACTTGTTAAAGTTTTCACCTGAAGTATCATTTGCTGAATTTTCAACAGCCAGATGTGACGGTGAGAATGTTGATGATGTCATCACACTGCATTGTATAGATCTTCAGCTTTCTTTTTCAAAAATTTACCATTTGACCCGTTAGGTGTATACAATTTATTGGTGAATTTATCGGGACAAAAAAACAACAAATTCTCCAAATTCTGTTCCATAAGAACCCCTGATGACTGAACCTGACATTTTGAAAAAACAATAATCTCATTATTCCAAATAAACATTAATAATAAATAAATAAATGGGATAATGACTTAAAAGGGTAACTTATTTCTCGATTTGTAGAAAGTTAGTCACGGAGTTTTTTTTGTTCATATTTTCCCATTGAACTTGTTGAACCGTTTAAAAATATCCTTATGACCTGCTATAGAAGGTATAGCTGGTTTCCGACATATCTGGCAACTTCGGCGATGCTCCGTTCATCTTCTCCGGCGAAACATTATTTTTCCGGCTACAAGTGAAAACTCATTTTCTCCCTTTAAATCATTGTTCATCTGCATCTTTTTTTGTAAGTATTTCTTCAAATATCATTTTGAATCAGATAAATACAAAACCCCAGATTAGATAAACACAAGAACCCCATATTAGTTGTTTCTTCAAACTCAAGAACACCAGGTCAGATAAGCACACACACATGATTTTCAAAACAAACATAAAACCATACCTATTGTTTGTTGGATAAGGTGTCTAAGTCCATAACTTATTTGGTATATACTTGACCCGACCCGACATGGTCCATTTGGGTTGCACTTCACCCAAACGATTTATGGATAATATTATGAGAATTATATACTTATGGTTTATTAATATATTATAAGTTATACTATATTAATATGAAGTCATGTTATTTAATTAGTTTTTAGTCTTAAATTAATTATAAATTAATTTAGTGATTAAAAGGAAGACTAATTAAATCATGGGCTATTATATTTATATAGTGTGGGCTAACACTCATTTGGAAATGGGCTAAGCTTATATGGAAGTCCATGGATGATCCATGGAGATTTTAACCCATGGATCCTTGGAAAGGAAAAGACATGGGTTATTAGGGTTTTACCCTAATCATGCACACTATATAAACAATCTTATGTTGCATGAAATTGCACTCTAGTGTGTGAAAAAGGACGTGGCCGATTTCTTGAAGCAAATTATACACTTTCATAAGTTTTCCAAGTTTGTGGTGATTTGTGATTCCACTTGAGGCATTCACATTATTGGTGCTAAGCTCTCAAACTCCAAGCAATCAATCACTATCAAAAGGTATGTCATTCTTCTAGTGTTTTATGATTCTAGTTCTTCATGTCATGCTAGTTAGGATGTAAACCTTGGAAATTATTTTTTGCATGTATATTAGAGAAAACATAGATCCAAGTTTTATTAGTTGCATGCACACTTAGGAGTGTTAGAATGCTCAAACCCCTACAGTGGTATTAGAGTCTAGGCTTGTTTTCTTAAATACTTGATGCAAATTGCTGAAAAATGTCGAAAATCTACATTCTGCACAGCTGACTCGCCGAGTCCTTCATGGAACTCGCTGAGTCCATGCATACATTCAACCAACTCGCCGAGTCAGTTCATGCACTCGATGAGTTGGCAGGCCTGAGTGTAGATTTTCGAGTTTTTGTGTTGGAATTGGTCTAGAATCATTACCTTAAACTGTTTTGAACTTATAAAACCTGTTTTTGATGTGGTAATGATGATGGTGGACCAATTTCAAAATTATAATCAAAGTTTCAAGTTTATATATGCTTATATGATTCTTGAAAATTGTGGATTATGAATGTTCATGAACTTATGAGTTTTGATTGATCATAGGAACTGTTTGCAAATTGTTTGATAGAATAATTCTTGATCTTTATGACATTGAATGGACTCTATAACTTGTCCTCAAGTTATGGAATTCCAAAAGTTTTTCTTTTAAATGTTTTTTTTAAGAAGTCATAAGTTACACTTTTAAAGAGTTTTTTCTAATAAATGTTTTGATGGACTCCATAACTTATCCTCAAGTTATGGATTTCCAAGAGACTCTTCATTAAAAAGTTTTAAACACTTAATTAAAACTCATAAGTTATGAATATCCAAAAGTTTTTGAATTGTTCAAAACTTGCCCTCAAGTTTTGGAATTTGTAAAGTCTCATACAAACTTTAATTCCATACCCTAGAAGTTTTAAAAGTTAAAATTCAACCCTTATACTATTATAAGATTAATGGTTAATATTTATATATATGTATAAGATTAAGTCGTTTTACCGTTAGTAGGCCTCATTCACGAAGTCGGTCTATAACGGGGGTATAAGGTTGTTGCCTATAAAATGGCAGCTTAATGGGTGTCCACTCTCACCCACCGCTTCGTTGATCGGTGGAGGGTCGTTAGCCAAACGGGTATGACAATGACTTCAATTCTCATTAAAAGTATAATGATTATAATAAAGTAACTAAATATTTTTTTAATTCCCAATCTTAGTTACTTTAGGAAAAATGTGAACATGGTGCTAATCCATGAATTCAAACTTTGTACCTTACCAAGTCGTTAGTGGAGCGTGTGTGGTTAACTGGCACACTAACTTGGACTAGTAAAGATCACAAAGGGTGAGTTAATGTTTATCATAGATCGGTGGAGCGCGTGTGGTTAACCGGCACATTGATTATGTGATAATATTAAGGGTACCAAGTGAATTTGCATGGTTATTCACACCTTGTTTTGTGATACTCGGCATCCCAGTCGCAAACCTTGAGAGGGAACAATCGAGATTGAAACATGCCATTGAAAAGTTCAATGAATCTCAAAAGATCTAGGAGTTTCAAATCCAATTAAAAACTAATAAATTATTTCGTTTTTCATGGTGGAAATTGGTGAATCGTCATTCGCCTACCTTCAAATATTTTATAGCTTGGATTACGGCATCCCTCTTCCAAGTTATAAAATATTGTGTTGGGTCCTAGCCTTAATATTTCATATTGGGTGTTAGATTAAGGATTTTTGAATCAACTAACTTGCTTATCTCCCATTATAGATGTCTGGTTCAGACAACTATGATCTTCCTAAATCTCTTGGAACAAGCTTTCCTCTTGAAGATGATGTCCCTCAACATCAAGCTTCACTTCCTCCACCTCCTCCATTTATTCTTCCTGACCCACAAGCTCGAAGACTTGAAAAGTTCAAGATCACTCAAGCCCTACTGGCAATGAAACATAAAGATGGAAACCCTGTGTGTACTCATGTCTTAGAAATGAAGTCACACATTGACAGGTTGAGAATGTTAGGTGTCGATATCTCAAGGAAGTTGACTTGGTTCTTCAGACACTTCCGGAGTCATATAGTGAGTTCATTAAGGACTACTATGTGACAGATCACAACATGACTCTTATTGATCTTTCTTATTTTCTCATTGCTGCTGAATCAGAAATGTTTTGGCGCACTAGAAAAGTAAATATTGGTGAAAGATCAAATTCTCAAACTTCCATGGACATGGATAATGGTAACATTGGAAGTCCAGAAAAGCTTTCTCTTCCTAATGGAAAGGGATCGGCCATACTCAACTCGGTTGACCAAATGGTAAAGAGAAAGGATAAGTCTGAGATAGTCTCATGTGCCATTACCAAAGGGTCCATATGTTTCATTGCCAAAGGGAGGGACACTGATTGCGAAGCTGCCATATTTACCTGAAAGATCATAAGATTGATCAAGTCAAGAAGTTTGACTCTACTTTAGTTAAAGTCCACTGTCTAACTCTATTAAGTTCCTATTTGGAGATTCTTATTACATAATGTGAGTGGGTCACATGTTGATGTTTTTAAGAATCAAAGAAAAGATAGGAAGCTTAAAGGAAGTACATGCTGATTCTGATTGCGAAGATGAGTTTCGATCGCATGGTTCGGTGATCAGAATTTTGAGCTGTTGCTTAAGAGTTATGATATATTACTTAGGAATAGATAACAACAAGGTTTTCATATGGATTGTAAGGATAAGTTTTTCCACAAAGTTTTTAAAATAATAAAAAAATGTTTTAATTTTATTTATTTTAAAAATATCCTCACAATGGCATTTGTGAAAAATTGTTGCTTATATGTTTCTAGTAATAGCAATATTGGAAAGTGGATTTGATTCTCTCGTTTGTGGTAGTGTCAGAATTTACCAAATGAGGAAAGGTTCTGATCACCCAAGTTTCAAATGGACCGAAACTTGGAATCATACAAGCTGTATTGTATGACGGATGAGAATTTTCATCTTTGGAAAATTAAGACTAATTCCTTATGTGAACAAGGATAGGACTAAAGGGATCGGGTACACTGGGTGTGTGCTGGTCAAGGTCCACCACAAAGATCGATTCGTCATGATTTACTAAAAGTTTAAGTATAATTCTATAATATTGAAAATGTTTTAATGTATGGCAGAACGGATGAGAAGAATCAAATTTGGCAGAGAGATAAAAGTTTCTCAAATCTGAAAAGAAGGGAGAGTACTTTAGTATCATGTTTTATGATCATCTTAATGATTTTGAAACCGTATCACAATTTGATCCTCTAAGGACATCTTAGTGTATTCTTATGGCTGAGAAGAGGAGTCATGAATTGTTGGAATGGTTAAAATCAAGAAGATGAATCATACTTCGTTCCAAAACAATTCTTAGAGTAATACTCCAAGATTATAACCTTGAGAGACATAAAGTAAGGTTTAAAACACTTATCAAATATAGTGTAAAATGTTTTCTACTTCTATACATTTGAAATTGGTAAGTTGTGATGTCTTGGATAAGACAAAGACCAACTAAGACCAATTGTGTGAAGTGTTTATCTTGATAAGAATCCGCACTATCCCTTGAATATTTGTTTTGTCAAGGAATGGTCCTTGACTAGGGAAACTTATATGTCAAGAGGACAGTGGGAGTCTTAAAGATCCTGAAAGGATTTCGAGATTTAATCAAGAGTAAAACCTGAGTATTATCACTAGCACACGACTTAAGGTTTGCAACCTATTAAGTTGACATAATTCTTGTTTCTGTGTCTGTTCCTATTAAGTTGACTATGCCTATGAGTTCTGTTAGTTCTAAATTGTGAGCATAACAGCTTGGAAGCATTGGTGGGCCTTGTGCTACTAGGTGACAAGAAATTAAGATTTAACAAGTTCAATCCATGTAAGGCTGAATTTGTCACTAACCTTGTCTTGTGATTATGGTTTTGACAAATTCACATGGATATGAACTCATACACCATAAAATCTAAGTGTCATAAGGTTTGTCTCCGATTCATGAGAATGATGGTGGGGAAACACTTTCACTAAGTAGATTTTAAGTAGATAGCAATTATGTTATTTGCATTTTTAAAAGTCGTTAGTGGAGCGTGTGTGGTTAACCGGCACATTAACATGGACTTGTGAGAAATGGCAAAGGTCTAAACAATTGAGACTATGATTACGGCATCCCTTTTCATAGTTCTTGAAATTGCTTAGACACACATGTGAGCTATCTACGGAAGGGTGTATGAATCTAAATTTTAGAAGTCCAACCGATTTCTGAATACATGTCAAAGCTAGTGGGAGCATAAGTGTTATGCTAATAATCATCATGTTAGTGGGAGCATGATAATTATGATTATTATTATTATTGCAAGCTAGCAATGTTAATTATAGAAAAACAAAAGTTTCAATTCGTGAAGTTGCAGGGGTTGAAAAATTGTTTTGCTATAATTAAGGGAGAGGAAATTATACTTCAATTCAATTCTAAAATCTTAGATTGAGATTTTAATCATCTTTAGTCAAGGATATATATATGTATTTTATGTTGGAATGGTTCAACTTAAAGAAATTATATATATATTACGTTATCAAAATACGATTATGACTACGACATCCCTCTTCATAGTTATATTTTGAAAACATGGAAAATAAAAAATTTTGTAGCAACAAATTGGTCTAGTATCATGTCTTTATGTGAGACATCATGAATCGTGTCCCATATGATTCAGATATAGGATCGATTGCATGTGCTATAATATTCATCCTTTCTAAATTTTCCAAATGCTCAGAGCATTGAGAAAGGAAAATTCTAGAATTAGATATGACTAAAGTGATTAAGTAATTGTCGAGGACAATCTGAGGTTCGCCAAAGATTGATTGCTCGGGGACAGTTGGAAGTAGGATATAAATTGTTGGAAATGACCATATTGACATATTCTTAAAGGAGGTAACTTTTGTTCAGAAATGATAGTCAAAATGGGACTATGGAAATGTCTCCATAGGTGGAAGTTATTCAATCTGTGTAAAGATTAGGAAAACCTTAATGCAAGAAGGATGTTCAAAGCAATGTACTTTGAATATGAGACTTTGTTTCCATAGAGTTGATCTCCTTTGGAATACTATGTAATGACTATTGACAAGTTTTGTAACTTTGTGCATAATCATTACAAGAGGAACATTGCATAAAAGTTTAAAATCTAAAAGTTTTTTGGTAAATGGTAGGAATTAGGAATTCTTACATTTACAATAAGGATTTGGGATTGTGAAATGAGCATCATTTGGAGTATGGCATAACTATTGTTTAGAAAAACAAAGTGTACATGCTAGGAGCATGGGACAACTGTTGTTTTTATTCAAGTATTTAGTTGATTATTTGAAACATTATACAATGAATAATGTGTAATCAATATGGTGATAAATAAAAGGTGGTTTTATTTATATTCAAAAGGGTTCTGAGACCATATTGGATTTAATTATTATTATGTTTCACTTTGCATGTTTTGACTTCCAGAATAGCTTAGTTATTCTTTCTGAATGACTAAGTTATTTAAACAATCCACAGTCGTTCATATGTTGGAAGTAGGTATGAATTAAGACTGTCATGAATCGAGTTTGTAGATGGCTAAATGTGTTTAGTCATAGCAATGGTTGCTACAACATTCATGAGTGCTTATAAGTTATGAGTATTGGAATTAACCCACGCTCACTTGTATCACTTCATGGAATTTATCTCGAGTGATCGTGAGACGGTAATATCATATAAGTCTTCAAACCTAGAGATATGAGTTGTTGCCTATGAGTTGGTTGTGCATTGATTGCACGAAAACGCATCAGTAACTTGATGTTATAAAACGTACCTTTGTGTATAATTCAACAAGTAGTAGAACAAGCATACGAGTCGAAGTTTATCTGTTCCTTCTAGAAATAGAAGCGATATCTGGGCCCCTTGATGATTTTGTTTTGACCTATGTATCGGGCCCGGTCAGAACTAAGTTGATGTGTTCAATTAAGTTCTTTGTCAAACAAATCGGAAATCGGGAAACAAACTGCTGGACAATAAGTACGACGTTCTTCCATGTATTTGTCCGGCTGATATCATGAGAACAGAGGATTATATGATCACTTATCTAAAATGGCGCTTCATAGTTCAACATAGTTTTCGAGAGCTACGATTGCTGGTTGGTTCCTGAAGTATTATAGGCAAATACAGTTATTAGACTTATCCAAGTGGGAGACTGTTGGATAATGTGTCTAAGTCCATAACTTATTTGGACTTCACCCAAACGATTTATGGATAATATTATGAGAATTTTATACTTATGGTTTATTAATATATTATAAGTTATAATATATTAATATGAAGTCATGTTATTTAATTAGTTTTTAGTCGTAAATTAATTATAAATTAATTTAGTGATTAAAAGGAAGACTAATTAAATCACGGGCTATTATATTTATATAGTGTGGGCTAACACTCATTTGGAAATGGGCTAAGCTTATATGGAAGTCCATGGATGATCCATGTGATGGGTTTTAGCCATAAGAACATCCTATGTGCTCATACAAACCCTAATGCTTGGATCTAGGTTTCTCTATTGTACATGCAATTCATCCAAGACTATAAACCCTAGATATAACATATGATAATCAATATAACATATAAATAAGGGTTTAGATCATACCTTGATTGTTATGTAGCAATAACAATCTCAAATCCTTCTTGTATTGGCTTTCGAAAGCTTAGAGTCATAAATGTCACTCCTCTAGTGGTTCACAAACACCAAGAGCAAGAGGATGAAGTGGAGAAGAGAAGGATGCTGCCCAAAACGTGTGGAAACCCTAGAAGGAAGCTTGGCCACGTTTTTGGGGTATATGGGTTCTTTAAATAGTGAGGCTATTAGGGTTATCTAACAAGGAAACCCTAATTTGGATGCTTAAGCCCTAAGCAACCCATGGGCTCCTTCCTTAAAGGCCTTGGGACGATTTCTAATGGGTTTCCCCATAGAATTCGTCCACTCCTTTAATATGGAGTCCATTAGCTCAATATTCAACTATCATACAATTGACAGTTCTAGTCCCTTAAGTTTAATTAATGTCTTTTAGTCACAAACTTAATTCTTATTAATTATTGACTAATATTAATTAAACAATATGATTTCACCTTTAATATATTATTCTCATAATATATTAATAAATCATAATTAATCCTATCTCTCCATAATTCATCCTATCAAGTTGCTTTGGTGAAGGCAACCCAAAAGGACCATGCACCATCGGGTCAAGTACATAACAAAATAGTTATGGACTTAGACACTAATCCAACACCATGGAGCTTTTAGCCCATGGATCCTTGGAAAGGAAAAGACATGGGTTATTAGGGTTTTACCCTAATCATGCACACTATATAAACAAGCTTATGTTGCATGAAATTGCACTCCAGTGTGTGAAAAAGGGTGTGTCCGATTTCTTGAAGCAAAGTATACACTTTCATAAGTTTTCCAAGTTTGTGGTGATTTGTGATTCCACTTGAGGCATTCACATTATTGGTGCTAGGCTCTCAAACTCCAAGCAATCAATCACTATCAAAAGGTATGTCATTCTTCTAGTGTTTTATGATTCTAGTTCTTCATGTCATGCTAGTTAGGATGTAAACCTTGGAAATTATTATTTGCATGTATATTAGAGAAAACATAGATCCAAGGTTTATTATGGTTGCATGCACACTTAGGAGTGTTAGAATGCTCAAAACCCTACATTGTTCTGTGTGTGTTTTCCAGAAACACGAAGACCAAAAATCGAACTCAAGAACAACCTTAAGTCAAGTTGGGGTTTTAAAACCCAGAAATTGATTTCCAAGAACAAAGAAGAAATAAATTTGGTGTGTTTTGAGTTCCTTGAAGACAAACACACTCAAATCGAGCTTGAAGGTATGACGAGTTCTTGAACACACTCAAACCCAGAAATCGATTTTCAAGATCTGTGTTCAAAACCCATCATGAAAACCCTCAAGTTCGTGTTTAAACAGATCGAAGGTATGTGTATGTGTGTTCATCTTGTGTATGTGTATTCATCTTCATCTATGTTAGAATTTAAAAACTACTAAATCAATTTCCACATCTGAACGTGAACTCGAAATCTAGGGTTTCAAGTGGGTTTTAAAAAAAATCAATTTCTTAAAAATAACTTTCCCGAAGGTCTGAGTTTGTGAGCATAATTTGGAAAGAATTCGACTTTCAGGTGGGTTCTTCATATATAAACTCGAAATCTACGCTTTTTGTGGTGAGTTTGTTCATAGTGTTCTTCAAATCTTTGTTTGGTTCATTAAGGTTTGTTTATAGTGTTCTTGAGAGCTTCTTAAGATTTAAGTTGGTGTGTGTGTTTGTGACATCCCCATTTTCACGGCCAGAAAAGACCGATATTGTTTATGCTTTATAAAAATAAGAGTACATTTTTAATAAAAATGTTGTGGAATTTGTACCCAGTAAAACATGATAAATACGATATCAAAGCATTTCCGAAGAAATGTATTTTTATTCATTTAAAACGTTGGGATGTCATCGTCAATACAGAAACATAAGCATAAACAGAACTTACATTCATTATCACAAGTGATTTATATATCCTTAATCTCTCAATGTAATGCGACTTCATATCAACACCTGTGATGTAAATAAACTGAGTGGGTCAGGTTGGGAAACCTGGTGAGTACATAGGGTTTTCAACCCACAATAATATAATTATTATGTTTAAACATCAAACAATCAACCCAATTACCCATCCTCATTATCTTCCTTACTCTTAAGGGTCTACCCTAAGAGTTATCTATCCTGCATTTGTTCATTTTGAAGTCCCTTGCTTCCAGGGTTTATAAGACAGACACTAATTCCATAGTTGCTAAAGTTCATTCATCAGGTACTAAATCCGTAGCTACCAGTGTAGGTACTAAGTCCATAGCTACCAATGTTTATCTAACAGGCACTAAGTCCATAGCTGCCAGGTACTAAGTCCATAGCTACCAACGTTTATCTAACAGGCACTAAGTCCATAGCTGCCAGGTACTAAGTCCATAGCCACCCACGTTTAGCTAATAGGTACTAAGTCCATAGCTACCAGTGTTTGTCCAATAGGCACTAAGTCCATAGTTGTCGATGTTATTTATTAGGTACTAAGTCTATAGTTGCCAATGTTTACTCACATCATCTTTTATCTCTCATTATTCATCTACCCATGTCATACCCAACAAATTTGTAAATATAAAATACATATACAATTTAAATCATTTAAAACATGTATAAAATCATTCATCCAACTTAGATAACAAGTATACAGACAATATGCACACATATCACGTAATTTATATAAAATACTTCATATCTATGTGTAAGATGAAAGTAACTATGCACTCACTTGAGAAGGTGGTGACTCGGTACTCGAACAACGTTTCGTTTACTTTAAAATAACTTCCTTCGACGAAACCTAGTATTATTACCACTAGATTTTAGTCTAATATTTACCGTGACTAATTATTAGTTTTATTATTATTATTTTTATATAAGCGTTTAAACAATACTTTCCAACCACTATGTACAGACAGGGTTAGACATAAAACACTGGAGGGCAGGACCATTTTGGCATATAGCACTTCTGAAATCCAACAACCCTATGCGGCCCTATAAACCAGATTCCCCGTACCGCGAGTAGTTAAAAAGATATTATAACAACACTTATATAAGTCATAATAATAGCTCAAATATTTATTATAAGTTCATAATAACAATACTAATTTTAAATATAAGCTATACTAAAATAGGGTAAACATAACTTACTTACAAGGGGGTTTTAGTTAGGAGTCGGGCTCTGCAGGGGCAGAACATTATCGCTGAATCTTTCTAAAAAAGATTCGTGCAGCGCTTCAGCGCTCACCTTACTATACTAAAATTACAGAAAGAGAAGTCGAATCACGAGGGACCGAAATGTTCGGGGTATAAGAAGAGAAAGACTCTTGAATCAAGAGAATGATATAAGAAATATGAGAGCCCAAGACTCTTATTTATAGTAATTGGATTTACAAAAACTACCCTCTATAATTACTTAATGACCTTATAGTTATATAAACGACTAAATACCCCTTCATAATACTATTTTAAATAGATTTAACGATATGTGTACTAAACTAGTGTCGAAATTACTCAACACTAGTCTTATAATGACCGCATCGTCGATATCTTTCTAATGATAGATACATATATATATATATATATATATATATATATATATATATATATATATATATATATATATATATGTAAACGTATATATAATTTATACTTTATTTTAATACGTAAATATGCTATTATAATTTATAACTCGTTCATACGAACTCCGTTTTTGACGTTCTTTATATCCACACGTAGGTATTTACGAGTACTACAACTTTCATTTAGACCCCGTCGGCTAATTCTCATTCTATCTCAGATTTGCAAAACTGTATCGAATTCGCTGCGCTCGAAGAGTAGGGACTAAGTTTCGTCCATATATTTAACATACGAGCTTTATTCTCGACATTATTTATATCCCCGCATTGGTAAAAACAAGATCTAAAACATTCATTTAGACTCCGTTGGCTAATTCTCGACCGATCTCAAATTTAACAGTAGAAGGAGATTAGACTCTTAAATGACCGCGAAGAATTCGTAACTCCTTCATATGGACTCCGTTTTCGTCTGTCTTTTTATCGTTGAGTTCCTATTAATGAGATATTCAACTCTCATTTAGGTCGCGTAGGCCGAAAACATCTCGAACTAAAATTCGAGTTTCGGGCCGTGCACAACTATGCCAAATCTTAGAAAATTCATAACTTCGTCATACGAAGTCAGATTTGGTCATTCTTTTTATGGACGATCTCGGTTTAACATATACTACAACTTTTGTTTAGATCACTAAGGCTAAAATTTCCTTTATCAAAAATTCACTATTTACGTCTATCGGCATCGTGCCGATTTTGCCGTAAAACTTCGACGAGCCATAACTTCTTCGTTAAAACTCAGATTTCGGCGTTCTTTATACGTACGGAGCCCTTGTAACATATACTACAACTTGGTTAAGATTAATCCTTCTAAATAATCTTCCATCAAAAATTCATTTTTGATGCTCATCGTCTCTAAATTGACTAGCCCGGATCTATGGGCGTTACAGTGTTAGATCAGAAATTGCAACCCCTATTTTCACAAATTAAAAATTATTACATCGATTTTGTGTTTTTCTAGATCTATCATGGATGGACTTGTTTTACAAATCTGTATATGTATTAGATAAACATGAATCCAGAATTTAATGTGTGTGATTTTAGAAAAAAAGAAATGGGTTTTTAATTTTAGCCGAAAAAATAATGTTTCACCGGAGAAGATAAACAGAGCATCGCCGGAGTTGTCAAAGACGCCGAAAATCGGCTATACCTCTGATAGCAGGTTATAAGGATACTTTTTGAACAGTTCAACGAGTTCAATGGGAAAATGTGAAAAAAAAAACTCAATGACTAAATGTTTACAAAACGAGAAATAAGTTACCATTTAAGTCATTATCCCTAAATAAATAATCCAACTATAAATACTCACTTTCAAAATGTCTCATCGACACCTTCATTTTCCCTACCTTCTGGATTCAAATTCTCTTTATCTTCACCGAATTCTCCCAAATCTTCTTCCTTCTTTTCATCAAAAACAACTTCTAACGAACAAGAAATCTCTATCTAAATTACAAAAAGACCCCTCTCCACTTTTTTTCCACATCTTTTATCATACAAACGCGAACACAAATCTCGGTTTTGTTTCTTCACAATATACGGTGTGCCTATAAAAGTCTTGGCGGCACTTTTTAGCACCGCCTCCGGACTGGCGGTTCATGGTGATTCCCATTGAGAGAATTTGTCTTCTTCAGCTCACCAATCACTCAATAAAGTCTTAACAACATAAAGATGCACACACAAAAGTTCACAAATCATGAGTTCATCTTATTCTTTTAACTTTAATCAATCATACCAACAAAAAATTATGAGGATAATAAGCGTGTATTTTGACATAACCTAAGCTCTTCTAAAGCCTGTGAAATTGCACCAAAAACACCTCCAAGTATACCGATTCTTTGCTTTCTTTGTCAAGACCTGAAAATTGAACACACTACGAACCCTAAGCCAAGTATGCGTAACCAATTTCTTGAACAAATCAATAGAAAGAGAAAACAGTGCAGAGATGAAGAGTGAAAAGACTTACGCCAACACTTTCTAATATGTTGACGATGTCGTAAATTCGCTGCCTCTGAACACCTGTGGGGTTTTCCAAGATTGATAGTCGATGTTGATTCATCATCATCTATTCTTCTTGATACCTACGATCCAAAACAACACAACGAAACCCTAGACAGAGAGATGAAAGAGGTCACAAAAATCCAAAACATAACCCCCCATTAGACGGAGCATCAACTCCAAATTCACAGATAGAAAGAATACAGGGGTGATCTACTGGAGCGCGTAATCTCATCTAAAGAAATGGGATGCAGGAGAAAGTGAGTATATGTTTTAAAGCTTCGTGTACATACCAGATTTCTTTCGCTCCTTTGGTTCCTAAAATTCATGTATGGAGTTTGTGGCTGTGGTTGTGGCTGATGGCTGTTATAGAGTCCGAAGGAAGGTCACGACAGGAAAAATACCTGGAGCAAGGAGAAAACGGGTCAGTCTAGAACGGTGGTGAAGAAGAATCGGAAAGCGGCGGAGACAAAGAGTAATGACTCAATGGTGTGGTGGTTGTGTCTAGAAGTGTCGTTCAGAAATGGAGGGATCTAGAAAAAATTTCTTGGGAAGCACAGGAACCGAGGCAGAACCGATGGGGGAGGCGTGGGAATGACATGTATCACTGGCCATCCTTATCCTTAAACGACCCTTAATGTTTAAAGGGATTAAATTGACAATATTACAAACTTTAATGCCAAAAATCTAAACCACTAAAAACTATGAAAACTTATGGACCATTTCTACCAAACAATTGTTCGGTTAGGTTCATTTGAGACGGCCTAATTTTATAAGATTGTGAGACATATTCTTTTATTTTTTTTAAAATTTTTTTAGTTAATTCAAGTTCCGAAAATAATATTTAAAAAAAGAAATTTTTGATTTTTCCATTTATTTTGTATTTTAAAATTATTTTTAGAATATGTACAGTGTAATATTCTATTTAGAATATTTCACGTATTTTTCAAAAAAAATAGATTTTTTTTAGTTAATTCAAGTTCTGAAAATAATATTTAAAAAAAGAATTTTTAGATTTTTCCATTTATTTTGCATTTTAAAATTATTTTTTAGAATATGTCAGTATAATATTCTATTTAGAATATTTCACGTATTTTTAAAAAAAAAACGGATTTTTTTTTATTTATTTTAGTTAATTCAAGTTCCGAAAATAATATTTAAAAAAAGAATTTTTGGATTTTTCCATTTATTTTGCATTTTAAAATTATTTTTAGATTTGGTCTTACGGTCTCAAAAAATTAGAATGGTCTCAAATGAACCTGAACCTATATATATATATATATATATCACGTGATTAATAATAATACATCAACAATTCAACACCCCCCTCAAGAGATACACGACTAGAGTTTTTTTTAAGGATTTATTCAATAGGTAACCTATGCGAAGTTAAAAATATTCTAAAAGTTTTTTCATTTGATAACCTTCACATATTTTGTAAATTTGCAAGATCAATAGACAAAGAAATTTTCATTTACCTTATAGATTAATTAATATAGGTAGAATTTGGATCCATGAATAACCAGTGTGAAAATGGTTTTTTTTTTTTTTTTTTTTTTTTTTTTTTTGGGTTTTTTTAGTATGGTTTCACAGTTGGCATCAGGTTTTGACTCAAAGGTTAAGGAAAAAAAATGGAACTGGGTGTGGGATTCGAACTTACACCTCTTTACAATCATACTAACACATTAACTATCCGACCGGGCATGCAACATCAACTATACTTTTTATAATAGTATTTAAGGAAAATACAAAAGGAAATGTGGGTGGGACTTGAACAAGTATCTCTCATACCATCCATATTTAAATGCTTCATTATAGTTATTAAATAATTCAGTTTTGGTTTCTTTGTTACTGGTATTATTATTTCTATCTATGGCGAATCCAAGATTCAAACTCACGGGTGTCCAATTTGATAGATATCACAAAATAAAAAAGTCGAAATATTTTGGTTAACGGGTCAAATTCTTAATAATACTAGCTAATGTCTTGTAATTGTTCACGAGTTTTTATATTTTACAAACAATATATAAATATATGGTCGCTACTTGGTAATACTACGTAACATAATAAAACACAATAAAAAACAAATACGATAACAGGAAAAGAAGTAACCATTTTATATAATTTATATGTAAACAAAATATTAGTATGTTTTTATATTATGTAAAATCTATGATCTAACTAACTTAAACATCCCTTTCGTATCAGTCATGAAATTTGTGCATAATAATAATGTTATTTATGAGATACAAACTAAAAAAATATGATATACCGTTTTTCAAATTGTATACCCATTTTTTGTTTCAACTATCAAAATTAGGTTCCAATTTGTTAGTAGTTTAAGATTATGTCAAATTTCACCCCTATACTATGACTGTGATTAAAGTCGAATTTTTACATATTCTACCCACCTACAATATAATACAGCCGCTTTGAAACCATGTGCTCGCTGGTGACACAAGGGTTCTATTTTTCTTCTTTATGCAAATTATAGTTCAATACTTTATCTCAACAAAGTAAACACTATTCTACTTATCTCAAAAAAACAAAGAACAACCGAGTAAAGATTAATTTTAACGGTTATCTCAAAGAACAAAAGAGACAGAGAAGGAGACAAGTCAGTAGAGGGCTGAGGGACAGAACCACCAAGTAACAGAGGGCATATGAGAGAGGCAGCAGGCGGCCGAGGCTGGAGACTCACTTAGGACGGAAGAAGCCGAAGATTGGGAGGATGACAGCTGCGATATCAAGGTCCAAAGACCAAAAACATGTAAATTTTGTTTAATTTTAGGGTTTTCTTTTCATTTTCTCTTTTACTTATTTACCCAACTTCCATATTTTTTTACTTATTTTTATAAACTTAATAGATCAAAATGGAAAATATATTGTTATGATAAAAGATAACTTTATTTTTGTTAACCAACATTCTATTTATCTGGTTTCTTTTCTTTAACTTTTAGGATCAATAAAATTTGTAAAAACCTTTTTTTGTCGTTCAACTCTCAAGTGTTGGAGCGGCCTACCGGTGTCCATCTAAAATTTTCAAGGGTGTCCTAAAAATCATTATCTAATCTATAAAAAGAATTTAAACACAAGGGGTGTCCATGGACACAGGTGAGGATAAGGTAGATTCGCCCCTGATTTCCATATCGTTTTTGAGTATTTAACTTTTTTTTTGAGGATCATTATTACTACTGTTATTATTATTAAATAATAATAATAATGATTTATAAAGTTGTGTGCAATTTCAGGATATGTTATTTTATTATGTCCTCAACTATAGCTACTAATATCATTTATAAACTTGTGTGCACCTTCTGGATCCGTTACACATATAAACACATTATTATTGTATTGTTTTTGTTTTCTTTATTATATCCTCCACTATATATAGGCGTATGTATGTTGAATTGATGATGGCGATAGCAAATGACACAACATGAGGTATGTACTTATGTGTATCAAAAGTTACAAATATTAACAGGCTTTACAATGTTAAGCCTACGGGTATTTTACAAAAAAAATGTCTTTAAAGTGGAAAAAACGACGTTCGGTGCCTAAAAATTCAAAAATAAGAAAAATCCGTAGGCATATGAAAATTACAACTATAATATGATGTTGATTCAAGTTTGTTATATATATATATATATATATATATATATATATATATATATATATATATATATATATATATATATATTCTCTATAAACAAGTGACTTGACTTGTAAAAATTAAGAAGCACTTTTTTAATACATTTATAACAAGAACTAAACTAAAAATAACTCGTTTTAATATGGTTTACCATCCAGTCATCTAGTTTCGTTTAGGTAAATAACATGGGGAATATGACTTATTAAGGTTATTGATTTTTCGGTTTATTTACATCTGGCTAACTATTTTTTTTTTTTTACAGATCTCGGTAACAAATTTGTTAAGAGTGTTCACATATTCCCATTATGACTTGCTGTAGTAGGTTACATCCGGCTACATCAAGTCATAATAGTCATAACACCTTCATCAAGTTGTTACCTACATGTGTACAAAAAAATAGTTACCCAAATATGAACAAAACGAAAAGTAAGAGTAAATTACACGAATAGTTCCTGTGGTTGGGGGAATTTGTGTGTTTGTCCCAAACTTATTATTTTTTTTTTACCTCAGATGGTCTCTACTGTTTATTTTTGTTGCATGCTTAATCACTGTCTTACCTAAAAAGACTATTGTGCCATTATTAATTTATTTTTTTGATTAATTTTCTTATTTATGTATTTATTTTATATATATATTTAAAAAAATTAATAGACCCTACATTTCTGCATCTCCTCTCCATAAACCTGGAACTATATTTAAGAAATTTAATCTGGGTCGGTCACCATCTCATCTCTCATCATCCTCAACTTCTATTTTCTTTCCATCTTTAGTGACATCGACGTCTTCATCATACCTTCTTTTTTTGGTCCTTTAACTCCAGCGAACCAACATCATAACTAGGGATGAGCATATGGACCGGGAAACCGGCCGGAACCGGTACCGGAACCGGAACCCGATGGAACCGGTCGGGCCGGGACCGGGACGTTATTTTTGTGTATTTTTGGAACCGGGAACCGGTAGGAACCGGAACCGATGTAACCGGAACCGGTAGAACCGACAAAAACCGATAGAATCGGCAAAAACCGGAACTGTATGATGCTATTTTTCGAGGACCGGTTCCAAAATTTGCAGACACGATAAGAACCGATAGGAACCGGGAACCGGTAGAATCGCCGAGCCGGTTCGGTTCTTGATTTTGGCCGAAGCCGGTTCCCGGTTCCGGTCTGGTTCGGGCCGGTTCGGTCCTATTGCTCATCCCTAATCATAACCCACTGTCTCTTTATCTTTAGTGGCTTGTGGTGTTGGTTTGCCGGAGTTGAAGGACCGAAAAAAGAAGGCATGGTGAAGACGTCGATGTTACTAAAGATGGAAAAGAAATAGAAGTTGATGAGGATGAGATGTAAAGAGATATAGATATGTGGGCTCTATTAATTTTTTGAAAATATACATAAATAAGAAAATTAATTTAAAAAATAAACTAATAAGGGCACAATAGTCTTAGGTAAGACATGGACCAAGTGCGCAACAAGATTAAACAATAGGGACCATCTGAGTTAAGAAAAATAAGTTATGGACCAAAAACACAAATTCCCCCAAACCACAAGGACCATTTGTGTAATTTACTCTTACTTTGCGTTTTGTTCATATTTGGATAACTATTTTTTTGTACGTATCTAGGCAACGGACTTGATGAAAGTGTTCACATATGACCATTATGACCTACTATAGCCGAAGATATCCTGCTACAGCAGATCATAATGGTCATATGTGAACACTTCCAATAAGTTTGTTACCTAGATGTGTACAAAAAAAATAGTTACCCAGAGGTAAACAAACCGAATAGTTAATTATCTTAATAAGTCATATTCTCAAGTAACTTGTGTAGTAACTAATTATTTTCTATGTATTGTACATTTGATTGTTTTCCTTCTTTTCTTCAAACAACATTCACCTACCCCTGAAGTGATAAGATATGTTCATTAAACACAAGTCTCACCAACACTAGTTTGTTTTGAAAGTTACATCTTTTGTTTGGAAAAACAACTTGTTAGTGTATCAAGTCTTCTTTCATTTACACGTTTTGTTATGTTCCTTTTTAAACAATCAAATGATTAATGGATCTTGAAGACGCACGCGACTTTATGAACATGAATAAAAGCTATAAGTTGGTGAAAGTATAGATATTCTTGTATAATAGAGGTGTGGAAAAAAACGACGTCCGGTGACCGAAAAATCCGACGGTAATTACTGACAGAATAGTGACGTAGTGACGAAATATGCTTTTCGTAGGTAATCCGTCGGTATTTACCAACATATAGCATAAATATCACTATTCTGTCGGTAATTACTGACGGATTACCTATAGATTTTTCGTTTTTTCGATACTTCGGGTACCGAACATCGTTTCTTCCGCTACTTTTTTTCACACCTCTTTCATACATGAATATCTATGTTTTGACCAACTTATAGATTTTATCCATGTTCATAATATTGTGTGCACCATCAAGATCCATTAATTGTTGGGATATATATAGTAAAGTCTCAATATTTTCATAGATTTGACAAGAAAGCCCTAAACTTTATTTTTTTTTACAGTAAAGTCCAAATTACCGGCAATTTTTGACACTTTTACCATTTTTTTACCGGTTAGCCGGTAATTAGGATTTTTTTGTCAAAAAAAACAAAGTTTAGGACTTTCTTGTCAAATCATTGAAAATATTAGGACTTTAGTGTATATATCATTTTTTTTTGCTAGAAGTTTAATGGTATGATACTCTTTAAGCATAAATGTTATTGAAACATTCTCTAGTCAACTAGATCCTATTAAAATCTTTAACGTTTGCTTCTTGTTAAATCGTTTTTTTAATCTCAACAAACCAACATTGAAAAAAATGGAGATAATCAAGAAAGAAAGAAAAAATAAGGGTTGTGTTTACTTTTTGCAGTCTCAAAAATGGAGAAATAAGAAACCGAAAAAATCGAAATTGCCCTTCTTTCCGTTCTCCACGTTCACACCACTAGGCATGTGTTGTTTGTGTTTGTATAACATGTTTTGCTTATGTTTGTATAATCTGTCCCCACTTTTTAGTTCAAGATTTGACAGCGAAGTCAGAATAAATTTTTACAAGTCTTTTCACCCTTGTAAAATTTTCTTCTTGCTTCGCCACCAAATCTTCAACTAAAAAGTGCGGACTTGTTGAGATTAAAAAAACGATTTAATAAGAAGCAAACGTTAAGGATTTCAATATGTTATAGCTAATTAAAGATAAAAAAACGATTTAACAAGAAGCAAACGTTAAGGATTTCAATATGTTATAACTGATTAGAGAAGGTTTCACTAACTCTTATGCTTAAAGAGTATCATACCATTTATTTTATAACAAAAAAATGATATATTAACTAAAGTCTCAATATTTTCAACGATTTGACAAGAAAGTCCTAAACTTTATTTTTTTGACAAAAAAGTCATAATTATCGGCTAACTGGGAAAAAATGGTAAAAGTGTCAAAAATAGGGATGAGCAATAGGACCGAACCGGCCAGAACCGGGAATCGGCTTCGGCCAAAATCAAGAACCGAACCGGCCCGACGGTTCTACCGGTTCTTATTGTGTCTTCAAATGTTGGAACCGGTCCTCGAAAAATAGCATCATACAGTTCCGGTTTTTGCCGGTTCCGGTTATATCGGTTCCGGTTCCTACCGGTTCCCAGTTCCAAAAATACACAAAAATAACATCCCGGTCTCGGCCCGACCGGTTCCATCGGGTTCCGGTTCCGGTACCGGTTCCGACCGGTTCCCCGGTCCATATGCTTATCCCTAGTCAAAAACTGCCGGTAATTTGGACTTTACTGCCAAAAAAAAAACATTTAACACTTTCTTCTCAAATCGATGAAAATATTAGGACTTTAGTGTATATATCCCTTAATTGTTTTATGGTTTGATATTGTAATGCCTATATAGATACTTGTGATTTTTGATACATACATACGTATTAACATATATACATAGACATAGAAATACACATACATATATACATAGACATACACATACACATTCACACACACATATACATACATTCACAAATACACACATGCACATACTCATTCATACACATACATAAGCATACATATACACATATACATATACATACATGCACATAGACAAACACATACACATACATATATACCCATACAAACAACCGGTGTGGTATAATACGTATTTAATAATAATAATAATACTTGGTATAATAATAATAATACATATTTAATAATAACTAAGGAAGAATCCCACTTTGCGGGATTGGCCGTGGCATCATTGTTTATTGTAGAGTTTAGTCATTTGAATGATCCAACATCTGAAAGTACTCACAAGATAGAATCTTCCAAATTTTCCTCAAACATCTTTTTTCATTAAACCACCACCACCACCAACAACAACAGTTTTACTCCAAACCCACCTTGGTGCTTTCTTCTTCCATCTGCTCAAAGTTTCTCCTTACACTTTCTGAGATTCTAAGCTTTGTGACACAAACACCGATAATCTCTATGCTTGGTGCATAACATGTACAATCAGCTTGAAGAGCATCTTTCATTGTTTCGTAAACCCGCAAATACTAACCTACTTTTACTCTTTTATCCATAATATATATAGCAATCTACTTTCATTTTATTTATTATAAACATGGCATTAAAACTACATAAGAGAATCTATATATATATATATATATATATATATATATATATACCTGATCAAACATGTCAATGGTCTGGATTGCTTCTTAACTCCACTTTAAAACTCTTTTGGTGATATAGGCTCCAGTAACGACATTGACTAGGCTTTTATTGACTTGTCCCCACTGCCTGTATAAAAATATCCAGCTTTAGAAACAGCCAAGACATGAATACCATTGTAGTGCCAATCTTTTTCCTCATTCAGTCTTTTGAAAGCATTCTCCTTAAATGGAACTTTAATGGCCCAGATGAAAATCTCACCTCCATTATCAACACTAATGCAAATTGGAGCTTCTCTATTCACATAAACTATAGCCATTACCTTATGTTCATGACCCTTGAATGTTTGTACATGATTAAGATCCTGTGTTGTGTATTTCATTAATCCATCATTTCAATTCATTTCCATGTATGTAAATGTAATCATGATGATTTGATGATGCATACCTGGAGATACCGTACATTGACTGTTTTATCAAATGAAGAGCTGAAAAGAAACCCCCTACAAAAAATTTAAACCAAATCATCTCCACTAAACATTAAATACTAAACCACATTTTCATGGTATTTAAAAATGCCAAATACATACCTCCAACAACTAATCCAGATATGTAATCGAGATGACCTTTTAAATCAGTGCATTTTATGGAATTCTCACGAATACCCTCAATGACACCACCCTCCACCACCAAGTTTACATCTTTAAAACCATTCTTACCAGCTTTATTAGTTTTCTTTAATGGCCATGACAAGTCTCCTAGAAGCAAACAGTGACAAGTTAGCCTACCCAACTACTATCTATCTGCTACACACCAGGTTTAGTCCCATATTATAAAAAAGAGAATTAAGGGAAACCCAGTAAAATAAAGAGCATCTTTGATAGTGGAAGGGTATTTTGGGCATTTTAGGGTTATTTTCTGTTATAGGTTTTAGCCTATAAGATATGGTGATAGTGGAGAGGAGAGTATCATATTTTTGTTACAAAAATGTCATTTTATCTTTTGTTCTTCATCATTTGAATGTTATTAATATTGAGTGAGATTACAATATGTTTTCTCTAATGTTTTGATTGATTTGTTGGGTTTGTGTGCTTAACATTGGGTCAGTTCATAGCACAATCCATCCAACAACATCTACAAAATTTAAAAAGATTATCTACTACTTATCATATTGAAATAATGGATTGATTGATGCCAGCATAGATAATCTTGCGATTATTAAAATCATCTAGACTCAAAAATAAAAAATGTAACTTTAATACCGGTGAAAAGATTTGTCAAGTGTTTAGCTTCAATGGTATCTAGCCAACCGATTGAGATGCATAAAGTCGCATACCAAATCTCCCTTCCTCGGTTTTTTTATCGATTGAAATAAATATTTGAAGCGCAGAGAATTTACAATTCAATAGCATTTAAATCAATGTCTATGAATAGACAAAACAGAAAGCCTATGTTAAATTCAGAAAGCACTAACCAATGCGATATTGAGGGATGTGAAATCCATGATACAACCACCATGATTGTGCATTTCGACAACCGCATTTGTCTCTGCTAATAGTCTCAAACTCTCTTGGTATGATTGATCCAAACACAGTAGCTCTGCCTACCAAATAACACAAAACAAACATACAAACAAACACTCATCAATGTCATGGTCTATTTATAGTAACTACTTTAGTAATCAAGATATAGAAGCACACAAAGGTTGAAACAATTTTCTGCCCTCTTATCCAAAGCCAAATGTGGATGGCGAGTCCCCAGTAGAACTAGGTGGGGAACCCCGCGTTGCGGGGTCGAATGCGGCAATTTTTTCCGTTATTTGTTCTTTGTAAATGTTATTTGATCAACTATTTGTTTATAGTTTGAGTTGCTCATTCCTTCCCTCTTTAACTGATCTGTAAATAAATAAATAAATAAATAAATAAGGAAAAAAAAACCATCAACGAATCTCTCTTTAACTAAAATAGAATTAAAATGCAATACATTTTGACAAATTCTGGCAATGGAAATCATATATCATAAACCAAAATAACCAACATTGCATTCAAACGCTAAAACAGAAAGTATATTAGCAAGTAACTTCTACATGAACAACATGTTATCATAAAGATTGAGAATGAAAATGACCTTTCAGGAGCTTGGCCTCCTGTATTCCACCTTCCCCCTCCACTTACAGGCTCGAATGATGCTCCTCCATCTATCCATCCTTTAAAAGATACAATAGTATTAGTCACAAATGAAATACAAAATCTAAAACAAATAAATAGAAAAAACATAAAAATAAATAAAGCTAAATTGATTCAGGATGTAGTTTTTGATGGAAGTACACCTAAAAGGTGGGTAAGGGTAATCTTGTCATTTGGCTTTAGCAAATCATTCGGCAATATGTTGATATTTTTTGTGGCTAAACTGATAAGAGTTAATTCACTACATAATATAATTAATTGGCCAAATTAATAAAATGATAATGTATAAATGTCTTCAAATCTGAAAAAAAGACCTAAACATTATCCAATAATTTTTCTACATTTTTGTTGATATATTTCCTTAAGGACCAACAAAAAAGTTATTAAACAAACTTATAGTTATATCGAGGCGGTTAATGGTTAAAAGTGTAAGAACCAGAAGTGATTTTGTTTGGCTCCTAATTGTCGGTTCCGGTTCCAGCATTGTAGGTTGCAAAGATTGGTATCCAGTTTTCATGTTCACCTTGTTTTCTCTGTTTTAGAGGCGGATTTGCTGAGTTTTTGTTGTTCCTCCATAATAAAAATGTAAAAAATCATCACATAAAAGAAATTATGAGAATAGAGGTAAGCAAACACTAAATAAGTAGCTAATTTATTTAATTAGCAAAAGTCCTTTGGTAATAAGAAAAGGGAAGGAAGTTGCACAACATAAACAATAGTAAGATATGGAGAAAACGTTGTTAGAAACAAGAAGTTAAAGTTTTATGTCCCAAAAGATCTTTAAATTCGAAACATTTATTGAGGTTTATATTTTATTTGAACCGCAATAGAAAATTTAGATTTAGATTTTAAAATTTTTTTTTTTGGAAACCTCAAATCGCATTAGAAAATTTAGACGACACCTATCCTCAACAACTTGTACACCATTATCAGTACATTTGATGAATAACCAACCTAATCCGCCCCTCTCTCACCAACAACATAGAATATAGCCATGATTAATTTAAGAAATTGAACATTGTTTTTTTAATGTCCAAGATGCATAAACAATAATTTATAAGACAACACATGTATTATTATTATAAGCAACATATAATACTTAAAAATTGTAGTCGTAATACACAGACGTCCCCTCCAATATCTATTACTATTATTATGGGAAATATATAATAATAAAAAAAATACACATGTAATACACGTAATACGTAGACTTCTCCTCCAATAGGTATATGATTTAATCATTATTGAGAACATAATTTAGGCAAATGCATCCAACCGTAGATGTATTTATACAATACACCAATCTTCCTTAAGTATTGATTTAAGCTCGATCATTTTATTATTTGGTAATGGTACCCTTACTATCATTCCAGCAGAACATCCCTTTGGTGCAGGGAGAACCAAAACAACACATTTGTCATCAATATTATCAATATCACAATTTACGTAAACTGGTTTTTGTCCTTTCACTTCCATCTCATAGAACGTGACATCACTGAAATCCAGAAAAGTCAAATTTGCTCCACAAATGAGTAAATCTTGAAGCGTGTCATCGCTCTCCATTGCTTTTTCAATCTTCATTCCAACTTGATCCATCATCAACGACCCTAATTGCATCATCAGGTTACATTCGACTATAGGAAGATCTGTTTTAACAACACAAATGGTTTGACTTTTGTTTTTGATAATTTCTTTATTGCGGTTTCTCAAGTCACTTTTGCATACCATGTCACCGTCTCCAACCCTGAGTCATGACTAATTTTTTCCAAAGACTTCCAAATTACAGCACAAATAGTTTCAAACAAAGGAATTTGTGGGTGAGCTTTCTCTTTACATATATTCGCTTGCAACTTAGTTAACTTGGAGATCGAGATATAAAAGGAGAAAGTTTCCATTTTGGAATTACTTGTAGTACACCAACTATCCCCAGTTGGACCAACCCGATTTATGGAAAGTATATCGGAGCTAATATTTGGGCTTTGGATATTGTGGGCATGGGTTCGTGGTTGGGTCGGGTGATGACCTGCAATGACTTAAGCCCATAGGGTTATGAAACCTACAACCGAAGAAGCATCTATAGGGAAAAAATTACATGATAAATATCGATATTGATATTTTGTAGGTGGATCATGTTTAATTTTTTCTTAAGACAATTAATACAAAGATATAGGAAAAACGGTTAGTCATTAGCTATTAATTTACATAAAATATAAGATCACCGCAAGGTATTGGACATATACTAACACGTGAAATTGCATATGCTTATCATCTTATTATAGGCTAAAGTAACTGGGATTTGTATTTTTATTAAGCTGGTAGTATTTGTTTCTTTGTTAAAATTTTAAAAGTCCATTTAATATTATTGATATAGAAGCTTCTTCGATTCAAATGAATGCATTTCACTATAGTGAAATAACATTGGGAAAGGAAATAGACGTATGGTTTGGTTGTCCCATATTATTATAAGATAAAAAAAAAACGATTAACAAACAAACCTGTATCATAACAAATGAAGAGAAGGCTAGATCAAGACCAACAACATGGTTAGGATCAAGAAGTGTGTGACTCAATTGCCCCTACCCCACAATCATTGCATTTGATAGAAGGTCGACCTGAGTCTGTTCTCATAAACCGACCACATGTGATATAAGCATGGTTTAACCATTGAGACATGGTTTCCTTGATGTCCAAGATAGTCGAGCCAGCAAATGCTGGTGCTTTGAAATAGAAAAGAAGATGAATGTAGTGAAGCTTCATGGCTAGATCCATGGTAGATAGCTCTTGAAATGCACCGTTCCCAGATATATCTGGGGGAGACTGTAGAGATTCTGATGTCGTAAATGAATTTTTGCACTTTTGATGACACCATTTTTTTTTCTTAAAAGAGATTTTAGGAGGGTTGATATTCCATTTGATGGGGTTAGGGTGTGTTTATATAGCAATGATATATCGAAGGCTCTCCTGATGAAATAAATTTGCATGAATGTGTGTTATTTATTTGTGTCGAGATATAAAGTGAAAGCAATTAATGTACGTTGTGTTGGCATCTAATTAATTTAAAATTGAATAATTAGTGTTTAATTGCAAGGATATTATATATTTTTTAAAATATTTCTTAAAAAAAGACAACATTAACATTTTCTTTTTGCTGAATGAATGCAACATCTGTTGGCTTTCCCCTTAGATCTTTGGTTCAAAGTTTCATTTCTTCTATCTCCTCACTTGCACATATATGCATGCAATCCCTAGATTAACTTTTTGACCCATTTATATTATTTTGGTGACGCTGAAGTTGGTTACCATGTTTCATTAATTAATTCGGTTATTATAGAAGGCTGAAGTTGGTTACCCATGTTTCATTAATTAATTCGGTTATTATAGAAGGATATTTTAGACACTTAACTAAAAGTTATATGTAGATTTTTATAAAAACTTTTCAAAGAAGTGAAGATTTTTATAAGAGAAAAACCCAGTGAAACAGTGTGTACAATCAGCCAGAGCTCGAACGGTAGTTACCAAAAATATCTCAAATTATCTCATGAGTAGTGTAGAGTTGATATCGTATTAGCTGATAGAACTGCATGCTAGTGATAGGCTAAGGATCCTGTAGGAAATGTGTGATAAGGTTGCCTGATTTGTGGTGCCTTTAGCCTAGGAGATTGTTATTATGAGATTGAATCTGTCATTGTTATTTGCTTGGTGTATGCTGCATAATTGTACATAGTTAGGTTTTATAGCCTTAGAATGTTTGATTTAGTCTTTCTTCAAGTTCCTTGTTTGGTTTGTGGATTTGAGGTAGAATCATTTACTCTAATGTCTATCGAGTCACGTATTGTGTATGATTGGCATGCACAAAGAAAATAGAGAGGACAGGGGAGATATTGTGAGGCGGAGAAGCGCTGGGAGCAGTCTAGAATGAGTACCTAAATGCTTAGTATTGGTCCCGAGGAACCAACATGACGATTATATAGCTGATCTTAAGAAATAGAGTCCTTGTGACTTAGGGTCTTGAGAGGAGGACTTGAGACAAATATGCGTTGGTGTGGAAGGTAGTATTCGGCCCGTACTACTGAAAGCACCGAATTTGTACGCGGCTCAGGATGGAATCTTAAGGAACTAAGGAGCTTGCTGGTGTATGTGGATGTTTATGTATGTGCTTTTGCCCGATTCCGATGGTTTTCTTATGTGTTTCAGTATGGTGGTTACTCGATGTTCAGGATCCAGCAACCCCGAGAGGCCGAGTGCGAGTGATGATGAGATCTGTAGGATTGTTGTCACCGAGGTGGCTACAAAGATCAGAGGGGCTATACCAGATATGTTTGGGTCTATTAAGACCATGCTTATTGGGACTTTCGATGAGCGTTATGCCGCCGTCACTGAGGTTGCTACTACCGCAGCCACCAAAGTTGTTGCTACCGCGAGACCGTAGGAGGGTGATTCATTGTGGTACCGTGAGCTCAACAACACGAAGCCACCCGAGTTTGATGGGACCCAGGATCCGATTGTTGTGATGAGATGAATTTATGATGTTGAGGGTTTTTTACACTTGCTCCTGTTCGGAGAATCTGAGGGTTCGATTTGTATTGAACCTGCTTCGCTCAGGGGAGAAGGACTGGTGGAAATTTGTGATAACAGATTATACTCTTGTGGAGCATGTTGTAGTGACCTGGGACATATTTATTGAGTTTTTTTAGGGAGGAGTTTGTGCCAGAAGTTGAAAAAGAGAGAGAGATTGGCCCAAAAGTACTATCTCTTAAGAAGAAGATAGAGACGGTGACTGGGATCACCAGGATGGTTCATGAGAGACCCTTGTTTGGTCCTCAACACGTGTCGACTGAGCAGGAGCATGTGAGTCGATATCTGAGTATTCTAAGGAGGGTATCCATTAGTTCATGGCAAACACTTTGTATCGGACATTGGCTGAGCTGCAAACCAATGCCAGGAGGAGAGAAATTGAGATGGAGACCTAGGCTAGAGAGGAGAGGGAGACCCATGTGAGAGATAGGAGACTAGTGTACTCGCATCTGATAACTAAGCATCCTAAGCTCACTGACTCAAGAGTTGGAGGCCAGAAGGGCTGCACTTGTAGTAAGTGCGGCAAGAGGCATGAGAGTCCCTATTGGTTAGGGATTGTTTGCTACATGTGTGGCAAGGAGGGGCATTTGGCTAGGTATTTCCCCCAGGGATTTTGGGTTTGATTCAATTCAGGGTCTGTAGCACCCAATTCTTGGTACGCATTTAATTCAAGCATTTTTATGTTTCTCCCTGGGACTCAACGAGTCGGAGGACCCACTCGTCGAGTAGAGACGAGTCCGCAGACATCTTAAGTGACCTACTCGACGAGTCGGAAGATGGACTCGACGAGTAGGCGCTGTGCGAGTAAAACCCTAAATCTGAGGGTTTGCACCCTATATAAACACCTTAACTTAGCCTCCCTTGTCCCTAACACTCCCTTAGAGCTGGATATCAAAACCCTAGCCGTTTGTGTGTGTGTTAAGGCCATTTTGGTGTTCTTGGTTGGTTTGTGAAGCTTGGAAGGAAAGAGGAAGCTTGGGATTCCGAGTTGGGACTTGTATATCCAGAGATCTTACTTCACCTTCAGCTCAAGCAAGGTAAATGCCCCCTGTTTTGGTCTTCCTTTTTGGTTGTTCATCATTAGGGCCTAGGGTCATGGTGCATTTATGTAACGCCCGTAGATCCGGGCTAGTCAATTTAGAGATAATAGGGGTCGAAAATGACTTTTCGACAAAAGATTATTTTGAATAAATAATGTTAACCAAGTTTTAGAATATGTCTCAAGGGTTCCGTACATATAAAGAGCGCTGAAATCCGAGTTATAACGAAGAAGTTTTGACCCGTCGAAGTTTAGCGACGGAACCGACACAACACCGCAAAGACGTAAATAGTGAATTTATGATAGAGCTTCTTTTAGCCTTAGTAATCTAAATGAAAGTCGTAGAATATGTTAACCTGAGAGCGTCCATAAAAAGAACGCCCAAATCTAACTTCTTATGAGGAAGTTATGATTTTCGAAGTTTCGGCTTAGCGGTGTACATCCCGAAGTTCGAGTATTAGATCGAGCGGTTTTTAGCCGACACAACCTAAACGAGAATCGAAGATCTCGTTATTAGTAGCGTAACGATAAAAAGACAGACGAAAATAGACATCGGATAAAGAAGTTATGAGATTTTAACGGACCAATCATGTCCCGGCCTGTTAAAAATATAACTTTAAAAATAAAGTCAAAATTAGCCGACAGAGTCTAAACAAAAGTTGTAGAGTACGTCTCCACCTACGCGTGGATATAAATAACGTCAAAAACGGAGTTCGTATGAACGATTTACAAATTATAATAGCATATTTACGTATTAAAATAAAGTATAAATCATATATACGTACACACACACACACACACACATATATATATATATATATATATATATATATATATATATATATATATATATATCATTAGAAAGGTATCGACGATGCGGTCATTATAAGACTAATGTTGAATTCTTTCGACATTAATTTAGTACAAATATCGTTAAATCTATTTAAAATAGTATTATAAAGGGGTGTTTAGTTGTTTATATAACTAAAAGGTCATTAAGTAATTATGGAGGGTAGTTTTTGAAAATTCAATTAGTATAAATAAGAGCCTTGGGCTCTCATATTTCTTGCACCATTTCTTGATTCAAGAGTCTTTCTCTCCTTATCCCCCGAGCATTTTGGTCCCTCGTGATTCGACTTCTCTTTCTGTAGTTTTAGTATAGTAAGGTGAGCGCTGAAGCACTGCATGAATCTTTCTTAGAAAGATTCAGCGACGAAGTTCTGCCCCTGCAGAGCCCGACTCCTAGCTAAAATCCCCTTGTAAGTAAGTTATGTTTACCCTAATTTAAATGTAGTTTATATTTAAAATTAGTATTATTATTATAAATTTATAATAAATATTTGAGCTATTATTCTGACTTATATAAGTGTCGTTATAATATCTTTTTAACTACTCGCGGTACGGGAATCTGTTTTAAAGGGCCGCATAAGGTTGTTGGATTTCAGAAGTGCTATACGCCAAAATGGTCCTGCCCTCCGGTGTTTTATGTCTGTCCCTGTCTGTACATAGTGGTTGGAAAGTATTGTTTAAACACTTATATAATAATAATAATAAGACTAATAAATTAGTCACGGTAAATATTAGACTAAAATCTAGTGGTATTAATACTAGGTTTCGTCGAAGGAAATAATTTTAAAGTAAACGAAGCGCTGTCCGAGTACCGAGTCGCCACCTTCTCAGGTGAGTGCATAGTTACTTTCATCTTACACATAGATATGAAGTATTTAATATAAATTACGTGCTATGTGTTCATATTATTTGTATACTTGCTATCTATGTTGGATGAACGTTTTATACATGTTTTAACTGATTTAAACTGTATACGTATTTTATATCTATAAATATGTTGGGTATAACATGGGTAAATGGATGTTGAGAGATAAAAGATGATGTAAGTAAACATTGGCAGCTATAAACTTAGTGCCCAATAAATAAACACCGGCAACTATGGACTTAGTGCCTATTGGACAAACGATGGTAGCTATGGACTTAGTACTTATTAGGTAAACACAGGTAGCTATGGACTTAGTACTTGTTAGGTGTTGGTAGCTATGGACTTAGTACCTGGTAGCTATGGACTTAGTACCTGTTAGATAAATTTTGGTAGCTATGGACTTAGTACCTACACTGGTAGCTATGAATTTAGTACCCAACGAATAAACTATAGCAACTATGGAATTAGTGCTTTACGAACGAGCATTGACAACTATAGATTTAGTGCCAGTCCTATAACCTTGGAAGCAAGGGACTTCGGAATAAACGAATCCAGGATATATGACTCTTAGGATAGATCCTTAAGAGTAAAGAAGATAATGGGGATGAGTAGTTGGGTTGATTGTTTGATTGTTTAAACATAATAATTATATTATTGTGGGTTGAAAACCCTATGTACTCACCAGGTTTCCCAACCTGACCCACTCAGTATATTTATATCATAGGTGTCGATTTGAAGTTACACTACACTGAGAGATTAAGGAGATATAAATCACTAGTGATAATAAATGTAAGTTTCTGTATTGACGATGACATCCCAAATGTTTTAAAATGAATAAAAATACTTTTCTTCGAAATTCTTTGATAACGTATTTATCATCTTTTACTGGGAACAATTTCCGCAACATTTTTATTAAAAGAGGTACTTTGATTTTTATAAAGCATAAACAAAATCGGTCTTTTCTGGCCGTGAAAACGGGGATGTCACAATTTAGGGCTTCTTAAGCCATTTTCGGATTTGTAAGGTGATTCATGGGGTTCTACTTCCAGATCTGAGTCGTTGGAGGGGACTCATGGCATAAATGTGCCAACTTTATGGCCATGAGAGCCCCATTCACATTGTAGAGCACCTTCTATGGACTTTTGAGCTAAAAACCCCATGCATGTGCATCAAGTTTGGAACTTTACGTATAAAATGGACATTAGGAGGCCAGATCTATGGTTTTGGTGTGTTACATCCCTTTTAGATCGACTGTATAGAAATGTTCAAGGTTGGACTCGGCGAGTCGTTCTTGGGACTCGGCGAGTCGGTGCGCTTTCAGCCATCTTAAACCCTTCTGCGATGGTCAGTTGTTAGAAAAGGGAGTCCCATAGTTGTTTAGACGTATTGGACTTAGCCTTAGATCTAGAGTTCATGGGACTCAGCGAGTACATCAACAGACTCGGCAAGTCCAAGCCAATCTCCCAGCACATGAAGATGAACTTGACGAGTTGTTCATACAACTCAGCGAGTCAAGGACAGGGCTTGTTCTTCAGATGAAGATGAACTCGGTGAGTTGTTCATACAACTCGGCGAGTCGGATGAGGGATCATTCGATGTTCAAATAGGAGGAGAACTCGTCGAATAATTGCCTAACTCGAGGAGTAGGGACGAGAATGAGGACAATTAGATGGATAAGGACTCGGCGAGTTGGCGGCCCAACTCGGCGAGCCAGGTCGGCTGGAAGTTGACTTTCACTTGACTTTGACTAGGTCAGGGGTAGAATAGTCATTCCTCCATAAGAGTAGTTATCAGACTCTGATTGGGTGTTTTGTGGGAATTATAGCCGGAGGATTTCCAGAGCAGCAACAGCAGACAGAGAGTTCCCGCACAGATCAACAGCTACTACTACGAGGTGAGTTACCTTCCAGTAGGGGTGGGTCTAAGGAACCAATGCCGACCCACCAGTAAGTAGTTATGTATGAGATGATTGTATTTGTGATAATTGTCTTGGTATGTTAATGTGTTATGGTCACGAGATATGCCTGTATGATATGCTATGTGTGTAGAAGGGATTAGTTGTCCCTACCCAGTTATGCCTGAGTGTATGATTATCTCTCGTTACAGTATGCTAGTGCTAGGGGGGGTGAAATAGTCCCCAGTTACCGGTTGAAAGATACCGATGGTGTGTACCGGTTGAAAGATACCGATGGCAGTTACCAGTTGAAAGATACCGATGGTGTTATGTGGTGTGTGGTATGATAGGGGAACTCACTAAGCTTTGTGCTTACAGTTTCAGTTATGGTTTCAGGTACCTCTTCGCCCAAGGGGAAAGAGCCGGCGGCGTAGCAGCGCATCACACACATGGTTTCCGCATCGGATTTTCTGGGATTGTACTCTGATTTTCATTGTTTCTGATGATATGGTTTTTGAGACATGATTTTATGATTTTATGAATGATGAAATAGTGACAATGTTTTGGCAATATAAATTATGATTTACTTAATTTAAAAAAAAAAATTGGCCTCAAATTTTGGGATGTTACAAGTTGGTATCAGAGCCCTGGTTTGAGAGATTCGAACACACCCTTGGGGGTGTCTTCACAGAGAACAATTTTCTAAAATCTAAGTTAAGGAATTTTGAGAAAGAACAAGTTGTGTGATGCGTGCGACCGGCCGAGCTTATGTAAGTTTTCCCCAAGATACCCATACTTGTTATGTTATGTCATGTGATATATGATTCTTAGAACTGCATGCTAGACTAGGGCTAAGGATCTGGGAGGATGCCTTGTGTGCCTAATATATGATTCTGAGAACTGCATGCTAGCCTAGGGCTAAGGATCTAGGAGGATGCCTTGTATGCCTGATATATGATTCTGAGAACTGCATGCTAGCCTAGGGCTAAGGATCTAGGAAGATGCCTTGAATGCATGTTGTATGAGCTGTATGCTAGAATTGTCAAGTCAGCAGTAGGATAGCCTGATTAGGTTATGCTTGAAGTGGTTACTCAATGTACGAATGTTGCTTGCTTTGTGCTATAGGAGTCCTAACTAACTTTAACTAACTAGTAAGCGGATGTGTAATAGTATCCGCAAGCTGGTTGGGGAATGTTGGTAGGGACTCCTAGTGCAACTGGTGGCAGAGAGCAGGCCGGAGAGTGCCCTAGGAAATTCTAGGATGAGATCAGTGGAAGGGGTATCGGAAAAAGGGACTCAGTGAAGTCGAAGTAATCCTTGAGGAAAGTACGGATAGATGTGGAAGCTAGTATGGGCCCGTACTATTGAAAGCAGAGGATCCGTACTCAAGTTAAGGAGGGCTGAGATGGAACCAGGGGACTTGGAGAGTGTGTGAGACTTCTCGAGAGTATGTGTGATCCAGATGTTTGTATGTTTATTTTCAGTATGGTGACCACACGACATGGATCGGGAGGCTTGGCGTCAGGATCAGATTTAGGCTCGGGTGAAGGATCCGAGCAGGTGGATGGTGGGCTATGCGAGTTCATCGCGTCGGAGATCACGAGAGGTATCCTTGAGTCGACCCCGGTCATCTTCAGGTCGATCAAGGAAGGGATCATCGAGCTGATGGAGGATCGTCTCCGATCATTCAAGAGTGATTTGGCGTCTATCCAGGCGAGTACGCGCATGCTGTCCTTTAAGGACTTCAGAGGGAGTGGTGTGCTGGATTTCCATGAGGTGAAGGACCCCATTGCTGCTAGGAGATGGATCGCAGATATTGAATCTGCGCAGCTGATGAGCTTCTGCCCGGAAGGGTCGAAGGTTCGTTTCACTGTAGGATGTTTGAGGGATCGAGCCAGAGATTGGTGGGAGTTGATTGGTGATACGTTGGGAGCCCCAACCATTGAGGCTATTACGTGGTCAGATTTTGTGACCCGATTCAGGTCCGAGTTTGCACCAGCTGTGGAGCTCCAGCAGCTGGCCAGGAAGTTCTTGGATATGAGACAGACTACGAAGACTATGGCGGAGATCACCACCAAGTTCCGAGAGAGGGCTTTGTTGGTGCCCCAGTATGCGGGTGATGAGGACATGAGGAGGACTCGCTACCATGACATGCTACGAGCCGATATCAGGGAGCATGTCAGTTTTTCAGCCTACCCCACCCTGGATTCCATGATTGCCACAATAAGGGAGAGGGAGATTGATTTGGAGCACATACAGAAGAGGAAGGTATAGGAGGGACAGATGACAGGGGCTTCGGAGAAGAAGCCCAAGGGATCCGATGTTAGGCCGAAAGGCCAGTCAGGGCGGGACCGCTGTGGGAAATGCGGTTGGTCACATGAGGGAGTTTGCCACACTGGGCCGGGTTACGGCTGCTATAAGTATGGCAAGATTGGGCACTTTGGCAGAAATTGTACTGCCCCTACTGACAGCAGCAGCGGCACCGGCAGTGGCGCCAACTCCGACGACTGCGCGGGTTACGGATGGTTGGAAGGTCAAGACGGAGGCTCCAGTGGTGCGGAGCCGAGCATTTCAGCTGACAGCCGAAGAGGCATGCAATGCACCCGATGTGGTGACAGGTATGATTTCTCCTCTCAGATCTTTTACGTTATGTTGTCATAATTTTGATATGTTATATGTATGTGTTCTGTTTAGGATTGTTCCATGTGAACGGTATCCCAGTTCAGGTATTTTTTGATTCGGGTGCTACCTGATCGTTTGTCTCTCTTGCGCTTAGCAAGAAGTTTCCTGAGTCTTCGGGCATGTTGGATTGCCCCCTTGAGGTCGAGATTGCGGACGACCGGTCAGTACGAGCATCAGAGGTCTACCGAGATTGTGTTTTGAGGATATTTGAGGAGCGTTACCTGGTAGACCTGGTTCCTATACCGTTGCGGGGGAACAAAGTTATTATTGGTATGGATTGGCTAAGCCCCAATAGGGCAATGATTGACTGCGCGCAGCAGTTGGTGCGAATCAGGACCCCAAGTGGGGGAGAGCTGGTGGTTCAGGGCGAGAGGCCACATCAAGGACCAGGTTTATGTTCGACAGTGAGGGCTAGGCGCTACCTCCAACAGGGTTACGCAAGATATGTCGCCTATGTTATTGATACCCGGGAGGCGGGTCAGGTGACGGTGGACGATGTACCCGTGGTGTGAGAGTTTGCAGATGTATTCCCCGAGGAGTTGCCTGGGATACCTCCGGAGAGGCAGGTGGAGTTCAGGATCGACCTAGTCCCTTGTGCGGCTCCGATAGCTAAGGCACCGTATCGGTTGGCTCCTCCTGAGATGCAGGAGTTGTCTATACAGCTTCAGGAGCTGTTAGACAAAGGATTCATTAGACCGAGTAATTCAGCCTGGGGAGTCCCGATTCTATTTGTGAAGAAGAAGGACGGGTCGCACCGGATGTGTATAGATTATTGGGAGCTGAATAAGGTAATGGTAAAGAACCGTTACCCATTCCCAAGGATCGATGATCTCTTTGATCAGCTACATGGAGCATCTTGGTTCTCCAAGATTGATTTGAGTTTAGGGTATCATCGGATGAGGGTCAGAGGGGAGGATGTGCAGAAGACTGCTTTTTCGACGCGCTATGGCCATTATGAGTTCGTGGTGATGCCCTTTGGGATCACCAATGCTCCTTCCGCGTTCATGGATTTCATGAACCGCGTGTGCAGACCGATGTTGGATCGGTCTGTGATAGTCTTTATTGAAAATATCTTGGTATATTCCAAGACGAGAGAGAAGTATGAGGAACACCTGCAAGAGGTTCTGGATACCTTGAGGATGGAGAGCTTGTATGCCAAGTTCTCCAAGTGCGAGTTCTGGTTGCGCGAGGTGCAGTTCCTTGGGCATCTCGTCAACCAGGACGAGATTTCAGTTGACCCGGCCAAGGTAGAGGCCATAATGAGGTGGGAGGTTCCAAGGTCTCCATCCAAGATTCGGAGCTTTCCTGGGATTGGCAGGCTACTATCGGATATTCATTCAGGACTTCTCCAAGATAGTCGTGCCCCTGACCGGGCCGACAAGGAAAGCCGTGGTCTTTCGTTGGGGGCCTGAGCAACAGGCTGCATTCGAGACATTGAGACAGAGATTGTTAGAGGCGCCAATCTTAGCCCTGCGAGAGGGCATGGATGATTTTGTTGTATACTGTGATGCGTTCGTCTCTGGATTAGGCGCAATATTGATGCAGAGAGGGCATGTTATTGCTTACGCTTCGAGGCAGCTGAAGCCTCACGAGGTGAACTACCCGACGCATGATTTGGAGTTGGGGGCTGTTGTGTTCGCTCTCAAGATTTGGCGCCATTACCTACTTGGGGTTCGTTGTACTATCTACACGGACCACAAGAGACTGAGGTATCTCATGGACCAGCTAAATCTGAATTTGAGGCAGCGTCGGTGGCTTAATGTGGTAAAGGATTATGACTGTGAGATTCTCTACCACCGGGGAGGGCCAATGTGGTGGTCGACGCGCTTAGCCGCAAGGCAGCGCCGATCAGGGATATCTGTATGAGGATGACAGTGGTGACTCCGCTGTTGGAGCAGATTCGGGAGGCCCAGCAGGAGGCCATGAAGGAGGAACATCGGAATAGTGAGCGGATTGTGGGACAGGTTTGTTGGGTTTTGAGCATTCTAACACTCCTAAGTGTACATGCAACCCTAAATATCTTGGATCTATGTTTTCTCTATTATACATGCAAATATGAATATTCCAAGGTATTACCCTAACTAGCATACAATCTTTTGATACTTGAATAATAAACTAGATAGAAATACATACCTTGTTGATGTAGCTTAACTCCATGAAGCTCGAGAGCCTAGTGCCCCAAGTGTGACACCTCAAATGGTTCACACAACATCATCAACACTTGGAATAACCATGAAAAGAAGACACTTCATGCTCAAATTGGCTAGCCCTCATATAAGTATCACTAGTGCCAATTTCTTGAGCTAAAGGGGTCTTTATATAGTGTGGCTATTAGGGTTACACCATGTAACTCATGACTTTACCCATTCCTTATGCTCCATGGGTTTTAACCTCCATGGAGTATCCATGGGTCACCACATGGGTTAAACCCAACATAAGGAATCTTGGATCATAAGCCCACATATATAAGAATTAACGATTTTCACAATCAATCCCCATATATTTAATTAGTCTCTTTTGATCACTAAATTAAGTCCAAATTAATTCTTGATCAACACTAATTAAATAACATGATTTCATATCAATATATTAAAACTTAAAATATATTAATATATCACAAATGTCCTCTTCTCACAAACGGTCTATCCAAATGTTCTGATGTCATGCAACCCAAATGGACCATGCCGAGTTGGGTCAAGTACATACCAATTATAGTTGTGGACTTAGACACTAATCCAAAAAGGTTTCCTCCTTAGACTATGATAGCAGAGGATTATTGACATTACACCGTAGGGTGTGGGTACCGTACCTCGAGGGTGTGCGCCAGGTGCTGTTGGAGGAGGCGCACAAATCCTGATTTTCCATTCATCCCGGGGCGACGAAGATGTATAGAGATCTTCGTCTAGACTATTAATGGCCCTGCATGAAGTGAGATGTAGCATGGTACGTGGAGCGGTGCTTGACCTGCAGGAAGGTCAAGGCCGAGCATTAGAGGCCACACGGAAGGATGCAGCCGTTGGATAGTCCTTTATGGAAGTGGGAAGATATTACTATGGACTTCATCACCAAACTTCCCAGGACCGCGCGGGGAGTGGATTCCATATGGGTCATCATGGATCGGTTGACCAAGAGTGCCCATTTTATACCGATCCAGGAGAGTATCTCGGCCGAGAAGTTGGCTGACATCTACATTCAGGAAGTGGTGGCACGGCACAGAATGCTAGTCTCCGTGATTTTAGACAGAGATGTGCGGTTTACTTCCAGGTTCTAGAAGAAATTCCACGATGAGTTGGGTACTCTTTTTCACTTTAGCACTGCATTTCACCCGCAAACGGATGGTCAGAGCAAGCGGACCATGCAGACTTCAGAGATATGCTGCGGGCATGTGTGCTAGACTTCAGTGGTAGCTGGGATACTTAACTCCCATTGGCTGAGTTCTCATATAACAATAGCTATCACGCGAGTATCGATCGTCCTCCCTTCGAGATGTTATACAGAAGGAAGTGCAGAACCCCGATATGCTGGGGTGAGGTTGGCCAGAGGGTCATGGGAAGCATCAAAGTGGTGCTTAAGACGACAGAGAGGATTCAGCAGGTTCGGAGCAGGCTTTAGACTGCTCAGAGTCGGCAGAAAATTTATGCCAACACGCGCCGATCATACTTGGAGTTCCAGGTCGGGGATATGGTTCTCCTAAAGGTGTTGCCATGGAAAGGCGTCACCCGATTCAGGAAATGGGGCAAGTTAGGCCCCAGGTACATTAGACCGTTCAAGGTTTTAGCCCGGGTGGGCAAGGTGGCGTACAGATTGGATCTGCCAGCCGAACTCAGCCAGATCCACAACACTTTCCACGTCTCCCAGTTGATGAAGTGTCTGGTGGACGACTCAGCAGTGGTACCCTTAGAGTGTAACACCCAAAGTTTTGAAGACCAAGAAAGGAAAGAAAACCCTAAGTTTAGAGGTCGACTCGGCGAGTCCAAGGAGGGAATCGGCGAGTCTGAGCGAGATCTGGGTCGGGGAGTAAGTGACCGACTCGGCGAGTCGGCCAAGGAGACTCGGCGAGTCTGGTTTGTACGAGGAAAACCCTAATTCCGGGAGTTGTATCCTATATAAAGGGTGTTATGTCCCTCCCTCAGCCTCCATATCATCTTAGAGAACCTGTAAACCTTAGATTTCGTGGGAGCTTCCATCATTTGAGAGAAATAGCTTTGGAGGAAGGAAATTTTGGAAAGGAACTTGAAGATCAAGAAGGTTGCTTCAAAGGAGAGGTGTAGATCCGAGATCTACTTCGGTTTGTGTTCATCTTGGAGGTATTAAGCTGCCATTTTCCCTTCTTTGCATCTAGATCTATTTTTGTTATGAGATTTGGGGGTTTTATGGTTGATTGAGACCCAATTCGAGTTAGGGGCTTAGATATGTGGTTGCCACTTCAGATCTAGTGTTTGGATGGTCCAATATGTCATAAAGCATCAAGAGATGAGTAGTTGGTGAAGCCCTTTTGTCCTTAAACCAAACCCTAGTATGTTTTGACCCTAGATCTCTTTAGTTATACGTAAAGTTTGCAACTTTACGTGGGGATTGAGCTTTGGAAGTATGGATCTATGATTTGGAGTCCCTGCATGACTCAAAAGTCCTCTGCATGTTTGGAGATCTGAATGGACTCGGCGAGTCCTTTGAGTGGACTCGGCGAGTAGCATGAAGATGAGGAGGAACTCGACGAGTGGGATGAACAGCTTGTTGATTCAGATGAAGTTGGGCAGGAACTCGGCGAGTTGGATGAACAACTCAGCGAGTCTATTGAAGGTTGTCTTGGACTCGGCGAGTTTGTTCTTGGACTCGGCGAGTCAGGTCGCGAAACCCCAAACCGTTCGAGTTGAGACTCGAATCAGTGAGTCGAATGGAGACTCGGTGAGTTGGACAGGTTAGGACTCGGTAATCGGTAGACTCGGCGAGTCGAGTTGCGAATAGAAGGACTCTGAACATATGAACTCGGCGAGTCAATAGGGTGACTCGGCGAGTAGGGTTGACCTGGAAGGTTGACTTTGAACAGGACTTTGACTTTGACCAGAGTTGACTTGGTTGTCTGTCGGGGGTCAGTTTGACTCAGTGTTGTATTGATATTGGTAGCTCGGGGAGCGAGTGGAGAAGGAGTTCAGAGAGTTGTCGGGCATCAGCTAGTGGGATCATCAGCGAGTTCAGCCAGTGCAGGTGAGTTTCCTTTTGTATGAATGGGTCTACGGCCACAATGCCGGCCCATGTAGTTATGAGTATAAGACCCGGGGGTTAGCCCTAGGCACAATATGCTAGTATGATATTCGGGACGAGGTCCAATGATAGAGGGCGGGTGCCCAAGGAATGGTTTATGTGATAGTTTATACTTGTTGTCCGTGTGATACTTGTATGTGCCTGGTAGGGAGGTGAGTGTGGGCGAGGTCCTGTGTCTCACCAATTGCAGAGTGTGGATGGTGTTCCACATCTCATTAGCAACAGATTAGGGGTGAGGCCCAAGTTAGGGAAAGAGTGAGCGTGGGCTGGGCCTGTATCTCACTATCAGTAGGAGCATGGATGGGGTTCCATGACTCATCAGTAGAGTTCGGTTGTTAGGACCGGAGGGTAGTCAGACGCCCCAGAAACGTCTGACAGTATGTGATGATATGTTTATATGCTGGCAAGTTATGTTATATGTGATAGTGGTAGTAGGAAGGGAATAGTCCCCAAGTTCGGTCGTTAGGACCGAAGGGTAGATCGGACACCCCATATATGTCTAATAATATGTTATGTTATGATATATGTGATAGTAGCAGTAGGGGTGAAATAGTCCCCGAGGATCGGTTGTTAGGACCGATGGGTAGTCAGCACCCCAGAATGGCTTGACATGGGTAGTCAGCACCCCAGAATGGCTTGACACGGGTTGGTCGGCGCCCCAGAATGGCCGTACCGGGTAGGTCGGGCACCCCAGAATTGGCCGGCAGTGTGTATGATATGTGATTGTATGGTATGTGGTAGGATGGGGAATTCACTAAGCTTCGTGCTTACGGTTTTCAGTTTTGGTTTCAGGTACTTCCGGTAGCGGAGGGAAGAGCTCGGGGTGATCGCATGGCACACACACCATAGATTAGACAGCCTGGGAATGTTTACTCTGATAACGAACATGTATTATGGAAATTAATACTCTGTTTATGTTTTGGAATGATGAATTTGATTAAAGAAATGTTTTATTAAAAGAAATTTTTAGTCTTGAATTTTGGGACGTTACAAGTTGGTATCAGATCCTTGGTTTGAGGGATTCGGACATGCTCTCGGGTGTGTCTGAACTCAAACTGAGGAATTGGTATAGAAGTTTTTCAAAATGAAAAGACAGTTTTGTAAAAAGAGAGTTTTGGGAAAGAAAACAGTTTTAGAAAAGCAAAAATAATTCAGAAAGGAAAGAACTTTGAAAAGAGAAAAAGGGGTGTGGTGCATGCAATCAGACGAGCTCAAGTAAGTACCCCAAAATACCCATACAAGTTTATGTTATGATTTTCAGTTGATAGAACATCATGTTAGATTAGGACTAAGGATCTAGGGATGATGCCTTATGTGCCTATTATATGTGTTGAGCTGCATGATAGGTGCTGATTAGACAGTAGTAGGATGGCCTGTTTAGGTTATGCTGGAGTTTATAAGTTCGTGTTGCATGCTAGTTCAGTTTCTTGCTATGTGGATATGATTGCCTGAGTATGTTGTGGTTAGATTTTCCCTTGTCTGAATGTTGCTTTCGTTGTGCATTGGGGATTCTGAGTGATGGAAGTTAGCCATTAGGTGGATACGACACGTCACATGTGATCAGGGTTGAATAATCTCATAGTGTTGGATTTGGTCCTATTGCGCAGCTCTTGTTTGAGTCCAACCGTTGTAGGGACGAGTCTTTATCTTTACTTGAAGGATTATCTGAGCCTCGTCACATGTGATGGTATCCAGGTGATGGCTAATTGGCATCACAAGGAGACCTTCAGCAGTTGAGGACTGGTTTGAGTTGAGTCAGAGGTTTCCCTAGGGTAAGCCTAGGATGAGATAGTGTTGGGAGCAGTAGTAGTGGTTAAGGGACCTGGTGGAGTCATAGCAATTCCTGAGGAAAGTATGGATAGATGTGGAAGGTAGTATGGGCCCGTACTACTGAAAGCAGAGGATCCGTACTCGATTCGGGAAAGGCCGAGACAAGACCGCGAACCTGGTAGGGTGTGTTTGGTCTCGCATCAGTGAGGAGTATTCTGATAGTGGTTGTGGTATATTTTGAGCATGGTGACGTTGCGAGAGAGACCAACGGCAGATCAGGCGCCGGAGAGGGATCAGGCTCGGGTTCAGGGGCCGAGCAGCTCGAGGAGCGAATGAGGGAGTTGATATCTGCCGAGGTTACGCGCAGTATTTTGAATCAGACTCCTATGATCTTTGGCACGGTCAAGGAGGGTATATTGGAGATTTTGGATGAGAGGCTGGGAGCCTTCCGTATTGAGATGATAGCTTTGATGGGAGCGCGTACCTTGACATTTCGGGAGTTCAGGGCTTGCGGGGCACCAGATTATCATGGGGCTAGGGACCCCATCGCTAGCAGAAGATGGTTGGCTGATGTTGCCAATGCATTCTGTACGAGCCGGTGCCCTGAGGGGGACAAGGTCAGACTCGCTTCCTGTATTCTGAAGGGCAGAGCGAGGGATTGGTGGGAGGAGATTGGTCATGCTATGGGTGATGATGCCGCGTTGGACGCGATGACTTGGAGCAATTTCTCGTCCAGGTTTAGGGCATAGTTTTCGCCGACTATTGAGGTGCAGCAGTTGGCACGGGAGTTTCAGGATTTGACGCAGACCACTGAGACTGTGGCGGAGATCACCACCAAGCTCAGGGAGAGGGCTCTTCTTGTACCGCAGTATGTCGGGGATGAGGAGATGAAGAAGGCCCGATATCATGAGATGTTGAGGGATGACATTAGGGAGTTCGTGAGCAGATCCAACTGTAAGACGCTGGAAGATATGATTTCTCGTGCTAGAGAGAGGGAAATTGATTTGGAGCAGATTCGGAAGAGGAAGCCGGATGAGGTTTAGGTAGCTGCAGGTTCGGGCAAAAGGCCCAAGGGATCGGATCCGAGATCGAGGGATTATCAGGACTGCAGTCGGTGCGGGAAGCGTGGCAGGGCGCACGGGGGCGCGTGCAGGAGTGGTAGCGGTGGTGAGTCTGGCTGTTTCAAGTGCAGTCGGACTGGTCATTACAGCAGGGATTGTACTGTTACCACCACGCAGGGATCTGACTTGTTATGTTTTCATTGCCATCAGCGGGGCCACAAGAAGGCCCAGTGCCCCAGTTTGTTTTCAGCAGGACGGGTGATGGCACCTGCCCCTGGAACTTTGAGGATCATAGACGACCGTCAGGGCCGTGCAAAGGCGTCTGCGGTAGGGGGCAAAGCTCTTCAGATGACTACCTTGGAGGCGCGATCAGCACTAGACGTTGCAGGTATGCGATTTCCGTTTTCAGTTCTTTTATTTATGCATGATTATATTGTTATGGTTCTGCATTATTATCGGTATGAGTATTTTATTTTTGAGCGGTTGATTGTGATCGAGTTATATGCCATCTGCATACCTTGGATATTCGAATGGTAGTGAGAGGATGTGCCCTATTGGAGAAGGTTACATAGGATGCAGTAACCGTAGCATGCTTGGAAGAGACTTGGTATGTCTCGCTAGATCGGAGTTTTATAGTGTTAGAGATGGATTGGTTAGATCCCTAGCTATGATAAGCTTGGATTCCTCAGCAGATTGATTATGGAATGGTAGCAAGGATTGGGATTTCTTTTTGAGTATTGAGTAACAAGGGGTAAGCAGGATCGAAGTGGGGGAGAATCCTCCGAGTGTGCAAAGGTAGGAGCATGCAGACCCAGGATGAGTGCGCGACCTCCGAGAAGGAAAGGAAGTAGTTCAGCGTTTGATGGATTGAGGATTTCAGGGTTGGCAGTTTGAGAAACTCCCCATCAGCTAGTGCGTGTGATGGTAATGGTTAGTTCGTGGTTGGGAATTCAGGTTGTGGATCGCCCGTAGGACTCGAGGGAGTCGAAATGAGGATCTTGAGAGCTATTGGCACATGGGTGCCTTCGTGTTAGCAGTCAGTGGTTGGAAGTGATGTAAGACTACGGGGCATCCGTAACATTCACTAGCAGTCAGTGCTGGAAGTGTTGTAAGACTACGGGGCAGCCGTAGCATTCACTAGCAGTCAGCAATGGATGGTGATGTAAGGCTACGGGTAAGCCGTAGCATTCCTTAGTAGCTTCGTTAGCGGAGTTGGGGCGAGGCCCTTATTTCCTAGTGATCAGATAGGGGTCAGGAATGGGTAGTGGATGTGAATGATATGGAGTTTGCCTGTATAGCCCTAGAGAGGTGAGACCTTGGGAGAGGCCGCTCCAGGATATAGTTGGGTGAGACCCGTGGGCGAGGCCCGTGAGTTTTAGCAGCGCAGGTGGGACCTGGTAGGGACCTTAGTGTCAAGTTAGGGATCGGGGATCCCAGGTTTGTAGTGCCTGAATGGCAGAATTGATTGAGCAGTTATAGGTGGTCGAAGTTTCTTCGGAAGTCGCTGGGAGCGACTAGTGGTGGTGTTGGGACTAGCTACCGGTGGGAGCCGGTAATCCTGACACTGATAGGTTGGTAGGGACCAGGGTGGTCTCAGTTCATCCGGAAGGCAGACAAGGAATAGCAGAATTTTCAGTCAGTAGTACTACGGGTAAGCAGTGTATGGTGGAATTCAGTTAGTTGAATCGAGGGGTACTCGACACCAAGTTTTGGCAAAGAGGAGTGTCAGTGGTTACTGGCAGTGATGACCCGTACTGGATTTAGCAGGAATAATGGATTGGTGAAGATAGGATCTTCACAGTGACAGAGGAGATAGTTGGTTATGGAGCATCGCCTTGGGAAGGCAAGGGAATCGCGTAAGGAAGAAGGGGTGAACCCCTATAGGTTCAGTGCAGTACTCGATGAGTACCAGAAGGAGTGTCGGTAGGTAAGTTGTGTTTCCAGGATGTTCAGGGTCAGGGTGACCCGAGTTTATTATTCGCAAGGATTGATGATAGTCAGAATGACTGAGCGGGAGGCCAGCGAAGGTAGGCAGCTAGTGTTGGATTAATTGGTGGGATATTGGAGGCAGATCGCAGGCGGTGGGCCATCGCAAACTTCGAGGACGAAGTTTAGTTTAAGTGGGGGAGCGTTGTAACACCCAAAGTTTTGAAGACCAAGAAAGGAAAGAAAACCCTAAGTTTAGGGGTCGACTCGGCGAGTCCGAGCGGGATCTGGGTCGGGGAGTAAGTGACCGACTCGGCGAGTCGGCCAAGGAAACTCGGCGAGTCTGGTCTGTACGAGGAAAACCCTAATTCCAGGAGTTGTATCCTATATAAAGGGTGTTATGTCCCTCCCTCAGCCTCCATATCATCCAATAGAACCTGTAAATCTTAGATTTCGTGGGAGCTTCCATCATTTGAGAGAAATAGCTTTGGAGGAAGGAAATCTTGGAAAGGAACTTGAAGATCAAGAAGGTTGCTTCAAAGGAGAGGTGTAGATCCGAGATCTACTTCAGTTTGTGTTCATCTTGGAGGTATTAAGCTGCCATTTTCCCTTTTTTGCATCTAGATCTATTTTTGTTATGAGATTTGGGGGTTTTATGGTTGATTGAGACCCAATTCGGGTTAGGGGCTTAGATATGTGGTTGCCACTTCAGATCTAGTGTTTGGATGGTCCAATATGTCATAAAGCATCAGGAGATGAGTAGTTGGTGAAGCCCTTTTGTCCTTAAACCAAACCCTAGTATGTTTTAAGCCTAGATCTCTTTAGTTATACGTAAAGTTTGCAACTTTACGTGGGGATTGAGCTTTGGAAGTATGGATCTATGATTTGGAGTCCCTGCATGACTCAAAAGTCCTCTGCATGTTTGGAGATCTGAATGGACTCGGCGAGTCCTTTGAGTGGACTCGGTGAGTAGCATGAAGATGAGGAGGAACTCGACGAGTGGGATGAACAGCTTGTCGAGTCAGATGAAGTTGGGCAGGAACTCGGCGAGTTGGATGAACAACTCGGCGAGTCTATTGAAGGTTGTCTTGGACTCGGCGAGTCAGGTCGCGAAACCCCAAACCGTTCGAGTTGAGACTCGAATCAGTGAGTCGAATGGAGACTCGGTGAGTTGGACAGGTCACGACTCGGTAATCGGTAGACTCGGCGAGTCATGGACTGACTCGGCGAGTCGAGTCGCGAATAGAAGGACTCTGAACATATGAACTCGGCGAGTCAATAGGGTGACTCGGCGAGTAGGGTTGACCTGGAAGGTTAACTTTGACCAGGACTTTGACTTTGACCAGAGTTGACTTGGTTGTATGTCGGGGGTCAGTTTGACTCAGTGTTGTATTGATATTGGTAGCTCGGGGAGCGAGTGGAGCAGGAGTTCAGAGAGTTGTCGGGCAACAGCTAGTGGGATCATCAGCGAGTTCAGCCAGTGCAGGTGAGTTTCCCTTTGTATGAATGGGTCTACGGCCACAATGCCGACCCATGTAGTTATGAGTATAAGACCCGGGGGTTAGCCCTAGGCATAGTATGCTAGTATGATATTCGGGACGAGGTCCAATGATAGAGGGCGGGTGCCCAAGGAATGGTTTATGTGATAGTTTATACTTGTTGTCCGTGTGATACTTGTATGTGCCTGGTAGGGAGGTGTGTGTGGGCGACGTCCTGTGTCTCACCAATTGCAGAGTGTGGATGGTGTTCCACATCTCATTAGCAGCAGATCAGGGGCGAGGCCCAAGTTAGGGAAAGATTGAGTGTGGGCTGGGCCTGTATCTCACTATCAGTAGGAGCATGGATGTGGTTCCATGACTCATTAGTAGAGTTCGGTTGTTAGGACCGGAGGGTAGTCAGACACCCCAGAAACGTCTGACAGTATGTGATGATACGTTTATATGCTGGCAAGTTATGTTATATGTGATAGTGGTAGTAGGAAGGGAATAGTCCCCAAGTTCGGTCGTTAGGACCGAAGGGTAGATCGGACACCCCAGATATGTCTGATAATATGTTATGTTATGATATATGTGATAGTAGCAGTAGGGGGTGAAATAGTCCCCGAGGATCGGTTGTTAGGACCGATGGGTAGTCAGCACCCCAGAATGGCTTGACATGGGTAGTCAGCACCCCAGAATGGCCTGACATGGGTAGTCAGCACCCCAGAATGGCTTGACATGGGTAGTCAGCACCCCAGAACGGCTTGACACAGGTTGGTCGGCGCCCCAGAATGGCCGTACCGGGTAGGTCGGGCACCCAAGAATTGCCCGGCAGTGTGTATGATATGTGATTGTATGGTATGTGGTAGGGTGGGGAACTCACTAAGCTTCGTGCTTACGGTTTTCAGTTTTGGTTTCAGGTACTTTCGGTAGCGGAGGGAAGAGCTCGGGGTGATCGCATGGCACACACACCATAGATTAGACAGCCTGGGAATGTTTACTCTGATAACGAACATGTATTTTGGAAATTAATACTCTGTTTATGTTTTGGACTGATGAATTTGATTAAAGAAATGTTTTATTAAAAGAAATTTTTAGTCTTGAATTTTGGGATGTTACATAGAGGATATTCAGGTTGATGACAGCTTGAATTACATTGAGCGACCGGTATCAATCCTCGACCCAACGTCGAAGGATTTGAGGAACAAGAGGTTCGAGCTGGTGAAGGTGCAATGGCAGCACCGGAAGGGCTCAGAATGGACTTGGCAGCTGGTGGATGAGATGATGGAGCATTACCCAGAAAGTTTTCCAGGAACGAGCAACAGACTCCAAGGATGAAGTCTAAAATAATTGGGGGAGATTTGTAGCACCCATTTCCTGGTACGCATTTAATTCAAGCATTTTTATGTTTTTCCCTAGGAGTCGACGAGTCGGAGGACCCACTCATCGAGTAGAGAAGAGTCCGCATACATCTTAAGTGACCTACTCGACAAGTCGAAAGACGGACTCGGCGAGTAGGCGCTGTGCGAGTAAAAACCTAAATATGAGGGTTTGCACCCTATATAAACACCTTAACTCAGCCTCCCTTGTCCCTAACACTCCCATAGAGCTGGATATCGAAACCCTAGCCGTTTATGTGTTTGTTAAGGCCATTTTGGTGTTCTTGGTTGGTTTGTGAAGCTTGGAAGGAAAGAGGAAGCTTGGGATTTCGAGTTGGGACTTGTATATCCAGAGATCTTACTTCACCTTTAGCTCAAACAAGGTAAATTCCCCTTGTTTGGTCTTCCTTTTTGGTTGTTCATCTTTAGGGCCTAGGGTCATGGTACATTTAGGGCTTCTTAAGCCATTTTCGGATTTGTAAGGTGATTCACAGGGTTCTACTTCTAGATCTGAGTCATTGGAGGGGTCTCATGGCATAAAGGTGCCAACTTTATGGACATGAGAGCCCCATGAACATTGTAGAGCACCTTCTATGGACTTTTGAGATAAAAAACCCCATGCATGTGCATCAAGTTTGGAACTTTACGTATAAAATGGACATTAGGAGGCCATATCTATGGTTTTGGTGTGGTAAATCCCTTTTAGATCAACTGTATAGAAATGGTTAAGGTTGGACTCGGCGATTCGTTCTTGGGACTCGGCGAGTCGGTGCGCTTTCAGCCATCATAAACCCTTCTACGATGGTCAGTTGTTAGAAAAGGGAGTCCCATAGCTGTTTAAACGTATTGGAATTAGCCTTAGATCTGGAGTTCATGGGACTCAGCAAGTACATGAACAGACTCGGCAAGTCCAAGGCAATCTCCCAGCACATGAAGATGAACTCGACGAGTTGTTCATACAACTCGGCGAGTCAAGGACAGGGCTTGTTCTTCAGATGAAGATGAACTTGGCGAGTTGTTCATACAACTCGGCGAGTCGGATGAGGGATCATTCGATGTTCGAATAGGAGGAGAACTCTTCGAATCATTTCCTAACTCGACGAGTAGGGACGAGAATGAAGACAATTAGATGGATAAGGACTCGTTGAGTTGGCGGCCCAACTCGGCGAGTCAGGTTAGCTGGAAGTTGACTTTGACTAGGTCAGGGGTAGAATAGTCATTCCTCCATAAGAGTAGTTATCAGAATCTGATTGGGTGTTTTGTGGGAATTATAGCCGGAGGATTTCCAGAGCAGCAGCAGCAGACAGAGAGTTCCCGCACAGATCGACAGCTACTACTACGAGGTGAGTTACCTTCCAGTAGGGGTGGGTCTAAGGCACCAATGCTGGCCCAACAGTAAGTAGTTATGTACGATATGATTGTCTTTGTGATAATTATCTTGGTATATTAATGTGTTATGGTCATGATATATGCTTGTATGATATGCTATGTGTGTAGAAGGGATTAGTTGTCCCTATCCAGTTATGCCTGACTGTATGATTATCTCTCGTTACGGTATGCTAGTGCTAGGGGGTGAAATAGTCCCCAATTACCGGTTGAAAGATACCGATGATGTGTACCGGTTGAAAGATACCGATGATGGTTACCGGTTGAAAGATACCGATGGTGTTATGTGGTGTGTGGTATGATGGGGGAACTCAATAAGCTTTGTGCTTATAGTTTCAGTTTTGATTTCAGGTACCTCTTTGTCCAAGGGGAAAGAGTCGGCGGCGTAGCAACGCATCACACACATGGTTTCCACATCGGATTTTCTAGGATTGTAATCTGATTTTCATTGTTCCTGATGATATGGTTTTCGAGACATGATTTTATGATTTTATGAATGATGAAATAGTGACAATGTTTTGGTAATATAAATTATGATTTACTTAATTTAAAAACAAAATTTTTGGCCTCAAAATTTTGGATGTTTACCATATATATGTGAAAATTGGCTCGAGTGAGGTTGTGGTTGTTGTTTGGAAAAATGTTGTTGTGGGGGCTATTGAGGGAAGCCAAGAGGGCCATTTGGTAGCAACTGATGAAGACCATAAGATGCAGCACCAAAGTGAGTAGCACTGTCACAAAAGGCAGTAGAAGGTTATTGTTGAGCGACAATAGGGGTTGTCATAGTGGGGCCGAACCGAGGGTTGCTGTGGGAGCTCCAAGAAGGTTCGGCTGTTGAAAGGAATGAGCTCCGATATGTGTTTGAGTACCAAAATAATCTTGATTTTGACCTTTCACTTCTTGTGTACCTGAAAAAAGAATTACAACTAGTGGAAACATTAGAATTATCCCTAGAAGCCAAACGTCCATTATTTTTACCCCTATTAAACTTATTTTTTGATTTTTCATTGGTCGGTGCGAATGTGTACACAGAAGCGGAAGATGTAAATATGGAATCACCATTTGGATCAGTCGATTTTTCACGAGAATCATGAAGTAGGAGCATGTTCTTGGCCCCAAGCAACGAGGGGGAAGGGTTCAGTATTATTAATTACGTGAATAATGCTATGATAAGATGGCGGGAGTTGGCGAAGAATCTGTATTACTAGATGAATTTCATCAATGTTGGAATCACAGTCTACGAGTGCTTCAACCAAGTTCTTTATTGTGTGACAAAATTTGGTGATAGAGGAAGACCTTTTTTGGTGTTGCGAAATTGATGTTGAAGTTAGAGCATCTGGGACATCTTATTGTTGAGGAAGAATTCAACTAGTTTTCCCCAAATGTCTTTAGCTGCACAATTGTCACTAGAGATAATCTGCAAATGATTAGCATCACAAGTAGTATAAACCATGAATTGATCTAGGAGTTAATGACATCCCAATCCTCATCATTATCACCTCGAGGGAGGGATGTTCCATTAATGTGACTATTCACCTTAGCCCCTTTTTACATATCTAAGAAAATACCTTTCCACGACTTGTATTTAGACCCATCAACTAATAATTTGAAGCTAAAATGGTTGTAGACATTTGTAAGTGCAAACACGAGTTGACTTGCCATAGAAAGGTGGTGGAGCTCGATAATGGAAATGTGGACATGGAGATCAGATGAAATCGAAACAATAAATTTAACAAAGATAGAAAATAATAAACATAAAGCTTAACCGTAGGTAGACATAATTAAATGTACCAAAAGCTTAACTCAATGAACAAAAGGGTAACATAGAAGGAGGTGGCAATGCTTGGACCTTGAACCAAGTATAGGGAAGTGGTCACCACAACGTGGTAGGGCTACTGTGATCGAAGGGAGAAGTAGACGATCATCGACAGGGGTAGACAATGACGTAGTGGCTAAGATCGGTAGTAGATGAGAGCAACGACAAGAGGCAACACCGGGAAAAAAATCATTTATGATGCATAGTTTGTGCGACCGGTTTCTAAGCTTTATACCATGCTGATTAATATGAAAGCTCGTTAATTAGGGTTACATGTGTGTGTGTGTGTGTGTATATATATATATATATATATATATATATATATATATATATATATATATATATATATAGGGAAAGAATCAAATGAAAACACCTAAAAGGTTGAGAACGCGAGAACAAGTATATTTATTTGTGATTCCATGAATTCATTTGTGGAGAAATGATAAATTTCTTTTCAATTGAAATTAAATGCGTAAAATTTTATCATTTCTCCACAAATGAATACATAAAATCGCAAATGAATATACTTTGTTCTCGCGTTCTCAACCTTTTTGGTGTTCTCATTTGATCCTACTCCTATATATATATATATATATATATATATATATATATATATATATATATATATATTAGTGGGCGTGAGTAGTGTTAAATAGTTTATTCTTTTTGTTGTTCATACACCTTTGTATAGTATAGACTATAGAGGGCCTTTTATGTAACTTGTATCTGATATATATATATATATATATATATATATATATATATATATATATATATATATATATATATATATATATATATATATATCAGATACAAGTTACATAAAAGGCCCTCTATAGTCTATACTATACAAAGGTGTATGAACAACAAAAAGAATAAACTATTTAACACTACTCACGCCCACTAATTGTTGGAAATACTGATTCTTTCAACTTCATTTATTGAAATATTTGCTTACTTGTTACAACATATTTTGTTTGATAACAAAACACACTTGTCAATCATTAAAATAGACGGAAATGACAACTTGTGATTGCTTGCATCAATAATATTGTTTTGTAACTTTCTTTATGCACTCCAAATATTTTATCGGACAACGGATGATATCACATACTAAAAGATTTACTTATTAAAAAAGATAAATTTTGCTATATGTGGTACAAGATAAATAAATATTAAAAACCCAATTCATGAAAATACATCTACCATTAGATGTTTATTCAATTTGCCAATCGTCCTTAAGTACCATTTTAAGGTCAACCACCTTATTCTCCGGCAAGGTTATGCTCACTATCCTTCCATCGGAGCATCCTTTTGGTGTTGGAAGGACCAAAACTACACCTTCATCATCAATATTATCAATAAAACAATTTACATAAAATGGTTTTTGTCCTCTCACTTCAAATTCATAAAACGAGACGTCACTTAGATCAACAAAAGTCAAATTCACTCCATAAATGAGAAAATCGGGAAGCTTATCATCCATCTTCATTACTTCTTCAATTTTCATTCGCTCATCGACTACATGATTCATCATCAGCAACCCTAGTTGCATAAGGTTACATTCATCTATTGGAATATCCGTTTTGACAACACCAACTGTTTGACTTTTATTTGTAATAATTCCTTTGGTTCTGTTTCCGAAGTCACTTTTGCATACAGTTACAGTTTGTAATCCCAACCCTTGTCTAATTTTTCCCAAGCAATTCCAAAGTACAACGCAAATACATTCGAATAAAGGAACTTGTGGCCCAAATTTCTCTTGACATATCTTCGCTTGCAATCGAATCAATTCGAACATCGAAATATGAAAGGAAAAGGTTTCCATTTTAGTATTATTTGAAGTAGACCAATGATCTCCAACTGGGCCAATTTGTTTTATAGAAAATAGATCTTTGCTCGAGTTTAGGCTTTGGATATTATATGTTTGAGTTTGTTGTTGAGCCATAGTGAGTGGTTGTGCAGGGTAATGGTGAGCAATGGCTTCAGCCCATAGTCTCATGAATGTCACAGCGGAAAAAACATCACCAAGTACATGGGACCAACTCATCCCAACTGATGTGGCCCCACATTTAAACTTAGTTAACTGTATAGAAAGAAAGAAGCTAAATGCTAGTTATTTAAATATTTTTAGATGATCATATGATATTAACACAAAAAAACAAAAAAAAATGGTTAATAAGAGGATATACATAAAGTATTACTCCTTAGAAGAATTATGACTCATTAGAAGAGTTATAGTGCACATTGTGAATCTGTACTATAACTCATTAAATTTGTATAAATTCTTTGTATGAATTTGCACAAATTCACAGTGTGAATCCGCATAGATTTCACATGGTGAATATTACAGACTCACAATGTGAATCTGAACAAATTTACAATATAAATCTGAACAGATAATTTTTTTTATATCAATGGATAGAGGATAAAAATTTATGGATATCTATAATTTTGTTTTTTTTATATGAAAAACTTGCTTTAAAAGTTGAGAAAAAAATTGGTTCATTGGTTCTAAGGTTTAAAATTGTTCATTGTTGAACCCAAAATATATATATATATATATATATATATATATATATATATATATATATATATATATATATATATATATACTATGAGATCACAAAAATTTTTTTGAATTTCTTTTTGAAAAAGTCGCAGCTTTTTATATAAATTCACTAAAAAAATTTTGAATTTTTTTTTATAAAAAAAAGTTGATTTTTTTTTTCAGCGAATTTTAAGAAAAAGCTGCAATTATTTATAAAAAAAACCTCAATTTTTTTTTTGTGATCTCTAAACATTTTTTTATGCATTTTTATGATTTTTAGAGTTTTTTAGGGTTTTTTATTATTAATAGAACTATATATATATATATATATATATATATATATATATATATATATATATATATATATATATATATATATATATAAAGGTTGTAAAAATCGTTTGACGTTAGCTAGTCGGTGTACTGAGGTTAAGGGATTAATCGGCTAGGCGGGGATTAATCGGGGACCATTAATTGTTAATTTGTTGAATTTTAAAAAAATTAAATATTAGTAATATCATTTAAAAGTTCATAAATACCGCTAATATCATAACAAAACAGGTTAATATGATTAATAAAAGACTAATCATACCGTAAATAGTTTCTATTGAGATATAACTTCTTCATAATGTTAAATTTTCTTGAAGTTCTATTGCTTCACTCATTGTGTATGCAGGGATTAATCGCTAGGTGCCCTCTAATCGGTCGAGTAGCGCCTAGGGATTAATCGGGACCTAATCGAGATTTTTACAACAGTGATATATATATATATATATATATATATATATATATATATATATATATATATATATATGTTCAGGTTCATTTGAGACCATGTTAATTTTGTGAGACCATGAGACCAAATCAAAAAATAATTTTAAAATACAAAATACAAGGAAAAACCCAAAAATTCTTTTTTTAATTATTATTTTCGGAACTTTAATTGCCTAAAAAAAAGTTACCTTTTTTTTTTTAAAAATACGTGAAATAATCTAATATAATATTACATTGTAAATATTCTAATTTAATTTTTAGAATGTTAGAATATTGCAATAGATTTGTCAAATATGTAAAATATTTTAATATTTTACTAGAATATGTAAAAAAAAATATTTTTTATCTATTTATTTTTGGTATTTTTTTAATTTTTTTTGGAAAATATAAATTCCGAAAATAATATTTGAAAAAAAAATCGATTTTTTTTTTTTATTTTTTCATTTTAAAATTGTTTTTTTTATCTACTAAATGAGTGGTTAGGATTACGTCTCACAGTCTCACAAAATTAGACCGTCTCACATGAACCTATATATATATATATATATATATATATATATATATATATATATATATATATATATATATATATATATGCCGATTATTTTTTTTAATTAGTTGTGATAGATGGTCCTTGTTGAAATTATTATAACACTGATAGGAAAAATGTATAATAATGCATTAATGTATTCCAAACTACACACTTTTATATTCGTAAGGACTATAAGTCTACAACTTATGTATTTGGAAACTAAAGTGTCAATGGTGTGTTAAAGAAATATTTGATCGAACACTTTGTATACATTCAAAACATTATATTATAAACTTCTTATGATTATGTTTAGGGCTGTAAACGAATTGAACATTCAACGAACTGTTCGTGAACCATTCGGCGGGAAGTTTGTTTATGTTCGTTTATTTAATAAATGAACGAACATGAACACAAATTATCGTTCGTTTAGTTAAACGAACGAACATGAACAATAGGCTCGTTTGTTCAATTATGTTCGTGAACGTTCGTTTATATTGTTCGTTTACGTTTGCTTATTTTCATTCATATAAGTTCCTTTTATCTTTATATATGTTTAATTGTTTTTTATTACATTACTATATTATATGGTCATTTATGTTCATATATATTTGTTTATCTTTGTTCGTTTATATTCGTTTGTTTATGTTAGTTTAACATGTTTACGAACATGAACAATGTAATTTGTTAAACGAACGAACATGAATAAGAAACTCGTTCGTTTAACCGTTCGTGTTCGTTCATTTGTTCGGTTAACTTAAACGAACGAACATGAACAAGTTCCGTTCGTATTCGTTCCGTTCATTTACAGCCCTAATTATGTTTGTTTTACCAAAAAAATGTAGCGCCAATTTAAAAAAAAAAACTAAAATTCAAATTTGTTAAATAAAATTTGTTATGGTAGGAAGTCAAAATATCAAGACTCTATTCTTATATGGGTGTGGTTTACATGTGATTGTAGGGTTAATGGCCTAAGTGAATAATAAGGTTTTAATTTTGTTTATATTAAATCCTTAAGGTTTTATTTTCACATATTCCATCAATATGATTGTATATAACCATTTAAAAAAGGTAATAAGATTTTAATTTTGTACACATTAGGTCCATAAGGTCTTTTTTTGTACATATTACACCAACATGAGTTTTATAACCGTTTAAAGAGGGGCAATAATGTTTCAATTTTGTCCACTTTAGGTCCTTATTTTTAATAATTTTATCATTTCAAGTAACTCTTTTACAATTTATATTAGTATCTAGTTAGATGGTTTCATTATTTCATCTTCTTATTTTTAGTCGTACATTCACCACAACCATGGTTTCAATTGAAAGTTAGATAACAATTTTTTGTTATTTTTACAAAAAAAAAAAAAAAAAAAAACAAACAAACAAACAAATAAACAAACAAAAAAAACTAATAATAATCGAAGTCTTAGTGATTAAGGTTATGTTTGGTGCGCCACAACTTGTAAGCTAGTTTATTTTTCAATCTTTTTTAAGTTGTCATGTTTGACAAGCTAAAAAGTAGCTTAATTAAGAGGTATATTTGAAAATTAAAAAAAACTTTTAAAAAACTATTTTAAGTAGTTTTTTTTTAAACGCTATCTTATAAGCTATTTTTTGGTTTAAAAAGATCGGAAAATAAACTAGCTTATCAGCTAGCTGTGGCACACCAAACATAACTTTAAACACTAAGAGTTTGATTATTATTATTATTATTATTATTATTATTATTATTATTATTATTATTATTTATTTTTTTTTTTTTTGTAAAAGTGACAAAAAAAATTGCTATGTAACATTTCAATCAAAACTATAGTTGTGGTGAATATGCGACTAAAATGAGAAGATGAAATAATAAAGCCATCTAATTAGATACTAATATAAATTGTAAAAGAGTTAGATAAAATGATAAAAATATTAAAAACAGGGACCTAATGTGGACACAATTAAAACCTTATTACCCCTCTTTAAACAGTTATAAAAGTCATGTTGGTGTAAGGTTAGGAGCGACGACGCTAGAATCTGTGAAGAAATAGAGACAAAGGGAGGGTGGTCAGATGAAAAGGTTTACATATGTATTTTTGTAGATCTATGTCGTTATAGCCAAGGTTTGCAGATCCGAGGGAGGGCGGACCAGCTTTATCAGTAGTTATCTATGGTGGAGCTAGGGTTTTAAGATCGACATTCTGGTAGGCGGTGGTGGTTGTTCATATTATTCCGGTAGAGTTCAGCAAACACATTTACACAGGCGACGGAGTTCAGATCGACATAGGGACTCCAACTTTGTCGTTCAGATCTATGTCGTCATCGACAAATTTTGCAGATGCGGCTAGACGTTGAATATCTACGATGTCGTCGTCTTCTCCAACGAGAGGTGTTAGTACGACGACGGTGGTGCTCCGACAACATTGAATAGAGAGTGAGAAAGAAAGATGATGTATGTGTGTGTTACAAGAGACATCTCGGTGGGATAGGGTTATTAGGAGTTGGACTGCATTCGCTTGATTTTAAATCATAAAAGTTATGAAAATATAAGAGAAACAGAAAAAGACCTTTATAAGGACAAACTCGTCATTTTGAAAAAGATTAAAACAAATCGTACCAAAGTTACACTAAATAAAATCTATTGTTTGAGACAAACCACATCAACCAAATTTGTAATTTTGTCCTTTCAGATTTTAACTACGTATGGGCTAATTTTGTTGCCACGTGAGTAAATCGCGGAAGATAAGCTAAATCGCATTCGCAGCCCTAAGTACCACATGTGATTTCTGTGATTATTATAGTTTTTTTGTTTTTTATTTTGTTTAATTTTTCTGATTATTATTTTTAATTTATTCTATAACAGACAAAATTTGTTTATTTCTCTATTGAAAAATGCATGTCAACCACATAGATGGGTTTAGTATGTAGCACTGAGTAGTATGAGCTACCCTTTAAATTTTCCAATCAAATATAAATTTAGTGAAAATTCGTCATAAATCCGTTGTCAGTCCATTATAAAGTCTGATAATTGTGAACTTAATATAAATTCGTCGGTTTATAATGAAAATTGCATTCGGAAATAAATAAATTTATAGTAGTACAATCCTTAAAAAATTTGTTTTTATTTATGAATCTGCCACCCGCTAACCATATAAAATGTTGATATAAACATTCGTCCTATTTTCCTTTTCTATAATAACCACCAATACGAATTTAGGATTAATTAAATAATTAAAAATTGTAATAAAGGTAATTATGTAACTTTATCATGATAACTAAAATAAAATCTCTTAATTCATGGAAATTACCATAAAAATATGTTTAACCAATTATTTAACCATAGCCTCTCATATATACGTATTCTATTTCTGCATCCTTTCATTTTCTTATCGACGTTGTCGACGATGTGAATTGGGGGAAAATGACTTCGATCCTCGTCTGATCAAGAAGGAGAAGATGAACGAAGGCAATAAGGCTGCTCAAGCAGCTCTACGCTTCGTCTTCCTCAGAAGGGATATGCGAAATCTGTTCCTCCTACTCCAGCTGTGAGGTGCGAATCGGAGGAGATTAGGGACTTCAGGTTAGTGTTTTGTTTATTGAGTTCGACTAGAAGAAAAGAAACCGAAAAAGAACTCGATCAATATAAGGGAAAACGAACAAAATGCAATAATAGGGGTGGATCGATGATGGATGCCCACTGCGAACAGGGAGTAGGAAAGTGGTGGTTCGGTGGGAGGAACTGATGGCAGTAACAGCTCACATGGGGCATTTTTATTGCTTGATCGAATGGGAGAAAGGATGGTTATCCCGGGTTCTTGATCGATTGAAGAGGGAAGAAATCTGAACCAAAGTAGAAAGAACGAAGGCAGTAGGACAGTCATCGACCATGGCAGTCGTTTGGGTGGCTCCTCTTCCACATAAAATAAGAACGGGATCAGCAACATGTAACCTTCTTCCTTCATTTTTTTTTTGTGATTCTTGACAGAATCAATATACCTAAGTGGTTGTTTGGGCTTTGGTGTTTGACAGAGTAAATGGAGCAGCCTATCTCCTGTGAACCATCTTGAGTTTCTTTCTCGTTGTTGGCAGTGGGAAAACGAAGGGGAAAAAATAGCAGCGACCGACAACAGTGGAGGAGGTGTTCAAGGTGGCCAATAGGTAAGTGGAATGGGGGCTGCTTCAGCAGCCTCCCTGTTGCTTCTATTTACTTTCTTTTTACTGAAATCAATGGAGTTTTGGTGGGTTTTGGGTATGATTTTTGACAGGAACTGAACAAGGGAAAACGAAAATGTGATGAGGCTACTTCTTCTTGACAGGAAAATGAAAGAATGAAAGAATCTGTAAGCTACTATTAAGTTCAAATTCTTTAAGAATATTCAAAGTCATTCTGCAAGAATGGTCTACTCTGTAAGAATATTATTGCTGTATTCTAATAAAATTATAGTTAATTAGATATATGTTTAATGTGCAGTTGTTACAAGTGTATCACTACAAAATATTTGAAAATGAATTTGTGATAGAAATGGCTTGAAGACCTGATGGGAAAGACTCCTTGTATAAAATCATTCTCATGCAATACAATTCTGACAGAATGCCAATCTCACAAAATATCAATCTCCTAGAATGCTAACATATTTTTGAAGTGGCTTAGAGGTTTAACATACACAAGACATCTAGAAACGAAACAAGAAAGTGAATGAGGATTCTTTCAAGAATGTCGATATATATATTTTTTTGCAAGAGATTTCAAGAATGAATGTAGTTTATGTTCATAGTTGTGTTCTTTTAAGAATGAATGTAATTACTTATTCTAAACTATTAAAATTTGTCTTATATAAAAGTTGTATTCATTAAAAATTATTGGTCCTGATAATATGTGTTTATAATATTATGTTCATAGTTGTATACCATTCTGACAGAATTACAGAATATCATTCGAACAAAATAACATTCTAATAGAATAAAATCAATTTATGTTTACAAATTACGTTTGAAATTGAAATAATTTGAAAAAAATCAAAAATTTTAAATCAAAATCATTAATTATCCCATAAATCTCGATTTTTCCTTTTTTAATTTTGTCTCAATTGACTAAAATGCCCTTATAGTGAAATTTGTATGATTATATGATACATGCTACCCTATTGTACTATCATAGACCCTCAGATCATGACTTTTGATTCTATTCCATCCGATGATCCATATTTGTACATTCTGGCACACAATAGTTACTAGAAACTAACTAACCTAAGCATATATATATATATATATATATATATATATATATATATATATATATAACTAGGTTCAAATGTTTTTAGCAACTATTGTGTGCCTAAATGCACCAATGAGAATTCAAGAAAAAAATAAATCATTAATGTAAAAAAAAGGGTAGATGAGTCATTTTATCTTTAGAAACTAAAAGTAAATTCTTATATATTTGGTATATCTCTTAAATCACGTCTACTATTATTTGACTTATTTCAAACCATCATATCCACAACCCTAATGCAAATCATCGACCCTTTTTTTTGGTGACGCGTCTTCTTCAACAGATCGGGAATAAGGAATGATCGAATGGGAGCAGTTAAAAATCAAGGGCACTAGTGAGGGTCAATAGATTCGCAAGGAGGGTTGAGAAAGGGACTTCGGTCCTCATCGTCGTCTTCATCAGATCGAGAAGGCATCAAGCGATTCATGGAAGTCGAATGGTGGTCCGGTGGTTCAGAGATCGTGAGGGCACAAGGGTGGTTGCAAATTGGGAGTTGTAAGGTGACAGTAAGTCGTATGGGGTGGTGGCAATCGGCAGGTGGGTGGAATCGGTGTTGGAGGAAGTTGGGCAACAATGATTCAATCAATAGGTAAAGGCTCATTCTTTTCTTTTTGTTCTTGTTTGATTTGGCAGAACTACATAGGTGTTCGTTTGATTAACAATCGATGAATGTTTGTAGAAATGCCTCAAAGAGAATTTGGCAGCTTTGTTGTAGAAATGACCTGAAAGAAAATTTGATTTCTGTGTTGCATGCCAGGTGTTTGTAGAAATGCCTCAAGGAGATTTTGATGTTCAAATTCTTCAAGAACACAAAAATAATTCTAACTTGGTTGTTTGTGTTACTTGGTTCTAACATGTGGTATGTTTATTTGTTAATTGTCTGAAAGAGTATTTCTTTTTATTTTCATCATTAAACCTTTTGATATGTTTTTTTTGTTGTTGTTATTAACTCCTTATTTGTTAATTACCTGAGTAACATCAATCTTTGCTATTGGTATTTGATTTTTTTAATCAATTGAGGATGAAGATTTGATTAACCGTTTATAAGAGATTTTTACAAATTTGAGACAATTTAGAACTTAAACATTGTATGAATGAGAAAACTCTTCTCAAAAGCATTTGTAATCACTTGATTAAATAAACAATATGTGGAAAATATCCAATATTCATACCCTCGTTATTGTATATTTGAAATCTAAAATTATATTAGCAGTAAATACAATACTTTTAAATGTATTCTATGTATTCTATCAGAACGTATTCTACTAGAATAAAATCGATGTATTCTGTCATATTCTATGTATTCAACCAGAATATATTAAGTGATAGTTAATTGCAAGTAACATGTTTTTAACATTTTTTTTTTGTATTTGTGATAGGAATGACTGGAAGAAGGCGTTGAAGACCTAATAGGAATAACTTAAAGAATGAATAAAGTTTGATCATACTCACAATTTAAGAATGTTGTTATTTTTTAAGAATTTTAATCATTTTTGTTGATATTCTTTTAGAATATGTATAATTATATTAAAATATATAAGGTTTTTAGTCTGTAAGAATATGTATGAATTTGTATTTAAGTTCGGATGTATAAGAATATATTGAAATGTTTGTTATTTTTCAACATCTGATTCAAGAATTTTGTTTTTCTTCAATAATATTTTATTAGAATAAAATTCTGAAAGATCATTATTCTAACAAAAAATATTCTGACAGAATAAAATCGGTAAAAATTGAAATTGAATTAATTAAAAAATTCAGATTTTTTTAAATTAGGAGAATTAATCATCCCTAAAAATCCAAAATTTTCCTTTTATAAATGTAGTTAATTGTCCAAAATACCCTTTTGCTAAAAATTGTGTGATTATATGGTACATGTTATCCCATTGTAATATCATACACTCTCAAATCATCTCCATTGATTAATTTCACCCGTTGGTCTAGATTGTGCATTCTGACACACAATACTTAATAAAAACAAAATAACCTAAGCCTATATATATATATATATATATATATATATATATATATATATATTTATTGGTTCTTGAAAAAAGACCTAACTTTTCAAAACAAAAAAACAATTTCCTGACAAACTTTAATCATCTTTTGATTATTATTTTTTATTATTCGTTTATTAAATTAATTATTTAGATTGTTTTTATTTAAATATAACTTATTATTAAAAAAGATTACTATTTAGATATAATCATTTTTTTAACTATTATTTTTTATTAATTGTTTATTAAATTACATATTTAGATTATTTTTATTTAAATATATCTTATTATTAAAAAAGATTATTGTTTAGATTATTTTTCTAATTAAATCTTTTATTTTTCATTTTTTTCTTTTTTTTTAAAGATTTTTACAAATAATTCTTTAATAGGATTTTTTTATTATTTTTATTATGTTTACTACTTTTTATTAAAACAGTCATTATTCTTTAGTTGGAATAAATTTGACTTGGTGTAATCATAACTTTTTCCGGTTACATTATTTAATGCAAATTTTACAATATTTAATCGTAACTTTTTAATATTTTGTTTTTTAATATGAAACTGCTTTTAAAAAACACGATAATCCGAATCTGTAACTTTTTTTTACAGCTTAGAAAATTTTTTGTATAGCTTTTTATAACTTATGAATGTTTTTAACTTTTTCACTTGTCGTTCGTATCGTAAAAAATTGTTCGTTTAAACGTGAAAAAAGATAAGTAAAAAGTTTGACGTTATAAAATCTTTAACTTGAAAAAAAATAAAAAGATATATAACCGCTGTTTTCTTGTAGAAACAAAAAAAAAAAAAAAAAAAAGATTAGCAAGCAAACCTGTATCATAACCAATGGAGAAAACTCTAGATCGGGGCCAATAACGTTGTTAGGAACAAGAAGCCTGTCTCTCGAATCATCTTTAGATTTGAGCCATTCATCGAGGTTTAGATGACACCTGGCTTCGATGATTCGCAACCCGCTGTCATTGCATTTTATGAATGGACGACCTGAGTTTGTCCTTCTAAATCGACCACATGGGATATAGGCATAGCTTAACCAAATGAACATTGTTTCCTTAATGTTCCTTGTTGTCATGCCATCAAACGCAGGAGCTGTGAAATAGTAGACGAATCGAAGGTAGTGCAGCTTCATGGATAGGTCCATGGGAGTTAGCTCCTGAAACGCATTGTTCCCAGATATAATCCCAGGAACGACGCTAGAGATTTTGATATCGTAAATGGGGTTTTGCTCTTTCAATGACACCATGTTTCCCTTGTCACTGAATTTTGGAAAGGAGATGTTCAATTTGATGGGGTTATAGTGTTTTTATAAAGCGAAGAGATATGTCATTGTTTGGACAAGTGGACACGTGTTACTTATCTATATCTAGTAAGTATTTAAGGAGAACTTGTTTCACATAATGTTTTTGTTTTTGGAAAGAACAGATATTATTAAAAATTAAAATATAAAATAGAATATGATAGAATTTGTCAAAAAAAAAAATCGAATATTTTACTATGTCAAAGAAAGTCTATCACATACATATGAAACATATAGTATTTTGCAATCTGCATGAATCCCACAGATTTGAGGGATCCAAAGAGTTGATATCAAGTAGTGAAAAACGGGTCCAACTTGGTAGTTATAACATTCGCAACCTTCTTTTTTAGACAAATCACATACTGATATTACACACTTTTATATATAGTATTTTGGTAATTATAACATTCGCAACCTTCTTTTTTAGACAAATCACATACTGATATTACACACTTTTATATATAGTATTTGAATATATTAATTTGATAAAAAAATTATAATAAACTTAAACCGATAGAATTTATGGCTAAGAAAAAATATTACACTTTTTATAAGAAAGTTTATGTCACGATGAGACTTGAATCCTCCGCCTCAAAAAAAAAATCAACACCTAATATCATTGAATATTAAACACACAATTTAATTAAGTCTACAAAACAAGAGATCGATGGAATACCATATATTCGTTTTCCCGATCATGTTTCCTTTTATTGATTTAGTCAAAACTTTTGTATTACTTTTTTTTTTTATTTATATACTTAACTAAAAACTATAAATGTTTATATTCATATATTATTTTTGCTTAATTTTAATAAAAATGCCAATTGGAACTCAATTAGTTTATTAGCAGGGGGTCACCTATTTATCTAAAATCTATTCAATTAAATAAACTGACAAAGTCTTATATAAAATGGAATGGATCGATGTTATTGTCATATTCAAATTAGGAGTTGCATCACACACATATTAACCGATGGATATGTACATGTAGAAAAATTTACTTAAACTCTTAAAGGTACATGCAGCCAAAAATGTATGTCTTTACAACGAATAGCAACATACTATGAAACTACAACAATCCTATGCTATAATCGAAAATTACAAGTTAGGGTTACATACATTTGATATTGTTATAGAAAACAATACCCTTAATATCATTGTAGAACTTTAGAAAGCTTAACACTAAAAGTATGATGCCTTTAATGGCTCATATCCAAACCCTAGAAACTAGAAGACAATTAAAGAAAGAGGAGAGATGGTAGAAATTTCGGCTAAGGCTTCACAAGAGTGAGAGATATGGATGAAAATACAAGAGTTAGAACCCTTTACATAGCCACATGAAAACTCTAGAAACCCTGAACATAAAATAATATAATTTCAAATCAATGAATATCCAGTTTCCTTATATCAATTTGAGGCTTCTAGATTCTCTCTTAGGTATCCCCAAAACCGTCCAACCCTGGAAAGTTCTGGAATCCTTCATTTTGTTAAACTATTAAACAATTACAGTTCAGTTTTTATACATTTAATTAATTCAAATTAGCCTAAAACTAATTCCAAATTAATTATGATTAATTCTTAATTAATTACTATAATTTCTGATTAATTTATTATTCACATAATAAACTAATAAATTATTTCCTCATTCTCCAAATGTCATTCTACACTATTTATAACTACGAGGGAAACCTAAAAAGGACTTTGGTTTTAATTACAAGAATATACCAATTTAGTTATAACCTTAGCCACCTTAGTCCAATAGTCTCCCACTTGGATAAGTCTATAATTACAATTGCAAGTACAACCTCAAACCAAACAACAAAGAGTGATTTCCAAAGTTACTGTCGAACTCTTATTTAAATAAGATATTGGCCATAAGATAAGTGATCAACTACTCCTATGCTCTTCATGATATCATATAGACACGAGACATGAATTATAATCAATCTGATTGTCTAAAATTCTCTTTCCCGATTTTTTGATTTGTGATGACATCATTAGACTACCAATTGAACACATAAATTCAGTCTTGGTTGGGCCTAACGTTATAATGTCAACATCAAATCACCGAGGGGCCCAAAAGATATCTCTTTTCCTGTTAGGGAAAAAGGAACGAATTACTTTATCTATATAATCATACATTTTACTTACCAAGTCACACATGGAATTACTCTTTATAACCTCCAGTTACGAGACCCGTTTGAGTAAACCAATGCATAATTAATTTGCAAACTATGAGCTATATAAATATTATCGTCTTAGAATTACTCATGATTGAATCCATGAAGTGATCTCTAAACGCGGGTTTATCCAATACTCAAATTCCTATATCAAGCATTCATGAATACATTAGTAATCACCAGGCTATGTTCAACTACATTGAATAATCTACTAATGCGTCATGACAATATTAATTCACTACTACTTCCAAAAGTATGGTCGATTGTGGAATTTGAATAACAAAATTATTCAGGAAGTAAACTTGCAAATTGAAACTCAATAATAAACAATTGAATAGGCAGTACACATACTTATAAATAAATCTCTATTATTTAATCGCCAGAAAAATAACAATTTATATTTTTACAAGGTTTCAACCTATCAATTAATCACTAAAACTAATGTCATCTCTTAACCCAATGCTCCTAGCATGCATGATGTGCTTGAACTTGCACGATGCCTTAGTAAAAGGATCAGCAGGATTATCTTCTAATGATATTCAATTCACTAACAAATGTTTGTCTTCAACCCTATGTCGAATATAATGGTATTTTCTATCGATATGCTTGGACCTTCCATTATCTATCGCTTCTTTGTTGAAAGAAACTGCGCCTTCATTGTGACAAAAGAGTTCCATTGGTTCCTTAATAGTTGGAACGACTCCAAGATCCCTGATGAAATTATTAAACCAAGCTGCTTCCTTTGACGCTTTGCTCGTTGCCATGTACTTTGATTCACAAGTAGAATCAACCATCGTCTTACCTATCCATCATTCAATAAGAATACCCATCCAAATTGAGAACAAAAGTAGTCTCTATCTGTTTGAAAGTTGGCGTCACTATAACCATTCACTCTTAACGTATCCTTTCCACCAAGAACTAAGAACATATCCTTAGTTCTTTGCAAATACTTAAGAATATTCTCGACTGTTTTCCAATGGGCTTTTCCTGGATTATCCTAACAAATGACTAACCATGCTTAAAGCATAAGACGGACGATTACATGTCATAGCATACATGATCGATCCTATAGCAGATGCATATGGGACTCGAATCATGTCTTCTATTTCTTCATTAGTATTGGGACATTGAGTCTTACTCAACTTAATAACATAATGAATGGGAAAATCCCTTTTCTTGGAATTTTCCATCTTGAAAGGTTTCAATATCTTATCCAAGTATGTACTCTAGGTAAGTCCAATAATACATTTATTTTATATCCCTGTAAATTTTTATTCCAAGAATGTAAATTGCTTCACCTAAATCCTTCATAGCGAAACATTTCCCAAGCCAAGATTTAACTTCTTGCAAAGTTGGAATATTGTTTCCTATAGTATGTCATTAACATACAACAATAGGAAAGTTAGTACACTTCCACTAGCTTTGACATACATGCAAGACTCATATTCGCTTCTAGAGAATCAAAACTCTTTGACTTTCTCATTAAAATAAAGATTCTAGCTGTGAGACGCTTGTTTTAATCCATAGATGGATTTCTCAAGCTTACATACCTTATCAATAAAATTTTCATGTTCAAAACCTTCTGGATAACTCATGTAGACGTCCTCAGTAAGTTTCCTATTTAGGAAAGAAATTTTAACATCTATTTCCATACCTCATAATCATAAAAGGTAACAAGGGCAAGCATTATCCTGATAGACTTAATCTTAGCTACTAGTGAGAAGGTCTCATTATAGTCAACCCATGGGGTTTGAGTAATGCCCTTCACAGCTAATCTAGCTTTGAATATGTGTACTTTCCCATCTATATTGATCTTCTTCTTGAAGATCCATTTGCAACCTACTGTCTTTTGACCAGGTACATGATCAACCAAGCTCCACACTTGATTATCATACATTAACAAAATATCACTATTAATTGCCTTCTTCCATTTAGCAGCCTTAGGGTCTACCATCGCTTCCTTGTAGTTAGTTGGATCATCCAAATTTACCAATTTATTATCATTGATAAACATGTCACCATTTGTAGTGATATGGAAACCATAAAACTTAGGTGGAATTCTAACTCTACTGGATCGACGAAGAGGTAAATAATTGTTAGTAGGCTCAATTGGAGTTTCATCCTTATGTTGAGTGCTTTTGTCAACTAAGGTTCCTTTATTGGATGACTCTTGAATTTCTTCAAGATCAATTGCACTCTTACTGTCCTTTTTAAATATGGGATCTCTCTCACAAAAGACTACTCTTTAAGCTATAGAGACCACGTTTTCACTAGGTCTATATAACAAGTTTCCAAAGGACTTGTGTGGGTAACCAATGAAAAAGCACCTCTCGGCTTTGGGTTCAAGTTTTTCTTGAATTCTCGTCTCACTATAACCTCAAAACCCCAAAACTTATTGTGCACAAGCGAGGGAGGTTTCCCTGTCCACATCTCATGAGGCATTTTGGCAACCTTCTATGTAGAAACAAGACTTAGGATATGGGTGATTGTCTATAAGGCATACCCCCATAATGATATAGGAAGCGTGGCTTGACTCATCATGGAACGAACCATGTGAATAAAGTTTTGATTGTACCTTTCATCCATACCATTAAGTTGTGGTGTTCTAGGAGGTGTCAGTTGTGAAACAATTCCTCATTCTTTGAGGTAGCCATTGAACTCGATACTAAGATATTATCCACCTCTATCTGATCAGGGTATCTTTATCTTGTTGGCTAATTGATTCTCTACTTCGTGCATAAACTCTTTGAACTTTTCAAATGTTTCCGATTTATGTTTGATAATGTAGATATATCCATATCTACTATAATCATCAATAAATGTCATGTAGTAGTGATTAACATCCCTTGTGGTGGATCTGAAGGGCCCGCATACGTCAGTGTGGATCAGATCTAACAGTACTTCACCTCTTTCACATTTTCCAATGAAAGGTGATTTAGTCATCTTGCCCAATATACATGATCCACATTCATCATATGACCTTAAGTTAAATGATTCTAACACTCCATCACTCCATCCTTTTGGAGTTGGGCGATGTGTTTCTTGTTTATATGTACAAGATGATAATGGCATACACATGCTTTTTTATACACCATTAGAAGAATCAATATTAAATACACTATTTCCTAAGTTATCAACACATATAACAATTTCATACGCGCCATTACAAGGAAAACCTTTGAATAAAAAAACACCATTCTTATAAACCAAAATAGAACCATTGTCATTATCAAAGGAGTAGTGATATCCTTCTCTAAAAAAATCATGAAATGAAATTATGTTTCTAGTTATATATCAGAAGAATAACAACAATTTAATAAATTAGTCCAAACACCACTATCAAGCACAAGATCATAAGTTCTAATCTTGGTAATAGGCGATGTACGGCTATTCTGTTGGGATGTTTTATGTTGTGTCAATTGTGTTGTATGCTAGAAGAGTCCATTTTGTAATGAGTTAGGCTTGTCCAACCGGTTATTTATGATTATAGGGTTAGATTATTAATAGTGCATAAATGCACCATATTAGGGTTATCGGTTGTATCTACCCTACATTGCCTTTATAGAGAAGTCTCCTCGAGCTCTTCTAAGGCATTGATCTATAATCATTCAGCACAACTTCGATCATTGCTTTTGTTGTTTTGATTCATATTATTATTTAGAATCCGTTGATCTATTATTTATTACCTTAACAATTGGTATCAGAGCAGGAGATTGTGTAAATCATACGCATATCTTTTGTCGAGTGGCATTAGGGTTTTAAGTTGCTTGTGGATCTATTCTTATCGTTTTTATCGCTTTCATCGATTGGAAACGTTAAATCTTGTTCATTGTTAAGCCCTAAACTCAAGTTCAGTTTACACATCTGATTCTTTACAAGTTTTATGTGAATCAACAACATGCAGCATGTCGATCCTCACACTCAATCTTTCAATCTTTCCAGCTGTATAGGATTGACAACCAAGATCCCATGTCTCTTCCCACAAGACTATGAAGTCTGGGCTTTACATTTTAAGGACTGTGTTATGGGGATTGAGGAGCACAGTTCCACCATCTGGCATGCCATGACTGCCAAAACATACTCTCACACGGCGACAAATACGGTCATTAAAACTCAGGCTGATTATAATGCTCTTCTTGTTGATCATACATGTATTGCTCAAGACGAGAAAGACAAGATGATGAGCAACATTAATTCGTTGAGGATTATAAGATTTGCTCTTCCAGCCGATACCTTACGTCTAGTCAGTGCTTGTGAAATAGCGAAGGAAATCTAGGATAGATTAAAAGATCTATACTCCAGGGATGCAGATCTAGAACACTCGATTCAAACGCTGCTTCTTTCGGAATTTGGCGCTTTTGTTCAGAAGCCAGAGGAGAAGCTAAATCAAATGTTCAATCGTTTCAATCATCTTCTGAGTAGGATGGTAAAATACAAAATAAGACGTGAAATAATCGAGCAAAAGGTTACGTTTATGAACGGTTTAAGGTCGGAATGGAAGGCGGTGGTGTTTACTGTTAAAGCTCATGAATAGTTCAAGAACTATTCTTTGGCGAAGCTAGTGGGAATTCTCTGATCCCACAAAGATGAAGTATCAAAGGATGGGAAGGTTGTTTCTGGGATGGGATCTTTGGCCCTTATTGCGAAGGGAAAAAAGGTAGTAGAAGAATATTCAGAGTCTGATCTCTCTGATTGTGAACTCACTAAAGAAGAATACGCTCTAATGGTGTCAAATCCCAAAATGTTTGAGAAAAAGAACTTTGGACACCTCAAAAATAGGAACTGGAAGGGGAACTATAGTTCAGAAAAGGCTAAGGATGAGAGTCCAAAAAACTCTATAAAAGATGAGGTGAAGAAGGATAAAAAGTTGATGGAAGATTTTGGCTATGACTGCAACTATTGTCATGGCAAGAATCATTTGGCAAAGGAGTGCATGTTAAGGAGAATGAGTGAGAAGAAGGACAAATAAGCTGATGAGGCTTACTATCTCCGAAAGATAGATGAGATTAGAACGGAAAAAGAGTGATGAGGGTGCTAAGCCCACCTTAATTGTGTAGGAAGATGATGATGAGTTTGGAAGAGTTGAAGTCTGGTCGACCGATTTGGAGGATGAAGAAGTTCGGAAACCCACTCATGGTGAATGTTTCGTTGTGAAGCCTGAAGTCCCTGAGTACGAGGGAAGATGCTTGATGGTCCGGGGTGATGTCTCTGAGCAGGGAGGATATGCTACTGATGGCGTTCAAACCTCCGACAACTATTTTGCTGCAAAACCTGTTTCGAAACAGGCCAGTGAATGCGAGAGAGTCGTCATTAAAGTACAATCTATTCTCCAATCTCTTAATATTTCAGTCACTCGTTATGAATCTGAATTAGATGACTTAAAATTTACTGTCTCTAGTTTCAGTGATAGCTTAAAAAGAACTCGTTTAAGTAATTCTAACCTAAATGATCAAATCAACAGAGTTACGAACAAGAGTGAAGAGAGACAAATATGGATAGAGAAGTTGGAGTTAGAGCTGAGTAGGTATAGGGATGATGTTATTTATTTGCAACGAGACAATTTATGGCTTTTAAAACAAAGAAATATTTTCTGTTTAATTGCTAAGCGTCTTTATTTTAATATCACTCAACTACATCTTGACTGTGAAATAGGCAAGAATATACACAAAATGATTTTGCCCTTTCTCGAATTAAAAGAGGATGAAATCAATGCAGACTACTACAAATGTGAATCCGGAGTGTCCTCGGATGATGTTTCTGAATCTTACAAAGTAGGACTTGACAAAATTGAAGCATACATTCAGTCAAAGGCTCATAAGTACATGCTAAAACACATGTTAGATGAGAAAGATAAATAGCAAATTAAATCTGACACTGTGCCAAAATTTGACTCATTATGCACGAAATTGAGTTTGGAAAATACATTTGATACTAAAAATGTTTCCGAATTTGATGAGAGCGAAATGAGTGAAATTTCTGTGGAGCATGAGGTAGATTGCTCCGCTTTTGTTCAAAATGAGCCTGTAACCAAGAAAGATCTCATTTCCAAAAAGTCCATTGAATATGTTCGCATTTCTAAAAATAAAGGCTCAAAAGTTTTAAAAGAAAAAGCAATAGTTTTTCAGAAAGTAAGAATTGTTCTAAATCAGGTTTTCGCAACAACAGGACTGGACAAAAATCAAACGCCAAAACTAACATCCATTGTAGATGAAGCTAATGGAGACAGGTGTGATGAATACTCTTGGTCCGCTCCTATTGATAATGCAGATGAAACCAAAGGTCTCTCTGAGATGACCTCTTGGAGAACAAAGGGGAGATACGTAGCTGAACCTTTAAATAAGGTTAACTCTAGTTACGAAAGAGGTTGTTCGAGTGGAAATAAAAATGTTCCAACTGAAACATCATCCGAACCAACCGACACTCTTGTTAGAAAAACAAAACCCAGGACTAACATTCATAAGTCAGCTGAGGACTTCATTGCTAAGAAACGTCAACAAAATGCTAGATATCAAAAAAACTTAAAAGAAAGAAATCACTTCTGGAAGTCCAAAAATTCTAATTTTGTTAATCAAGAAAGATCTACAAATCAGATTATGAAAGTCTCTTCAAATCCGAATTCTAAAAGGTTTTCAAAACCACAATCTTCATCTCCACAAGTTTCAAAACCACAAGTTTTTCCGAAACAATCATTTCCAAAACAAAAGAAACCTTTGGAAAAGACTACACCTAATTTTTCCTCAAAAACAACTATTTCAAAATATGTCAATACATCGAAAGTTGTTATGGGCAAAGGAAAAGTGATTTCAGAACCTAAAATTTCCATCAAGATTTCTGAAGCGAATTTAAAGGAGGAAAAGAAGTTTATGAAAAAGGTCACTAAGCAACAGATTGAAGCTAAGCAAAGAAAAATCTCTTTTAAAGAAAAGAACCCTAAAGATAATAGGATTGTTGTTTTCAAAATCACAAAAGGAGAGAATTCTACTTTGAATAAGCAATCTTATTTATCTGATGAAGCTATAACTTTTCCTGTTTCTATAAAAGCCTCAAGTGGACCCAAGCAACTTTGGGTTCCTAAATCTCTCTGAATTTTGTAGGTGATTCATGACGAACAGTTCAACTCCGAATGGTATATTGACAGTGTGGCTGTTTGTGTCACATGACTGGAAGGAGAGAAGAATTGAGGGAATTAAAATCACTAAAGGATGGAGGATGGTCAAGTTCGGAAATAACTCGATCGGGGAAATCAAAGGATATGAGATGATTACGAATGGGGAATTCTCCATTCGGAAGGTAGCCTATGTGGAACCACTACAACATAACCTAATTAGTGTATCTCAATTGGTTGTAGGCACTGGTCTGAAATTTTCATTCGATGACGAGGGATCTGAAATCGTAGATAAGAAAACAAAGGAAGTTCTTCTGAAGTCCAAGAGAAAAGGTGAGATTTATCCGTTGAATTTGAATCCTATCAAAGGGAAGCCAACTATTTGCCTTCTTACGAAAGCATCTTCGGATGATAGTTGGCTTTGGCATCGAAGGCTCTCGCATCTCAACTTCAAGGATATCAACAAACTTGTACTTGGTGATCATGTGCGAGGAATGCCTCTTCAGAAGTTTGAGAAGGGTCATATCTATGTTGCTTGCGAGTTGGGGAAGCAGAGTAGGAATAGTCATTCAAATTTCATCAACACCAAAGTGATTGAGCCACTTGAACTATTACATATAGATCTTTGTGGTCCATCAACCATCGAGAGTATTGGCGGTAAAAAATATATTCAAGTTATTGTTGATGACTTTTCTAGATTTACCTGGGTTTATTTTCTTAAACATAAATCAGAATCCTCTTCCAAGCTTAAACACTTTATCAAGCAAATTGAACTTCAACTGCGAAAGCTAGTTCGGAGCGTTCGCAGTGATAATGGTTCGGAGTTCAAGAACCAAGTGTTTGAAGAATTCCTAACTGAAAAGGGAGTTGCTCATAACTTCTCTTCCCCTTACACTCCTCAGCAGAACAGAGTCGTTGAAAGATGAAATCAGTCTCTATGTGAAGCTGCAAGGACCATATTATCTTTTTGCGAACTTACCACTCTACTTCTGGGCAGAAGCTATCGAAACTGCATGTTTCACTCAGAATCGATCTCTCATCAATAAACGATTTTCAATAACTCCCTAGGAGATTCTGAATAAAAGAAAACTTAATGTCAAGTTCTTTCATGTCTTTGGTTCCAGGTGTTTCATCCACAATTCTAAAGAACAACAAAACAAATTTGATGTAAAGGCTGACGAGGGAATTTTCTGGGCTATTATCTGACTTCTAAGGCATATAGGGTTCTCAACAAGAAATCTAAAAGGATTGAAGAAACCTATTATTTCACGTTCGATGATAACTATCTAAAGAAGTATCAGACGTCAGATCGTCAATCTGAGGAGATCTTTCCTGTGACAAATCCAATGGCGATTCCTCTCTCAAATCTCTATGAGCAATTCATGAACCTGTTTGACGAGCCAGAAAAGGCGATCTCTTCAGAATCAAAAGCAGCAGATAATAAGGAAGATGAACTAAAGAATATTTTTGTTGACTCTACAAAAGATCTTGGCAATGAGCCACCCAGTCTGAAGGCCTCTGACATTCCATCTCCACCACTAGATACGATTTCTACAGTTCAGGGGGAGTGTTCCACATATACCTCCACATCTAGTACACCTATTCAGGGAGAGTATTCAACTCTTCAAGTAAACCACAAAAGTCCGATCCAGGGGTAGAATCCAATTTCGAATGAAGAGCCTCATGCACCATTCCAGGGGGAGAATGAGAACGAAAATAATGATTCAGATGCTTAGTCGGAATTCAAATATGTAAATGCAGAACTGGATCCATCCTATGATCCGAATTACCCTCCACTGGCTAAATGGACCAAGGATCATCCCAAAACTCAAGTAATCGGAGTGACTTCTTTAGCAGTTCTTACAAAAGCTCGGCAAAAGGCGAATCAAACTACATTATTTTCAAAAAATGGAATTTTGCATGTTTAATTCATTTATCTCCAAAATTGAGCCCAAGATTGTAAAGGTTGCTCTTGATCACTCAGATTGGGTGCAAGCTATGCAGGAAGAGCTTAATGAATTCGAACGTAACAAGGTATGGGGATTGATTCCAACTCCGAAGGATGCTTCTGTGGTCAGTTTAAAATGGGTGTTTTTGGAACAAGCTTGACAAGGAAAGGAATGTTATCTAGAACACATCTAGGTTTGCTGTGAAAGGATACAACCAGGAAGATGGCATAGACTACGAAGAGACATTTGCACCGGTTCCAAGGCTTAAATTTGTTTGCATTTTCCTCGCCTATGCGTCTCACAAAAATTTTGAAGTCTATCAGATGGATGTAAAATGTGCTTTTGTGAATGGTGAGTAAGAAGAAATGCTCTACGTAGATCAACCACTAGGTTTCGTGAATGAGAAATATCCATACCATTGCTACATTTTGGATAAGGTTGTGTACGGTTTAAAACAAACTCCTCGAGCATGGTATGAAACCCTTACTCAATTCTTAAAACAAACAAAGTTTAAACAAGGCTTGGTTGACCCAACCTTCTTTCGTAAGAAATATGGTGACCATCTGATGATTTTCCAAATCTATGTTGATGATATCATTTTTGGGTCAACCAATCCTAGATTGACTGCTGAATTCTAAAAGTTGATGGAGACTAAATTTGAGATGAGCTCAATGGGTCCTATTAATTTTTTCCTTGGTTTAAATATTAGATAGAGTTCGGTGGGGATATTTATCAACCAGGAAGCCTACACCAAGTCATTACTTGTGAAATTCAGAATGGTAGGAGATTCACGAGTCAAGGTACCGATGTCATTCAAAATGAGGCTAACACCGTACTTGGACCAGCCTGCAGTGGATATTACTCTCTATCGGCAAATGATTGGATCTTTAATGTATCTAACATCCAGTCGACCGGACATAATGTTTTTTTTTGTTATTGTGCTAGGTTTGAGGCGAATCCTTGTGAGCCACACATGGCTGTTATGAAGAATATTCTGAGATATCTTAAAAGATCATCTTCTCTCGGAATATGGTATCCTTCAAACTCCGGATTCTTTGTGCAAGCATTTTTGGATACTGATCTAGGTGGATGCGGTCTCGATCGTAAAAGTACTTCTGGGGGATGTCAGTTTCTAGATGGCAAACTAGTCAGTTGGCAATCAAAGTAACAGACTTGTGTATCCCTATCAACTGCAGAAGCTGAATACATCGCAGCTGCATCATGCACTTCGCAAGTCGTCTGGATAAAAAGCCAACTTCGAGACTATGATATAAACATGAAGAGGAATCCACTCTATTGTGATTCAGAAAGTGCCATTCGGATTTGTCACAACCCAGTGCAACATTCCAAGATGAAAAATATAGCACTGAGGTATCATTTTATAAAGGATCGCGTAGAAGATGGGAACGTTGAAGTATATTTCGTAAGATCCTCTGATCAACTTGTTGATATATTCACAAAAGCCTTACCTGAAACAACTTTCAATAGATTTCTACAAGGTTTAGGAATTATAGAAGCAGAATTTGTTCCAAAACCATCTTCGTAATCCGAATGCATCTCTTAAGTTCTGAACCAGTATGAACCCTCGGAGGTACTCGTAACTCACTGTTCACATTTCCGAAAGGGTCCGAGCGCTCGCAACGCCTCGGAGTCTATTGTTCATCTAGGACTTGGAACATCATGTATCCTCTGTACATTATGTATTTTCGGTATTTTATTTTCTGTTTTTGTTTCTTTTTCAGAAAAATTTCAAAATACAAAAATATTTTCTTTTCTGTTTTTATTTCTTTTTCAGAAAAATTTCAAAATACAAAAATATTTTTCTTTTCTGTTTTTATTTCTTTTTCAAGAAAATCCAAAATCCAAAATATTTTCTTTCTTGTTTATATTTTATCTTTTCAGAAAATCAAAAACTTTAAAAATATTTTTGTGTTATTTTCAAAATTCGTTTTATCCTAGGTACTATTTCGTCACCATAATTCAAAATAATGGGGCTGGTATATTACTCCTATTCTATGTGCTCACTAAGTGTTCCTAGAAGCATGCTGATGCATGTTGACTAAAGCCTCTGAGGCTCTATGTTGAAGCCTTAATGAAACTTTCACTCCGAATGTTTCTTCCCAATCAGGCCAATATTTACATATGTCGTTGAGCTACCTTACTCTTCTCATATTGAGTTAAAAGTTGACTGCTTAGTCATTCACAATATAGCAGAGGTACATTTTTATCTTCGAAACCACCTAATCTTTTCTCCATCACCTTCACTTTCACATTTGTAACCCTTAAGACTCTCAACAATTACCACTGAGGTTTATGGTTACACAAATTCTGTGTTAATGATCTTCAAATTGTTTTCACCACGATTTGAGTGAAACCCATAATCTGAATCCTATTTATGTATTGACGGTGAACATTTAATAAGTTCTTGATTTTTCACTATGGAATTGATGACATTCAAACCTCGTGGTTTGCACCTTGAAATCTCATTATTTATATTTGTGTGAGATCTTAATGGAATGCTCTCAACCTAAGACATTCCTTCCCAATAGATGCAAATTTTATTTTTTTGAGATTTCGATTTTTTCTAGTCTCCTAAATGAATCCTAAGCATATTTGTTATTATGGCTACACTGTTCAGACAAGTACTTATTCCATTCTTTCGGACTTATTTTGAGTTTCGGAATTTGTTTGAAGATGAAACCACCCTTAAGCCTAAACGAAAAGAAAACTTTCACTTTTTCTCAACAAACAGATGATCGTAATTCAACGGGAAGTCATGCAAGCACTTTCGAGTGTCTTTTGATTCCGAAGTAAGAGATCGTTGCCCGTGATCCATCTGCTTTTATGTTAATTTTATATTGACATGATATAACCCTATATATATTTGTTTTATTTCTTTATCTTTACCACACTCTTGTAAGAAAATCCTTGTGATTTTCCAAAAGTCTGGTTTCAGTTTCGGAGAACAGGTATTGGCAAGCTATTACGAATGTGCATAACTAAAATGGCGGTTTTCAAGGGATAAGAATTTGATTTGGGCGTGTGAAATTTTCAAACTGTTCCTGACATCACGCCTGTTAGTTACGCCGCCTGACACACCCAAGCTGTCATATCTTTTCAGGCAACTTTTACGGGATTTGGAAGCGCCAAACGTCGAATTTATCTCACCAGTCACACCGTGTAAAAGGGAAATCAATTTCTTGATTATCATTTACCACTTTCAAAGCTTTTTAAATTCTCCGGCAAGAAAAACCCTCTTTTTCTCAAACACTGTTCATCTTCTCCATTTGCCTCCAAGGCCGATTTTTCTGAAACTCCATCTGTGGCTGAATAGACCGCTTCATCGATGCTACTGAACATCAAAGCCAACCAAAACATCATCTTGGATCTCGACTCATCCAAATACGTTGTCTCTCTCCCACCGATGATTGAGTGCCTTCGCCACTCTCCTTTGGCTCTGACCCTTACCATGGCAGAGAATGTCCCCTTGGTTCATCTCTCCAAGTCATACTCACCTGCAAGTTATCAGGAAGGTGAGTCTGTGATTAATTTTGAAATCGGTTCCCACAAAACCTTCATCACCAAGTCTCAGTTCATCCGATTGCTACGGTTTTCTCAAGCCAGGGATCTTGTTGATCTGGAAACAATATCTTCCACTACAATTCTGGATATGTTTTTCCAGATGGGGTATTTGGACAACCTTTCCATTCTCTCCAACAGACAACGAGCTAATCAACCAGTATTGGATGAAACCTGCATCAGGTCCTCGCCCTTTAACACCTGAGATGCGAAAGGATTTAGAGGAAGCGAACAAGCCTAAAAGGGTAGGTAAGCGAAAGGCGAAGGCCGGTCCTTTCAAACCAGCTCAAACTCCGATGAAGAAAGTTAAGAAGGCCGCTCGCAAGCTGAGATCACCTTCTTTAGTTGTCGAGAAGGATTCAGAGTCTCACACTATTTATGAAGTTCATAGAACTGAGCAAGTCCAGCACGAAACTGAACATATAAATGTGACTTCACAACCAATGGTCTCAGAACCCTCTTCTACTCACTCTATTCCGAAGGTATCATCTCTGATTCCTACTTTTGTTCCTTCTCCTCTACCATCTCCTACTGCTACTTCTATGCCTATTTCCACACCAATCACAATCACTCCTTGTCCTAATGTATTTGTTGGTGTTTCACAACCACAAATTTTAGTTGCTCAAACAACTCCCCTTTACACCAAATCCACCGCAACAACCACCACCACCACGAGTTCACCACCAGTAACTGTCAACCTATTTGATACAGGGGCAGGTTCTTCTAGTGTTACGATCGGTCCTAGCCCTACCCCAATCTCACCTTTATGCAATGATGATCCTGATATGGTTTTTGGTGACGATCGGGATGATTTCCAAGACTTCCACTACAACCCATTCACTTTTCATGAGGAAATTCATAATGATGCATTGATGAAGAAAGGGAAGTTCAAGGCCCTTAATGAAAAGTTGGACACTCTACTTGAGTCTTTTAAAACATCGTCAAGCAATGAATACTCCTATGAGTCTGTCAAAGCCTTAATTGTCACACCACCAAACCGAAACGGTGGAAACGTTCAGGGGTATAGGACGTCATGTATAGTATCAAAACAATTGCATCATAGTAATCAAGGTAAAAACAACCATTACATTAAATATATATAAGATATTTACATTAGTTTGATACATAATTTATATACATCAAAAGTATAGCAAAATATAAAAGACGTGACTCTATACACTCCATCTTCTCAAAAACCTGCAGAAGTACTTGTCTACTAATCCCATGAGAATACCAAGTGGTTTTGAAAAGAATATCAGCATTAAATCTGGTGAGTTCATAAGCATGTTTTTGTAATGAAAACCTGTTGATGAATTTGTGAAAAATGTTTGTATGTTTCCTAGAAAATCCAATATTTTCTTAAGTAAAAAGGTAATCTTAAACCCTAAGACCAGTTGTAAGTTCATTATTGAATTCTGTTTTTTTGTATGAAAGTACTTGTATGAAATCCCTGGCTACCACCAGTAATGTAAGTAATGAATCGTTTGGCTAACACCAATATGTATAGTATGTTTTGTATAAAAACCCTGGCTAACACCAGTATGTATAGTAGTTTTATTAGTTAAAATAAAACTATTGAAGAATGAAATCCCGTAAACAAAAAATTAGTTTATACGGTTGTGAGTTCGTCTAACCATACTTGATATGACCTAGTGACCTCTATGAAGTTCTTCAGGCGTCAGACGTTATGACATTTGTCACCCCAGGCATGCCTGCCGAACTGTAGCTAGCATTTTAGGTGTGGGATAGTCAATCCCGAATAGATATATTCACAAATCTCACGCTCTCCCTCCAGGAGACTCTGGTTATACTATGATAGGATTTTGCCTGCACCCCGAAGGGTACAATTGAAGTGATGTCTCACAACCCTTATTAACTAGTTTACGTGTAATGTAAAGTTCTCTTGTACTTGAATCTATACGTATGTCTTGTAGAGTAAAAATAATTATACTTAAATAATTATTTAGTAAAGTACTCTTGTGTTCAAAAAATAGTATTGTATACCATAAACTAATTTCACCATAATTTATATGTTTGTTATGATGTATGGTTCTTGAATTTGTAAAACGGTGTATTGAACTCCAAACTATACATATTATAGTTTTGTATATATGTTTACTCGTATGTCTTAAATTCTGTAAAAGTTTAGTGATGTATAACATGTATGGCACTAAAAACCTTGCAATTTGTATATTATAAACTACCCTCATGCTCAACATGTTACATAAGGGATTTAAATATCTGAATATTTTTATAAAATGTAGTGATTTCTCGGTTTGTATCGATTGCAAAGGTTTTTAAATCCGTTTGAAATCATTTTGTATAAAAGAAAAAAATTCTAGTATTTTACTTGTATTCTCCCCCTGAAAACATTAAAAGTTGTAAAAATCTAGGGGTATGAACTCACAGTGAATTGCGTGTATGTTCCGGACAACGAGACTGAAAATGAGGAACCTCGAGTTGATGTACGCGGCAATTAACAGAATCCTAATAATAATTAAACACATATTTGTATTTAAATTAGCGAATCCATTAGTTAAAGTGTTAGAAAATACTTGTTTTTGGTTAAGGAATGTTACCGAGCCTCGATTGAAGAGTAAAAAGTGGGTTTACAGCCAAGATTTCGATTGGGGTTGATTACGGCCGTGAAAGGTTTTTGGCGGTGAACTGTTCTCGGCCGTGAACTGAGTTCGGCCCTTGAATGGTTTGCGGCCTGTTCTTGGTGTTCTTGGTGAAATATGAAGATTTGAAGGGTTCATGGCTGTAAACCCATCAACGAAGGTTGTTTGATTGATGAAAAGGTGAACTTTTGAGACTTCACAACAACATCTAAAGATGGATTAGATGATTTTCGGAGGATAGATTGAGTTTTCGGTTGGTGGGTTTAGAGAGAGAAAGTAGTGTTTCCGGCCAGACTTGAAGAAATGAGGGTCAAATATATATATATATATATATATATATATATATATATATATATATATATATATATATATATATATAGACTAGGTTCACGGTCGGAGGTGGGCTCCTCAGGCCGTGAACGGTTTACAGCCGTAAACACCGGAATGCACGAGACTTGGCTGATTTTCGATGAAAAAGTTGAATTTTCACACGATTTTAGTCCCGACACTTATATAAATTTAATTTATACAATCTAAGTTGTTCTCAACCCTTTCGAGCTTGACAAAATTGACAAAATAAATAAAATTCGAAGCTTTTATTTAACAGAATTTGACTTTTGTTGACTGAAAAAGGTTCGGGTTGTCACATTAATCGAGACTTTCATCAAGGAGCATGCCAAAAGCCTCGATGCTTCCAAAAAAGCCGTTGAAAACTCCGAGAAAACTGTTCGTGAAACAAACGAAAAAGTCGATAAACAATTTTCGGATGTAAGACAATTTATGGAAGAACTCCGAACCTCTTACGAGCAAAACACAATAATTGCGAATAAGGTGATTAGGAGTCTCGGCGACACTCTTCAAACCGAGAAAGTAGCTCTTTAAAAGATTTGCACTAGATTCAGGCTGATAATGTTGAGCTGTAATCATCTATCTCTTCTAAAATTAAGAAGCTCTGGGAGGACTTAGCCATCGAAAACAAGTTTATGGATCGGCTGACTATCAAAACAGATAAAACAAATGTAACGACCGAAAAATTCCAACCAATTTAAATTTTTCAAAAACAACCTGATTTCATTAAATTATTACAAAAAGGTTTTCAATACAATTTATTTAGAGTATTCCCAGAATCATATCACAACATAAATATGAGGAGCGGTACGATCACGCCTTCGCCTTGCCAAGGTCTCCTGAAGAACCTGAAAATTATTAAACCACAACTGTAAGCCCGAAAGCTTAGTGAGATATCCCCAAAATACCAACCACACATACGCCCTTCCAGGCTACGACTTTCCGGTCCAAATCATAATGCCTTCCGGCCCATAACATAGTGCCTTCCGGCCCATATCATACATAGCATACATAACATAACAGAACACAGAACAACCATGCGCTTCGGGTCTACTGTGAGACTGGTCCGCCGCACCGGCCAACAGTTCACCTGCTCCACCCTCCGAGTCTAGCCATATACATCGAGTCTACAGTGTGATTGGTCCGCCCGCATCGGGCCTACAACCACCTGGTCCACTCTCTAAGTCTACAGTATGACTGGTCCGCCCGCACCGGGCCTTCAGTCGGCCTGGTCCACTCTCCGAGCCTCGGCACGTCTGGTCCGCTCTCTTGGGGCCTACAGCCTATCCGGACCGCTCGCTGGGCCTTCGGGACAACCGGTCCGCCCTGGGTATCTTGGCCTACAGCACAAAGCAGGACCCACCTCAACCCAACTCCAGTCCAAACAACCATGTGCACATAAGCATACAATCATATAACAATTCACAGTCAATAAGCCGATCAAACAGATCACATAACATATCATTATCCTAACCAGGATACCGACCTAACCGGTCACTAGTATAGCATCACCCTACATATCAGGGAACCGACCTTAACCAGGTCTCTAACATATACCATCCTAGCTACCAGGATGCAAACATATCAAAGCAATAACATAACAACAAATACCCGGATCTCAATCCGATAAAGGGCCGGCCTTGGTGCCTTAGACCCTGTCGATATAGCGAGGATAACTCACCTCGCACTGCCGAAACTCTGAACTGAAGAGCAGATTCTCGAATCACCAACTCACCGCAAATCCCGAACTCAAATAAGCTCCAAAGGATGATATCTCTTCAGATCTACAAGCTCCAATCGATCCTTTCCTTCCTTGACAACTTCTCCTTTCTTCTTCTAGCTTTTCTTTTGCCAAAATGAGCTTCCATGGCCAAACACACCCAACAATGGAGGGAATACGGGTTTCTAGGGTTTTTGTGGTTAAGGGTGAGCTTAAGGAGGCTAGGGTATGCACCAACATGTTCCTTATATAGTGGCTGACCCTAAATTTAGGGCTTTAGAACTCTGAGAGTACGCTGGGCATACCTCTAGTACGTTGGGCGTACTCAGCCTTGCACCCGCGTCCGTGCATGCTTTACGCTGGGCGTAATCCCAACTTACGCTGGGCGTACTCGGTGAGTTCCCAATTTCATACTTGCCCCTCATTCTCCACTTTTCCCACAAGATGACCAAAATATCATTTCTATTAAATCCCGGGGACTCACAATTAGGTACTCTTAGGAACGGGGCGTTACAACAAAAGATCTTTCCGTGCAACTGTCGCATGCGAAATAGTAGATTGATGAGCTTAAGTCTAAAAGGGTTGTGTTAAAAAGATGTGTTGGCGAGGTTAATCAATATTTTATAAATCTTGTTGAAACTCATGATTCTTTGCTCATGGTTTCAGTACGACAACATCTGGCCGACAAACTCAAACCCATTTTTTCAAAGCTAAATTGGATAGAGGGTGTTTCAGAGTCTGGCTCTTTTCCGAAACAAAGGGAGAAGTCAAGAAAACAGCTGCTAGTGATTCAAGTGCACATGAACAAAAATCACAGTCGAAAGCAAACGACGATCAGAAGGGTAATGAAGCTTCTGGATCGAAAGAAAAAGGAAAATTGGTGGATGATGATGATGATGAAGAAGAGGATGAAGAGTTGAAGCTTAAAAGAAAGAAACGTGACCAAGAGCTTGATAAGAATCTGCAAATTGCAAAACAAGCTGAAGTAGCTGAAAAGGAGGTTGGTGAAGGATAGGTTACTCTCGAGACTCATAATGCTCTTTTCCCTCCTTGGAACTTGGAGCGGATTCTACATGAAGCTGTTGACAATCCAAGTGTTTATTGGTTGGAGCCTGTTGTATCGTTTGATTTGAACAAGTATTTGGATTCGCAGCTTGACTTTCCAATTACTCCGAAGGCTTTCCTGTTTTGCAGTTTTGACAAGATTGAGAAAGCTCCCATTACAGACTACAATGTCAACCATTCGCTTTTCTCTTTCTACCTCAATCACGAGAAGCCTCTGTATCAAATTTGGAGTTCAATGAAAATTACAAATGTGAAAGACATCGGGCTAATTGAAACAGAAAGCTTTATCAATGCTCGATTCAAGTTTGTCCGTGGAGCAAAGAGTTTAGTTTTTGAATTCACTCTAATAGACTTATCGTGCCTTAACCCATATGATTGGATTTCCTTGTTCCATCTCTTGTTAAAGGATAAACTATTAGATTAGTCTCTAAGTCCATAACTATATTTGGTATGTACTTGACCTGACTTGGCATGGTCTATTTGGGTTGCATGGCATCGGGACAATTGGATAGACAAGATGAGGAAAAAAAGGATACCAGTGATTTATATTAATATATTATAAGTTCTAATATATTAATATATAATCATATTATTTACTTAGTATTGATCAAGGATTAATTTATAATTAATTAAGTGATCAAAAGGAACGAATTAAATATGGACTCTTAGATATATATATATATATATATATATATATATATATGTGTGTGTGTGTGTGTGTAGTGGGCCAAGTTCATTTAGGTTGGGCTAAGCTTTCATGGATAGTCCATGGAGCTTTAACCCATGGATCCTATGGAAATGAAAGGTCATGGGTGTTAGGGTTTAACCTTAATCCTCCACACTATATAAAGAGCCCAATGGTGCATAAAATTGGGGCGAAAAAGATGACTAGTTCAAAGTAGTGAGGGCATAACTGATTTTATGAGATGTAAACCATGTATCGTTTATTCCTTAGTTATTCCAAATGTTCATGGTGTTGTGTGAACCATTTGAGGTGTCACACTTGGGGCACTCGGCTCTTAAGCATCAAGGAATCAAGCAACATAAAAAGGTATGTCTTCTAACTTGTTTTATTACTCAAGTATCAAAGATTGTATGCTACATAGGGTAATACCTTGGAATATTCATATTTGTATGTATAATAGAGAAAACATAGATCCAAGGTATTTGGGGTTGCATATACACCATAGGAGTGTTAGAATGCTCAAAATGTTGGAATAGTGTCTAAGGCTGCAATTATATTAGGCAAGTATTTGACCCGGTTGTGCATGATCCTTTTGGGTTGCCTTCACCATAGCAACTTGACAGGATGATTTATTATGAGAGAAGGAATATTATTAATATATAATGAGAATAATATAAGGAATAATAATATTATTATTTGATTAATATAAGTCATAAATTAATTAGGAATTAATTTGGTGACTTAAAGAGATTAACTGAATAAAGGGGCATAAACTGTCAATTGTATGATAGTTGTACTTTGGGCTATAAATCCCTTGAGGATAAGGGGGGACGGTTTTGAGGACTTTGGATAGGCCTTGAAATCGTCCAAGGGCTTATCATTAGGGTATTGGATTGCTTAGGGCTTAAGTTATCCAATTAGGGTTTAAGGGTGAAACCCTAGGAGCCTTACTAGTATAAATAGACCCTAAGGGTCAAGGGAAATTGACACCTATGCTCTAGAAGAAACCCTGGCCGATTCTTGATCCTCTCTCCTCTCTCTCAAATCATCCTCTTGCTAGTTGGTGTTTGTAAGCCATTAGAGGAGTGACAATTGTGACTTTAAAGCTCCAAGGATAAGAAGATCAAGCAAGTGATTCAAGGTAAACTTCTAATTCTGATTTCTTATTGTTATTATACTCTATTAGCCATTAGAAGTCTTGGATTCAATGCATGTTCAATTAGAGAAACCAAGATCCAAGCATTAGGGTTTGCATGTGCACATAGGAATGTTCATATGGCTAAAACCCATCAGTGGTATCAGAGCCTAGATTGGTTTCTATTGAATTGATGCATTGGTTGCTTGTTTGATGCCTTCAAAATTCGAATTTTGTGTTTCTGCCTGGTGAACTCGGCGAGTCCCATAGTGGACTCGGCGAGTAGGTTCGACTCGGCGAGTCCATTGTGGTACTCGGCGAGTCCGAGCGTCAGAAAGAGCTAATTTCGGGATTTCTTCCTGTTTATCTTGTGGGTACTTACCTTAATCATGCTAGGTCAATATAAATCCGATTTTATGATATATATGAATATATTCTTGACCTAATTTAAGATATTTATCAATTAATTAAATATTAATTTCCTTATATGATAATTTGATTAATTATTTTAATTAAATTGGTGAATTGTTTTGCAAGAAATTATTAAATAAATCAAATATGGATAATTATGTGATTAAATATTAATTTAGATTATTTGTTATTTGACCCCCTATGTTTTGAAAAGTTTAAAACTTGCCCTCAAGTTTTGAAATTTATGTTTTGTGATTAAAAGTTTAATTTAGACAATTTAAATTTCAAACCCTAGAATTTTACAAGTTTAAAATTCAACCCTATACTAATATAATATTACAAGATTAATATATATATATATATATATATATATATATATATATATATATGTGTGTGTGTATATATATATATATATATATATATATATATATATATGTATAATTAAAAATGCTAGTCTTACCGTTAGTAGGCCTCATTCACAAAGCCGGTCTATAAGGTGGGTATAAGGTTGAGGCCTATAAAATGACGCTTAATGGGTGTACACTCACACCCACCGCTTGCTTGATCGGTGGAGGGTCGTTAGCCGAACGGGTAGGATAGGGAAACCTCATCTTCTTATTAAAAGTGTAATATGAAATACAAAGTAACTACATATTTTTCAAAATTCCGAATCGTAGTTACTTTAGGAAAAGTGAATTAATGCAATCTCATGAAATTACACTTTGCACCCTTGCTAAGAAGTTAGTGGAGCGTGTGTGGTTTACCGACACACTAATTGGTTCTAAGAAAGGTGGCAAAGGGTGATTCATTGTTTATCATAGTTTGATGGAGCATGTGTGGTTTACCGGCACATCGAATAGGTGATTGTTACAATGAAGGCACCATGTGAATGTGCATGGTAATTCACACCCACGTTGTGATCCTCGGTATCCCAGTCACAAACGAGAGGGGCATATCGAGATTTAAACATGCCATTGAAAAGTTTCAATGAATCTCATCCAAACCTAGGAATTCTCAATACATTTAGAACTTAAAGTTATGTTTTCGTGATGGAGAATTAGTGAATCGTCATTCACTTACCTTCAAATTGTTTGCATGTTAGATTACGGCATCCCTTTTCTAATATGTAAATATTGTTGTTGGATCCTAGCCCTAATTTTTCTTATTGGGTGATAATTAGGGATTCAAATTCTAATCTATATTTGTCCTTTCTATTTGTAGATGTCGAACGCAAACAACGCTGCTGCAAGCTCGTTCACATTGATGAGCCTTTGCCAAAAGTTGACTTTCGATGGGACGAACTTTAGCGAATGGATAAGATACATTCGCACAATTGTCCGCTACGAGGACAAGGAGTATTTCCTCGTTGAGAAGCTCGAGAAGATCAACCCAGAAATCGCTACTCCGGCTGAAATGACTGCTTTTGGGACTCATGAACGTGATGCAACGAAGGTCCATTGCATCATGATAGCCACAATGAACGCCGAATTCCAAAAGTCCTATGAGGACATGTATCCGTACAAAATGCACCAAGACTTGTTGGAGAGATACCACCAAAACGCGAGGCAGGAGCGTTACGAGATTTTCACTAACATGATCTCCGCCAAAATGGGTCATGGAGAATCTCTAACCGTGCACCTGCAAAAGATGCAAATGTATGTCGATCGTCTTCGCAAGTTGAATGTTGACTTTGGGGAAGACTTGGCGATCGACATGGTGCTTCACTCTTTGCCTCCGTGTTACAATCAATTTAGGATGACCTACCACATGAACAAAGAAGAGGTCACCCTAAGTAAGCTCCAAGGTCTCCTTAGGGTTGCTGAAAGAAACCTCAAGGACAAGTCTATTGCACCCACTCCCAATCCACCCGCTGCTCCTGTTTTGGCCATTGGGAATGGAAGAGGCAAGAAGAGGAAGGCTCCGTCTAAGATCCACCGCAAGGGAAAGTCCCGAGATGGTTCCTCTTCTAGTGGGACCAAGGTTGACCCCGCTAAGCCTAACCCAAACCCAAAGGAGGCAGAGTGCCACCACTGCCACAAAATAGGGCATTGAAAGAGAAGCTGCCCAGACTACCTGCAAGCCATCAGGGGAGGAAAGATCAATCCATCTTTCGCAGGTATATATACAATTAAATCTAATGATTCATCTCATGCTATTTCTTGGGTCCTTGATACCGGTTGTGGTTACCATATTTGCTCTGAATTGCAGGGACTAAGAAGAAATAGGGATGTAGAGCATGGAAGAATAAATCTAATCATGGGAAACAGAAGATCGTCGCCTGTGACCAAGATTGGAGTGTATTCTTTAGTGCTTAGGAAAGGTTTATGTATAGATTTAAACAATTGTTGCTATTCGCCAGAAATGGCAAGAAACATCATTTCATTTCATGGTTTGTTTAGACATGGATTTAGATTTTCTTTTAATAATGAGAATGGTTCTATTTGTGCTTATGTAAATGGTGTCTTATATTTTGAAGCAATACCATGTAATGGAATTTATGAAACTGTTATGATTGTAGATAACTTAGGAAATGATGTTTTATGCATGGATTCTTCCAATGGTATGGATAGAGCATCCTTGTGGCATTGTCGTCTTGGACAGGTCAACAAGAAGCGCATAGCCCAACTCCAAAAGGATGGAGTGTTGGAGTCATTCGACCTTAGGGAAGATGAAACATGCGAGTCTTGTTTGCTTGGAAAGATGACTAAGTCACCCTTCACTAGTACATGTGAAAGGGGTGAGGGTCTATTGGACCTCTGATGTGTGCAAACTCACTTAGTTTTAAACCTACTTTAATTATAAAATAACACACAAAGGCAGTGAACCTATCAATTGTGGTATAGTTGAATAAGTAGGGTATCGAACACAGGGAATGACAAATTAAAACTAAAAACTAATTCTATCTAAATTAATTAATTAATAAGTAAGGGGTTTTCTCTAGTTTTACAAGACTAGAAACTTGCTAACTATTACTAATTTAAAAACTAGAAAACAAAGAATTAACTAGATTCAATAAATGGAAAGGAACTTCTGTTTAGTTCAACTGAATTGATCCTATGGTTGATTTCAAGGTAATGGTGCAATGGATTAATTCTTTTGTTGGTTACCGATTCAAGTGATTAGATTCACATTCACTACACTAATCCTTAGCAAATAAACTAACTTAAACAGTGGCCAGTTGTCTAATTTAATTAGATTTACTAGATTAATTATTCGGGTTAATTTAGACTTGCAATAGTTAAGTAATTTAATCTTTTAATTAACTTCTTGTTGATGGTCATCACGCAAGCTCGCACATGAATTTACTCAATTTTCTTATTAACTCTAGTTTCATGTTCATTAATCCTAGACATATGGCAAGGTGATCACATAGCATATGAGGTTGATAATCAATAGATGTTCATGCTAATAAATTATCCTCCTATTAACAGAAAATTAATTATTATTCACACACAAGGTTCTTTAGCAAGCTAAAATAACAAAAATCACCAACTTAGAATTAATCCTACCAATCAATCAAACCATATTATCAACTTTGTATCCCCAAACAGAAGTCTAAAGGTTTTAGCTCATAATTGAAGTAAATAACAACAAACAAATAAAATCTAATTGTTTAACCATAATGTCAAAACAAAAGATTAAATGGAATGATGAAACTTTGCCTCAATACTCCTTCAGGATTGAATTCTAGCTTCTCTCGTCGTCTTCTAGGGTTTTTCTGCCTTCTTAATCGTAGCTAAACTCTTCTGAATCGTCCCAGAAATCCTCCCCATCGTTCTGAGGAGTTATCCTTATATATACAAATTGACTCGTCGAGTCAGGTGGCGACTCGTCGAGTCCATCTCTCAGTCCCCGTATTGTGATAAGTCTTTGGGATCCCGAGTCTTTATCTTCTCGAATCTTCGGTTGGACTCGCCGAGTAGTCGACCCTACTCGCCAAGTAGGTGTTATTTTTTGTGTTTTTCTTCTCTATTCCATTCTCGATCTCTCAACCGCTCCTCCTGCTTCCTTCTGCTTCCGAGCTTCATTTTTGGACTGAAAATATAATTCAAACACTTTTAAGTACCTTTTGTCCATCAAATGCAATAATTTAGTTAATAAATGAATAAAAATCTATACTTAATATGAACTAAATATGCACATATCAAAATACCCCACACTTAACTTTTGCTTGCCCCCAAGCAAAACTAAATTTTAAAACATTAGAATCACATATGACAACTCCAATCTAACCCAACCATTATGCCAAGACCGAAACGCATACATTTGTGTCTAAATTTGTCCTAAGTACCCCCATACTCCAAATACTCACAATCCTCATAAACATACGCCCACTCACCCCGAACTATGCTCATTTTATGCAACCCTCCGAGTCCATCCTCAGAAAACCTCTTAACCTCAAAGTATTTTTGGTTGAGCAACCCAAGCATACATAATCTAGACAATTACAATTTATGATACCACTATGGAGCTCTTTGGAATTCTTCACTTCTTTGACATTTGATCTTTAATTTTTTTTTGAATTCACCACCTTGTTGTTTGATTTTTGGTATCTTCAACTTTTTGAATCTTCGGAATTTTGATCTTTTGATCTTCACTTTGATTGCTCCAAAATTCTTACAACTTTTCTTGTAATTCTCTTTTTTTTACATGTACCTCACTTTTTTTCACTCAAAACCCTACATGCTTAAGCAGGGGCGCTCAACTTCAACCTTTTTTGGCTAACGATAATAATTTTCCTGGATACATTTCAGGTTTAGGCTGCTAAACATATTGCATCCCTCAGGCTGAGTGGGGTTGTGTTTTTGTCCCATGATTTCACTGGAATAAGGAAGCCACAAATGCACTAGAACGTGTATAGGCTCAACTAAACATTTGGGTTTTCATGCAATCATCAACACAATTCTAACATGGAATCCTAATTTGTTTTTACCAAAATTTTCTAAATTAAGTCTTAAGTAATATTTTTGGTATAAGTTTTGTTTAAAATTAGCCTAAATTAAGATTCTAAATTTTCTAATATGTGACCAACCCCCTACCCCACACTTATTTTATGCAATGCCCTCATTGCATATTATGCAAAAACTAAAAATGCAAATATATAGAGGGAATTGGAACAAACTCCCCTGGGGTAGCAGTCGATAGGTTGATACTCTTCTCTTCAGCTCCTTCTGCAATTGACTTTAGCCATGGGAACAGCTCATCCATGACTTGGGTATCAAAATCTCGTGTGGCAGCTCCAAATATGTAGGGGAAACAGTGTAAGATCTTCAAGAATCGATATGGAAGAAATAAGTGGTCAAGTGGCACACTCATCAGCATCAAATCAGTAGTCCTCTCGGTATAAAAATGAATGACCCGTCGAGTCATATATGTGACTCGTCGAGTATAAGCGCGAACATCTTCAAATATGTGAGATTACTAGGCGACTCATGGAGTCAGTTTATTGCACTCAACGAGTAGACCGCTGGACAAAAAAAATGATATTCTGCATTTGTTCCAGCCTCTAATAAATCTTCAAAATTTCTCCTCACTTCTGGGGACACTCGCTCATGTCCCTAAGGACCGGACTCGATACTTTGACTCTAACGCTTCCCTTTCTTGACTCTCTTTCACTCTTATAACCCTCTTGACTCTATAACTCTACCCCTTCTATGCAAGCACTCCTAATTCAATTCTGAAAAATAATCAAGGCAATCACACATTAAGCAAAACAGCAAAAAAATATTAACAAATTCCAAACACACCAAATAAGAACAAAAATAAAAATTGTTCAATAAAAACACAAAAAGACTAATCCTCCTCATCATCGTCATGATCCGACGCCACTCCACTTCCACTTGCACCGCTCCTTCTCGCATTGATCACCTCTTCCCACGATGGAATATACGGGAAGTTACCACCATCAATATGCGGTATGTTGAAATGGTCAAATAACCGAATATGGGATTGATTGCTAAAGTTGATACCCCGCGCCATTTGATCTTGTAACCGCCTCATCTCAACATTGTACCAATCCATTGGTACTTCATCATTGTCTACCGGAATCACCGGCGGTTCCTCCTCGACATCACGCTCTCGCCTCGACCGGACCCTCCTTCCCGGCGCCTCGGGACCAACAACAGGATCATCATGCGGAATAGCATAATGACCTCCACCATAATCCTCAATGATCCTAGCCCTCCTAAAAAGAATAGGATTGAATGGAGGGGTAGGAATCATAGTCATCAAGTTCCACGCGCCACGGGTCATCAACCCAAATGAATTAGCGAGCCGTGTGACAAACATGCTACCATTAATCTTCGATGTCTTGCGGTCTTTGAACGCACCCTCAGCCAAATATGAAGCTAAACACCAAGGGATATTGCAGAAAGTATCGGGTGTGATAATGCTCCATAAGTAGAAAACATCAAGGTTAGAAACCTTGTCATCATCCTTCCTTTGGTTAATGGTGGTGGAAATAAGGCGGTGGATAAGGCGATGTGTAGGCGACCTAATGCTTCCCTCCTGGGCTGATTTCGGAATGTACACTTTGTTGGCAATCGTATTCCACCAACCCGTGCTCGTCACTCCATCGGGGAACACTTTGTGAGAGTGTTCTATAAATGCCCGGAAAATAGCGGTCGAATCCAATGACCAATCATAAATACCCATCCGACAAGCCAAGTCAACAACGAAGCACTGATGAAACTCTCCCCCAAGACAAAAACTAACACTTGTCGGGTGATAGCAGTCATCTCCCCACGAAAAGATATCGTGGAGAAGAATTCCAGGCAAATCTCCCGGTACACCGGCTCTTGAATACGGAAGACCTGGCTCCACCCATCGCATACCATCGTCTCTCCCTCATAAACAAACTCCTTTAAAAGATAAGGAGCCAACTCCTCTTCATAGTGCACACTTTGCAACCAACCCCAATCAATTCTGTTGGGCACATAAATTTCTTTCTTCTTTACTTCAGCCAATTTCTTCTTCCACCTTGTCATACTAGAAGCGGATTCGATTTGAGGGAAATTTAGCCAAGGAAAATCTCCTTGGCGTCCACTTGAACCTTACCCCCTGTGAAACATGATTCCTGCAAAACAAAGAGCATAACACCAAGCCAAAACATAAAATCATTAAAATAAGTCACTCCTCTGTCCCCGACTCGACTCGTCGAGTCCATGAACGACTCGGCGAGTCGCAAGAACTGCGCGAGTCAGTCGTCGAGTCGGTTTAAATTGAACCATGACATCTCAAAATTACTTCAAGGGTTTTGTCCGGGGGCATGTCTATAAGGTATTAGGGCAAGAATAGTCATGCAAAACAACATAATTCATGAAAAATCGAAACCCTAGAATTTCACTATTTTTCAAAATCAGGTTTTCTATGAAATTACTACCCTAGATCATCTTAAAATCATGCTTCTAACAGAAAATAAGAAGAAATTAGTTACCTTTTGTGATAGAACTTGAAAAACTTGAAGAACAGTGGAAGAAGGTTTGAAAAAGATGAATGCTTGAGAGAATTTGTTGGAGGGAGGCGCACGAAGAGTGTGTTGTGAAAAAGAAACTGATTTCATTAGGGTTAAAACCCTAGTTACCGGCTGTAAAAGTAGTTTCATTATTATTTTTTTCTGTAAATAATATCGACTCGTCAAGTCAGGGTCAGACTCGGCGAGTCTGGTCGCGATCTTACTTTTTTCTGAAATCTAAATGGACTCGTCGATTCATGGTAAGACTCGGCGAGTCTCTTGCAAACAATTCAAAAATTATAAAATTTTTGTCAGTTATTTAGAAAAGAAATTTATTCCACCCCACACTTAGTCCATACGCACTCTCAAGCAGACATGTCCGATGATTTGGAGAGATAAAAAAAATGAAAAAAATTCAAACAAAACTAAAAGGTAAAAGAAAGCAAACTCTAAACAATGGGTTGCCTCCCGCCAAGCGCTTCTTTTTAAGGAGTCGTTAGCTGGACTCCTTCCCGTCTACGTCTCGTCATCTTCCAGCATCGGGAATGCACGCCTAGTCTTTTGTGGTTTGTACTTCGTTTTCTAAGCCCGTTTTGATTCCTCTCTCTTCTTTTTCACAGCATCATCCTCAGCTGCTTGGGCTTCCATTCTCCTCTTTTTCTTCTTCACCCCATTATTTTTCACCTTCTCTTGCACCTCCTTTTCTTCAAACTTAATTACTTTGTATTTTGTGAAAGTGCGTGCTCTAGGTTTGGTAATGAATGGTTGATCAGCCTCCACTCTCCTATCCTTTGCCTTCTCCTCTTTTTCTGTGCTTACCCCATCTTCAATCGGAATTGCCTTAAGACATGCTATATGGGCGTTTTGAACTTCCGTATCCATTTCTCCTTCTGCTGTTTGTTCTTCTATATAATCATGAAGAATATCGAAGTTCAGAATATGCATAGAACTAGCAACAAGCAGATCTAAGTCGTCCAAGTTGTTGGCAATTTCGACTGGACTTGTCGAGTCCAGGAGAGTGACTCGGCGAGTCGGATCGTATTCCACTATTTCCTCTGTGTTTTCCGAGTAGGCTCCTTCCAGTAGCTTTTCTATCTCCTCCAGGTCCTTGTTAATATTTCCATCCTCTCCAGAAGGTAGCAAAAACTTGGTTGGATCTTTTTCTTGCAAAAGTTCAAGTTCTTTTTGTAGTATCTCATCATCCAAATGGATAAATGAGATTTCTTCTTTTCTTTTCTCTTCTTGCTTGGCTTCTGGTACGGCTCTAAACACTGCAGACTTGTCGCCTACGCTCAATGTTAGAGTAGACTCACATACATCAATTAAAGCACATGCGGTGTTTAAAAATGATCTCCCCAAAATAATCGGAATTTTGGGGTCTTCTTCCATGTCAACCACCACAAAGTCTACTGGAAATATAAACTTGTCGAATTTAATGAGAAGATCCTCACAAACGCCTCGTGGATGAATTGTCGTCTTGTCCGCCAAATGGATCTTCATGTTTACCGGTCTTGGCTCCGGTAAATTCAACTTCTTAAAGAAAGAGAAAGGCATCAAATTGATGCTTGCACCCGAGTCGGTCAACGCTTGGGTGACAAATGCATTTCCAAACTGGCACGGAATTATAATACTCCCCGGATCGCCCTTCTTTTCGGGTAGCTCACTCAATATTATTTCCGCTTCTTCAGCCAAGTCTTTCCTAGCAGCAAAGAGACTTTTTAGTAAGTTGAAGTACTTGGGTGTTGTGAGCATCGTCTCTACAAATGGCACATTGACTTGTAGGGCTTTAACGTGCTTCATAAAGGCTCTATAGGTTTCAACTTTTTCCACAGGCATGGCTTTGATTGGGAATGGAAGAGGAGGATTATATGGCTTTAAGGGAATGACAGTTTTTTCATTTACGCATGGACTCGTCGAGTCCATTAGAGGGACTCGGCGAGTCAGGTCGGGTTTTGCTGGAGCCGACTCTTCTGCCTTTTTTGTCTTCCTCTTGGAGATCCTCTGTGCATGTGTGAAAATTTCTTCATTGGTGGAAGTCACTGCACTCACATTCTCCATTCTCAGATTGGCTTCGGTAGTACTTGGAAGTTGACCCGGCCTTCTTTCGTTCACTTGGTGTGCAAGTTGTCCCAGCTGTTTCTCAATGTTGAGAATGGATGCTTGCTGATTCCTTAGCATGTTTCTGGTCTCATGTATTGCAGCATCGTGATCATTGTGTCTCTTTTCGGACGCGGCTATGAATCTAGTGAACATTTCTTCCAAATCGGCTTTCTTTTCTATCACCGGTTCTTCCTTTTGATAATATCCCCTCTCCTTCTGCTTGTATTTCTCCTCCTTAGCTTTCTTGTATTCTTTGTATGGGAGCCATTCTTTCTTCGGTTTCCGCCAATTTTCGTCGTATCGATCGCCACTTGAATAGAATACTTGAGCCTTTTTGTTTCCATTCTCATCCAAATCACAATCCTTTGTGAGATGGGGCCCTCTACAATTTTCACATCCAACCCGAATAGCATGGATTGTTTGATCCATTTTTGTCATCCTCCTATCTAGACTATTGAGCTTAGCTATCACAGCCACCATGCTATCATTTGCCGAGTTCACTACCCCCCGACTTACTTCATTTCTTGGATTGTGGTATTCTCTAGAGTTCTTAAAGAATTCTTCAATTAGCTCCTTGATCACCGGGGGTGCCTTCTTCGTGAGCGGGCCTTGAGAATCGAGCAATTGCCTTGTGGTGACATTGACTCCATCATAGAAAATGGAGACCTCTTGTTGGGTATTAAGGTCGTGATGTGGGCAATTTCTAAGCAAACTCTTGTACCTTTCCCATGCTTCATAAAGAGATTCTCCGAGTTGTTGCTCGAAGTTGGCAATGGCTTTCTTTAGCTTGGCTATTTTGGAGGGCGGGCAAAAGTGGTCTATGAACTCTTCTTTCATCTTGGCCCATGTGGTGACCGATCCGGGAGGAAGTGACTTTAGCCAATCCTTTGCAGCTCCTTTGAACGTGACTGGAAGCATGCGAAGAAGCTGGGTCTCGCGGGGGACATTCGGTACATTGAAGTAGTCGGCTACATCATTCAATTCGTCCAAGTGCTTGTAGGTGTCTTCGTGATCCTTTCCATAAAAGGGAATCTCCTTGAGTTGAGCGAGAATATGGCCTTTTAGTTCGAAAGTGGCGGTCGCGGGAATTACGGGCTGCACAAGTCCCGGGCCGGTGTCATCGCGCATCCTCTTCTTCCATTCCCCCATGGGGACTTCATCTATATTAGCCATGGTGATGGCTAAATCGTCTTCAAACTCGGAGTCGTGCTCGTATGTGGGCTCTTCTTCTTCCTCGGTCTCGTATTCGATATCCTCTTGAATTGGGTCGCCGATTGTCAAAGATGCACTGGATGCTCCTGATTTGCTGCTTCTCTTCTTGCAGAAAATGGACTTTAGGTTTTTGAGTGGTGAGTTCTTTGAAGAAGCGGATTCTCCAACAGTTTTGCCTTTGCTCCTCCTTAGTGCGGATTCCGGGTCTTCAAGAGGAGGGACCAGAGATGTATCAGATCCTCGGGTCATGAAACAACTGTAAATAAAACAGAAAACGTGTAAAAAGAACAAAAATAAAATAAAAAATTAAAGCTATAACATCGATGTACTCGCCGAGTCGGCACGAGTGCACTCGGCGGGTTCAAGGCAAAAACAAAAAAAAAAATTCAAGTTACTCTAAAAACGGAATTTTATTAAAACTAATTCTACTTACTAAATTACCTTTTAAATAACTTTGTGTGAGATAAATCCCACACAAAGGATCGATTAAATTAGAATTTAATGTTAATTTTAAGAACCGTTCCCCGGCAACGGCGCCAAAAACTTGATGTGTGCAAACTCACTTAGTTTTAAACCTACTTTTAATTATAAAATAACACACAAAGACAGTGAACCTATCAATTGTGGTATAGTTGAATAAGTAGGGTATCGAACACAGGGAACGGCAAATTAAAAATAAAAACTAATTCTATCTAAATTAATTAATTAATAAGTAAGGGGTTTTCTCTAGTTTTACAAGACTAGAAACTTGCTAACTATTACTAATTTAAAAACTAGAAAACAAAGAATTAACTAGATTCAATAAATGGAAAGGAACTTCTGTTTAGTTCAACTCAATTGGTCCTATGGTTGATTTCAAGGTAATGGTGCAATGGATTAATTCTTTTGTTGGTTACCGATTCAAGTGATTAGATTCGCATTCACTACACTAATCCTTAACAAATAAACTAACTTAAACAGTGGCCAGTTGTCTAATTTAATTAGATTTACTAGATTAATTATTCGGGTTAATTTAGACTTGCAATAGCTAACTAATTTAATCTTTTAATTAACTTCTTGTTGATGGTCATCACGCAAGCTCGCACATGAATTTACTCAATTTTCTTATTAACTCTAGTTTCATGTTCATTAATCCTAGACATATGGCAATGTGATCACATAGCATATGAGGTTGATAATCAATAGATGTTCATGCTAATAAATTATCCTCCTATTAACAGAAAATTAATTATTATTCACACACAAGGTTCTTTAGCAAGCTAAAATAACAAAAATCACCAACTTAGAATTAATCCTACCAATCAATTAAACCATATTATCAACTTTGTATCCCCAAACAGAAGTCTAAATGTTTTAACTCATAATTGAAGTAAATAACAACAAACAAATAAAATCTAATTGTTTAACCATAATGTCAAAACAAAAGATTAAATGGAATGATGAAATTTTGCCTCAATTCTCCTTCGGGATTGAATTCTAGCTTCTCTCGTCGTCTTCTAGGGTTTTTCTGCCTTCTTAATCGTAGCTAAACTCTTTTGAATCATCCCAGAAATCCTCCCCATCGTTCTGAGGAGTTATCCTTATATATACGAATTGACTCGTCGAGTCAGGTGGCGACTCGTCGAGTCCATCTCTCAGTCCCCGTATTGTGATAAGTCTTTGGGATCCCGAGTCTTTATCTTCTGGAATCTTCGGTTGGACTCGCCGAGTAGTCGACCCTACTCGCCGAGTAGGTTTTATTTTTAGTGTTTTTCTTCTCTATTCCATTCTCGATCTCTCAACCGCTCCTCCTGCTTCCTTCTGCTTCCGAGCTTCATTTTTGGACTGAAAATATAATTCAAACACTTTTAAGTACCTTTTGTCCATCAAATGCAATAATTTAGTTAATAAATGAATAAAAATCTGTACTTAATATGAACTAAATATGCTCATATCAACCTCATACATACCGATGTATGTGGACCGTTTAGATCAACCACAATGGATGGGAACCGCTTCTATGTGACTTTTACCGATGACTATAGTAGATATGGGTATATCTACATAATCAAGAAAAAGTCAGAAACGTTTGAAAAGTTCAAGGAGTTCAAGAATGAAGTGGAGAATCAATTGGGCAGTAAAATCAAGATGCTTCGATCCGATCGAGGAGGAGAGTACCTAAGTCTTGAATTCCACGACTATCTCAAGGAGTGTGGAATAGTTTCACAATTGACGCCACCTTGGACACCGCAATTGAATGGTGTGGCAGAAAGGCGTAATCGAACCTTGTTAGACATGGTCCGCTCTATGATGAGTCGTGCTTCACTACCTATCTCATTCTGGGGGTATGCCTTAGAGACTGCCGCCCATATCCTTAACCGAGTCCCTACTAAGAAGGTTGCCAAAACACCTCACGAGATGTGGACAGGGAAAGCTCCCTCGTTAGTACATATCAAGGTTTGGGGTTGCGACGCTTTAGTTAGACGAGATACTCATGAAAAGCTCGAACCTTGTAGTGAGCGATGTATTTTCATCGGCTACCCGCATAAATCCTTTGGATATCTCTTCTATAGACCGAAGGACAATGTTGTCTTTGTTGCGAGGAGAGGAGTTTTCCAAGAGCTAGAACTCATAAGCCAAGGATACAGTGGGAGGCAAATCGAGCTTGAAGAGACTCAAGAGTCGATAGATGAAGGAACCTCTACCGCTGGCACTCAACCCGAGGAGGAAACTCCGGTTGAACCGATTGACGACTCCTTACCTCTTAGACGTTCCGAAAGAGCTAAAGTTCAACCCCAGTTTTATGGTTTTCATATTACTACCGAAGGGGATACGTATATTAGTGATGGTACACTAATAAATCTAGATGAACCTAATAGCTATAAGGAAGCCATGGCAGGCCCGGAGTCTGCAAAATGGAAAGAGGCAATGGAAAGCAAGATCCAGTCCATGTATGACAACCAAGTTTGGAATTTGGTTGATAATGTGCCCGGACGTAAGACCGTTGGGTGCAAATGGATCTTCAATAAGAAGAACGACGTGGATGGAAACGTACAAACATATAAGGCGCGATTGGTTGCGAAGGGCTTTACTCAAACTCCCGGAGTTGACTATGATGACACCTTCTCACCAGTTGCGAAGATAAAATCTATTAGAGTGATGCTAGCAATTGCCGCATTTCATGATTATGAGATTTGGCAAATGGATGTCAAAACCGCTTTCCTTAATGGGAATTTGGCTAAGGATGTTTACATGGCTCAGCCAGAGGGTTTTGTTGATCCGAAGCATCCAAATAGAGTGTGTAAGCTTGAGAAGTCCATTTATGGACTTAAGCAAGCGTCTCACAGATGGAATGTTTGCTTCGATGAGAAAGTCAAAGAGTTTGGATTTGTACGAAGCGAAGATGAATCATGTGTATATGTCTAGTGGGAGTACAGTAAGCTTCCTCGTTTTGTATGTCGACGACATACTACTCATAGGAAACGACGTCCCGACTCTGCAGGAGGTTAAGTCCTGGCTCGGGAAGTGCTTCGCTATGAAGGACCTCGAAGAGGCTTCCTATATTTTGGGAATAAGGATAGTGAGAGAACGAAATAAGAGACTAATAGGACATAGTCAGAATACTTACTTAGATAAAGTACTAAAACGTTTTAGTATGGAAAACTCGAAGAAGGGAGAATTACCGATACAAAGTAATGCCAAGTTGAGTAAGACTCAAAGTCCGAGTACAGAAGCTGAAATAGCAGAAATGAGCTGAGTTCCATATGCTTCCGCAGTTGGCTCAATCATGTATGCTATGACTTGTACTCGCCTTGATGTAGCCTTTGCTTTGAGCATGGTTAGTAGATATCAAGGGAACCCTGGCAGAGCCCATTGGATTGCGGTCAAGAATATCCTTAAGTACCTTCGGAGGACGAAAGAATGGTTCTTAGTCCTCAGAGGGAGTGATGATTTGAAGGTGCGAGGGTATAGTGACGCCAGCTTTCAGACCGACAGGGACAACTACCGTTCGCAGTCGGGCTGGGTCTTTACCCTGAATGGAGGAGCAGTAACTTGGAAAAGTTCCAAGCAAGAAACCGTAGCTAATTCAACGTGTGAATCATAGTACATTGCAGCGAGCGAAGCGTCGAAGGAGGAAATATGGTTGAAGAACTTCATCGGTGATCTTGGAGATGTACCTGCCATTATGGAGCCCATGGAGATTTTCTGTGATAATGAAGGAGCGGTTGCCTTGACCAAGGAACCAAGGGATCATGGTAGATCTCGACATATCGATAGAAAATATCACTTTATTAGACATCGTGTAGAAGAAGGACAACTCGTGGTGAAGAGGATATCATCAGAAGATAACCCAACAGATCCGCTTATGAAGGGATTGAGTAGGGTTAAGCACTTGCAGCATGCTAGGAATATTGAGCTGAAAGATGATATTAGTATAGATTAGATAGTAGTAGAAACGTGTAATAGATAAATGTAATTAACATTTGATGATTAAATAAAAGAGTATTATTTATGAGTAATGTTACTGTCTTATGTTAATTGTTTAACTATTGTTTCACTTTGCATGTTTTGACTTCCAGAATAATTGAGTTTATTAAGAATAATCGAATTATTCAAATTGTCCACAATCGTTCATATATTGGAAATAGATATGAATGAAGATTGTCATGAATTGGTGTGTAGATTGTCTAAATGGTATTATACATAGCAAAAGTTTGCTGCAATGTTCAAGAGTGCTTATGAACTAGTTTTAAGCATTGGAACAAACCCGCGCTTGCTGGAATCACCTTATGGAATGTGATAAAAGGGTGATCGCAAGATGATAATATCATATGGTCTTAAAACCAAGATATATGGTTTGTTATTTGTTAATTGGTTGTACATTGATAATGCGATACCGCATCAGTAACTTGATGTTATAAAACGCATTGTTGTGTATAGTTGATTAATGAATAAGTAAATGCATATAAGTCGAATTTTATCTGTTACTTTTATCCTAAGAGGGTAAAAGCGATATCTCGGTCGCTCGATGATTTGATTTGACTTATGTGTCGGGTCCGGTCAGAACTAAATTGATGTGTTCGATTAAGTTCTATGTCAAATAAATCTGAAACCGAGAAACCAAATGCTAGACAAATTGGTTCCATAGAATTGTCAGCATGATATCTAAACAGAGGATTGTACGATCCCTTATCTAAAGGACAGGATTGATTAGATCAGAGTTTGACAGCGTCTTTGAGAGCTACGATTGCTAATCGGATTATACTTGTATATAGTTACTAGACTTATCCAAGTGGGAGACTGTTGGAATAGTGTCTAAGGCTGCAACTATATTAGACAAGTATTTGACCTGGTTGTGCATGGTCTTTTTGGGTTGCCTTCACCATAGCAACTTGACATGATGATTTATTATGACAGAAGGAATATTATTAATATATTATGAGAATAATATAAGGAATAATAATATTATTATTTGATTAATATAAGTCATAAATTAATTAGGAATTAATTTGGTGACTTAAAGAGATTTATTGAATAAAGGGGCATAAACTGTCAATTGTATGATAGTTGTACTTTGGGCTATAAATCCCTTAAGGATAAAGGGGGACGGTTTTGAGGACTTTGGATAGGCATTGAAATCGTCCAAGGGGTTATCATTAGGGTATTGGATTGCTTAGGGCTTAAGTTATCCAAATAGGGTTTAAGGGTGAAACCCTAGGAGCCTTACTAGTATAAATAGACCCTAAGGGTCAAGGGAAATCGACACCTATGCTCTAGAAGAAACCCTGGCCGATTCTTGATCCTCTCTCCTCTCTCTCAAATCATCCTCTTGCTAGTTGGTGTTTGTAATCCATTAGACGAGTGACAATTGTGACTCTAAAGCTCCAAGGACAAGAAGATCAAGCAAGTGATTCAAGGTAAACTTCTAATTCTAATTTCTTATTGTTATTATACTCTATTAGCCATTAGAAGTCTTGGATTCAATGCATGTTCGATTAGAGAAACCTAGATCCAAGCATTAGGGTTTGCATGTGCACATAGGAATGTTCATATGGCTAAAACCCATCAGTGGTATCAGAGCCTAGATTGGTTTCTATTGAATTGATGCATTGGTTGCTTGTTTGATGCCTTCAAAATTCGAATTTTGTGTTTCTTCCTGGTGAACTCGGCGAGTCCCATAGTGGACTCGGCGAGTAGGTTCGACTCGGCGAGTCCATTGTGGTACTCGGCGAGTCCGAGCGTCAGAAAGAGCTAATTTCGGGATTTCTTGCTGTTTATCTTGTGGGTACTTACCTTAATCATGCTAGGTCAATATAAATCCGATTTTATGATATATATGAATATATTCTTGACCTAATTTAAGATATTTATCAATTAATTAAATATTAATTTCCTTATATGATAATTTATTAATTATTTTAATTAAATTGGTGAATTGTTTTGCAAGAAATTATTAAATAAATCAAATATGGATAATTATGTGATTAAATGTTAATTTAGATTATTTGTTATTTGACCCCATATGTTTTGAAAAGTTTAAAACTTGCCCTCAAGTTTTGAAATTTATGTTTTGTGATTAAAAGTTTAATTTAGACAATTTAAATTTCAAACCCTAGAATTTTACAAATTTAAAATTCAACCCTATACTAATATAATATTACAAGATTAATATATATATATATATATATATATATATATATATATATATCATTAAAAATGCTAGTCTTACCGTTAGTAGGCCTCATTCACGAAGCCGGTCTATAAGGTGGGTATAAGGTTGAGGCCTATAAAATGGCGCTTAATGGGTGTACACTCACACCCACCGCTTGCTTGATCGGTGGAGGGTCGTTAGCCGAACGGGTAGGATAGGACAACCTCATATTCTTATTAAAAGTATAATATGAAATACAAAGTAACTACATGTTTTTCAAAATTCCGAATCCTAGTTACTTTAGGAAAAGTGAATTGATGCAATCCCATGAAATTACACTTTGCACCCTTGCTAAGAAGTTAGTGGAGCGTGTGTGGTTTACCGGCACACTCATTGGTTCTAAGCAAAGGTGGCAAAGGGTTATATTAAGGACTTAAATCAACTTACTTGAATATCTCCCATATTAGATGTCTGGTTTAGACATCTATGATCATCCTAAATCTCTTAGAACAAGCTTCCCTAATGAAGATGATGTCCCATGGTTGGTTCATGGAAATCATACTTCTTTTCTGTCACCTCCTCCAATTATTCTCCCTAACCCACAAGTTCTTGAAAATTTTAAGGTCACTCAAGCCCTATTGGCAAGAAAAGTCTATGTGTGCTCAGATCTTGGAGATAAAGTCACATATTGACAAGCGGGGAGAGTTGGGTGTCAAAGTCTTGAGGAAGTTGGATGTTCAATCTTTTTGTAAGTCACATAGCAAGTTCCTTTGGGACCACTATGAAACAGACTATGGCATGACCCTTAATTATCTTATCTATTTGCTTGGTGCTGCTGAATCAAAAATGATTTAAGGACTAGTAAAGCAAATTTGATTAGAAGATGAACTTCCCAAACCTTTAATGGACATTGACAATGGTAACACTGGATACCCAGTAAAAGCTTTCTCTTAACAATGGAAAGGTATTGGCCATAGTCAGCTCGGTTGCCCTTAAGTTTTGGAATTTGAAAAATTTTCTTTCATGAATACTTTAATTCCAAATTAAGCCCTTAGGATTTTAAAAGTTAAAATTCAACCGTTATACTTTATAATATTATAAGTTAATAATATATATATATATATATACATATATATATATATATATATATATATATATATATATATATATATATAAGAGCAATTCGTCTTACCATTAGTAGGCCTCATTCACAAAGCCGGTCTATAAGGGGGGTATAAGGTTACTGCCTATAAAATGGTAGTTTAATGGGTGTCCACTCTCACCCACCGCTTCCTTGACTGGTGGAGGGTCGTTAGCCTAACAGGTAGGACAAGGACTGTAATTCTCCCTTCATTACAATTATAATGATAAATACTAAGTAACTAAACACTTATAAATTCCCAATCTTAGTTACTTAGGAAAATGTGAATAAGGTGCTAATCTATAAAATTACACTTTGCACTTTGTTTGAGCTGGTAGTGGAGCGTGTGTGGTTAACCAGCACACTAAATGGTTTTAACAATGTAGGCAAAGGGTTTCTTAAAGTTTATCATAGGCCGGTGGAGCGTGTGTGGTTAACCGACACATCGGTTGAGTGATAAACATTTAAGAGTACCAAGTAATTTGCATGGGTACTTCACACCTTGTTTTGTGATCCTCGGTATCCCTGTCACAAAACCTGAAGGGCACAATCGAGATTGAAACACGCCATTGAAAAGTTTAATGAATCTCAAAAGAATCTAGGAGTTTCAAAACCAATTAAAACCTAATAAATTATTTTGTTTTTCATGGTGGAAATTGGTGAATTGTCATTAGCCTGGATTACAACATCCCTCTTCCAAGTTATAAAATATTGGGTTGGGTCCTAGCCTTAATATTTCATATTGGGTGTTATATTAAGGACTTAAATCAACTTACTTGAATATCTCCCATATTAGATGTCTGGTTTAGACATCTATGATCATCCCAAATCTCTTAGAACAAGCTTTCCTAATGAAGATGATGTCCCATGGTTGGTTCATGGAAATCATACTTCTTTTCTGTCACCTCCTCCAATTATTCTCCCTAACCTACAAGTTCTTGAAAATTTTAAGGTCACTCAAGCCCTATTAGCAAGAAAAATCTATGTGTGCTCAGATCTTGGAGATTAACTCACATATTGACAAGCCGGGAGAGTTGGGTGTCAAAGTCTTGAGGAAGTTGGATGTTCAATCTTTTTGTAAGTCACATAGCAAGTTCCTTTGGGACCACTATGAAACAGAATATGACATGACCCTTAATTATCTTATCTATTTGCTTGGTGCTGTTGAATCAAAAATGATTTGAGGACTAGTAAAGCAAATCTGATTAGAAGATGAACTTCCCAAACCTTTAATGGACATTGACAATGGTAACATTGGATACCCAGTAAAAGCTTTCTCTTAACAATGGAAAGGTATCGGCCATAGTCAGCTCGGTTGACCAAATGGTAAAGAGAAAGGCTAAGTCTGAGATAGTCCCATGTATCATTACCAAAGAGTCCATATGTTTCTATTCCCAAAGGAAGGGGCATTGGTTGCAAAGCTGCCAAATTTACCTTAAAGATCATAAGGATGCTAAAGTCAAAAGTTTCACTCTTAGGTAAAGTCCACAATCTAACTCTCTTAAGTTCCCAGTTGATGATTCTTAATACAAAAATGTGACTTGGTTGCATTTTGATATTTAGCAGGATCAAGCAAAGGGAAGGAAACTTTAAGAAAGAGTATGTTGAATCTGATCGCATAGATGGATTTCTATCGCATGGTTTGAAGATCGGATTCTTGAGCTACTTCTTAGGAGTTATGATAGATTGCTAGGAAACATGTAATAGCATAGTTTTCATTTCAAGTTGCATTGTAAGGAAAAAAATCCGCATTTTTATAAATAAATAAAAGTTCTACTTTATTTTATATCTCCTTGCAATGACATTTATGAAAACTAGATGTTTGTATGTTTCTAGCAATATTGGAAATATGAATTTGATTCCTTCATCTGTGGTAGTGTCTAAATTTACCAAGTAAGGAAAGAGTCTCATCACCTAAGGTTCAATTGGATCGAAGCTTGGAATCATGCAAGTTGTATAGTATGATGAATGAGAATTTTCATCTTTGGAAAATTAAGATTAATTCCTTGTTCACATGTATATGTGAGTCAAGTGCAGGACTAAGGGATCAAGTACACATTCTTGTGCACTAGTCAAGTCCACTACAAAAGATTGATAAGAATATTCGTCATGATTTACTAAAGTTTTGTAAACATGGTTATACTTACAAGTTTAAGTATAATTTTGAAACATTGGAAAAGTTTCGATGTATGGTAGAACGAATGAGAAGAATCAAATTAGGCAGAAAGATAAAAGTTTCTCAAATCTGAAAAGATGGGAGACTACTTTAGTATCATGTTTTGTGATCATCTTAATGATTAAGAAACCATATCACAATTGGTCATCCAAGGACATCTTAGTACATTCCTATGGCTAAGAAGAGGAATCAAGAATTGCTTAAATGGTTAAATCAAGAAGATGATGCATACTTCATTCCAAAAACAAGTCTTAGAGTCATACTCCAAGATTGTAATTTGAGTGACATTACTAACACTTTTCAAATGTAAGAGTAGAATGTGTCCTACTCTTTTACATTTGAAATTGGTAAGTTGTGATATTTTGGATAAAACAAAGACCAACTAAGGCCAAGTGTTTGTCTTGATAAAGAATCTGCACTATCTATTGAATATTTGGCAAGATAGTCTTATATGTCAAGAGGATAGTGGGAGTCTTAAAGATCCTGAAAGAATTTCAAGTTCTAATCAAAAATAGAAACTTGTAGTTTGACACTAGCACACGACGTGAGGTTTATAACCTATCATGTTGACATATTGACATTTATGTGCCTATTCTAGTAAAGTTGGCTATACATTTGAGTTCTACATGTTCTTAATTGTTTGCATAATTACTTGGAAGCAATGGCAGGCCCTGTACTGCCAGGTGGTGAGAAGTTAAGATTGCACAAGTTCAATCCATATGAGTTTGGATTTGTCACTAACCTAGTCTTGTGATTATGGATGTGACAAATTCACGTGGATAAGAACACATACACCAGAAAAACTAAGGGTCATAAGGTTTCTCTTTGATTCATGAAAATAATGGCGAGGAAACACTTCCACCAAGTAGATTTTAAGTAAGATAGCAATTGTGATCTTTGCATTCTCAAAGTCGTTTGTGGAGCGTGCGTGGTTAACTAGCACACTAACATGGACTTATGAGAAATGGCTAAAGTCTAAACAATCGAGACTATGATTAAAACATCCCTTTTCATAGTTCTAAAATTGTTTAGACACACCTGTGAGCTATCTAAGATAAGGTGTATCATTTTGATAAAGTCTTATCAAAGCAATCTCGTATCAGAAATCTAAACTTTCGTAAGAAAGTCAATAAAGTATTGATTTCTAGAAGTCCAACTAATTTTTGGATACATGTCAAAGCTGGTGGGAGCATATGTATTATGCTAATAATCATCATGTTAGTGGGAGCATGATAAGTATGAAAAGTATTGCAAGTTAGCAATGTTAATTATAGAAAACAAAAGCTTCAATTCATGAAGTTGTTGGGGTTGAAAAAGTTGTTTTGCTATAATTAAGGGAGAGGAAATTATACCTCATTTTAATTCTAAAAGGCTTAGATTGAGATTTTAATCATCTTTAGTCAATGATATATTGTGTGAATATATGACCAAATCTTGTCCATTAGATTAAAATAATGAAAGGGTTGTGATCGTATGGTACACGATATTAACATAGGATAACATATACAATATAATTATCGTTAATTAATTATAAAGGCAATTATGATATTTGATTAAGAGAGAGAAAGTAAAATTACTTATATTTTAGTCAACTAATTCAAATTCAAACTAACTAATAAAAAAAATCAAACAATTAAATATCTAAATTAATGTTTTTAAAAAATAAATCAGTTATCAAAAAATCACTAATCAGATGTATATGTTCATCAAAATCATAAACAACCGGTTACTATAATCATTCTTAAAGAATATTAGATTTATGTTTATATAATAATACATTATTTAAAATTACGTATAGATGAGTCTTCAAGAATATATATTCTTTCAAAATGGGGAAGACGTATTCTTTAAGAATACATATTCAATAAAATTACGTTTACCCTTCTATAAAAATACATATTACGTGAGAATAAGTGAGAACTTTTAATTTTTCAATCAATTTTGATTCTTGTTCCGAGTTTTTAATCAATTACAATATGAGAGAAATGGAATTCTCATAAGAATGATTGGTAAATTTTCACAAAACACATAACATTCTATCAGAATATGAGCATTACACAATCTAATTCTTAAATTAAATTTATTTAAAATAATGTTACATATTCTGATCTATTCTTTAAGAATACAAACATTTTTTTAAACAAAAATAGGAATCTATAAGAATAGAAGAAGTAAGACGTATTCTTGAAGAATAACAACATTATTGCACCATCATTTGAAGAATAAGAACATATGATCATAAACAGAGCTTTCTTTTTGGTAGATCAACGACCAATACTCATGTCCATTCCACACTCCATGTGAAATCGTTGATTCTTGCAGTAAATCTTGTTGGAATCTGAAACATAACATCATGAACCATATAAAAAAACTTATCATATCCATTTAAGAATCATTGACTCCATTATATCACACAAAACAAACAATTTTATCTTTCATTCCCGCAAAACAAACCATTCAATTCATTCTTTGATACTATCATACAAATCATATAAATCTCAAGTCACAGAGAAGTATCCAACAAATTTTACCAAAATATCGAGAATATCACAAACAATTTTGTAAGCAAACATCACAATCAACTACTAAAAACAACCTAGTTATTGTTTAAGAATCAAAAGAAAACAAACTAAATTTTGAAATACTAATTGAAAGCAACAAAAAAAAAACAACCTGGTCAGTTCACAAATATAAATTATTGCAATCCAACGCAATTAAAATGTCAAACCAAAGAGGTAAATATACATACCAAAATCATATAATCAGATAAAGATTATAAATTTAGAAACAAAGAAACGATTTACATACCTTATTCCTTGGAGAATGAGATAATTGCTCCAAGACTCCAATTGATTTAGAAATTATTGTTGGTGATTGGAGGCGAGAATATGTGTGGATGCGAAATCGTCAACAATGTTTCAAAAATCCGATAATTAGATAAATTATAGAATCGATTACGATGGGGGCATGAATGCATCCGACGAGAAATCATAAAGACCGTGTGAATTGCAACCTGAATTAGTGTCTAATGGAACATTTAAAAAGCAAATGAAGATGATATTGTGTTTGCGTAGGGATATATGAGAAGATAACCTGATTGAAATAATTTTATGGTTCGTTTTCCTCATCTCAAAAAGCGCTATCAAGACATGCATCCATTAAACATAACGAGACAATTCAAATGCCTATTAGAAAATTGAAATTACCTAAAGATTTAATAGTATGATTCACAGTTCTTAAGGATTGAAAAGAAAAGTGAGACATTTTCTTGTGCTACCATCGATAAAGATGATGGTGGTATAGATAGGGGGGGGGGGGAGAGATGAACACGAAGATGGTCATAAATTAGTGGTAAGTGCCAAACTTGTCGCTAAATTAATGGGATTGACTAAATCTCAATAAATCATTTTAATAGTTATTAATATACGGTATGAAAATTCCAAAACTACCCCTAAATGGTGATTGGATCACAATTGGTCATACATTCACCCAATATTTAGAGTTTATATATGAACCTAACTCTCTCTCTCTCTATATATATATATATATATATATATATATATATATATATATATATATATGAATTTTATGTTGGAGTGGCTCAACATAAGGAAATTTTATATATGGGTCCATTATTTGCGTTCTAAAATTCGATTATGATTACGACATCCCTTTTCATAATCTAAATTATGAGAACTTGGAAAATAGACATAGAAATATTATAGCAAAAAGACTGGTCTAGTATCATATCTTTATGTGAGACATCATGAATCGTGTCCCCAATGCTTTGGATATAGGATCGATTGGATGTGCTATAATATTCATCATTTCTAAATTTTCAAAAATGCTCTGGGCATTAAGTGGGAAAAATCTAGAATTGCATATGACTAAAATGATTAAGCAATTGTTGAGGACAATCTAAGGTTTACCAAAGATTGGTTGCTCAAGGACAATTGGAAGTATGGTGTAAATTTTGGAAAGGACTATATTGAGATAGTCTGGAAAGAGGCAACTCTTGTTTAAGAAGTGATAGTCAAAATGGGAATATGGAGTTGTCTCCATAGGTGGAAGCAATCTGTGTAAGATTACAAAAACTTAATGCATGAAGCATGTCCAAAGCAATGTACTTTGAATATGAGACTTTGTTTCCTTGGAGTTGATCTCCATTGGAATACCCTATAATGATTGTTGACAAGTCTTTGTGACTTTGTACATATTCATCACAAGAGGGTCAGTGCATACAAGTTTAAAATCTAATAGATTTCGATAAATGATAGGAATTTGGAATTCTCACATTTACGATAAGGATTTGGGAGTGTGAAATTAGAATCATTGAAATTATGTTCAATTGGTCTGTTTCACAAAGTAAAGATCATAGACAAACATAGAGTGCATACTTAGTGTACGGCAAAGCTATTGTTTAGAAAAACATAGTTTACATGCTTGGAGCATGGGACAACTAGTGTTTTTAATTCAAGTATAAAGTTGATAAAACCGAAACAATGAATAATGAAGTAATCAGTATGGTGATAAATAAAAAGTGTTCTATTTATATTCATAGGTTTTGATACCGTATTGGATTCAATTATTCTTGTGTTTCATTTTGCATGTTTTTAACTTCCAGAATAAACTAGGTCATTCTTCCCGAATGACTAAGCTATTCAAACCATCCACAGTCGGTCATATGTTGGAAGTAGATATGAATCAAGACTGTCATGAGTTGGATTGTAGATGTCTAAGATGTTGGACATAGCAAAGAGGTGCTACAACACTCATGAGTACTCATAAGTTCTGAGTATTGGACTCAACCCGCACTCATTTGAATCGCTTCATGGATTTTATCACGAGTGATCATGAGACGATAATATCTTATATTCTTCAAACCTAGAGATATGAGTTGTTACTATGAGTTGGTTATACATTGATTGCATGAAAACGCATTGGTAACTTGATGTTATAAAACGTGCCTTTGTGTATGATTCAACAAGTAGTAGAACAAGTCATATGAGTCGAAGTTTATCCTTTCCTTTTATCTTCAGGATAAAAGAGATATATGTGGGCCCCTCAATGATTTAGCGATGACACATGTGAGTGCTTGGCCAAGCCAGGACTGATTGGATTTGTTCAATCAGTCAGTCAATATAAATCGAAAATCGGGAAACAACAAATGAACTGAGAGAATGATTGATAATCCATGTCTCAGTCCATATGATATCTAGAATGGAGGAATATATGATATCTTATCTAATGGACAAGTCATTGACAAGATCAGAGTTCAGTTAGAACGTCTGAGTTCGACAGCGGCTTAAAGAGCTACGATTGCCAGTTGGTTTTTAAAGTCATACTCAATAATAGTTTTAGAATTATCCAAGTGGGAGACTGTTGGATTAGTGTCTAAGTCCATAACTATATTTGGTATGTACTTGACCCGACTTGGCATGGTCCATTTTGGGTTGCATGGCATCGGGACAATTGGATAGACAAGATGAGGAAAAAAAGGATGCTAGTGATTTATATTAATATATTATAAGTTCTAATATATTAATATATAATCGTATTATTTAATTAGTATTGATCAAGGATTAATTTATAATTAATTAAGTGATCAAAAGGAACTAATTAAATATGGACTCTTAGATATATATATATATATATATATATATATATATATATATATATTGGGCCAAGTTCATTTAGGTTGGGCTAAGCTTTCATGGATAGTCCATGGAGCTTTAACCCATGGATCCTATGGAAATGAAAGGTCATGGGTATTAGGGTTTAACCTTAATCCTCCACACTATATAAAGAGTCCAATGGTGCATAAAATTGGGGTGAAAAAGATGACTAGTTCATAGTAGTGAGGGCATAACCGATTTTATGAGATGTAAACCAAGTATCCTTTATTCCTTAGTTATTCCAAATGTTCATGGTGTTGTGTGAACCATTTGAGGTGTCACACTTGGGGCACTCGGCTCTTAAGCGTCAAGGAATCAAGCTATATAAAAAGGTATGTCTTCTAACTTGTTTTTATTATCCAAGTGTCAAAGATTGTATGCTAGATAGGGTAATACCTTGGAATATTCATATTTGTATGTATAATAGAGAAAACATAAATCCAAGGTATTTAGAGTTGCATGTACACAATAGGAGTGTTAGAATGCTCAAAACCCATAAAAGTAGAAATTCGAACCCAACGTGGCACATCTGAAAAGGATGTTGGTCTCTTACATTCAAGAAGTTGGGAAAATGGATGTAGAGATTGCGGCTGTGATCCGAAAGAAACCCTCTGTGCTGCCAAAAGAAGCTCTGAATGATATCAGCAAGATGAGGCTAGGAAAAATTGAGAAAGATAATTGGATTGTGGCGTTTCAACAAAGTTCTAGAGATGGTACGAACATTCATAGTTGTTTATTCTACTTACTAGACAAGCATCTTTATTCCACATCCTGTCTGAACTATGTATTGGGAATACCCGAACAGTACAAAGCGAACGATGCTTCCGCCAAGAAATGCGTCGCAGACATTATAAAATGGTATATTCAGGCTCATAACACCTTGCTTGGTCTAATGCCGAAACTATTCAAGGTTCAGAAGTGCCAACAGAACTAAAGAATTTCCTTCCTTAATTGACACAAAGGGGGAGATTGTTGGGATATTTTATGTTGTGTTAGTTGTTTTGAATGCTACAATAGTCCATTTTGTAATGGGTTGGGCCTGTCCACCCGATTATTTATGATTCTAGGATTATACTATTAATGGTGCATGCATACACCATATTAGGGTTATCAGTTGTATTTTTCGTACATTGCCTTACAGAGAAGTTCTCCTCGAGCTCTTCTAAGGCATTGATTTATAATCATTTAGCACAACTTTGATCGTTTCTTTTGTTGTTTTAATTCATATTACTATTTAGAATCTGTCGATCTATTATTTATTGTTTCAACATATTCCCCATGATCAGGTTCAATCTTCCATCATCAAGATCCTCACTCCTTCTTAAACCCTTCATGTCAATGCAAATGTGAAAACCACATCCCATATCAAGGACCCAAGAATTATCAAGTTGTGTGCTATTGATTTGAATAATGTATATACATGATGAAGAACCACATGGCTTGAGACTTTTTCCTTCCTACTTCATTAGTTTGCAACAAGTTGTGGAGGTAAGTCAATTTCATTTCAGTGTTGTTCAGGTGATAGGTCAAGATTAACGGATCGTAACCAGTCAGCAAAGAGTTTAAGACCATGTCAATGGCCAATTCCTTATCAAATTTCACATCGAACTTCCCTAGTATTTCCATATGTCTCTATATCATTTATACATGAGAACACATGGATTCTCCTTCCTCAAGCTTACATGCCATTAGGGACTTGACGATCTCATATCGTTATTGTCTTCCTTTTTTATGAAACAATTCAACAAGAGAAAAGTTCATCTCGTATGGCCAGTAGTTGTCATAGGAATTTTGTAGGTCGGATACCATAGTTGCAATCATAATGCAAGCTAACTTTTTGGCATCGTCAACATGTTGTTTATGAAGAGCAAGTTCTTTAGGAGCAGCGATCAATTCATCAATCTCAAGAATAGCGTTATCGAAAACATGTTCGTTATTCTTATAAAATAGATTTATTTTCATGTTACACATCCAGTCCATATAGTTTGGACCAGAGAGTTTTCCTTTGATATAATTGATAGGAGAGTTAAATTTGAATTTGGAGTAGAGTTTTGAGTAGCAGGAGCATCACCATTTCCAGTTATCTATAGTAAGAGAAACATTTTACTTAGTTGATTAATCCTTACTATTTAACCCAAATTAATATTCAAGGCTAGGATCCTAAATACAATTTGAAATAAGAAGAGGGATGCCGTGTATGAATTTATTTACGTAGGTAAGACATATTACCAATTTCAATCTAATATATATATATATATATATATATATATATATATATATATATATATATATAAGAGAGAGAGAGAGAGAGAGGAAGGATCATTTGAGATGTCATAGTTTCCCAGGAACCTGAGAAGTAAAAGTGGATTGTTAGATAGAAAAACTAAAGGCCATGATTAAGGATGGTATTTTTGTAAATAAGCTGAAAATCCAAGAGATAGGGTTTCAAAATTAAATGGCATTAGGGGTATTTTAGGGTTATAGAAATTGAATCCATACACACATCTCCAGATCAACATTCCTCATCAGATCTTACTCGCTCACGCACACATATGGACATCTTCATCACTCTGTTTCAGATCTAGATCCAATATTGATTCAGTTTTCATGGCCGCTGATCATCAATCGATATGAAATCCAAAATCCTCCAAAGGTCGAGATTGATCTCATTTATTAGGATGCCAAAAGTCTTCATGAATAGTTGGCTCAAAATCAGATCTTAAATTATCCCCACTCAAAATCAGATCTTAAATTATCCCCACTCATTAAATGACCTAACACATCGGCCATCGCAACGCTACCACCAAATCGGAAGTTGTAGGAAGAAAAGAAGATTACTCTGAGACTTAAGGTCTTGAAATCGTATGTTTGAGTCTTTTCTCTCTTCTCTCAACGTCTGGAATAATAGAATCTATAAGCCTTCTCTTATTTTCATCGATTTTGACATTTTGTGCAAGTTTTGAGTTTAAGTTTGTTGAATCAGGTATTGTTATCAATTGAATGATTTGAATCTGCATTCTTTCATATGAATTTGCATTTACTGGATGACTTGAATCTATTCTGGAATTTCCTATTTTGAGATTTTCAGATTGTGTAAGTTCCGGTTTTCAAATTTTATATCTATTGCACGACTTGAATCAGAGTATTTCCCTATAGTTTTTTATACAACTCGTTTAATGGATATATGCATATTTTATCGGTTTCTGCAATTGTTTGATCAACATGATATTACATGTTACAATAAAGAATCATTTGATCATTGGGTGGTTAATAATTTCATAGAAAGTATGCATATTTTCAAATAGTACATTAAAAAAATTATATTCAAGTTAATGTCAAATATATCATATATATATATATATATATATATATATATATATATATATATATATATATATATATATATGAAAAGTAAGCATATTTTCATAACTAAATAATGGATATATGCGAAAATTTAGATATCAAAATGCATATATGACAATGTATAATAGATTACAGGAAATTGTTGTTGTTTGTTAAAATTTACACACACACACACACACACACACACATATATATATATATATATATATATATATATATATATATATAGATGATAGGAAGTTGTTATTGTTTATAAAAGTGCATACATATACATACGTGTATATATGCACACTTTCTGTACGGTACATATGTGCACCCTTTATATACATTACATATGTGTATATTTGTGGGTTTGTATACACCTAATTGCATATGTGATTATTACAGGATATATTCACATATGAATCAAATATAATTCACATGTAAATTAAATATGAATCACATGTGATTCACGTGTAATTCACCAGTGAATCATATATGAATTACATGTTATTCACGTGTAAATCCCATGTAATTCACACATGATTCAGATGTAAATCACAAGTGAATCACATATGAATTACGTATGATTCATATGTAAATCACAGGTGAATCACATATAAAATACATGTGATTCACATATAAATCACAAGTTAATCACATATGAGTTATGTTTATATGCACACATGCATTTTGTGTGAGTGTTCTTCGTTAATTAATATTTAAAACATTTCTTGTGAATTTCTCATTTGTATATTAAAAAATACAATCACATGTGAAAATCACATTATATAATCACATTTGTATCTTACATGATATATAGACATTACTTTTGTGAGTATTATTGCATTATTCATTTTTAAAATTTTCTTGTAGATTTGAAAGAATTTTGTTTAAAATGAAGTGGTAAAAACTGATAAATTGAAGAAAATATGGAAATATTGACAGTAAGAAATGATAACACTTTGAAACTTTGTAGCATTTTTTATATTTTATTTTATATAAAAAATACTTATATTATTGTGTTTATAGATTATTAAATAAAAACAAGTTTTTTATGATTAAATATGAGCAATATAGTTTAAGAAATATTCATATACGAACTTGAAAAATATGCATATACGCACCTGAAAATGTTATTTTTTTGGTTAAAAAATTATGGTTTTTTTAATATTTCATTTTTTTATATATTTATTTTTGTTTTTGAAAATTATTTTTTTATAAAGATGGTAGTTTTTTCAAAAAAATTCAATTTTTTTTTAATTTCATTTTTCTAAAAATAATTAAAAATCTGCGTTTTAGAGAATATCAAAAATTATTAATTTTATAAAAAATCACAAAATTTTGATTTACTATGTTAAATGTTAGACATTTTTCTTAATATTTCCAGTAACACAAATTTTTTTAACATTAAATAAGATTGGTAAGATGGCGATCATGCCCTTAATGAGTTAATTTTGATATATAACAGTCCACATTTAGTTTTCGGATTCTCGTAAAACTATGAGTTCTCAACGAATCTGATTATAGAGGAAAACCAGGAGGTAGTGAAGGAGTACAAGGAGGAGGATGAGATGGAGGAGGAGGTGGTGGTGGAGGAGGATTTGATGATAAAGGTGGAGGTGCAGGAGGATTATCACCTGCAGAATTTAGTGGGGTGTCATCAACAACCATATCATCAACATCATCTTCACCCAAAGCCATAAATCTATTCATATCAGCCACAACCTGTTCAACTTTAGACAATCTTTCTCCCAACGATTGAGTTATTTTCACTAGAATAGAAAGTTAGGAGAGTACAGTTGTTTCAAAGTTGGAGCTTGATTCCCCCTGATAAATAGTGGGAGTGTGAATAGGTTTTGGCATAGGAGGAGTAGTCCTAATTTGACGAAAAGGAGGTTCCAATCTTGGAGAAACCTCATCTTGGATCAATGGCTCAGTGGTTACCATAAAATGTGGGTTGATCCATGTTGTGCAGCATCACCTGTAGATGGAGTGGTTGAAGAAGTGGAGGAGAATCGAATATGCTTGTTCATCCTTTAAGGAGAATTCATATCCTAAACAAAGTCTTTTATGTTGATGACAAGCTCATCTTGTTCAATCTCTGCATCTTCTTCTTCATTATCAGTGCTTTCCTCATCATCATCCTCTTCTTCAGAGTCAGAGGATTCAACCAAATATGGTTTTTCAATCCATTTTTGCATATTTTCAGTAATATGCAAATCATCTTCAGTAGGAGCCGTATTAATGATCTTTGAGGAGAGGGCAGGAATTAGAATGATAATCTCATGACTTTCAACATATCCTTCATTACGAGCTAAGATCAGTCCAAGCCAATGGCGATATGGAACATACACTGACTTCTAGTTCCTAGTGATGCATTCAATCACTTGATCAAGAAAAGGCTGAGAAAAATCCAATTTTTTGTTGTACACAATAGAAAAAGATAATTTGCTCAAATATATTTAGTTGATCCAAACTCCTAGGTTTGTGTCCAAGGCACTTGCCAATGACACCTGTTAAATACTTCCATCCTACACTAAAACACTAACAAAGCGTGTTTATCACGAGTGGTGCCCTGAAGAGTGAAATTGTACCCTAATTTTTCACGAACGGACTTACACTTTTCTTCCGAGGGAGTTTCAAAGTAATTTCCTAATCGAGGAAGACGAAGAGCATTTTAAAAAGCTTCTACATTAATAGTAACCCTATATTGACCATCTCCAATGGTTCCATTAATGGTTTGAGCATTAGAATCAACCAAGCATGAATAGTAGAATTCACATAATTGGTTAGGGTAGAATGGGTCTGGGAAATTATAGAAAGCATATCTAAGAGAACAACTCTTGACATAGTAGAAAAATCTTCGATTCTCGAGTTTGTAAACTACTTTGGGATGTCATCAAAGAATTCCACATTGCTTGCTTGAATGATGATGGGAGAATTAGGGGCATGTGAGCCTTTGATGATGTTAGCGTTGGGGACAAACTCATACAAAGATTTCGTTACGCTTAAAGCTTAAGGAATATGATGGTTGAGAGTGCATTTTCCGAAAGAGATAGCTAATTGCCTGAATAGATTGTAAAAGTGACCTAGGACAGAGTATTCCCAATTTATACCAAAAAGTTTCTTCCTTTTTACATAATCATGATTAAAGAGATTTGCGCTGTAAAAATTTTGTATCCCAAGATATTGATAGATCTTTTAATCGTCATCCAAAAAGTGACCGTTGAGATAAGGAAATTACATCAGTGAGACATGGCATCAGCGGCAGTAAACATCAGCGTAAGTGATAGAGTATGGCTTGTGATGGTTACCCAATAAGTTTGTGATGCCTCCTGATATTGTGGGCTTAAACTACCATTTACTGACATAGTATTGCAAGATCTCATCAGCATGTGGCATCATACGCTGACTCATTAAAAACTTTTATTAGAAGAAAAGCTCAAGAGCGGTATGATGCATGTAATACATTCTGGTATGAAATGTACCCATCAGAAAAGAGTGTCGACTTTTATCAGTGTATGGCTAATACATTGAATCATTAACTTCTTAATACAAGAATTATTAGGAAAGAGCGGGTAGGTGCGTGTAATATATCATGGACAATGATATACCCATCAACACAAATTTTTCGAATTCTCATCAGTGTCAGATATCATACGCTGAATCATAAAATTCTAAAGAAGAATATATAGATAGAATGGATTGATGCATGTGATAAGATGTGTTGTTTTAGCTTAACCATTAGAATAGATATTTCAAGATTTTATCAGCGTATGGTACATTACGTCGAATCATAAAGCTTTAAAGAAGAAAGAAAAGAGAGAATGGATTACTTCAATCATTCTAAGATGGAATCAATTGAATCATCAACAGTAATAACCCATCAACAAGAAATGGTTCAATCTTGCATCATAGACTTAGTTGGAGTCTAGAATCAAAGGTTCACCGTCAATTCATTAAGGTACCATGTCGTACGTCAGAATAGGAGGTCGGGGACATTAATAACCCTTTGTTATTTGAGGACCAGACAAGTAACTCCTACACTGGTCACTATGCAATCAGAGTAAGCCATTGGGTTATGCTCAATGTTTCAGCAGAACATAAGACCCGATGCATACGACAAGCATGGTTCCAGGGATAGAGTCATGTAAAATAGTTAACTAAGGATAAACACCCAAGCCTTTCTGTTATTTTTTAATTGGACCAGGCAATCTCACTTACAAAGTTTAGACGATGCTAGGCAATCAGCGTGAAGGAGGACTTAATGTTCTCAATAGATGGTCTCCTTGATGAGATACTTAGAGAGATTTAGTCACATACAACAACATGCTTCTAGGGACTATGATTTTTCAAAAGTTACATACTTGGCTTATGAATCGCCTGATGGGTTTTGAGCATTCTAACACTTCCTAAGTGTACATGCAACCCTAATAAACCTTCGATCTATGTTTGTCTAAATACATGCAAAATTTGGTTTCCAAGGTTCATAATCCTATCTAGCATACATGGGAACTTTAATCCTAAAAGGATAGCTAGAAATACATACCTTGTAGTTGATTTTGATTCCTTGAAACCTTGTGAGCCTAGCACCCCAAGTGTGATGCCTCAAATGCTTCACACAACACCAAATGCTTTTGGAATGACTTTAGAGAGAATGTACACACTCTAAAAATCGGCCTAGCCCTCACTTCTCTTTGTGTAGTCGATTTTGGTGGATAGTATGTTCCTTATATAGTGTTGACACATCTAGGGTTACACCATGTAAACCCTGACGTGTCATGACTCTTCATTTCCATGACCCATGGGTTTGTAACTCCCATGGAGCATCCATGGAGCATCCTATGGGTTTAACCCAACTTGATAATCCATGGAGCCTCTTAGCCCACTATACAAGTTATGGATGATTTACATAATCAACCCATATACTTAATTAGTTATCTTTTGATCACATAATTAATTCCAAATTAATTTTTGATCAATACTAAATAAATAATACTATTAATATATTAGAACTTATAATATATTAATGAACCACAAGTGTTATTTCTCTCATTTAGTCTATCCAAATGCATGATGCCATGCAACCCAAATGGACCATGTCGGGTCGGGTCAAGTACATACCAGAAATAGTTGTGGACTTAGACACCTTATCCAACAGTCTCCTACTTGGATAAGTCTAACAACTATAACTGCAAGTATGACTTCAGGAACCGATCAGCAATCGTAGCTCTTTCAAGGTCTCTCGGAACTGAGAAGATGATGATACGCCATTTAAGATAAGTGATCATATAATCCTCTGTTCTAGATATCAGCCGGACAAATACATGGAACAATGTCTTTCTTATTGTCCAACAGTTTGTTTCCCGATTTCCGATTTGTTTGACAAACAACTTAATTGAACACATCAACATAGTTCTGACCGGGCCCGGTACATAGGTCAAAACAAAATCATTGAGGGGCCCAGATATCAGCTTCTAATCCAAGAAGAAACAAATAAACTTCGACTCATATGTTTGTTCTACTACTCATTGAATTATGCACAAGAGCACGTTTTATACCATTGAGTTACCAATGCGTTTTCGTACAATCAATGCATAATCAACTCATAAGTAAAAAATCATATCTCTAGGTTTGAAGACTTATATGATATTACCGTCTCACGATCACTCGAGATAAATTCCATGAAGTGATTCCAGTGAGCATGGGTTGAGTCCAATGCTCAGAACTTATGAGCACTCATGAGTGTTGTAGCCATGTCCAACAACTTAGATCTCTGCAACCAATCATAACAGTGTTGATTCATACCTACTTCTGACATATGACCGACTGTGGAGGTTCGAATAATATGATATACTAAACATAATTATTCTGGAAGTCAAAACATGCAAAAGAAATATAGTAAACGATCGACAAGAGATAGCAACACTTTACTCATAAATAAAACACCTTTTATTCATCATATAATGTCAATTACACTTTACAAATTGCAAGGTTATCTAACTACTAAATCTAATATCATCCTTCAGCCCTATGCTCCGAGCATGCTGGAGATGCTTAACCCGAGTCAGTCCCTTCGTGAGGGGATCTGCTGGATTCTCATCCGATGATACCCTCTTTTCCACGAGGAGTCCTTCTTCTATTCGATGTCTGATGAAATGGTATTTTCTGTTGATGTGTCTAGATCTCCCGTGATCCCTTGGTTCCTTGGCTAAGGCAACAACACTTTCACTATCACAGAAAATTTCCATTGGCTCCTTAATAGCTGGTACAAATCCAAGGTCTCTAATGAAGTTCTTCAGCCATATCGCCTCCTTTGCTGCCTCACTCACTGCTATATACTCTGATTCACAAGTTGAATCAGCCACTGTTTCTTGTTTGGAACTCTTCCAAGAAATTGCTCCTCCGTTTAATGTAAAGACCCAGCCTGACTGAGAGCATAAATTATCCCTATCAGTCTGAAAGCTAGCATCACTATACCCTACAACTCTCAAGTCATCACTCCCACCGAGGGTAAGGACCCAATCCTTAGTCCTCTGTAGGTACTTGAGGATATTCTTTACCACAGTCCAGTGTGCCTTACCAGGGTTCCCCTGATACCTGCTAACCATGCTCAAAGCAAAAGCTACATCAGTTCGAGTACACGTCATAGCATACATGATCGATCCTACAGCCGAAGCATAAGGTATTCAACTCATTTTTGCTATCTCAGCCTCAGTACTAGGGCTTTGTATCTTACTCAATCTGGCATTACTTTGGATGGGTAACTCTCCTTTCTTGGAGTCCTGCATGTTGAATCTCTTTAGCACCTTATCCAAGTAGGTACTCTGACTAAATCCAATTAGTCTTTTACTCCGGTCTCTCAAGATCCTTATCCCTAGAATATAGGCAGCTTCTCCTAGGTCCTTGATAGAGAAACACTTCTCAAGCCAGGACTGAACTTCCTGTAGAGTTGGGATGTCATTTCCTATGAGTAGTATGTCATCCACATACATTACCAAAAAGCTAACTATAGTCCCACTAGCCTTGACATATACACAAGATTCATCTTCACTCCTAGAAAAGCCAAATTCTTTGACTTTCTCATCAAATCAAAGATTCCATCTGTGAGGTGCTTGCTTTAACCCATAAATGTATTTCTCAAGCTTACACACTCTATTAGGGTACTCTGTATTGACAAAACCCTCTGGATGACTCATGTAAACATCCTCAACCAACTTTCCATTAAGGAAAGCGGTTTTGACATCCATTTGCCATATTTCATAGTCATGAAATGCGGCTATGGCTAACAGAACCCTAATAGACTTAATCTTGGCCACTGGAGAAAAGGTATCATCATAATTAACACCCGGAGTTTGTGAGAAACCCTTTGCAACCAGTCGTGCCTTATAAGTATGTACATTACCATCCATGTTGGTCTTCTTCTTGAAGATCCATTTGCACCCTACAGTCTTACGACCTGGTACATTCTCAACCAAGTTCCAAACTTGATTGTCATAAATGTATCTCGTTGTCCATTGCCTCTTTCCACTTGGTTGACTCAGGGCCCGCCATGGCTTCCGCATAACTGTTAGGTTCATCCAGACCTATCAGTGTCTCATCACTGATAAGTGTATCACCTTGCGCAGTAATATGGAATCCATAGTAATGCTCAGGTGCATTCCTAACCCTTGTGGAACGCCTAATAGATACAGACTTGTCAATTGGCTCAACAGGAGTTTCCTCCTCAAGTTGAGTGCTAGGGTTTGAAGTTCCTTCACCACTTGAATCTTGAATTTATTCAAGGTCAACTTTCCTCCCACTGTTTCCTTGGCTTATGAACTCTCTCTCTCTCTCTCTCGAAAGAAATCCCTCCTAGCTATAAAGACCACATTTTCAATAGGTCTGTAGAAGAGGTAACCAAAGGATTGTTGTGGGTAGCCGATGAAAATACACCTCTCACTTCGGGGTTCTAGCTTATCATGAGTCTCGCGTCTCACGAAAGCTTCGCGACCCAAAATCTTGATGTGATCTAGTTTGGGTACTTTACCAGTCCACATCTCATGAGGAGTTTTGGCAACTTTCTTTGTAAGCACCAGATTAAGGATATGGGCGGCAGTCTCTAAGGAATACCCCCAAAATGAGATTGGTAGCGAAGCTCGACTCATCATGGAACGAACCATATCCAACAAGGTTCGATTACGCCTCTCAGCTACACCATTCAACTGCGGTGTCCTGGGAGGTGTAAATTGTGAGATAATCCCACATTCCCTAAGATAGTCGAGGAACTCTGAACTAAGATACTCACCACCTCGATCAGATCGTAGCATCTAAATGTTCCTGCCCAACTAATTCTTGACTTCCTGTTTAAACTCTTTGAACCTCTCAAAAGTCTCTGACTTATGCTTGATTAAGTAGACATATCCATATCTACTGTAATCATCAGTAAAAGTCAAATAATAACGATTAGCATCCCTTGTGGCATGTTTGAAGGGCCCACACACATCCATGTGTATAAGAACCAACAAACCTTCACCCCTCTCAGAAGAACTTGTGAAAGTTGACTTTGTCATTTTTCCAAGTAAGCATGATTCGCACCTATCATCTGACTTTAGGTCAAATGACTCCAAGACTCCATCCTTTTGGAGTTGGCCTATGCATTTCTTTCTTATATGTCCAAGACGACAATGCCATAATGATGCTTTATCCAAGTTATTATCATTAACCGAATCAATACACAATACATTATTTCCTAAGTTATCAACCACATATACAGTTTCATACACACCATCACAAGGTAATGCTTTAAAATAAAGAACATTATTAAAGAAAGCATTAATCGAACCAACTTCATGATCAAATGAAAAGGTGAAACCTTGTTTGTACAATGCATGAAAGGAAATAATATTTCTTTCCATTTTTGGCAAATAACAACATTTATTCAAATCTAAACTAAACCCACTACTTAGCGATAAAGTATAAACTCCAATCTTGGGGACAGGTAAAGCTTTCCTATTCCCCATGATTAAGTTTATTCTTCCATGCTCGATATTCTCACTTCTTCTTAGTCCCTGCAAATCAGAACATATATGAATACCACAACCGGTATCAAGGACCCAAGAGTTAGAATGGGGTGAGTTATTAGATAAGATAGTGTAAATATCTGCATGGTTGGGTTTAACTTTCCCATCCTTCACATCTTGCTGGTACTTTGGGCAGTTCCGCTTCCAATGTGACTTTTCATGGCAATAGAAGCATTCAGCCTCTTTTGGGTCAGAAGGAGTGATGAAACCTTTCTTGGTTCCACTTGAAGAAGAGCCATCAAGGGTCCTAGCATTGGTACCCTTCGAAGAGCTCTTCCTCTTCTTCCCTTGGCCTTTCCCGATTGCCAAAATCGGGGCAGAGTTTGGAGTAGGAGTGTTAACAACCGACTTACCCTTAAGACCTTTTTTCTGCGGTCTTGAGAAGTCCTTGAAGTTTGTTGAGTGTGACCTCTTCCTTATTCATGTGATATGTCATGCGGAATTGATCATAGCACGATGGTAAGGAGTGCAAAATGATATCTATTGCAAGCTCCTCAGGGAAGTTCACATTAAGCTTCAGCAACTGATCCACATACCTTTGCATTTTCTGCATGTGGCTCGTGTTGGATTCCCCGTCCTTCATCATGGTTGTTATCATGGAGCAAATGATTTCATACCTCTATTGTCGTGCACTTTGATGGTATCTTTCCATCAGATCTTGGTGCATTTCAAAAGGGTAGAAGTCCTCATAGGACTTTTGGAGTTCTGCTGTCATGGTGGCCAACATGATGCATGCCACATTTGTAGCATCCCTTTCATGTGCCCGGAAGTCAGCGATCTCCTGGGGAGTTGTAGTGGTCTCATCAATATCCTTAAGCTCCTTATCGAGGACATATTCCTTGTCCTCGTAGTGGGTAATATTCATGATGTTTCTGATCCATTCATTGAAGTTGGATCCATCAAAAGTGACTTTCCCACACAAGTTCATAAGGGTAAAGGAGCCATTAGGATTAGAACTAGAAACAGCATTGTTTGAAGAGAAAGAAGAGGACAAGATTAGTTTAGATATTAAGAGAGTCCTTAATAAAACACCCAAATGTAATATTAAGGCTAGGATCCAATCACAATATATTATAACTTAGAAGAGGTATGTCGTAATCCAAGCTATAACATATTTGAAAGGTAGGTGAATGACGATTCACCAATTTCCACCATGAAAAACGAAATATAAATATTAGGTTTTTGGTTGGTTCTAATAAATATTAACTTTTCAAAGGCATGTTTCAATCTCGAGTGTGTCCTCCAAGTTTTGTGACTGGGTTACCGAGGATCACAAAACGAGGTGTGAAGTAACCATGCAAATCACTCGGTACCCTTAAAGTTTATCACTCAATCGATGTGCCGGTAAACCACACACGCTCCCCCGATACTATGATAAACCTTAATTCGCCCTTTACCTACCTTTTTAAGTCCAAGTTAGTGTGCCAGTTAACCACACACGCTCCACCAACGACTTAAACAAAGTGTAAAGTGTAATTTCATGGATTAGCACCTTATTCACATTTTTCCTAAAGTAACTAAGATTTGGAATTTCATAAAATCATTTAGTTACTTTATAATATTCATCATAGTTTTAAAGAGAATTTATAAGTCCTTGTCTTACCCGTTCGGCTAACGACCCTCCACCGATCAAGGAAGCGGTGGGTGAGAGTGGACACCCATTAAGTTGCCATTTTATAGGCAACAACCTTATACCCCCCTTATAGACCGGCTTTGTGAATGAGGCGTACTAGCGGTAAGATGACTTGATCTTGTACATATATATATATATATATATATATATATATATATATATATATATATATATATATATATATAACCTTATAATATAAAGTACAAGGGTCGAATTTTAACTTTTAAAATTCTAAGGGTTGGAACTAAAGTTTATTAAGTGACTTTACATGTTCCAAAACATGAGGGCAAGTTTTGTAACTTTACAAAACCTTTCATATTCATAACTTATGAGTTATTAAAATGAAGACTCTTCATTTTATAACTTATGTGTTCTTTTAATGGCTTTTAACACAAAGAGACTTTTGGTTATCCATAACTTGAGGACAAGTTATGGACATTAAAACACATAAAGATCATTAATTAATCATATAAATAAGTAACTCCTATGATCTATCAAGAACTCATAAGAACATGAACATTCATATCAAAATTTCAAGAACATATGAACACATATAATCATGAAAAATTGATATTAGCAATTGTAAATGGACTAGAACAACTATTACACCATCTAAAACAAGTTTTATAACACCAAAACAGTTTAGGGTAATGTTTCTAGTCCATTTCCAGTAGCCAAGCTCCAAAAACTGCTCACTGGGTGACAAACTCGTCGAGTTTAACTGGGAACTCGTCGAGTTCATGCTTTAACACACAAACTCAGCGAGTTTTTGGCCAGAACTCGTCGAGTTTTCCTGTTTGGACAGTTTTTGGCTTTTGAAAAACAAGTTTGCATCAAGTATTCAACAAACAAGCCTAGGCTCTGATACCACTGATGGGTTTTGAGCATTCTAACACTTCCTAAGTGTACATGCAACCCTAATAAACCTTTGATCTATGTTTGTCTAAATACATGCAAAATTTGGTTTCCAAGGTTCATAATCCTATCTAGCATACATGGGAACTTTAATCCTAAAAGGATAGCTAGAAATACATACCTTGTTGTTGATTTTGATTCCTTGACACCTTGTGAGCCTAGCACCCCAAGTGTGATGCCTCAAATGCTTCACACAAAACCAAATGCTTTTGGAATGACTTTAGAGAGAATGCACACACTCTAAAAATCGGCCTAGCCCTCACTTCTCTTTGTGTAGCCGATTTTGGTGGATATTATGTTCCTTATATAGTGTTGACACATCTAGGGTTACACCATGTAAACCTTAATGTGTCATGACTCTTCATTTCCATGACCCATGGGTTTGTAACTCCCATGGAGCATCCTATGGGTTTAACCCAACTTAATAATCCATGGAGCCTCTTAGCCCATTATACAAGTTATGGATGATTTACATAATCAACCCATATATTTAATTAGTTATCTTTTGATCACATAATTAATTCCAAATTAATTCTTGATCAATACTAATTAAATAATACTATAAATAATATATTAATGAACCACAAGTGTTATTTCTCTCATTTAGTCTATCCAAATGCATGATGTCATGCAACCCAAATGGACCATGCTGGGTCGGGTCAAGTACATACCATAAATAGTTATGGACTTAGACACCTTATCCAACATCGCCATCGTTAAATCCTTAAAAATACTGGAACAAAATAATAATATACAAAATATACGAATACAAACAAAAGATTTAATAAAACGAGGAAATATTCCAAAAGCGAAATATGTAGCTTTTTCAAAAAGATGATAAAGACTTGATCCATCAAATCTTTTGAATTTAATGGCCATAAATGAACTTTCATTTTTCGAGATATCTAACCCTTGACACTATTTATAAAAGAGAGCAAACAAGATTAACCAAAACAAGCAAAAACACAATTCATAGTAAACAGAGAAAATGCCTTTAATCGTTGAGGTTTTGTGGATTGATTCCAAACTCCATGTTCACCAACAACGAAAGAAAAATATGAACCAGTCTTTGTAACCTTCGAGTTATGAGATTCACGAAGACAAGACTCGAAGGTTCCACTTGTTGTGATCCTTGAAGGAAGAGAATGTGGGTTTGTTGTCTTGTTGAAGATGTCACTGGATTTCTGAGGGGAGTTGGTGTTGTAGTGAGAGAATCTATGAAGATAGATGTACTATGTTACCTAACTTCACCTCATTCGTTTTCAAAAAAGATAGGCTCTTCAAGAAGGAAGAGATATGTTCCCCGAAGAATTCTTAGTGACATAGTTCTCTCGTATTTGGTCTCATCAACATGATGCAACCAGTCAATTAGCATGGGCATCAACGTCAGTGAGAGAGCAGTTGGTGTTGAAGAAAAGATGCAGAGTCAGAGTCAACTAGCTCCACAAGGAGGGTGATACATTCAAGGAATGACAAACTGATCCTTTCAAAATGAGCAAATCAGATAAGATCAATCTCGATAGAGAAGAACATGTAAAGGCAACGTTAGTAGAAAAATGTATAATGTATACTTTTTGGTAAAATCAAAGTTAAAAGTAATTTTTAATGAAAAAAATCAAAATAAAGTAAAATTGTAGCAGCTTATGTTCATAAAATTAAAAGTAGCGAAGCATAAACTCAAAGACACAAAATAGCATTGTCTAATAAAATCAAACCATATAAATATTGTTTTCCCTGAGCGCATTAAGCACAATTTTGTTTTCAGAGTCAAAGACCTTTCCTTCATGGCAATCGAAAAGAATTTAATTACCAGCATCACAAAGTTGTCTGATGGAGATAAAATTGCCTTTTAGACCCACGACATAAAACACATCCTTCATCTTGATCATCTTGCACTCAAATGTTCCAACACCCATAACAAGCTTTCCACTATTTTCACTAAAACCACCATTGGACCATCTATCTCTGCAAAGTTTGATAAGAGAGACTTGAAACTAGTCATGTATCTTGAGCATCCATAGTCTAGGTACCAAGTATGTTCAAGATTTTAAATTGATCCTTGGATAGCTTGATAGGTATCAACGTCACACATGATATGATTATCGTCAAGGGAAGCATTGACAATAGCCATTAGAACCTTAATATTCAGTCCCTCATCTTCGGATGTCTCCTCTTCTTCCATTATTCTTTATAATCCTCTTGTTTTTCAATGAACACCTTTGGAAAAGAGAAGTTTTCCTTTTGTATGTGAACCAACAGCTTCTTGTACATCACTTCATAATTCTCAGCACTTTGAGCTTCTTTCTTTTCGTTGCAGTCCATGGAAAACTGGTCAAGGCTTCCACAATTAAAACAGTTACCTGAGATTTTCTTTTTTGAAGGCGTATCTTCTTACTTAACTTCCTCCCTTGAACTGAACTTTTCTTCCCTTGTTTGATCTACTTTCTTCATAATGTTTGACAATAAGTGCAACATTGGCAAAAAAATTCATCAGTGAGGTTTTCATCACTCTCTTGACCCTGATTTGAGATATCTGAGTTGCTGATGTGCTTCATTGTTTCCTTTTGAGAAACTAAAGCTACAATTTTTTTCTTGCTTGATTCCTTCATGATATCTTTGCAAAGAGCTTTGGTCTCTTCGTAGTCTCGAAGTCTTCTAAACAAGGAGTTCAGATCCATGGTGTCGATCTTTTCACTATTTTTAAGAACATTGGTGTGATGTTCCCGGCTTTTTCCCAGAGATTCCAAGAACTTCAGAACTAACTGAGAAGAGTGCTTCAAAACTCCTAGCTTATGCATATCATTAACCGAACAGTTAAATTTGTTAAATGTTTGGGTTAATGATTCACCTTGTTGAGCGAAGAAGTGATCATATCTCCGATTGAGATTGTTGATGGTTGTGGCTTGTAATTCCATAGTGCCTTCATAAGCCACTGTTAGCGTTTCCATCATCTCTTGGCATGAGTCAAATTCTGCATAATATGATACACATGATAGGGAAGAGAGTTTCCTATTGCAGCTCTGGCTTTGACATCAAGATTAATCAGTCTCTTATCATCATCATCATAGTTAGTCTCTTGTTTTTTATTCAAGGGAACAACAGAAGAATTGTTGTCCATAGGTTGATACATAGGAACGTGAGGACCTTTTTCAATAATTTTACATATCTGATAGTCCATGGTTTCAGGAACAACCATAGCCTTAGATTTCCACATGATGAAGTTGTGTTCATCGAAAGAAGTAAACTTGTTGAGACCAAAGGACTTTAAATTACTGGAAGTCGACATGATTACTTGAGTGATTTCAAAAACTTGCTCTAATACCAATTAAAGGTTTATTTCGATCGGATACATTTCAAGTAAAACAAATAAGAACAAAGTTACTACGAAATTAAGGAACATAAAAGTAAATAACATAGAGGATTCACCAAATTGTCTTTCACCAAGAAAGGGATTGTCACAAAGTCGATTACGACACCAAGGTGTGGGTTGCATTAGGTGTCCACCCTAATGTTGAATATATATTAATATATGCAAGTATATCCCTTGATTAAAGGGATTGTATCTAATCTATACTAAGAACCAATCCTTATCACAAAGATATAAGATGTGCTATCTATTCTATACTTATATGTATCATTACCTAATATACAAAAGATTATATAGAATAACTATCTTCACACTGATGTTGATAGACTTGATACGTTGATGCTGATAGTGATGTAAACGTTGACGCTGATAGATAGCGTGTTGAGTGTTTGACTCACCAGATCATAAGTTGTGACATTATGGCATATATTTTATATGTGTATGCATATGTATATATTAATATGAATAAGTATTTATATATACATATATAGTAATAAATATGTATATGCATATAAATAAGTATATACATATACATATGTATATGGATATGAATAAGCATATGGCATATGAATATTCATATGCATGAGAATAAGCATATATATATATATATATATATATATATATATATATATATATATATATATGTGTGTGTGTGTGTATGTGTGCACATGCATATACATATGCATACTAATATATCAGTGGAGATGATTTAAGTTTCTTGGTTCACATCTTAAAGTATATCAAACTAAATGGGTAAAGTGTCTGAATGATTTTTTAGAAAAAGAAGCATGTCAGCAAGAACCTTTGTGAATCGATCATACCCTATAAATACGGAACAAGAATCTGTAAGAAAAAGGTCAAGATGGAATGGAATTGGCAATTCCATATAAGATAAAAACCAATCTTACGGTATATCAAGTGGAAAGATGGAAGATGACATTCGCATAACAAGTTTGATTGGTAAAAAAAACCAGCATTACAATTAAGCTCCCGTAAATAGCAATTTACAATAATACCCTTCGAGCATGTTTGTGGATAATTGCTAATTTAAGATGGAGCAGGAGTTGTGCCAAAAAGTAAGATTTATGGATTCCTAATAGATGCATGCACTGATAACTCAGAAAGCATGTCAAGCAATTTACCACCAGTTGAAGGAGCTTGAGAAGAAGATGGGAATGGAGTTGGGATTGAATCAAAGTTTGCCCAATTATCATTCAATGAAATAGGAACAGGAACAATTGAAGGTGGAATTTGTTGTATTTATGGGACCGGGATCTAAGCACTTGAAGGAGAAGGTTTAGGATCATCAGTATCAAAATCAATTATAAAACTTTATTTTCTTAGTTTAGTTAGAGGAGGATTCCCATTAGAAGACGCGAAGCTACTAGAAGGCACAGTTTTTTGTGGTTGTAAAGAAGTTGAACCACCATTGGTTTTCGGAGGAGGTTCAGTGAATCTTAGAGGGGAGACACTTTCTCCGAGTATCTCTCTAACATGTCTAACTAACGAAGGGCTAGAAATGTCTTTTTGGCAATCAGGGGAGTAACCTATGTCTGGGGTTTTTTGAAAATCTATCTTCTTGACGCCAGTCGCTGACAACATGTAACGCCCGCAAATATGGGCTAGTCAAATTAGAGGCAATAGGGGTCGAAAACGACTTTTCGACAAAAAGATTATTTAGAATAAATAATCTTAACCAAGTTGTAGAGTATGTTACAAGGTTTTCGTACATATAAAGAACGCCGAAAACCGAGTTATAACGAAGAAGTTATGACCCGTTGAAGTTTCGCGACGGAACCGGCACGATACCGGGAAGCGTAAATAGTGAATTTATGATAGAGCGAGATTTAGCCTTAGCAATCTAAACGAAAGTCATAGAATATGTTAAACTAAGAACATCGATAAAAAGAACGCCCAAATCTGACTTCGTATGAGGAAGTTATGATTTTTCTAAGATTTAGCATAGCAGTGCACAGCCCGAAATCTGAATTTTAGATCGGTCGATTTTTAGCCGACGGGATCTAAATGAAAGTTGTAGTACTCGTAAATACCAACGCGTGGATATAAAGAACGTCGATAATAGAGCTCGTATGCAAAAGTTATGGACGAAGCTTAGTCCCTACTTTTCGAGCGCGGCGAATTCGATACAGTTTTGTAAATACGAGATAGAATGAGAATTAGCCAACGAGGTCTAAATGAGAGTTGAAGATCTCATTAATAGGAACTCAATGGTAAAAGGACAGACAAAAACGGAACTCGTATGCGAAAGTTATGGACGAAGCTTAGTCCCTACTTTTCGAGCGCGGCGAATTCGATACAGTTTTGTAAATCCGAGATAGAATGAGAATTAGCCAACGAGGTCTAAATGAAAGTTGAAGATCTCACTAATAGGAACTCAACGGTAAAAAGACAGAAAAAAATGGAGCTCGTATGCAAAAGTTACGGACGAAGCTTAGAGACTACTTTACTATAAAACTCCTATAAATACAAGGGTAAACTCCTCATATTTTCTTCACACCATAAGCCTCTCTTTCTCTCTCTAACTTCTCTCTAGCCTCCCTAAACCCCTCCCAAGTCTACGGAACCTCCCTAGCACGAGAAGAAAGCCCCGGAGCGCCCGACGGCTCCGAGAAGAAAAGCTTTCGGCTTGGAAACGCTGCTCCAGCGAAGCCCGGTTTTTAATAAAAACTCGCTGTAAGTGAGCTACGCCTATACTATATTTAATATAGATTTTATTTAATTATAGTAACATTATTAGGACCTTAAAATAATTATTTGGGCTATTATTATGAGTTATATTGAGTGTTATTTAACGCTTATATAATAGTAATAATAGCTAGACTATTAATTAGTCGTGGTTAACGTTAAAAACTAAACCCTAGTGGTATTGATACTAGGTTTTGTCGAGGAAAATTGTTTTGAGATAACGAAGTGCTGTCTGATTTCGGAATCACCACCTAATCATGTGAGTGCATGGTCTCTTTCATCTTACACATAGATATGAAGTATTTTAATATAAATTATGTGTTATGTGTGCATATTGTCTGAATACTTGTTGTCTATGCTGGTGAAAGATTTTTATACATGTTTTAAATGATGTAAACTGTATAAAGTATTTTATATCTACAAAATATGTTGGGTAAAACATGGGTAGATGAATGATGATGGATAAAAGCTGAAATGGAGGAACATTAGTAGTACGGACCTAGTGCCCTATAGGTATACATTGGCAGCAGTGGACCTAGTACCCTATAGATGAGCACTGGCAGCTGCGCCACAACCCGTAGATGATTTAGATCTACGGTAAACATCCTAGCAGCTGGGCTCTAAAGATAATATCGGCAGCTGCGCCTAATAGGGAGCCTTATGACCATGACAGTAGTGTTTAAAGGTCAATACCGGCAGAAGCGCCTCATAGAAAATGTCCTAATTCTGGCAGCTGAGCCTAAGTGACAATATTAGCAGCTGCGCTTGACCAATGTGTCATTGGCAACAATGGACTTCATGTTGTTTCCTTAGGATGATCCTTAGGAATGAATGAATGAGAAATAGCTGATTCTTAGGGTAGATCCTTAAGAATAAAGAAGATAATGGGGATGGGTAATTGGGTTGATTGTTTGATTGTTTAAACATAATAATTATATTATTGTGGGTTGAAAACCCTATGTACTCACCAGGTTTCCCAACCTGACCCACTCAGTTTATTTATATCACAGGTGTTGATATGAAGTGACATTACACTGAGAGATTTAAAGAGATGTAGATCACTAGTGTAAATAATTGTAAGTTCTGTTTATGCTTATGTTTCTGTATTAACGATGACATCCCAAACGTTTTAAAATGAAATAAATACGTTTCTTCGAAAATGTTTTAATAACGTATTTACCATGTTTTTCTGGGAACAAATTCCGCAACATTTTTATAAAATGAAGTACTCTGATTTTTATAAAGCATAAACAACATCGGTCTTTTCTGGCCGTGAAAATGGGGATGTCACAGTTGGTATCAGAGCATTAGTTTAAGCGAACTAGGAATATGGATTTATTTCTAGACTTAAACTTAGAATGCTAAGCGATGATTGTGAGGTGTGAGCACTAGCTTATTTTAGGAATTATGCCTAAAATGCTTTTATGTGCTAAATGCTTAATGCCTTATATGCTGTTATTTATTCGGATCTATGGTCTGTTGCCGACCGGATCTGGAAACCTTATATGTTTAGGATTCTAAACGTACGACTACGATATTAGAACTAGCATGTAAACGTTTCGGAGTGATAAGGATGATTTAAACGTCAATCCTAAGTAAAAGGTCTAGATTCACCTTATTCGGTGTATAGATCAAGATGGCAAGGACCCGTAGCGGAAACGTGAATGCAAATGAGAATAGGAACCAACCCCTAGTGGTTCAGCAAATACCTGTTGTAGAAGAAGTTGCACCTGAGCCAGTCACGATGGCTAGAGTTCAAGCCATGATTCGGGCTATGCGAACTGAATAAAGGGAAGAAATGAGGAGGATGTCGAATAGGGACGAACCTACTATGCCCAATGAGCAACCCGAGCTGATTCCCGAGCAATCGGAGGAAGGGAACTACAGTCGCCAAGTGAGTCAAGTGGGGACTCAAGATGGCCTGGAGAGGAGAAACGACAAGGATGGGCGAATGTACAAGAATTTCTTGGGTGCGAAACCACCAAGTCTCTCAGGAAGCCCAAAGCCTGTTGAGATTATGGATTGGATCTCCGAGATGGAAATGGTGTTTGAGAGCTGCGACTGTAGCGAGAAACAGAAGAATGTCTTCGCCGTAAGACAACTGAAAACTGGAGTCTTGAGCTGGTGGAAGCTATTGGCAGATACGATGCCACGAGGAGAAGCCTTAAGGATGTCATGGGAAGAGTTCTTGGAACAGTTGAAAATGCAGTACTGCTCGGAGATAGATCTGATAGACCTAAACAACGAGTTTCAGAACCTGAAGAAAGGGAAGATGAGTGTTGATGAGTATGCCACCGCATTCACCAAGAGGATGAAGTTATTCCCCTACTTGGTGCCTTCTAAACTCTCCAAGATTGATAGGTTTGCTAACGGACTGCCCACTGACTTTGGCCCAATGGTCAAAATGGCAACTACCTTGAAAACAGCTGTTAGGGCAGCTAAGAACGTAGAGGCCCAGGTAAGAGAAAAGGGTCTAGAAAAAGATAAGTCAGGAGAGAAGCGGAAGTTTGAAGGATCTTCAAGTTCCAAAAAGGAAAGCAAGACTACCCAAAGAGAGAGGGGGCTACAAAGCCATATGTGCCGCCAAAGCAAAAGGCGAGAACATTTCAAATGATCCTTGACGAAGCAGATGACAATGCGAAGATTCAGGAGTTAACGCTTGACATCCAAGGATCGAGTTATGGAGTAATCGTGTAGATAGTACCTCGCGATGTAGCCTGTTAGGGGCATAGTTTAGGGTGAACTTGAACACCTATGTAAACATTTTAAGGAATAATATAAAACCTTCGTTTTGATATTTGATGTGTTAAACTGTTATGTGATTTTCTTGTATGGTGACTTGGAAAACTGCGAGACAATACTTGGGACGGGTATGAGTAGGTGTGGATGGTAGTAGAGGCCTATACTACCGGAAGCACAGGACTCACACTTGGATCAGGGAAAGTCACAAGGTTACCAAGAAGCTAGTAATTGATTTCGTTTTATTCAAGTGTGTTGTTACCATCGTTTCGGTAATGACTAAGAAGATTGTTGATATTCCGACCCTAGTGGTCATATCGAATCGAGTCCGACTACGATGAGTATGTTGTGTGGTTCAGAGAACCAAGTTTGATGTAGCGTCCGACTTAAACCAAACGGTTGAAATCAAAGCGATCAATAGAAGTATCACACTCGTTGTTAAAGAAGTTGGTGGCTAGAAATGCCTAATGTTAAAGTGTGATTATATCACATTAGAACATGAAGGAAGGCATAGTCTGTTTTAGAATTTAACTCTAAGAGACCTAAGTCTAAGTGTTGCAACATACGATGATAGGTCATTAGAATATGACACATCGATCTATAGTAGTAATAAAAGAACTTATCTCAAGTCCGTATCTAGCAAGGATCGAGATTGTGACTTGAAGGTCATAATTTGGAGTCTAACCTGAGGTAGAGAGCAGGTGCACGATCGAGTACTCTTACAGTCAATGAGTTTAAGAGATAGAATCGAAGGAATGTAGAAGTTATAATTATTACCTAGGATGAAGAGATGACGTATGGAGTCATTATACGACCCTGTTTCGTTGATGATTCCGGGACGTAATCATCCTAAGGGGGAGATAATTGTAACGCCCGCAAATATGAGCTAGTCAAATTAGAGGCAATAGGGGTCGAAAACGACTTTTCGACAAAAAGATTATTTAGAATAAATAATCTTAACCAAGTTGTAGAGTATGTTACAAGGTTTTCGTACATATAAAGAACGCCGAAAACCGAGTTATAACGAAGAAGTTATGACCCGTTGAAGTTTCGCGACGGAACCGGCACGATACCGGGAAGCGTAAATAGTGAATTTACGATAGAGCGAGATTTAGCCTTAGCGATCTAAACGAAAGTCGTAGAATATGTTAAACTAAGAACATCGATAAAAAGAACGCCCAAATCTGACTTCGTATGAGGAAGTTATGATTTTTCTAAGATTTAGCATAGCAGTGCACAGCCCGAAATCTGAATTTTAGATCGGTCGATTTTTAGCCGACGGGATCTAAATGAAAGTTGTAGTACTCGTAAATACCAACGCGTGGATATAAAGAACGTCGATAATAGAGCTCGTATGCAAAAGTTATGGACGAAGCTTAGTCCCTACTTTTCGAGCGCGGCGAATTCGATACAGTTTTGTAAATACGAGATAGAATGAGAATTAGCCAACGAGGTCTAAATGAGAGTTGAAGATCTCATTAATAGGAACTCAATGGTAAAAAGACAGACAAAAATGGAACTCGTATGCGAAAGTTATGGACGAAGCTTAGTCCCTACTTTTCGAGTGCGGCGAATTCGATACAGTTTTGTAAATCCGAGATAGAATGAGAATTAGCCAACGAGGTCTAAATGAAAGTTGAAGATCTCACTAATAGGAACTCAACGGTAAAAAGACAGAAAAAAATGGAGCTCGTATGCAAAAGTTACGGACGAAGCTTAGAGACTACTTTACTATAAAACTCCTATAAATACAAGGGTAAACTCCTCATATTTTCTTCACACCATAAGCCTCTCTTTCTCTCTCTAACTTCTCTCTAGCCTCCCTAAACCCCTCCCAAGTCTACGGAACCTCCCTAGCACGAGAAGAAAGCCCCGGAGCGCCCGACGGCTCCGAGAAGAAAAGCTTTCGGCTTGGAAACGCTGCTCCAGCGAAGCCCGGTTTTTAATAAAAACTCGATGTAAGTGAGCTACGCCTATACTATATTTAATATAGATTTTATTTAATTATAGTAACATTATTAGGACCTTAAAATAATTATTTGGGCTATTATTATGAGTTATATTGAGTGTTATTTAACGCTTATATAATAGTAATAATAGCTAGACTATTAATTAGTCGTGGTTAACGTTAAAAACTAAACCCTAGTGGTATTGATACTAGGTTTTGTCGAGGAAAATTGTTTTGAGATAACGAAGTGCTGTCTGATTTCGGAATCACCACCTAATCAGGTGAGTGCATGGTCTCTTTCATCTTACACATAGATATGAAGTATTTTAATATAAATTACGTGTTATGTGTGCATATTGTCTGAATACTTGTTGTCTATGCTGGTGAAAGATTTTTATACATGTTTTAAATGATGTAAACTGTATAAAGTATTTTATATCTACAAAATATGTTGGGTAAAACATGGGTAGATGAATGATGATGGATAAAAGCTGAAATGGAGGAACATTAGTAGTACGGACCTAGTGCCCTATAGGTATACATTGGCAGCAGTGGACCTAGTACCCTATAGATGAGCACTGGCAGCTGCGCCACAACCCGTAGATGATTTAGATCTACGGTAAACATCCTAGCAGCTGGGCTCTAAAGATAATATCGGCAGCTGCGCCTAATAGGGAGCCTTATGACCATGACAGTAGTGTTTAAAGGTCAATACCGGCAGAAGCGCCTCATAGAAAATGTCCTAATTCTGGCAGCTGAGCCTAAGTGACAATATTAGCAGCTGCGCTTGACCAATGTGTCATTGGCAACAATGGACTTCATGTTGTTTCCTTAGGATGATCCTTAGGAATGAATGAATGAGAAATAGCTGATTCTTAGGGTAGATCCTTAAGAATAAAGAAGATAATGGGGATGGGTAATTGGGTTGATTGTTTGATTGTTTAAACATAATAATTATATTATTGTGGGTTGAAAACCCTATGTACTCACCAGGTTTCCCAACCTGACCCACTCAGTTTATTTATATCACAGGTGTTGATATGAAGTGACATTACACTGAGAGATTTAAAGAGATGTAGATCACTAGTGTAAATAATTGTAAGTTCTGTTTATGCTTATGTTTCTGTATTAACGATGACATCCCAAACGTTTTAAAATGAAATAAATACGTTTCTTCGAAAATGTTTTAATAACGTATTTACCATGTTTTTCTGGGAACAAATTCCGCAACATTTTTATAAAATGAAGTACTCTGATTTTTATAAAGCATAAACAACATCGGTCTTTTCTGGCCGTGAAAATGGGGATGTCACAGTTGGTATCAGAGCATTAGTTTAAGCGAACTAGGAATATGGATTTATTTCTAGACTTAAACTTAGAATGCTAAGCGATGATTGTGAGGTGTGAGCACTAGCTTATTTTAGGAATTATGCCTAAAATGCTTTTATGTGCTAAATGCTTAATGCCTTATATGCTGTTATTTATTCGGATCTATGGTCTGTTGCCGACCGGATCTGGAAACCTTATATGTTTAGGATTCTAAACGTACGACTACGATATTAGAACTAGCATGTAAACGTTTCGGAGTGATAAGGATGATTTAAACGTCAATCCTAAGTAAAAGGTCTAGATTCACCTTATTCGGTGTATAGATCAAGATGGCAAGGACCCGTAGCGGAAACGTGAATGCAAATGAGAATAGGAACCAACCCCTAGTGGTTCAGCAAATACCTGTTGTAGAAGAAGTTGCACCTGAGCCAGTCACGATGGCTAGAGTTCAAGCCATGATTCGGGCTATGCGAACTGAATAAAGGGAAGAAATGAGGAGGATGTCGAATAGGGACGAACCTACTATGCCCAATGAGCAACCCGAGCTGATTCCCGAGCAATCGGAGGAAGGGAACTACAGTCGCCAAGTGAGTCAAGTGGGGACTCAAGATGGCCTGGAGAGGAGAAACGACAAGGATGGGCGAATGTACAAGAATTTCTTGGGTGCGAAACCACCAAGTCTCTCAGGAAGCCCAAAGCCTGTTGAGATTATGGATTGGATCTCCGAGATGGAAATGGTGTTTGAGAGCTGCGACTGTAGCGAGAAACAGAAGAATGTCTTCGCCGTAAGACAACTGAAAACTGGAGTCTTGAGCTGGTGGAAGCTATTGGCAGATACGATGCCACGAGGAGAAGCCTTAAGGATGTCATGGGAAGAGTTCTTGGAACAGTTGAAAATGCAGTACTGCTCGGAGATAGATCTGATAGACCTAAACAACGAGTTTCAGAACCTGAAGAAAGGGAAGATGAGTGTTGATGAGTATGCCACCGCATTCACCAAGAGGATGAAGTTATTCCCCTACTTGGTGCCTTCTAAACTCTCCAAGATTGATAGGTTTGCTAACGGACTGCCCACTGACTTTGGCCCAATGGTCAAAATGGCAACTACCTTGAAAACAGCTGTTAGGGCAGCTAAGAACGTAGAGGCCCAGGTAAGAGAAAAGGGTCTAGAAAAAGATAAGTCAGGAGAGAAGCGGAAGTTTGAAGGATCTTCAAGTTCCAAAAAGGAAAGCAAGACTACCCAAAGAGAGAGGGGGCTACAAAGCCATATGTGCCGCCAAAGCAAAAGGCGAGAACATTTCAAATGATCCTTGACGAAGCAGATGACAATGCGAAGATTCAGGAGTTAACGCTTGACATCCAAGGATCGAGTTATGGAGTAATCGTGTAGATAGTACCTCGCGATGTAGCCTGTTAGGGGCATAGTTTAGGGTGAACTTGAACACCTATGTAAACATTTTAAGGAATAATATAAAACCTTCGTTTTGATATTTGATGTGTTAAACTGTTATGTGATTTTCTTGTATGGTGACTTGGAAAACTGCGAGACAATACTTGGGACGGGTATGAGTAGGTGTGGATGGTAGTAGAGGCCTATACTACCGGAAGCACAGGACTCACACTTGGATCAGGGAAAGTCACAAGGTTACCAAGAAGCTAGTAATTGATTTCGTTTTATTCAAGTGTGTTGTTACCATCGTTTCGGTAATGACTAAGAAGATTGTTGATATTCCGACCCTAGTGGTCATATCGAATCGAGTCCGACTACGATGAGTATGTTGTGTGGTTCAGAGAACCAAGTTTGATGTAGCGTCCGACTTAAACCAAACGGTTGAAATCAAAGCGATCAATAGAAGTATCACACTCGTTGTTAAAGAAGTTGGTGGCTAGAAATGCCTAATGTTAAAGTGTGATTATATCACATTAGAACATGAAGGAAGGCATAGTCTGTTTTAGAATTTAACTCTAAGAGACCTAAGTCTAAGTGTTGCAACATACGATGATAGGTCATTAGAATATGACACATCGATCTATAGTAGTAATAAAAGAACTTATCTCAAGTCCGTATCTAGCAAGGATCGAGATTGTGACTTGAAGGTCATAATTTGGAGTCTAACCTGAGGTAGAGAGCAGGTGCACGATCGAGTACTCTTACAGTCAATGAGTTTAAGAGATAGAATCGAAGGAATGTAGAAGTTATAATTATTACCTAGGATGAAGAGATGACGTATGGAGTCATTATACGACCCTGTTTCGTTGATGATTCCGGGACGTAATCATCCTAAGGGGGAGATAATTGTAACGCCCGCAAATATGAGCTAGTCAAATTAGAGGCAATAGGGGTCGAAAACGACTTTTCGACAAAAAGATTATTTAGAATAAATAATCTTAACCAAGTTGTAGAGTATGTTACAAGGTTTTCGTACATATAAAGAACGCCGAAAACCGAGTTATAACGAAGAAGTTATGACCCGTTGAAGTTTCGCGACGGAACCGGCACGATACCGGGAAGCGTAAATAGTGAATTTACGATAGAGCGAGATTTAGCCTTAGCGATCTAAACGAAAGTCGTAGAATATGTTAAACTAAGAACATCGATAAAAAGAACGCCCAAATCTGACTTCGTATGAGGAAGTTATGATTTTTCTAAGATTTAGCATAGCAGTGCACAGCCCGAAATCTGAATTTTAGATCGGTCGATTTTTAGCCGACGGGATCTAAATGAAAGTTGTAGTACTCGTAAATACCAACGCGTGGATATAAAGAACGTCGATAATAGAGCTCGTATGCAAAAGTTATGGACGAAGCTTAGTCCCTACTTTTCGAGCGCGGCGAATTCGATACAGTTTTGTAAATACGAGATAGAATGAGAATTAGCCAACGAGGTCTAAATGAGAGTTGAAGATCTCATTAATAGGAACTCAATGGTAAAAAGACAGACAAAAATGGAACTCGTATGCGAAAGTTATGGACGAAGCTTAGTCCCTACTTTTCGAGTGCGGCGAATTCGATACAGTTTTGTAAATCCGAGATAGAATGAGAATTAGCCAACGAGGTCTAAATGAAAGTTGAAGATCTCACTAATAGGAACTCAACGGTAAAAAGACAGAAAAAAATGGAGCTCGTATGCAAAAGTTACGGACGAAGCTTAGAGACTACTTTACTATAAAACTCCTATAAATACAAGGGTAAACTCCTCATATTTTCTTCACACCATAAGCCTCTCTTTCTCTCTCTAACTTCTCTCTAGCCTCCCTAAACCCCTCCCAAGTCTACGGAACCTCCCTAGCACGAGAAGAAAGCCCCGGAGCGCCCGACGGCTCCGAGAAGAAAAGCTTTCGGCTTGGAAACGCTGCTCCAGCGAAGCCCGGTTTTTAATAAAAACTCGATGTAAGTGAGCTACGCCTATACTATATTTAATATAGATTTTATTTAATTATAGTAACATTATTAGGACCTTAAAATAATTATTTGGGCTATTATTATGAGTTATATTGAGTGTTATTTAACGCTTATATAATAGTAATAATAGCTAGACTATTAATTAGTCGTGGTTAACGTTAAAAACTAAACCCTAGTGGTATTGATACTAGGTTTTGTCGAGGAAAATTGTTTTGAGATAACGAAGTGCTGTCTGAGTTCGGAATCACCACCTAATCAGGTGAGTGCATGGTCTCTTTCATCTTACACATAGATATGAAGTATTTTAATATAAATTACGTGTTATGTGTGCATATTGTCTGAATACTTGTTGTCTATGCTGGTGAAAGATTTTTATACATGTTTTAAATGATGTAAACTGTATAAAGTATTTTATATCTACAAAATATGTTGGGTAAAACATGGGTAGATGAATGATGATGGATAAAAGCTGAAATAGAGGAACATTAGTAGTACGGACCTAGTGCCCTATAGGTATACATTGGCAGCAGTGGACCTAGTACCCTATAGATGAGCACTGGCAGCTGCGCCACAACCCGTAGATGATTTAGATCTACGGTAAACATCCTAGCAGCTGCGCTCTAAAGATAATATCGGCAGCTGCGCCTAATAGGGAGCCTTATGACTATGACAGTAGTGTTTAAAGGTCAATACCGGCAGAAGCGCCTCATAGAAAATGTCCTAATTCTGGCAGCTGAGCCTAAGTGACAATATTAGCAGCTGCGCTTGACCAATGTGTCATTGGCAACAATGGACTTCATGTTGTTTCCTTAGGATGATCCTTAGGAATGAATGAATGAGAAATAGCTGATTCTTAGGGTAGATCCTTAAGAATAAAGAAGATAATGGGGATGGGTAATTGGGTTGATTGTTTGATTGTTTAAACATAATAATTATATTATTGTGGGTTGAAAACCCTATGTACTCACCAGGTTTCCCAACCTGACCCACTCAGTTTATTTATATCACAGGTGTTGATATGAAGTGACATTACACTGAGAGATTTAAAGACATGTAGATCACTAGTGTAAATAATTGTAAGTTCTGTTTATGCTTATGTTTCTGTATTAACGATGACATCCCAAACGTTTTAAAATGAAATAAATACGTTTCTTCGAAAATGTTTTAATAACGTATTTACCATGTTTTTCTGGGAACAAATTCCGCAACATTTTTATAAAATGAAGTACTCTGATTTTTATAAAGCATAAACAACATCGGTCTTTTCTGGCCGTGAAAATGGGGATGTCACAGTTGGTATCAGAGCATTAGTTTAAGCGAACTAGGAATATGGATTTATTTCTAGACTTAAACTTAGAATGCTAAGCGATGATTGTGAGGTGTGAGCACTAGCTTATTTTAGGAATTATGCCTAAAATGCTTTTATGTGCTAAATGCTTGATGCCTTATATGCTGTTATTTATTCGGATCTATGGTCTGTTGCCGACCGGATCTGGAAACCTTATATGTTTAGGATTCTAAACGTACGACTACGATATTAGAACTAGCATGTAAACGTTTCGGAGTGATAAGGATGATTTAAACGTCAATCCTAAGTAAAAGGTCTAGATTCACCTTATTCGGTGTATAGATCAAGATGGCAAGGACCCGTAGCGGAAACGTGAATGCAAATGAGAATAGGAACCAACCCCTAGTGGTTCAGCAAATACCTGTTGTAGAAGAAGTTGCACCTGAGCCAGTCACGATGGCTAGAGTTCAAGCCATGATTCGGGCTATGCGAACTGAATAAAGGGAAGAAATGAGGAGGATGTCGAATAGGGACGAACCTACTATGCCCAATGAGCAACCCGAGCTGATTCCCGAGCAATCGGAGGAAGGGAACTACAGTCGCCAAGTGAGTCAAGTGGGGACTCAAGATGGCCTGGAGAGGAGAAACGACAAGGATGGGCGAATGTACAAGAATTTCTTGGGTGCGAAACCACCAAGTCTCTCAGGAAGCCCAAAGCCTGTTGAGATTATGGATTGGATCTCCGAGATGGAAATGGTGTTTGAGAGCTGCGACTGTAGCGAGAAACAGAAGAATGTCTTCGCCGTAAGACAACTGAAAACTGGAGTCTTGAGCTGGTGGAAGCTATTGGCAGATACGATGCCACGAGGAGAAGCCTTAAGGATGTCATGGGAAGAGTTCTTGGAACAGTTGAAAATGCAGTACTGCTCGGAGATAGATCTGATAGACCTAAACAACGAGTTTCAGAACCTGAAGAAAGGGAAGATGAGTGTTGATGAGTATGCCACCGCATTCACCAAGAGGATGAAGTTATTCCCCTACTTGGTGCCTTCTAAACTCTCCAAGATTGATAGGTTTGCATTTTAAATTGTATTACATACAAGGTTGTAAAACTTGGCTAACACAACCAAATACTCGGCATGTTACTTAAACTCGGCCTCCAATGGAAGCGAGTTTGCCTAACTCAGACAGAAGACACTCAGATCCTTATTAAACTCGATCCAAATCTAAAAGATACGGTCCAAAATCATTTTCGAAATTCTGAAATTTAATTGGTCACTTGTCGACAAAAAAGATCTCATAGTTTAGTCCCTTTAAAATATTTCACAATCTTTCCTATTTATAGAGGAGAACACATTCTCTTGTTTACTTTCACGATCAATGTGGGATGAAGACATTTTAATTAAACTCATTTTTTTATTTGCCAATAATTTCATTTTTTTAAATAAAATATTAAATAATAAAAATAAAATGTTATCCAGAAAATTTATTGTTCAATAGTTCCATTTTCAGTAATCTCGTAAGTTGCTATAAAAAATCAAGTTTTTATTGAATAACTTTTTGTTAAATCCTAAAATCATAAATTCAGTTAGGTACTTTATATAGAAAGTTTGTTTATATGTATTTTCATGATTCAAAATGTCATTATAAAATGAATTCATTTATAAAATATAATCGAGTATATATTTCGTGCTTTTGAATCAAAGTGACTTTTCAAACAATTATAATTTTATGTTTAGATAGATTTTTTTTATATTTATATAACATTCTGTAACTTATAATATTATTATAAACAATTTGAATAATCATAGGAGTTTAAAATGTATGTGGTGAAAGGAAAATGCTTCATTTATCGGTCCAAATTGATCAAACTCGGACCGATTCAACTTAATATACCAAACTACATAACATTTTTTCTATTGAAACCCGGTTTGTATATATTTTGTATTTTTGAATCAAATTATTTTTCAAACAATTATAATTTTATGTTTTGGTAACTTATTTATAATATTATTATAAACAATTTGAAAAATCATGGGAGTTTCAAATGTATGTGTTGAAAGGAAAATGCTTCATTTATCGGTCCAAATTGATCAAACTCATACCGATTCAACTCAATATACCAAACTACATAACGATTTTTCAACTGAATCTCTGTTTGAACCTAAAAAAATCTTGTTCAAAACCATTTTTGGGATTCTAAAACTTACATGGACAGTTGTTAATAAAGACAATATCACCAAAGAATACCCTCAACATCCTAAAAAGGTAGGCATAAGGAAGTTCTCATGGTTTGGTCCCTTTGAAACATTTCACAAACTTTCCTATTTATAGAAGAGGAAACGTTCTCTTGTTTACTCTCACCATCGATGTGGGATGAAGACATTGTAATAAAACACGCTTTCTTGTTAATAAAACATTACTCAACTTATTTAGTAAAGCACCATTTCTCTTGTTTACCCTTTCTTTATTGTCCAATAGTTCCATTTTTCTATAATCTTGTAAGTTGCTATCAAAAAAAGTAAGTTCTTATTGAATAACTTTTTGTTCAATTCTAAAATCATAAATTCAGTTAGGTACTTAATATACAAAGCTTGTTTATATATATTTTCAAGATTCAAAAGTTCATTATAAAAAGAATTAATTTATAAAATATAATATGCGTATATATTTCGTGCTTTTGATCAAATCGAATTTTCAAAGAATTATAATTTTATTTTTAGGCAGATGCTTTTTTTTTATATTTATATAACATTATGAAACTTTTTTAAAATATCATTGGAAACAATTTGAAAAATCATGGGAGTTTCAAACGTATGTAGTGAAAGGAAAATGCTTCTTTTATGGTCCAAATAGATCAAACTCAGACCGATTCAACTAAATATACCAAACTACATATTTTTTTTTCTAGTGAAACCCGGTTTGTATATATTTTGTGCTTTTGAATCAAAGTGATTTTTCAAACAGTTATAATTTTAGGTTTAGGTAGATGCTTTTTTATATTTATATAAAATTATGTAACTTATTTGTAATATTATTAGAAATAATTTGAAAAATCATGGGATTTTCAAGTGTTTGTTATGAAAGGAAAATGATTCATTTATCGGTCCAAATTGATCCAGCTCCGGTTCAACTTAATATACCCAACTACATAAATTCTTTTCTAACTGAAGCACGGTTTAAACTTGAACAAATTCGGTTCAAAACCATTTTTGGAATTCTAAAAGTTAACTGGACACTTGCCAATATAGACAATCTCACCAAATAATACCTTCAAAATCCTACAAAGGTAGGCATGAGGAAGTTCTCATGGTTTGGTCCCTTTGAAACATTTTACAACCTTTCCTATTTATAGAAGAGGAAACATTCTGTTGTTTACTCTCACCATCGATGTGGGATGAAGACATTGTAATAAAACATCCTTTTTTGTTTAAAGAACATTATTTAACTTATTTATAATATTATTGTAAAGAAATTGAAAAGTCATGGGAGTTTCAAATGAATGTAGTAAAAGGAAGTTAAAAAATGGTGTTTCAAATGGATGAGATTCAAGACAAAATTCTAGGTATATATATATATATATATATATATATATATATATATATATATATATATATATATATATATATATATATTCTAATAAATGAAGGTTTTTTTGCCACAAGTCACACTCTTATTCAATTTGTCAAATATAATTTTGTGGTTATTTTGAAATAATTTATTTTTCATATGTCATTTTATGAGTTTATCTAATTTAATAAATTTCACATAATACTTTAATGTAATAATTATAGTAAGTATAGTAATAAATGAATATCAATTTCATTAATAGACTTACCTTCTTATTTCAAAATTCTCAAATTAAAACTCATTAGTTTATTTTGTTTATTTATTTATATTTAAAAGATAAAAAAAAATCAATTTTAATACTTCATTATTTTTCATATTTTCTTATAAATACAAAGTTTTTAAATCTTTAGACATTTATATTTAATTTTTTTAATTAATTAATGTAATAAATGGATATTATACCTGGTGTATATATATAAACACGAATTGAGGTATGTTTGTGTGGTACAATCATTGTTGATTCATTTGGATGATGTATACCAAACATACATGTTGTTTAATAAATATAAGTACTATTGTAAGTACTTCTAACAATGTCTCTTCGTGTACTATATTTTATATGAAGTTACGAGGTGTCAAAATCGGATTATGTCAGGACGATAAGATTAATTAAAAACTTATTTTATATATACAGCTTGTAAACAACAACGCACATGTTCATGTATGCCTTATTTTAGAAAGCTACATCATATAGATTAGCTTATTATTACGGGTTACCATTTTTTATTTCTTTTTTATTATTTATTTTTTTTTTTTTCTGAATTTCGAAGTGTTCGGCAAATAGTGTTTGGGAGTTTTTAGATTCTAGCTTTTAAGAATAAAACGCTCTAAAATCGAAAGCTACATGGAGTAGCTTTCAACGAAATGCTCCAAAATCAAATGTTAATCACTACCAGCTATCTGTTAACCGCTAACCGCTACCCACTACTATCTAGTTTTACCGAACAAACCATAAATTTTAATACAGCTCCTACCATCAATTTCACTATAGGAAACATCTAATCATTAATACTTTTTCTTTTTTTCTTTTTTATTTTAACAAATTTAATAAATTTGATATAAATTGTTTTGTTTTTTCTAAATCAATTGTCTTATATCATTTTAAATTATATTATTTTTAATTATGTATTTATATTTTTCTGATTTAAAAATCTTTTTTTTCTTGATTTTGTTTCTAATATATATTCAAATGTTATTTTTTATATATTTTTTGTTATTGTTATATTTGTTTATTTTTTATAAAATTATAAAAATTTTCTTGTTATGTTATTTAATCATCATTTTTTTAAATATACGTTTATATGAAACTGGATCTTCATATTCGTAACTTTTTTTACAACTTATAAATGCTTTTTTAAATATTTTTACAATTTAAGAATGATTTTAAGTTTCTCACATTTTGTTCGTTTTGTAAATATAAAATAATGGTTCATTTATTTGAAACTAACATTAAGTATCATATTTTTTTAGGTAATTATCTAAGATGATTACAATCTTATTATTGTTTATTATTGATAATTATTTAGTTTTTCTGATTATTTTAAGTTTTGTTCGAATATATTATTTAGTATTGTTTTTTATTCTTTTTTGGATGTTTTTATACGAATATATTAATTAATATTATTATTTATTTATTTTTTAATGTTTTGTTTGTTTATATTTTTTAATATTGAATTTTTTTATGTTATAATTATTGTGGAAATTATTCATATATAAGAAAAAGATTCAACTTATCAGCGGCGGAGCAACTTGGTGTCCTAGGGTGGCACGTGCAACCCTTCAAATTTTAACGTCAATTGCAAAGTTAGTATAAATATGTCGGTGTAAACATTTTAGTGGTAGATTATGTTACAGAATTTGCCATCGAATAATAAGGTTTTGTAGTAATGCAACCTTTAAAAAATTATCGTCGAAAAATGAGTTGTTTCAGGTGTGTTGATATAAGGGTGACATATATAACTGAAGCTGAAAACATGATGTGTCTGGCATGCTAAAATATGTAAAATCAAATTATATAATTTTGTTGTTTATTGATATAGTTTTTTAATCTTTTGTACACATTGTTTAATATTGTTTTTATGTTACAAACAATGTGTAATATCAAATTATATAATTTTGTTGTTTATTGATATAGTTTTTTAATCTTTTGTACACATTGTTTAATATTGTTTTTATGTTACAATCATATGTTTTTTATGTAATGATCATATGTATTTTTAGAAAAAATATAATACCTCATCCTCCTTAATAAATGAAGGTTTTTTTTGACACATGTCAATCTCTCATGAATTTTGACACTTGTCATATTGTGGTATTTTTGAAATAAATATTATCCACTTGTCAATTTTTGGTTTGTTTTAATTTTTAAAATTAAATTTATATACTTATATATGTAAAGTATTAAATATCATATATATATATATATATATATATATATATATATATATATATATATATATGATATTAAATTGCAATAAATTTTTTTCTTTATTTTTCTTATTTTAAAGTTCATTAAAAAATATTTAATGTTTACATTTTAATGTTTAATATATATATATATATATATATATATATATATATATATATATATATATATATATATATATATATAATCAACCTGTGTAATATACCGGTCTCACACCTAGTTTTGTGAAATAAATCATATGTTATATTCAAGCGTTATACTCTTATGTTAATGCGATATGTAATTAAGTTAATGAAATGTATATTCCTATGTATAAAAAATATATAGTCTTGGTATTTATGTTATGTTATTTATTTATTTAATTATTATAAGACACAAATATTTTATGTTTAATTAATAAAAGTTTAGCTAATAACTTCTATATTAAAGTTGAAATAGAATATATATATATATATATATATATATATATATATATATATATATATATATATATATATATATATATATAGAGAGAGAGAGAGAGAGAGAGAGAGATTGGTTCCTGTGATGACTCATTTTAAGTGAAGACTCGTGAGTACACCTTAAAAAATTGAAAAAAAAAATCTAAAAAAAATACAAATCATAAAATCGAGCATAGATCTATGTCCGGGAGAAAAAAAAAATTGGAAAAAAAATTACATCATTAAAATTGATTCATGATTCAGTTTCAATATTTTATTTTACATCATTATGATCCATGATTCAATTTTAATGTCCCAAAAAAAATTTTCCAAATTTTTTTTTCTCCAAGACATAAATCTATGCTTGATTTTATGATTTGTATTTTTTTTAAAATTTTTTAATGCATCTTCACGACTCCTCACTTTAAAATGAGTTATCACTCGATCATTTCTCTATCTCTCTCTTTATATATATATATATATATATATATATATATATATATATATATATATATATATATATATATATATATATATATATGAAAGTTAATAGAAAGTTAAAATTAAGATAGTTAATTTTATATGATTGATTTGACATTCTATAAGGAATAAATATTTAAATGATTTCATAAGTTCCCAAAATCAGTAAAAATAAAATCTATAAAAGGGTTTTTTTATCACAACCTATTATTATTTGGTTCTCTTAATTTCCTGTTTGGAATAAATTATTTTTAAGTACTTTATACTTTCTACTCATTAAAGAAAAATTAAACATTCTTCTACCTTTTTTTCTTATTTATCTTGTTACTCCTATAAAATAATGATATGTGAAATCCATTAATTCATTCTCTTAATCTCATTTCTTGACTGTGACACTTACCTTAATCTGTTGAAGAGGAAGATTAGTAGAAACAAAATGTAGAAAGATATTTGATTTCTCAAATATCTATGTATCATGTAAGGTGTATCTATACTTATAAATTAAACAATTGCCACATCTTAAAAAGAAAACAAATTTGATTGATAAGAAGTACAATTGTGAATGTTAGGGTATGATATGAAGTAGAGGTTGATGTCGCTATGTATGGTGAATCTTGACGAAGGCTTGCCGAGGGCCACGAGCTCCGGCATGATTCTTTTTTGAATGGTAAAAAGATTATATTAAAAAGCAACAAAGTTACCAAAAAAAAAACTAGTAAAAATACAAAATACAAGAAAATCAAAACTAGCATGAGCTCAACAGAATACAACACCACTCCTACCAATTACCATTTCACCCAATTATATGAACCGAGTAAGATTTGTCTGCCAGTTATATCGGATCCCTCCATAGACTTCAGAAAACCAACCCAATTTAACATTAAATTTTTAAGCTTAAAATCAAACACACCAGTCTTTTATCGATATCCAAATTGTCTTAGCATAAGCGCACCAAAAACAACAATGATTAACTCTCTCTTCATCTAAATTAGAAAATACACATTTAGTATTCTAAACATTATTGTTACGATGCTTAAAATTAAAACCTAGTTGAATACGACTATTTTAGGAGATGAGAAGTGGATCGACAACAACTATTTTTTTTGTCAAATCAATGATTTTATTGAGAATCTGTTTGATTTATCTCTCAGATTGATCTTTAAATCTTTTGTAATATTTAAATCAAAATTATCTAGAACATAACAAAGATTTGAGTCAAGCAATTTTATTGGACCGAAGCCATCTTTATTTCACCAACATCTCCTTGCCAAAGGCCTAGTAGCATAATTAACCATGAAGTATTCCTTTAGCAAATCAATGGTGTATCGTTCTTGAGGGAGAAATATTTCATTCTTTTACTACTTGACTTGTAATCCCATAAAGAAAATTTAATGTCATATTCATGCTCATATGGAACTTGCTTATCATGAGATTTGCAATGTCAACAATCATTTTCTCGTTCGTAGACCCAACTATGATGCCATCTACACATATATGTACAAGCATGAGGGTCTTGTTATTAGACCTTCTCAGGAGGGTGGGATCAAAAATTGCTCTCTTGAATCCAGAGTCTTCAAGAAACTTGGATAGTATTGATGAGTTTTCTAGGTTACAAAATCAAAAGATTTACATAGTAGAATCATAAAACTATTTTATGGCTACATGCAACCTAGAGATCTATGATATTTTCTCATTATAGCAACATTCTATGAAAAACTAATCTAACCTATGGATTATCAAAAATCACAAATATTAGAATCTATACCTTAGAGTATTATTGAAAATTTTCAAGCTTTGATCCTCAAGTGTTCCTTGGAAAGTTGGCACCAATAGTATGGATGTCTTCAATGGGTCACAACCAATACCCTAAAAACCCTAGGAACGATTTGGAGAGAGGATGGAGGAAGGGATTTTAAGTTCTTGCTTGTGAATTCTAGGGTTCGAAAATGTATTGTTAAAAGTCCTATTTATAGGTGGTGGAACTCCAAGATAAACCCTAATTCTAATAATTAAATAATATAATTTAATTTATTCTAGTCAATTATCCTTATCAACTATAAGAGGCTTCCAGAACGCTTCTGGATCCCCCTCAAAACCGTCCAAGCATGGAGTATTCTAGAATGCCTTCCTTGCTAAATAATTAAACAATTGCAATCTACCCCTTACACCTTTAATTAATTCTAATTAATCCTAAATTAATTTCCAATTAACTACAATTAATTCTTAACCAGTTGTAATTAATTTATTAATCAAATAATAAATTAACAAATTTTTTCCTCACACTCTTCTTAAATTTGTTCTAACTATTTCTAGTTATTTAGGGCAACCCAAAAAGGACTTTGCTTTTATTCCATAAAGTTATACCATTTTAGTTATGACCTTAAACACCTTAATCCAACAGTCTCCCACTTGGATAAGTCATCGACTACAATTGCAAATATAGACTTTGAATAACCAACAAAGTATTCTCTCCAAAGCTATTGTCAAACTCTGAATTATATCAAACGATGGCCCTAAGATAAATGATCAATTATTCCTTCATTCTACAAGATATTGTATAGCCACAAGACATGGATTCCAATCAATCTCATAGTCCAAGATTATTTTCCTGATTTCCAATTTATGATAACCTTATTATACTACAAATTAAACACATCTATTTAGTCTAGGTTGTGCCAAACACTATAATGTAAATATCAAATCACCAAGGGGTCCAAAGATAGCGCATTTCCTTTAATAGACATTTGAATGAATAAACTTTGACTATATAATTATAACCTTTACTCACCATGCTATACATGGAACTACATTTATAACACCTAGCTACAGATATGTTAATGTAATACTAATTAACTGCAAAGTTTTAAATTATAACTTATATATATATATATATATATATACACACACACACATATATATATATATATATATATATATATATATATATATATGTGTGTGTGTGTGTGTGTGTGTGTGTCTGTGTGTGTATATATTTGAATAATATAAGATAATATCATCTTAAAATTATTTGTGATTGAATCCACGAATTAATCTTTAAGCACCGATTTAACCAATACTTAAAATCCTAATTTAAGTACTCATAAGTATAACATCAATCTTCATGCTATGTTTGTAACACAAGTTTTCCTGATTTGACCATTTAAGGACTTAATGAATTCAAAAGTGAGATTTTTTGGAAAAATCTATTCCCATGTCATGTAGGATGATGACCATGATGTCGCCATGACACACAATAAAGAAGTGTGTTTGGTTGGTTGCCATGACGTGGTGAGTTGATGGACATAACGTGGTAGTTGTTGAAGCCCAAGCCCAATATTTTAGGGTTTCTCCCATATTTAAGTACCTTACTCTTGGATTAGGGCATTTTCTTCAGCCTTCATTCCCCCAATTCGAAACCCTAACCCTTCTTCCATGGTATTGAGCTTTTTTTCATGGTTTTGTGAAGCTTGAGGAAGAAGGAACTCCATCTTGGTGCAAGAAAGCAAAGAGCTAACTTAGATCCTTCATTTTCTTCAGATTTCCATGTAATTTGTGGTATAAAGCTTGTTTGTTGACTTTTTTTTTCTATTTGATTCAATATTATGCTCTTTATGGATAGTTTTGGTCCCTTTCATGAATGCTCTTGGAGTTTAAGGAACTCTAGAGCTTATTATGACACACTAATGGTCTACATACTTCTATTAAGTGAGAAAAGGGTTCATGTTTGGGGTTATCTTGATTTAATACTCAAGGACTTGGCCTTTGGAGGACTTAATGGACTTAGGGTTATAGATCTTGCTTTGACGTAATGTCATGATTGCTAAAGATGGAAATTTTATACACTAAGTCAATGAAAAAAACCATATATGAAGTTATGATCTTTAATATGAAAGGATTAAGGTCTTACTGGAGAAATAACATCCTAACCAAAACCATGACATGGCTAAGGGTTTGCCACGACGTGGTGGTACACTACAATGGTACTAATTTGTTCGGACTTGGCCAAGACATGGCCAAGGACTTGCCACAGAGTGGTGGTTGTTGACTTGCTAACAGATAACTTTGTTGACCATTGACCATTAACTTTTGACCAATTTGACCTTGGGTTTAGCTTGAACGGTTTGGTTTTTTATTAATGTTGATCTTTATTCTGTGATATTCGGTACGTGGGTTTGACTAGTGTGAGGAGTTGAGAGAGTTATTTTGTTTCACCGCTCCCGCGATTCAGGTGAGTTTCCTCACTATACTTTGTGTTGTGACGTATATCCTTGCATGGTAGGATATAAAGTGGTAGTGATATGTTGGGTAGAGTATCATTGGGTCGATGGTTATCGAAATTGAGTGCCCTATGGGTTGCATGTATTCATGTAGGATTGCCTAAGAACTTTTGATATAAACTTTCTTGCATGTTCCTGGTTTTTGTATGACTTTAGAGTAGGATCACATGTTCGACTGTCTATCCTACCTCTGATTATATACAACTATGCATTCATTTGTTGATTTTCCAGGTGTTGCATAGTGTGTTGTTCGAGACCATGCATGTTGTAGTGGGTTGTTAAACAGGTAGACGGTTGCATGCATTGTTAGATTTTTTGATTGTCTGTTTGTTATATATGTCGACATATCTTGTGGTGGATTGATGCGGTCCTACTTTGTGTGGTAAGCCAAGATACCTAGGTAAACAAACGATGTGCTGAAGGTTAGGTGCACACTAGTCATATGCTGAAAGGAATTGGGGAAGACCAGCTTTTCACTGAAGTCCATTGTGTGTATGCTTGTATATATGTTGTTGTATTCGTTATTTTCGAGGAACTCATTAAAGATTTTTAACGCTTGCCTTTCTCGCTAGGCATTAATAAGATGACATAATAATTAGGCTCAAAAATTGTAACCAATTTGGTGTGATAAGGGAAAAATTTGTGAATATTATGTGTTCTATGCGTAAATATTTCTTGTATACGTGCTTATAACAAAATAATAAAATAAGAATAAAATACATGTCTAAATAGAATAATAATTAGGACGAATGTCGTTGAAAACAGTTGAAGTATTCGTGGCAAGGATTCCGAAGACATAAGGAACGCTTAAATCCAACATATAACGAAGGAGTTAGGATTCGTTGGAGTTTCGCGTTCAAGCCGATACAGCTACGGATGTCGGAAACAGTGAATCGGAGCTAGATTACTTTTTAGCCTTAGCAATCTAAACAAAAGTCGTAGTAGTAGTTAAACCGAGAGCGTGCATATAGAGAATGTCTAAATATGACTTAATTATAGGAAGTTATAATTTTTCTAAGATTCTTCGTAGCAATATATAGCTCAGAAATTAAATTTTAGATCGGTCGATTTTTAGCCGAAATAAGCTAAATGAGAGTTGAAGATCTCGTTGATAGGAGCTCAAGAAACAGTCAAAAACGAAGATCGGATGACAAAGTTATGCATTTTACATGAACTTTAACAATCTAAGCCCGTGTTAAATAAATAAAGTCAAAAGTATCCGACGAAGTCTAATTGAAAGTTGTAGATCTCGTCGATAGCTACGTGTGGACATAAAGTATGTCAAAAACAATGTCCATATGAAGATGTTATGCAGTATTAAAATTCTGAAAATTCCTCAGTCAATTGTGGACGAAAGTGTGCGGCTTAGACTGTTCGCCTCCTAATCAATTCTCACCCCTCCACACAGTTCTCTCTCGATATTCTTCGATTATTAGTCATTTCCCCTAGTTTCTAGTATATCGGCAAAGCCCTACAATCTCTGAGTGTCAGAAAAGTAGTGGTCATTAAATAGAAACTCTGCAAGTATAATTTCCATACTTTTGTCTAGGGAATCTTTGTAAGTTAAATTATACTCTATTCTATTTTAGTGTAATATATATTTAGATTCATAGTCGTTATTATAAATCTATAAATAAGATTTGTCAGTGGTTCCAACGTCACATTATTGATTGGTCTACTTATGGGGAAGATGTCTAGGCTAGATTAGTGATGTGTTTAAAATGGGATTTCCAAATAGGATATTTTGTATGCCAAACGAACCCCACCTTCAATATGTTCCTACCTGGCTGTCTCTTATTAGTTATAGATCAGTAAACATTGGGATTGTTGAGAAATCTAGACTATTAATTAGTCATAAAAGATAATAAACTAAGACTTAGAGATAATTGAACTTAGGTCATATCAAAGGAAATGCCAAGTGTTGAAGCGAAGAGCTGACCAACTTTCGAGTCATCACTTTCACAAGTGAGTGCATAGTTATCTTCAGCTTACACATAGATATGAAGTATTTAAGATAATTACATGCTATATGTTCCCGTTATCAGTGTTCCTGATATCTATGTTAGATGAATGGTTTATACATGTTTTACTTGATTTAAACCGTATATGTTTTTTTATACCTATACATATATTAGGTAAAAGATGGGTAGATGAAAGATGATATAAATGATGAGAGATGAGAGATGAGAGATGAAATAGATGATGAGAGGCCTTGACTTTAAAGACAATCTAGTCGTCTAGCAGAGTATATATGATGAGCACAGACTATTCTAGACACTCCAGTGGAACACTGGCAGACTTGCAACCTGTTAGTGTTTTTAAACTAAGTGTTCACCAGGTGTACTCTATCCCCCCACGGTTGCCTTATAGACATATAGTGTTAAGGAATCCCTTGCACATTATTGTCTATACCTAAGATAATCTTTAGGATATGTCCCTAGAATGAGATGATTTACGGACAAAATGTGAGGATAACAGGAATGGGAAATCGGGTTGAATGTTTTGATGAAAATATATAATTAAAAGAATATAATTATTATGGGCAGAAAACCCTATTTGCTTGACAGGCTCCCAAGCATGACCCACTCAGTTTCTTGTATCATAGGAAGTGACATGAGAGCACATGTGTGATGATTGATGAGTGATTTATCTATTATAGGCCGGTAGAATAACAAATGTTTGTAAGGCCTGTATTATTTCCGTTTATGTTTATGTATGGTATTGACGATGACATCCCAACATTTTTAATATAAATACATTTCTTCGGAAATGTTTTCTTTATATCATTATCGTCTTTTCGGGAACAAATTCCACAATATTATTCTTTAAAAAAGATAATTTGATTTTAACTAATCATAAATAAATCGATCTTTCATGGCCGTGAAATTGGGAATGTCACAATTGGTATCAGAGCATTACTCTAAGTGAACTAGGAATCTGTAGGATGTCTAGACTTAAACTTAGAATACTAAGCGATGATTGGGAGAGGAGTGTCTGCTATATTTAGGAAGTATGCCTTAATAGACACGAGCACTAGCTTATTTAAGGGAGGATGCCTAAATTGATTTTATGTGCTAAATGATTTATGTTATAGCTATAAGATACCTTATATGATTTAGGATGCTAGTATTTGATCGGATATACGGTCTATTGCCAAACGAATTTGGAAGCTTTATGTGTTCGGGTTTCTAAACGTTTAATCATGATATTAGAACTGGCATGTAATTTTTCGGAGTGATAAGGAAATTTATACGTCTATCGTAAATAGAGCTTTCTCTATCTTAAATTCTCATCATTCTACACTGGATGTTTGCTTTGGTGTATAGAGTGTCATGGTGAGAGCACACAACGATTAAGGAAATGCTAACGGAAACCAGCAGGCGGAGCCATGAGTGATTGAGCGTGTACTCGTAGAAGTGCTAGTAGTTGAACCTGTTGCTATGGAAAAAATTAGGGCTCTATTATCCGAACAAAGAGAGGAAACGTGATAGATAACCCGTAAAGACGATAGAGAGCCTACAACGTGTGTTGGGCAACCTGATTTGAATATAGAACAATTTAAGGAAGGATATTATAGCAAGACTATTAGTCGAGCAGAACCCCAAGTGGTTAGAAGGAATAAACCTGAGAGAGGAAATGAAGGAAATGATGGATGTGGGTATAAGTATGAATACTTCATTACCGACAAGCCACCAAGTCTTTCTAGAAGTCCAAAGCCAATAGAGATTATGGATTAGATCTTCGAGATGTAGATGGTATTTGAGAGCTGTAACTACAACAACAAAATAAAAACCGTTCTTGGAGTCAGATAACAAAAGAGCGGGGTTTTAAGTTGCTGGAAGTTGTTGGTACATATAATCTGTGACAACCCGAAGTTGTCCATCGCCGAAACCCAATTCGTCCGTAAGACCCGTTTTTAGCAATTCGTTTCCAATTTCGTAATTAAATTAAGTCATTAGTTTGAAATTATTATTATGACTTAATGGGTGTCCCAATGCATTTAGAACTCATTTTAGCACCCCATTCTAGTAATCGGAAAAAATTTAGAATCAACCATATCGGGTTACGACAACTTTATTGGGTGTGACCAAAATCCACGTCTAACGTCGGTATCAGGTAGAATTACACCGTGTCCTAATCTTAGACACTATTTAAAGATGTTTGAGCTTCCATTTGAAGCTTTTTCCCTCTCTCACTACTCTCTCTAACCTCTCTCCTCAAACCAAAGAACTAGGTCCAAAACTCCAATTTAAGGCTTCAAATCTTCAAGGTAACTTCCCTAACTTGTTGTTCAACCTCATTAACCTTCAAATCTGAGTTTAATCAATGATTTAGGACCTCAAACAATAGTTTACGACCCTGGAGCATGCATGGGCCGTAAACACATAAAAAGTGGGGTTTCAAGCCTTAAAAACCCTCCAAATCAATCTTGGGACTTAGATATGACTTTATGGCTTACCAATTCGGACATAGAACGCCCTAATCATCATTTTTGAGGAGTAAACATGAGTTTACTGCCCAAGAGCATGCTTGGGCCGTAAACTCATCATTCATGGAGAGTAAACTCAAAATCAAGTGTTTAAAAGCCCTTTAAACACACCTTTAGCCTGGGAATAAATCCTAGAACCAACCAAAATCAATTTGGGGACCTTAAACATAATAAAAACTCTTAATTTGAGAGTTTACGGCCATAACCCCCCAAGGATAGGTTCCAGGGCCGTAAACTCATTAAGACAAGTCAAATGGTGCCCAAAATTCATCCTAAGGCTTGTAAAAATTGTTTGAATCTCATGCGATTAATCTAAGGCCACTAAATCATCAATTTAAGGGGAGTATAGGAGCTTATGGCCATAAAATCCTTGTTTAGGGCCGTAAACTCCCTTTAAATGTTGTTCATGGTGATTTAATCCATTTCCATGCCTTAGATAAATTTACCCCATCATCCCTCAAGTGTTATTGACCATTTAGGACCATATAACTCTCAACCATGAGTTCACGGCCATGAACTCATGTGGTTAGAGTGTTTAGGGCCGAAAACTCCATAAGGATTTTACTCTTGAAGAGTAAACTCATTTCCCTAGTCCCTCACGTCCTTAAATGCCACCTGGGTCACTCCAAACACTTATTTTGAAGTGTTTTCGCGTCTTGGAGTATATAACCATATCTAATTAGTGATTTAAAATCTAATTATATATTTGTATATCATTTCATATTACATAGGAACCTCGCGTGTTATCAAGCCCCGAACCGACACTTAGCATCCGAACCAACACATTTTCTTGTCTAGTGAGTTCATACCCCTACCCTTTTTCAATGGTTTTTCAATGTTTTCAGGGGGGGGGGGGATACAAGCAAAAGTACAAGAATATCTTGTACTTAAATTCATTATTTCATTTAAATGGTTTCATAATCCGTACACTTTTAAGAATTGAAAACATATTTACAAACGGTTTAACTTATAGAATTGTTCTTCAAATCTATTCCAATTCTTATTATATAGTGTTATACTTTATACTTCACAATTGATTGTTCACACTTTTACCGATAGAAATCATAGAATATTTGTATTGTCCTTAATAAAACACCTTAGGTTCGAGTGTGAAGGACAATCATCATTAGAACTTAGTCAGTCATAGATACTACTTTCCCTAGATACGATAGTAAAGAGTAATATTAAGGATTAGAGACACGTCCTTTGTAACACTTCCCTTGGCACAAGAGAGTGGAGGACTATCCCTGTAACCAGAATGTCCAGAAGGGAGAACGTGACTTGAGTGTATAGATCTATACGGGACTGACTATCCCACACCTGGCTGCTAGCTACAGCCGAACCCCAAGGTTCAAGGGTGACAAAAGTCATAAGAAGATACTAACCTCGGTTCGAGTCATATCTAGTCCGAAGTATGGTTAAGGACTCGCAATCAAGATTATGAACACTTTGCACTTATTTATTAGTTTTATATATGTGTTAAAACTAATGTACATTTAAAGGTAATCAGACTTTCAGGAGACTCCACACACACACTTTAAGTATAGTAGATACTTGTACATTACTTTGAGATTCGGTAACAATTCACACACATTTAGGAAAATATGGGATTTTCCTGGGATAACATTTGTACATAATCAGAACCGTGTAATAACTTAGATAACTAAACTTTACAATTCACAAGGGTAAACATGTTTTTCAGAGTACATCTTTTACATTATATTTTGGATTCGATAACATTACTTTTAAGAAAATATGGGATTTTCTTGGTGTGAAACTTTTTCAGAAAACAGAAAGGAACTTGTACAATTTCAGAAAACAAAACCGCTTATGAACTCACCAACTTTATGCTGATTTTTAAACTGCTTGTATTCTCAGGTCCATATTAGACAGGTACCCAACGATCCTTTTGGCGAAGGCGAAGTATGTAGAAGACACGTCTTTACTTTTGTTCATATGTTATGTATATGTATAATGCATGTAATCCTTTGTTTTTAGACAATGTAAATAAATCTATGTAATGTAAAGTTTTGTGTTTATTATGCTTACTATGTACATTGATTGCGATATTCATGACGTCCTCCACCCCGGAACGTTTCCGCCTTTGGTTTCGGGGTGTGACAGATTGGTATCAGAGCCCTTGTTTATAGTGAACTAGTATACCAAACCTTACATGGTATAAAACTATAAACACTAAGGGGCGTAAGTGCTCTGAACTATACTTTAAAATATAAGTATTTTCAAAAAGTATATAAGTATACCTAACCGCCGAGATCCGTAACTACAAGTAGAACAAAACATAAGTAAATGGGTGTTGTACGCCGCGGTTAAACCTGGACAGTTATGTAGTCGTGTCTAGGATCAATATAGCCTGGCCAACTATTTTATTCATTCGAGACACGGCCAACATGTGCTTGGGAGTGACTGTGGTATGCGGCATGCCTAAAACTTACCCAATACCCAAACAACGAGCCATCACTGCAGTGAATCATGAAATACTATGGGAGTATTTCTCAAGCCAAACCCGTTATAGAAATTCTCATTTCAGCGTTGTTCCTCGATCATCCCCTTAGCGATAACTAATCCGCTTTGTTAACTCTTCCCTGCTTATCGCTTAATAGAATACCATATATTTGTCTTCATGAGATATCTCCTGTTCCATATCTCTTGATTCAATTTAGAGGACTTATGATCCTCTCTTTCCTGATCTTATTAGATCAAGATGCCTCCAAGAAAGAGACCCAGCTCAAAGACCAACAACCCTCCGCCACCACCTTCTCCTCAAATTGATCTTGTAACGCTTCAGACAGTTATTACTGCCGCAGTGACAGCCGCCATGCCACAAAGAAACCCCGGTAGCTCAGGAGGTGGTCCCCAGCCCCAAAACCCAGAAGATAACCAGGGACACCGAATGAAGGGTTCCTATAAAGATATGAACGCAAAACCCACGTCCTTTGATGGCACTGGAGGTGTCATTTCCCTTACCCGATGGTTCGAGAAGATCGAATCCATCTTTGAAATTTACGCCTGCTCAGAATCTGACAAAGTGAAGCTTGCCGCCTGCACCTTCATCGATAAAGCCCTGACTTTGTGGAATGGCCGAGTCAAATCCTTAACCTTACCTGTAGCCAATGCCATGGGTTGGGAAGCCATGAAGGAACTTTTGCTGGCTGAGTACTGCCCATGGGGCGAAATGCAGAAATAAGAAATTAGAGCACGAACTCTGGAACCTGAAGATGAAGGGTTCCGATATCACCGCTTACACTTCCAGGTTCGATGACTTGGCATTACTCTGCCCGGGAATGGTTACCCCGGAGAGTAAGAAGATAGAGAGATTCATCTGGGGGTTGACCCAGCCAACAAAAGGAAATGTCCTAGCCGCAAGGACATATACATACGACAGCGCCAAATGCTTAGCACGAATCTTAATCGATCACAGTGATGACCTTGAGGAGGCAGCTACTACTCCTGAGCCGACAGAGAAGAGTGGCGAGAAAAGAAAAATTGGGAAGAAGAAGGAAAGTCAGACATCGCAGGAGTCTTCAAAGAGGCAGCAACTTGTGGCAATTCACACTGCTACTACCCCTGCAACTGTTTCTGTTGTTGGATCCTCAGCTCGAAAACCTACCAGTAGGTATGCGGGAACCCTCCCTAGTTGTGACAAGTGCAACTATCATCACCTCACTTCCAGCCCATGTATAGAGATGTTTTGCAACAGTTGTGGCATAAAGGGTCACATGGCGAAAAATTGTAAGACACCAACTGAATCAACCAGTCAGGTTTCCGGAGCGGGCATTGGTCAAGCCTGCTATGGTTGCGGAGAAGTTGGGCATCTTAAGAGAAACTGCCCCAAGTCAGCAACGACTGGCAACACCGGAAGAGTTCTAGCGATAGGACGAGAGGAGACAGCTACTGATCCCACCGTCACCCCAGGTATATTCCTCCTCAACAACTCTTACGCCTGCAATCCTTTTCGATTCTGGTGATAAAAGAAAAATCTGTTATCTATTCATCCAGACATCTAAATCTTAGCCCTCCACTAGTAATTGAAACATTCACCATCGAGACGGGTAACAATGGGGAAATAAAACTTTATCGATACATCCATAGGTTGTACCCTTACTCTGAACGACCATCCTTTACCCATTGATCTTATGTCCAATTCCATAACTAGTTTTGATGTTATATGTGGCTTGGACTGGTTGAGTCCCAATCGTGCTGATACCCTTGCATTGAAAAATCCATCCGTCTCAATCTTTTCTCTGATCAAACCCTCATGATCTACGGCAATAAATTCGGTTCCAACCTACGTATCAGTTTGTGCATCAAAACTCAAGAGTTTTCCCCGAAAGGGGTGTCATACATTCCTAGCCTATGTAATCCGCGAGAAAAAGAAAGTTAAAAACTTCGAGAACGTCCCCTAAGTCTGTGACTATCCTGATGTATTCCCTATATAGCTTTCGAGAATTCTTTCCGAACATCAAATTGAATTTTACATCGATCTAATCCCTGAAACTACCTTGTAGCCAAACCTCAGTGAGGATGAGGTGTCCAAGACAGCAATCAGGGCTTGATATGATCACTACGAGTTAGTAGTGGTGCCCTTCGGTCAAATCATTTTCCTTAGTCATGTAGGTAAGCAAAGCAGTCATACCCGTGGACCTTTCCAAAAACTAAGGCGATAGAGATTTAGTCGGCACCGGAGATACCCATAGAAAACCTATCAATTCTTGGGTCCCGCCGGCTAATATCGCAGACCCACCTAGAAATTTCCTTTAGAATCATCAAACCCTTAGCTACTCTGCCATATGAAGATGTACCCTCTTGTTGGAAGTCTTACTCTGGAGAGACATAGTACGCCTTGAGAAGTGCGGAAAAACTTAACTCGTGGTACATTAGACCCTTCAAGATCCTCGTTAAGAATCGATTCCGTAGCCCTCTCCGAGCTATCTTCAGAAGTCAGCAGCAACCATCTGGTATTCCGTATCTTTGTTCATAAGGAGTGCCGACCCGACGAAACCCTAGTAATCCCTTTGATGAGATCGAAATCAACGGAAACCCAAACCTCCATGGAAGAATCAATTGAGATCATGGATTGAGAGGTTGATCGTACGAAACAAAGTCGCATCCCGGTAGTGAGGGTTCGCTGGAATGTCAAGCGAAGACCCGATTCCACTTTGGAGCGTGAAGACCCGAAGCAGTAGATTCATTCTCATATTTCTTTTTACTTCATGATCTCTACCCAAATCTTTGAATTTCGACACGAAATTCCCTCTAACGGGGGGATAATGTGACAACCCGAAGTTGTCCATCGCCGAAACCCAATTCGTCCGTAAGACCCGTTTTTAGCAATTCGTTTCCAATTTCGTAATTAAATTAAGTCATTAATTTGAAATTATTATTATGACTTAATGGGTGTCCCAACGCATTTAGAACTCATTTTAGCACCCCATTCTAGTAATCGGAAAAATTTTAGAATCAACAATATCGGGCTACGACAACTTTATCGGGTGTGACCAAAATCCACGTCTAACGTCGGTATCGGGTAGAATTCCACCGTGTCCAAATCTTAGACACTATTTAAAGATGTTTAAGCTTCCATTTGAAGCTTTTGCCCTCTCTCACTACTCTCTCTCTCTCTCTAACCTCTCTCCTCAAACCAAACAACTAGGTCCAAACGGTTTTTCAATGTTTTCAGGGGGAATACAAGCAAAAGTACAAGAATATCTTGTACTTAAATTCATTATTTCATTTAAATGGTTTCATAATCCGTACACTTTTAAGAATTGAAAACATATTTACAAACGGTTTAACTTATAGAATTGTTCTTCAAATCTATTTCAATTCTTATTATATAGTGTTATACTTTATACTTCACAATTGATTGTTCACACTTTTACCGATAGAAATCATAGAACATTTGTATTGTCCTTAATAAAACACCTTAGGTTCGAGTGTGAACGACAGACATCATTAGAACTTAGTCAGTCATAGATACTACTTCCCCTAGATACGACAGTAAAGAGTAATCTTAAGGATTGGAGACACGTCCTTTGTAACACTTCCCTTGGCACGAGAGAGTGGAGGACTATCCCTGTAACCAGAATCTCCAGAAGGGAGAACGTGACTTGAGTGTATAGATCTATACGGGACTGACTATCCCGCACCTGGCTGCTAGCTACAGCCGAACCCCAAGGTTCAAGGGTGACAAAAGTCATAAAAAGATATTGACCTCAGTTCGAGTCATATCTAGTCTGAAGTATGGTTAAGGACTCGCAATCAAGATTATGAACACTTTGCACTTATTTATTAGTTTTATATATGTGTTAAAACTAATGTACATTTAAAGGTAATCAGACTTTCAGGAGACTCCACACACGCACTTTAAGTATAGTAGATACTTGTACATTACTTTGAGATTCGGTAACAATTCACACACATTTAGGAAAATATGAGATTTTCCTGGGATAACATTTGTACATAATCAGAACCGTGTAATAACTCAGATAACTAAACTTTACAATTCACGAGGGTAAACATGTTTTTCAGAGTACATCTTTTACATTATATTTTGGATTCGATAACATTACTTTTAAGAAAATATGGGATTTTCTTGGTGTGAAACTTTTTCAGAAAACAGAAAGGAACTTGTACAATTTCAGAAAACAAAACCGCTTATGAACTCACTAGCTTTATGTTGATTTTTAAACTGCTTGTATTCTCAGGTTCATATTAGACAGGTACCCAACGATCCTTTTGGCGAAGACGAAGTATGTAGAAGACACGTCTTTACTTTTGTTCATATGTTATGTATATATATAATGCATGTAATCATTTGTTTTTAGACAATGTAAATAAATCTATGTAATGTAAAGTTTTGTGTTCACTATGCTTACTATGTACATTGGTTGTGATATTCATGACGTCCTCCACCCCGGAAACTTTCCGCCTTTGGTTTCGGGGTGTGACATAATCTCATGGGGAGAAGCCCTCAGGATGTCTTGGGAAGCATTCCTGGAGCAGTTGAAGATGCTGTACCGCTCGGAGGTGGATATGATAGATCTGAACAACGAGTTTCAGAACCTGAAGAAGGGGAAGATGAGCGTTGATGAGTATGAGATCTCATTCACTGAATAGATGAATCTATTCCCCAACTTGGTGCCTAGAAACTCTCCAAGACAGAGAAGTTTGCTAATGGAATACTAGTGGACACCAACGGTAAAGATGGAAACCATTTTGAAGGCAACCATCAGAGTAGCCAAGAATACGGAGGCCCAAATTTAGGAAAAGAGTGTGGAAATAATATAGGTTGGAGAGAAAATGAAGTTTGATAGATCTTCAAGGTCCAAGAAGAAGAGAAGATTTTCCAAATGTGGTTGCAAAAGGATTGGATGTGGAGAAGATGCAAAATGGTGTGAAAAGGTGCAAGAAGAAGCACTATGGGAAGTTTGGGGAGGATTTGATGTTGGATTAGGTGTCTAAGCCCATAACTATAATTGGGATATACTTGAATTGATAGTAGCACAGTCCTTTTAGGTTGCCTTCAAACCTGGTAATTGAATAGGATGACTGTTAGAGAGAGAGGAGTGATTTATTAATTTATTACTTGGTTAATAAATTAGAAATCAAAATAAATGATTTATTAATGTATTAATTGAAATAATATATTAATTAGAAATCATATTGTTTAATTAATATTTAATCATAAATTAATTTGGTATTAATTTTGGGGTTAAAGGAATTAATTAAAAACTGTAGGGACTAAATGTGATAATATTCAATAGTTGAGCATTAGACAATTTTAGAACCTCCCTAATGAGAGGAGAACGAAATCTAGAGCATCTTTAGGGTTTCCTTAGGCTCTAAGGGTGCCTTGGATGCCTTAGGGAGGAAGTTAAGGGATTAATGTTATCTTGGATACACCTTCCTTATCTGATACCTTCCTAACACCTATACAAACCCTCCTTAAGGTTAAATTTCGGTTATGACTCTTCTAAGAGACTAAGGGCCAAAATTTCTCTTTTATTACTCTCTCTCTCTCTCTATAGTTTTCCTTGGTTGCTTGAGTTTGTTTGTGAACCATTAGAGGCGCGACACTTGTGGCGCTTTCTACCAAAGGTCTTTCAAGCAAGGATTCAAGATTGTTTACAATAACAATCTAAAAGGTATGTATCATAACCCTTTTTATGTGATTTTAGATTATTATCCATAGATCTACGGTTTATACTTTGTTGTTCATTATTGTATGTTCAATTAGAGAAAACGTAGATCTTCAATTAGGGTTGCATGCACACATAGGATTGTATGCTTTGCTCAAAACACATCAAGGGTATCTGAGCCTAGGTTTAGTTTTCTAATGAATTGATACTAATATGAACCTGAACAAGGATGAGAAAAAAGGATCCTCATTCTGTTATTCGAACTCGTCGAGTTGTTCTTGGAACTCGACGTGTTGGACTGCAACACGGCGTGCTGATCCTCCAACTTGGCGTGTTTGCGTGTCAGATCCCGATTTCAGATTTTCTTGCCTAACTTGATTAATTTGGTTAATATTTGGTAATTATCTTTTATTAAATCTTCTATAATCCGATTTTTGGTAATATTAGATAACTAAATAAGACCTAAATGTTAGGAGATAATTATGAATTGGATAATGTTGATTTTATTATAATTATCCTTATAGATGTGATTAATAATTTAATTAATTGTTTAATTAAAAGATAATTAATATATCCATAATTAGTTACTAAATAATTAATTTGATTATTAATTGGACTTACTAATTACTGTTAATTTTGGGGTTGTTTGAGATTTAAATTAAAAGTTTAATTTTTGAAATTTAAAATGTAAACCCTAAATTACATCTTTATGGATCTTATTATTAATTTAATTAATTGATTAATTAAAGGATAATTAATAAATCCATAATTGGTTTAAATTTAATTAAGTTAAAAGGTTTAATTTATTAAAAGATTAAACCCTTGGTATTTTAAAATGCATCTTATGTATATTATAAAATTAAATGTTTAATATTATATATGTATAAGAAAAGTCACTACTACCGTTAGTAGGCCTCATTCATGAAGTTGGACTATAAGGAGGGTATAAGGAAATTGTCTATAAAATGGCAATTAAATGGGTGTCCACTCTCACCCATCGCTTCCTTGACTAGTGGAGGGTCGTTAGCCGAACGGGTTTGATAGGACAAAATAATTCTCATTAATAAGTATGATGAATTATAAAGTAACTAAATCATTTTTCTAAAAATATCACTCTTAGTTACTTTAAGAAAAATGTGAATTTGATGCTAACCCACGAAATTACACATTGCACCTTATTGGTCGTTAGTGGAACATGTGTGGTTAACTGGCACACTAATACGGGACTAATATTGTTGGCAATGAGTGTCTCATAAATTATCATTGAATTAATGGAGTGTGTTGTTGGATTAGATGTCTAAGCCCATAAATATTATTGGTATGTACTTGACCCAAGAGTAGCATGGTCCATTTGGGTTGCATATCATAAGGACAATTTGTTAGTATAGACTCTTGAGAGAAGGTTATGTATGATTTATTAATATATTATAAGTTCTAATATATTAATATGAAATCATATGTTTTAATTAGTATTGATCAAGAATTAATTTGGAATTAATTTAGTGATCAAAAGGTACTAATTAAATCTATGGGGACAAATTATGGTAATTAGTTATATTTATATGTGTTGGGCTTATGATCCATGTTAGACCAAGTTTATGTATGGACACATAAAGAGTTGGGCCACATGAACCATGGATCATAATACCCATGGGTATGGATTTGGATTATACCCATGACCCTTGAAATTCTACATATAAATAGGTCACTCCAAAGCCAAAATCGCCACTTCTAGTTCTTGGAGCTCAAGGAGTTGATTTTGGTGTGGAAGGAATTCTCTCTCAAGTTCTACCTTTGTCCATGATGTGTTGTGACTTCATTTGAGGCTTCCACGCTATTGGGGCTAAGCTCTTAAGGCCAAATACATCAAGACTTCAAGCTACATAAAAGGTATGTTACTCTAACTAGTATCTTATATGGTATATGACAATTGCATGCTAGTTATAGGATCAATGCCTTGGAAATCATTGCATTTATAATTTGTGAAAACATAGATCCAAGGTATTTAGGGTTGTATGTGCACCATAGGATGTTGTAGTATACAAAACCCATCAGTGGTATCAGAGCCTAGGCTTGGTTTTCAATTATACTTGATGCAATAACTTGAAAAATTGAAAATTCTGGCTTTCTGGATTGTGGACTCGCCGAGTCCACTGGTGTACTCGTCGATTCCAAGAGTAAACTCAACCTACTCGCCGACTTGGTTCCTGCACTCGACGAGTTGGTGCTCCAGAGGGCATAGTTTCGACTTTTAAGGCTGGAATTGGACTAGGATCATTACCGTAAACTGTTTTTGGACTTATAAACCTGTTTTTGATGTGGTAATGATCATGCTAATCCAGTTTCAAAGATAATTGTCAATGTTTGAAGCTTTATATTAAGTTCATACAACTCTTAAAAAATGTTGATGTGAATTATGTTGTTCTTATGAGTTAGTTTAGATTAATAGAAAAAATTATTGATAATTGTTTTTGATCCAAATTGATCTAAAAGTTGTTGATAATATGTGTTTTTGTAACTTGTCCTCAAGTTATATGAAAAGTCTCATTTATGCTTTTTTAAAACTCATAAGATTTCCATAAGTTATGAAAATGAAGAGTCTTATTTTTCCATAACTTGTCCTCAAGTTATGGAACTTGAAGAGTTTTTTTTTCATTTAAACTTCTTTTAACTCATAAGTTATGGAAACCAAAAGTTTTTGAATTGTTCAAAACTTTCCCTCAAGTTTGGAATTTGTAAAGTTACCCCTATGTATACTTTAGTTCCAAACCCTAGAATTTTTAAATAGTTTAAAATTCAACCCTTATACTATTATAATATTATAGGTTTAATATTTATATATATGTATAAGAGTAAGTCAGTCTTACTATTTCTAGGCATCATTCACAAAGTCGGTCTATAAGGGGGTATAAGGTTATTGCCTATACAATGGCAGTTTAATGGGTGTCCGCTCTCACCCACTGCTTCCTTGACTGGTGGAGGGTCGTTAGCCGAACGGGTTTGATAGGACATTAATTCTCCTTTCATTAAAAGTATAATGATAAATATAAAGCAACTAAACCCTATTAAATTCCTGATCTTAGTTACTTTAGGAAAACATGAATTTGGTGCTAACCCATGAAATTACACTTTGTACCTTACCAAGTCGTTGGTGGAGCATGTGTGGTTAACCGGTACACTAACATGGACTAGTAAGAGTGGCAAAGGGTAACTTAATGTTTATCATAGATCGGTGGAGCGCGTGTGGTTAACCGGCACATCGATTAGGTGATAAAGTTAAGAGTACCAAGTTAATTTGCATGGTTATTAACACCTTGTTTGTGATTATCGGCATCCCAGTCACAAACTTGAGAGGGCACAACCAAGATTTAAACATGCCATTCAAAAGTTCAATGAATCTCAAAAGATCTAGGAGTTTCAATCCAATTAAAACCCAATACCCTATTAGGTTTTCATGGTGGAAATTGGTGAATCGTCATTCGTATACCTTCAAATATTTTATAGCTTGGATTACGACATCCCTCTTCCAAGTTATAAAATATTGTTTCGGGTGTTAGCCTTAATATTTCCTATTGGGTGTTATATTAAGGACTTAAATCAACTAACTTGAATTTCTCCCATTGTAGATGTCTGGTTCAGACAATTATGATTTTCCCAAATCCCTTGAAACAAGCTTTACTAATGAAGATGATGTCTCGTGGTTGGATAATGGAAAACATACTTCTCTTCTTCCAACTCCTCCAATTATTCTCCCTAACCCACAAGTTCTTGAAAAGTTCAAGGTCACTCAATCCCTATTGGCAAGCAAAGTCTATATGTGCTTACATCTTGGAGATGAAATTACACATTGACAGGCCAGGAGAGTTGGGTGTCAAAGTCTTGAGGAAGTTGGTTGTTGACTAGGTTCTCCAATCACTTCCTGAGTCACATAGTGAGTTCTTTAAGGACTACTATGTGACGGACCATGACATGACCCTTAATGATCTTACCTATTTTTCTTGTTGTTGCTGAAGCAGCAATGATTTGGAGCACTGGTAAAGCAAATTTGATTGGAAGATCGACTTCCCAAACTTCCATGGGCATTAACAATGGTAACATTAGAAATCCAGAAAATCTTTCTCTTGCCATTGGAAAGGGATCGACCATAGTCAACTCGGTTGACCAAATGGTAAAGAGAAAGGCTAAGTTTGAGATAGTCCCATGTACCATTCCCAAAGAGTCCATATGTTTCTATTGCCAAAGTAAGGGACATTGGTTGCAAAGCTGCCCTATTTACCTGAAAGATCATAAGGATGGTAAAGTCAAAAAGGTTGACTCTACTTCGGGTGAAGTCCACTATCAAACTCTATTAAGTTCCTATTTTGAGACTCTTATTACATGATGTGATTAGGTCGCATTTTGATGTTTTAAGAATCAAAGAAAAAAGAGGAAGCTTAAAGGAAGAATATGTTGATTCTGATTGTGAAGATGGATTTCGATCGCATGGTTCGGTTATCAAAATTTTGAGCTGTTGCTTAAGAGTTGGGATAGATCGCCTAGGAATAAATAACAACATTGTTTTCATATGCATTTGAATTGTAAGGATAAGTTTTTTTTCATAAGTTTTAAAATAAAAGAAAAGGTTTTAATTTTATTTATTTTAAATATCTTTACAATGACATTTGTGAAAAAATTGTTTTTTATATGATTCCATTAATAGCAATATTGGAAAATGGATTTGATTCTTTCGTTTGTGGTAGTGTCATAATTTACCAAATAAGGAAAGATTCTCATCACCCAAGTTTCAGTTGGATAGAAACTTGGAAGCATGCAACCGGTATTCTATGATGAATGAGAATTTTCATCTTTGGGAAATAAAAACTAATTCCTTGATCACATGTATATGTGAGTCAAGTGAAGGACTAGGGGATCAGGTACATTTGGTTGTGCACTGGTCAGGTCCACCACAAATATGGATGAGATTATTCGTCATGATTTACTAAAGTTTAGTAAATATGGTTATGCTTACAAGTTTAAGTGTAATTCTGAAACGTTAGAAAAGTTTCAATGTAAGGCAGAACGGGTGAGAAGAATCAAATTAGGCAGAAAGATAAAAGTTTCTCAAATCTAAAAAGATGGGAGAGTACTTGAGTATCTTGTTTTATGATTATCTTAGTGATTATGAAACCATATCACAATTGATTCTCTAAGGACATCTTAGTGCATTTGTTTGGCTAAGAAGAGGAATCGTGGATTGTTGAAATGGTTAAAATCAAAAAGATGAATTATACTTCGTTCCAAAACAAGTCTTAGAGTCATACTCCAAGATTGTAACTTGAGTGACATAATATTAAGACACCTGTCAAATGTAGAGTAAAATGTTTTCTACTCTTATACATTTGAAATTGGCAAGTTGTGATGTCTTTGATAAGACAAAGACCAACTGTGACCAATTGTGTGAAGTGTTTATCTTGATAAGAATCCGCACTAACTCTTGAATATTTGTTTTATCAGGGAATGGTTATTGACAAGAGAATCTTATATATCAAGAGGTCAGTGGGAGTCTTAAAAGTCTTGAAAAGTTTCAAGAACAAATCAAGAATAAAACTGTTGTTTATCACTGGCACACGACTTGAGGTTTATAGTATATCGTGTTGACATATTCTTGTTTCTGTGCCCATTCCAGTTAAAGTTGTCTATGCATGTGGGTTCTATGAGTTCTCAGTTGTTTGCATAAAAACATGGAAGCAATGGTAGGCCCTTGTGCTACCAGGTGGAAAGAAGTTAAGATTAAACAAGTCCAGTCCATATGAGTTTGGATTTGTCACTAACCTCATCTCGTGGTTATGACAAATTCACATAGATAGGAACACATACACCATAAAATCTAAGTGTCATAAAGTTTCTCTCTGATTCATGAAAATGATGGTGAGGAAACGCTTCCGCTAAATAGATTTTAAGTAGATAGCAATTGTGATATTTGCATTCTCAAAGTCGTTAGTGGAGCGTGTGTGGTTAACCGGCACACTAACATGGACTTGTGAGAAATGGCAAAGATCTAAACAATTGAGACTATGATTACAACATCCCTTTTCATAGTTCTAAAAATTGTTTAGACACATATGTGAGTTATCTAAGAAAAGGGTGTATGATATTGATTTCTAGAAGTCCAGCTGATTTCTGGGTACATGTCAAAGCTAGTGGGAGCATAAGTGTCATGCTAATAATTATCATGTTAGTGGGAGCATAATTTTTATGTTAAGTTTTGCAAGTTAGCAATGTTAATTATAGCAAAACAAAAGTTTCAATTTGCAAAGTTGCAGGGGTTGAAAAGTTGGTTTGCTATAATTAAGGGAGAGGAAATTATACTTCATTCCATTTCTAAAAGCTTAGATTGTGAGTTTTTAATCAAATTTAGTCATAATTACATTATTTGCATTCAAAAATTTGATTATGATTACGACATCCCTTTTCATAATCTGAATTATGAGAACATGGCAAATAGAAATAGAAATGTTATAGCAAAAGACTGGTCTAGTGTCATGTCTTTATGTGAGACATCATGAATCGTGTCCCATATGCTTCGGATATAGGATTGATTACGTGTGTTGTAATATTCATTTGTTCCAAATTATTCCAAATGCCTGGGGCATTAAGAGGGAAAAAGTACTAGAACTGGGTATGACTAAATGGATTAAGCAATTGTAGAGGACAATCTGAGGTTTACCAAAGATTGGTTTCTCATGGACAATTGGAAGTATAGTGTCAATTTTGGAAGGACCATATTGACATATTCTGAAAGGAGGCAACCCTTGTTCATAAGTGATAGTCAAAATGGGAATGTCCAAATGTTTCCATAGGTGGAAGTTATTCATTAAATCTATGTAAGATTAGAAAACTTAATACAAGAAGGATGTTCAAAGGAATGTACTTTGAATGTAAGACTTCGTTTCCATGGAATTACTCTCCATTGGAATACTTTGTAAATGTATGTTGTCAAATCTTTGTGACTTTTGTGCATAGTCATTACAAGAGGATCAATGCATATAAGTTTAGAATCTAACAGATTTCGGTAAATGGCAAAGAATCTTGTATTCTTACATTTGCGGTAAGGATTTAGGATTGTGAAATGAGCATCATTGGAATCATGTTTAATTGGTCTATTTGACAGAGTAGGGATCATAGACAAACATAGTGTGCATACTTGGAGTATGGCATAACTTTTGTTTGGACAAACATAGTTTGCATGCTTGGACCATGACATGACTATTATTTTAATTCAAGTATTAGTTTGATAAATCGAAACATTATACAATGAATAATGTGTAATCAATATGGTGATAAATAAAAGCTATTTTATTTATATTCATAAGTGCTTAAACCATATTGGATTTGATTATTCTTGTGTTTCACTTTGCATGTTTTGACTTCCCGAATGACTAGGTTATTCAAACTCTCCATAGTCAATTATAATTTGGAAGTAGGTATGAATCAAGACTTTCATGAATTGGGCTTGTAGATGTCTAAAGTGTTTAGACATAGCAAAAGTTGTTGCAACATTCATGAGTGCTTCTGGAATGAGATTCAAGTATTGGATTAAACCCACGCTCATTTGACTCACTTCATGGATTTTATCACGAGTGATCATGAGATGATAATATCTTATATTCTTCAAACCTAGAGATATGAGTTGTTGACTATGATTTGGTTGTACATTGATTGTACGAAAACGCATCAGTAACTTGATGTTATAAATCGTGCCTTTGTGTATGATTCAACAAGTAGTTATTACATGCATATGAGTAGAAGTTTATCCATTTATTTTACCCTTAGAGGGATAAAAGCGATATTTGTGGGCCCTCGATAATTTAGTGATGACAAACATAAGTGCTCGGCCAAGCCTGGACTGATTTGATTTGTTCAATTAGTCGGTCGTCATAAATTAGAAATTGGGAAACAAAAAATGGACAGATAAAATGATTATAATCCATGTCTCAGTCCATATAATAGCTAGAATGGAGGAATATATGATCCCTTATCTAATGGACATGTCATTGACTAGGTCAGAGTTCGACAACGGCTTTTAAGAGCTACGATTGCTAGTCGGGTTTTGGAGTCATACTTGCAATAACGATTTTAGACTTATCCAAGTGGGGGACTATTGGATTAAATGTCTAAGCCCATAACTATTATTGGTATGTACTGGACCCGAGAGTAGCATGGTCCATTTGGGTTGCATATCATCAGGACAATTTGTTAGGATAGACTCTTGAGAGAAGATTATGTATGATTTATTAATATATTATAAGTTCTAATATATTAATATGAAATCATATGTTTTAATTAGTCTTGATCAAGAATTAATTTGGAATTAATTTAGTGATCAAAAGATACTAATTAAATCTATGGAGACTAATTATGGTAATCAGTTATATTTATATGTATTGGGCTTATGATCCATGTTGGACTAGGTTTATGTATGGACACATAAAGAGTTGGGCCACATGAAACATGGATCATCATACCCATGGGTATGGATTTGGGTTATGTAATGCCCGTAGATCTGGGCTAGTCAATTAAGAGATAATAGGGGTCGAAAACGACTTTTCGACAAAAGATTATTTCGAATAAATAATCTTAACCAAGTGGTAGACTATGTCACAAGGTTTCCATACATATAAAGAACACCGAAATCCAAGTTATGACCCGTCAAAGTATTACGGCAAAACCGACACGACACCGGGAAGCGTAAATAGTGAATTTACGATAGCGCGAGTTTTAGTCTTAGCAATCTAAACGAAAGTCATAGAATTCGTTAAACTGAGAGCGTCCATAAAAAGAACGCCCAAATCTGACTTCGTATGAGAAAGTTATGATTTTTCGAAGTTTCGGCTTAGCTATGTACAACCCGAAATTCGAATATTAGATCGAGTGCTTTTTAGCTGAAACAACCTAAACGAGAATCGAAGATCTCGTTAATAGTAGCGTAACGATAAAAAGACAGACGAAAACGGACGTCGGATGAAGAAGTTATAAATTTTTAACGGACCAATCTTGTCCCGGCCTGTTAACAATATAACTTTTAAAATAAAGTCAAAATTTGCCGATGGAGTCTAAACGAAAGTTGTAGAGTGCGTTCCCGCATACGTGTGGATATAAAGAACGTCATAAATAGAGCACGTATGCGAAAGATACGAAATTTTAAAGTTTGTAGTCGAATTTGTGAAGCTGAAGAGAGAAACGACGACGTGGCAGCATCTGAACCCTCCATCGCTGATCAGTGCACGCTTCGGATTCGGACACGTCTCCCTTTGCATTACGCCCCGCGTACGAGATCCGGTACGCCCAGCGTACCTTCGGCCTTATCCTTCCGAGACGAGTGCGATACAGCTGGAACGAGGTGACAGTCCTATCCGAAGCTACGCGACGCGTAGCTGCTGAACGCCCAGCGTTCCGAGAGGGCTCGCAGGCTATAAAAGGGGGCGAGGGTTTCTGGATTTTTCACACCAAATCTCATTCTCTCTCTAGTTTCTTTCTTTCTCTAGCTCCCCAAACCACCCCTAAGCCCTAAGCAAAATACCTAGCACCTAAAGGAAGCCCCGAGGCTCCCGGAGTCCCGAGAAAAAAGGACTTCCGGTTTCGGAAACGCTGCTCCGAGCAAAGCCCGTTTTTCTTTAAAATCCGCTGTAAGTAAGCTACGCTTACGCGATTTTTAATATAGCTTTCAAATAATTATAGTAATGTTATTAGGTCCTTAAAATAATTATTTGGTCTATTATTATGAGTTATATAACTATTGTTTAACGCTTATATAATAGTAATAATAGTCACACTATTAATTAGTCGTGGTTATCGTTAGACTAAACCCTAGTGGTATTGATACTAGGTTTTATCAAAGGAAAATTGTTTTGAGAGTATCGAAGCGTTGTCCGAGTGTAGAGTCACCACCTTTCAGGTGAGTGCATAGTTACTTTCATCTTACACATAGATATGAAGTATTTTATATAAACTACGTGCTATGTGTGCATATTATCTGAATACTTGCTGTCTATGCTGGATGAACGTTTTTATACATGTTTTAAATGATTTAGACTATATATGTATTTTATATATACAAATATGTTGGGTATGACATGGGTAGATGAATGATGAGAGATAAAAGATGATGTGAGTAAACATTGGCAGCTATAGACTTAGGGGCTGTTTGGCAGGATCTGAATTTTTAAGAGATCTGGATTTCTAAGAGGGTCTGAATTTTTAAGATCTGAATTTTTAACATGTTGTTTGGTTCAAACCTCTGAATTGTTGTGTTGAATTATAAAATGACCATTTTACCCTTATGCATTATTTTTTGTTGAATTTAATGTTTTTGTTTATAAATTAACCGAACCAATTTATTAGATAGCTATAAAATAAATATAAACACCATACAAAAGAATATAAACAATGTACTCTTAAGATTATAATTGTAAAACTAGGAAAGATCTTTATCAATACAAAAATAATAAAATAATGTATAAAAATACAATCATATATGTTCTTCAACATGGGAATGGATAAATGTTGTTATTCTAAAGACCATAACAACCGAAAGTTGATCAATTAAACAAATTCAAGAATAATCATCTAATGACCATAATCTATTACTTGCAAATCCACTGCTACATTCTTTTTGTGCTTCAAAATCTACATTTTTTGTACTTCAGAGTCTTCACAGATTCCTGATCTCATGCTCCCTCAGCCTCATGTATGCAAAAAAAACCATAATGAAACTGCATATAATAACATAAAAGATCACCAATTTCATTTTCATCTCTGATCTCAATTTCAAAACCAACACTTATCACAAAGACACAAACACAAGAAAACAAACCAGTTACACAAATGATAAGCAAAGTCTCTTCGCTTCCTCTTCCTAAAATGCATCATCAATCATATTGCTTTTTACATTACATTATAGTGAGCCTAAAATAGTAATTATTCCAAGAAATTAGGGAGAAACAAATCAAGTATGAATACATTGTTCTTTGTTCATGGCCATAAGGGTAGCTGTTTTGTAAGCCAAATGATTTCCAAAACTCCAATTTTCACATATACTAATTAATACAAATTAAAATGATTTCTAATTTTTAACTTTAATCAGCCACATAAAATACCAGATCTATTTAAACATTATCACAAATTTAGCCCAATACATCTCTCCTATGCATTTCATCGAACAGGTAGTAGACAACGCTGAACAGACACACATTAGGTAGAAAAGTGGAAAACAACATCGACTCCAGCAAATTCAGAGAACAAAAAAATCGATTCTACTAACATAAGAAAACCATTTCAGCGAAAAAGGGAAAATTTTAGGGTAAGAATAAAAAACCTTACCTTGATGGCTGCTGAAGACGAGTTTGACGGAGCTGGATGGAAGCGTTGGCAATGCTGGAGGAGACGGTGACCGATTGGTGACGGAGTGTTGGTGGAGGGAAGATTTAAGGTTGCAGAACACTTCTGACGTTCTAAATTTTGAATTACCGGGGACGATGATTATTGAGGAACACGAAAGCACATAAAGGAGTGGGCGGTGGTATCGGCATCGTTACCGGAGTCGGCATCGCTCGTGGAGGGAGGCAGGGGATGGTTGCAGATCGGAGAAGGAATATCGTCGATGGAGTAGAAAGATGTGAAGAGGGAAGGTTGTTGAAATGCTATTAGGGGCAAAAGGGAATACGCGTCTCTTTTTTAATTCATACCTCGTTCTACATCTGAAAAAATAAGAGGCTTTTGTTAAATTAAGTGGCTATTATTAAGATTCTACCAAACACACTTAATTTGAAAAAATAAGAAGATGCCTCTTAATTTTCCAGTTAAGAGGCTACTAAACAGCCCCTTAGTGCCTAATAAACAACATCGGCAGCTACGGACTTAGTGTCTATTGGACAAACACTGGTAGTTATGGACTTAGTACCTGTTAGGAATTGGTAGCTATAGACTTAGTACCTACTAGATAAACACTGGTAGCTATGGACTTAGTACCTGTTAGGAATTGGTAGCTATGGACTTAGTACCTATTAGATAAACACAGGTAGCTATGGATTTAGAACCCGATGAATAAACTATAGCAGCTATGGAATTAGTGCTTTATGAACGAACCTTGGCAGCTATGGATTTAGTGCCAGTCCTATAACCCTGGAAGCAAGGGACCTCAAAATAAACGAATGCAGGATAGATGACTCTTAGGATAGATCCTTAAGAGTAAAGAAGATAACGGGGATGGATAATTGGGTTGATTGTTTGATTGTTTAAACACAATAATTATATTATTGTGGGTTGAAAACCCTATGTACTCACCATGCTTCCCAACCTGACCCACTCAGTTTATTTATGTCACAGGTGTTGTTATGATGTCACATTACACTGAGAGATTAAGGAGATGTAAATCACTAGTGATAATGAATGTAAGTTCTGTTTATGCTTATGTTTCTGTATTGACGATGACATCCCAAATGTTTTAAAATGAATAAAAATACATTTCTTCAGAAATGCTTTGATAACGTATTTATCATGTTTTACTGGGAACAAATTCCCCAACATTTTTATTAAAAGAGGTACTTTGATTTTTACAAAGCATAAACAAAATCGGTCTTTTCTGGCCGTGAAAATGGGGATGTCACAGGTTATACCCATGACCCTTGGAATCCTACATATAAATAGGTCACTCCATAGCCAAAATCGCCACTTCTAGTTCTTGGAGCTTAAGGAGTTGATTTTGGTGTGGAAGGAATCTCTCTCAAGTTCTACCTTTGTCCATGATGTGTTGTGACTTCATTTTAGGCTTCCACATTATTAGAGCTAAGCTCTTAAGGCCAAATACATCAAGTCTTCAAGCTACATAAAAGGTTTGTTACTCTAACTAGTATCTTATATGGTATACGACAATTTCATGCTAATTATAGGATCAATCCCTTGGAAATAACTGCATGTATAATTTGTGAAAACTTAGATCCAAGATATTTAGGGTTGTATGTGCGCCATAGGATGTTGTAATATACTATAACGGCCGTAGATCCGGGCTAGTCAATTTAGAGACGATAAGCGTCAAAAATGACTTTTTGATATAAGAGTATTTAGAAGAAATAATGTTAACCAAGTTGTAGTATATGTCACAAGGTTTCCGTGCATATAAAGAACGCTGAAATCCGAGTTATAATGAAGAAGTTATGACAGATCCGGTACGACACAACGCGACGTAAATAGTGAATTTATGATCGAGCGATATTTGGCCTAAGTGATCTAAACGAAAGTCGTAGATTACATTAAACCGAGAGCGTGCATAAAAAGAACGTCCAAATATGACTTCGTATGAGGAAGTTATGATTTTTCTCAGTTTTAGCTTAGCAGTGTGCAGCCCGAAGTTCGAAGGTCTCGTCGATAGTAGTCCAACGGTAAAAAGACAGACGAAAACGGACGTCGGATGAAGAAGTTATGAGTTTATAACGGAGTTTTCCTGTCACGGCCTACTAAAAATAATATAATAAAAATAAAATTCAAAATTAGCCGACGGAGTCTAAACGAAAGTTGTAGAGCATACTCTCACCTACGAGTGGATATAAAGAACGTCGAAAACGGAGATCGTATGCGAAAGTTATGATTTTATGAACTTCAAGGCATGCATCCCAAAGAGGGAACGCCCCGCGTTCAGTACATGGCTCCGAATTGGCCACATCGATGCTGACTCAGTGGATAAGGGATATGATCGGAACCCCGCTCCTACGCGTTGCGTTCGTGAGGAACGCGCTGCGTTCGGGGAACGCCCTGCGTTCCCAGAAGGAACGCACTGCGTTTCTAGGCCGACTTCAGCACTATAAATAGATCGCTTGGGCAGCCGAGATTTGTTGCTCATTTCTTCTCTCTCACTCCTTATTTCCTCGTTTTGCATGCAATTTATACCCCCGAAGCCCCGGTATCATCCCGAGACCCAAAGCGAGTCCCGAAGCCCCGAAGATCCCGAGAAGTAAAGTTTCTGAGCTGAAACTCTGCCCACGAGAAGCCCGGTTTTTGTGAAGATCTCCCGGTTTCACCGAATAAATACTACTCTTAGAGGCGTAGTGCTGCCCGATCATCTTCTGATCAAGTGAGTGTGTAGTTACTTTCTTCTAACACATAGATATGAAGTATTTGCTATGAAATACATGTTACGTGTTTATACATTGTTTGTTTACTTGAGATGGATGTTGAATGAATGTTTTATATCGGTTTTTAAATGGTTTAAACTATATATGTAATTTTTATCTACAAATATGTTGGGTAGAACATGGGTAGACGAGATAGTTGGTGTGTGATGAAGGATGAGTTTGAGGATGAGACGAAGGATGATATAGATCGTGAGATGAGAGTGACAGGTGAAAAATGAGTGAAACCTTTACCCAAACGATGGCCCCGTCATTCAGTAGAGTAGGGATGACAACCACAGACTATTCTAGACAGTCCTATGGAACACTAGCGAGCTCGCAACTTGTAGGTGTTGTGGACTTGATGTTCACCGGTGTACTCTAAGAACCCTGGCAACTATAGATTTAGTGCCTTATAATAATACGATGGTAGCTATGTATTTAGTACAGTGTAGATGAACCTTGGTAGCTATGGATTTAGTACTGTATAGATGAACCTTGGTAGCTATGGATTTAGTGTTGGTTATAGGAACCTCAGGTAGCAATGGACTTTGTGCCAATTCCTTAGGTCAATCCTTAGGAGCAAATGAAGAGAGGATAGTAGATTCTTAGGGTAACACCTTAAGAAATAAAGAAGATAATGGGGATGGGTAATTGGGTATTATTGTGGGTTGAAAACCCTATATGCTCACCAGGCTCCCAAGTCTGGCCCACTCAGTTTTCTTTGCATTACAGGTAATGGCACAAGAGTATAAGTTGGTGGACTTGACGAGAGATTTTGGATAATAGATCAATAGTTATAAATAACTGTTGTAAGGTCTATTTTATACTGTTTATGCTTTTGGTCTGTAACGGAACATGACATCCCGAGATTTTGTTATTTAATGAAAATACATTTCTTTAAAGAAATGATTTGATAAATTCTTATCATATTTTGTTTTGGGAACCAATTCCGCAACTCTTTTAATCAAAGTATTACTTTGATTTTATAAAACAAAGCATAAACAAATCGGTCTTTTCTGGCCGTGAAAATGGGGATGTCACGTATACAAAAACCATCACGTGTGTAGTTAACCGACATGTTAATTTTAGATGATAAATGACATAGAGAGTACCATGCTAATTTTCATGGTTATTCATATATTGTTTGTGATCCTCAACATCCCAGTCACAAAGTGAGAGCATAATCGAGATTAAACATGTCATTGAATAGTTCAATGAATCTCAAAAGATCTAGGAGTTTTAATAAGATTGAAATTGGTAAATGCCTTACCTACCTAAAATAGATTCAAATTTGATTATGTAAGTCCCCAAAATGCCTATGTATCAATTAGATCTGTTTGATGGTGCAGAATCTCAATCAAACGGATGATGTCAAATCAAATAGAAGAGAAGGAGAAGATTGTATTATTTGATGATTAGGATGTAAATCCAAATATAAGATTCACACACAGCACACACTCTTTTCTCTCTCTCTAGGCCGTACACTCCCTTTTCTGTTCATCACTCTACTCCTCAACCCTAACACCTATATATATATATATATATATATATATATATATATATATATATATATATATATATATATATAGATATAGACACTAGGGAATATGGGCTTGGTGAACATGGGCCGTGAATGGGTTTATGGCCGTAAACACAACTATAACATCCTGGAAATTCAGAAGTATAGTTGAAGGGCTAAAGTATAAATTAAAGCGGGGACTCGACGAGTAGGTCTTCCGACTCGCCGAGTCGGAGCGGGATTGGTCGCGGGATTAAGTAACCAACTCGCCGAGTCGGTAGCTAGGACTCGACGAGTTGGTGCTGAAGAGAGGAAACCCTAATATTGGGGGTTGTGCCCTATATAAAGAACATAACACCTCTTCCCAGCCTATTTACCTTCCTTTTAAGTTCCAGAAACCCTAGATTCGTGTGAGCCTTCCTTTATGAGAGATTAGAGCCTTGGAGGAGGAAATCTTGGAGGGAAATTGAAGAGCAAGTAGATTGGAACAAGGGGCTTTACAAAGATTTAGCTTACTCTTCAGTTGGAGCGTTCATTTGAGGTAATAACCTGTTGTGTTGAGCTTTTGTGCATCTAGATTTATCATTTGTGGGGTTTTTGGGGCATGAATGTGGTCCATCTCAAGTTTGGTGTGAGATCTGAGGTTGCTACCTCAGATCTAGGCTTGTAATGACCCAAGGAGCAATAAAGTCTATGTTCAAGAGATGTAGGTGAATTTCTTTTGTCTTAAACCTTAGCCCAAGAGTGTTTTATGCTTAGATCTCTTTGGATTCACGTAAAGGTTGCCACTTTACGTGATGGATGGGTTGTAAGGGAGTGGATCTATAGTTTGGAGCCCCTACATGGCTTGGGAAGCCAATGTATGGATTAAGAGCTAGAGGTACTCGGCGAGTCACATGGGTGAAATCGACGAGTTGGATGAAGATGGGCAGGAACTCAACGAGTTAGAAGAACAACTCGGCGAGTATGTTGAATGTTGCCTTGGACTTGGCGAGTCTGTTCTTGGACTCGGCGAGTTTGGTCGTGGAGTCCTAACCTCTTTGGGTTGAGTTGTGAATCGGTGAGTCGAAGGACGACTCAGTGAGTTGAGTGGGAAAGGACTCAGAGTTTGTTGGATTCGGCGAGTCTTGGAGCGACTCGTCGAGTTGAGTCGTGGATTGGGAGTTTTGAGTATAGGGACTCGACGAGTCAGCGGGTTGACTCGGCGAGTAGAGTCAGTCAGGAAGGTTGACTTTGAATGAGGACTTTGACTTTGACCAAGAGTTGACCAGTTGACTTCCAGGGGCATTTTGGTAATTGTTGGCATTTATTTTGAGTTCAGTGTTTTGGTGTTGGCTAGTGGTGGAGATCGTGTCAGTGGTCGGAGCAGCTTTGTCTTATCTTTTCAGTCGGCAACTGCAGGTGAGTTATCCTCACTATATCGACAGGGTCTACGGCACCAAGGCCGGCCCTTTATTGGATTGTAATCCGGGTATCGTTGTTATGTGATTGCTTTGCTATGTTTGCATCCTGGTAGTTAGGATGGTATATGTTAGAGACCTGGTTAAGGTCGATGCCCTGGTATATAGGATGATGCTATGATAGTGACCAGTTAGGTTGGTATCCTGGTTAGGATGATGTTATGTGATATGCTAGATCGATTTGATTGGATGTGAATTGTTATATGATTATATGTTTATGTGCACATGGATGTTGGACAGGGGTTGGGTTCAGGCGGGTCCTTCTTTGTGATGTAGGCCAACATACCCAGGGCGGACCGATTATCCCAAAGGCCCATCGAGCGGTCCGGATAGGCTGAAGGCTCCAAGAGGGCAGACCAGACGTACCGAGGCTCGAAGAGTGGACCAGGCAGACTGAAGGCCCGGTGCGGGGCAGACCAGTCATACTGTAGACTCAGAGAGTGGACCAGGTGTATTGAAGGCCCGGTGTGGGCGGACCAATCACACTGTAGACTCGATGTATATGGCTAGACTCGGAGGGTGGACCAGGTGGACTGAAGGCCTGGTACGGCGGACCAGTCACACAGTAGACCCGAAGTGCATGGCTGTTCTGTGTTCTATTATGATATGACATGTTATGTGTATGGTATGTGGTTGCTATTTTGGGGGTATCTCACTAAGCTTCCAGGCTTACAGTTGTGGTTTAAATGTTTCAGGTACTTCAGGAGACCGTGGCAAGGCAAAGGCATGATCGTACTGCTCCTCGTGTTTATGTTTTACGATATGGTTCTGGGAATACTCTGATAATAATTGTATTGAAAACCTTTTGTAATAACTTAATGAAATTGGGTTGTTTTTGAAAAGTTTAAATTGGTTGGAATTTTTAGAGTGTTACAAGTTGGTATCAGAGCCTTGGTTTGAGTGAATTGGAGGAACATTCGTGTAAATCCAGTCTCAAATCTAGGAGAGTTTTCAAAAGAGAATTTAAAATGGTTTTCAAAATGAGTAAAAGAGGACGCGGAGGTACGATCAGCCGGAGCCAGTAAGTAACCCCAAAATACCATACAAGATAGTTGTTTTGAGATATGATAGAACAGGATGCTAGTACTAGGCTAGGGATCTTTAGGAATTGCATGATAGAGTTGCCTGATTTATGATGCCTGCTAACCTAGGGTTTCTTTCTGTTTGAGATTTCCAGTGTTCCTCTAGGAGTGAGGATTGAGTGCTTGTTATGCATGTTCTTCACTAGGGTGTTGTGGTAATACCTGATATAAATATGGGTAGGTGTGGAAGGTAGTATGGGCCCGTACTACTGAAAGCACAGGACCCATACATGTATCAAGGAAGTCACAACCCCTAGGTCTGGGTTGAGAGTCGGTTCCCGGGTTAGTGGGAGGTATCTGTTGTTTTGCGGTATTTTCGGTATGGTGGTTACGAGGCATGCTAGGAGCGGATCCGGATCAGGATTGGGAGCAGGAGAGGGCGGTCAGGGTGGGTCAGTATCGCCCGAGGTTATTGGTCAGATGAGCACAGACGAGTTGGATGCTAGGATTCTTGAGATCCTGCATGATGAGGTTGCTGCGATGTTCCGGGCTGAGTTGTCGGAACTGTTTGGGTCGATCAAGACCGCTATGGTTGAGTATTTTGATGAGCGTTATGCGGTTCTTACAGAGACAGCTGCCGCGGCAGTTACGGCGGCTGTAGCAGCGGCAGGGGGAGGAGCCGGTAGAGGTTTCTAGTATCAGGACTTCGATAATACGAAGCCCCCTACCTTCGATGGAGTTCAGGACCCGATTGTTGCTATGAGATGGTTGTCAGACGTGGAGGGGTGTTTCTTCACGTGTTCATGACCTGCTGATCAGAGGGTGAGCTATGCTCTGAACCTTTTGAGGCTCGGTGCGAAGGATTGGTAGAGGTTGACCACGGGATCGTATTCTGATGCGCCACAAGCTGCGGTTTCTTGGGATCAGTTCAGAGAGATGTTCAGTACTCGCTATATTCCGCAATTTGAGAGGGAGAGATTAGCTCAGGAGTTCCTGGAGCTGAAGCAGGATTCAGAGTTGTCGATGGAGATCACCAGGATGTTCACTGAGAGGGCGATGTTTTGTCCTGATTTTGCTTCGAAGTAGGCTCAGATGTCCCGATATTTGAGTATGCTCAAGTGGGATATTAAGCAGTTTGTGTCTACGCAGAGGTGCAAGACCTTGTTAGAGTTGCAGGAGGCCGCCAGGAGGCGTGAGTTGGAGATTAAGTTGCAGTTACGAGAGCAGAGGCAGGCTCCGGTGCAGTCGCAGCCAGCGCCGAAATGGTCCAAGACCGTTGATTCTAGATTGGGAGATCATAGCAGCCGCACTTGTGGGAATTATGGGAAGGGTCACACCGGAGTTTGTAAGTCCGGTGGTGCACGCCGCAAGTGCGGAAAGGAGGGGCATTATGCGAGGGATTGTCGACAGACAGCCCCGGTTCAGGATTTGAGGATTTGCTATCACTGCCATCAGGTTGGACACTTGAGGGTCAACTGTCCACAACTTGTTGTAGGACCGGTGCAGGCTCCAGCACCGGCCACTTTGAGGATTACGGGTGGAGGTCAGGGTGGAGTGGAGCCCCCGAGGGCTCAGGGTCGTGCTTCTCATCTTACAGCAGAGGAGGTCAGGGCAGTGTCGGATGCAGCTGCAGCTATGTTTCCTTCTTGATATTTTGTTATCTTGTGATTATTATGGAGTATTGTATATCTGCTAGTCTCGTTGTGTGAATCTTGGGTTTTGTATTCGTTTGTTCCTTGAGGGTTATGGTATGGTTAAGGTTTTTGGTATTAGGAGTTTCATTGGTTATCATCCATGGGGATTATTAGTGGGAAATCAGGCTTCTGGTCTGAATGTCGGGTAGCATCTGCAGTCTGAGGAGTGGTTAGCTGAAGGTCGGGCTTCTTTCAAGTCCGATATGATCAGTGTTGATATGTGATTTTGGTGAAGGTTGCTCGTTCTAGTGGGAATCAGTTCACGTGTAAGGTAATGTCTTGTGTAGGGTGGTTAAGGGAGGTCGGTTATGGCGACCGGTGGTTGATAGTCAGTGCTCTAAGTTGGGAGAATTGGAAAATTCTCCAGAAGATCGACAAGCATGAGAGATTGATTAGCTGTTTGGGATTCAACAGCGGTTCTGTCAGCCAAGAGCGTAGGCTGGTATGAGTAAGGGGCAGACAGTCAGGGCGGGATACAGACCAAGGGTTTCGTAAAAAGGGCGATTGATTGTGGAAGGCCTAGGATCAGGACGGGATTGATTATGTAGGATGGAGTTAGAGTTCGGAACCCCTAGAGGGCTAGAACAGTATGCATGGGAGAGTTTTCCAGGAGGGATAATTCGGGATGATGAATGCTAGTTGAGCGGTCCGGATAGACTGAAGGCCGGTGGGCGTACCAGTCAGGCCGAAGGCTCGGAGGACGGTCCAGACAGGCTGAAGGCCCAAGAGGGCGGTCCAGACATGCTGAAGGTTCCAAGAGTGGTCTAGATAGGTTGAATGCCTGGAAGGGCGGTCCAGTCATGCTGAAGACTCTGTATGTGTTAGTGGATCGGTATGAGGGGAAGGAGGAAATGTGTCGCCAGGGAATGATGATTGATATGGTCTGGCCCCAGGTATTGATCGTGTTAGTGGAAAACAGTGCATGGACCCAGGAGTCCTTGCGAGCAGATTCAGAGTTAGGGAAATTCGAGGATAGCAGTTGCTCTACATGGATAATGTAGAGTGAAGTAGAGCTCAGTGGCACGTGTAGGTGCAGTAAGGGTTGTTGGGTGGAATTCCTGAAAATGGATGGCATGTAGCTTCGGAAGGAGCGTGGGTACTCCAACAGAGAAGGAAGTGGAGTAAGTGGATTATCGGCAGTACGTCAGCTATTGCTAGTAAGTACTGGGATGGTACCAGTGGTATGGGATCACATTCTGTGAGAACCCGATATTTCAACTCTTTGTAATGGCCTAATAAGTCAAGTATTGTAACCACTTTTGAGTTAAAGAAATTAACTTTGATAATAAAATGTCCAAAAAGTTTCTATTTAACTGCCTACTATGTTTAATATCATTAAACCGGGATCGTACGTAAAAAGAATGCCCAAATCCGGCTTCGTATATTGAAGTTAAGATTTTTCCAAGTTCGGCTTAGCAGCAGACAGCTAAAAACTCGAATCGGAGATCGAGCGACTTTTGGCCGGAATGACCTAAACGAGAGTTGAAGGTCTCGACAATGGTATTACAGCGGTGAAAAGTCTGGCAAAAACCGACGTCAGATAAAAAAGTTATGAATTTTTAAAGAAATTCCTTAATCACGTCATTTTGTTAAATAAATAATAAAAATAATTTCGGAATTTGCCAACGGAGTCTAAACGAAAGTTGTAGAGCGTAGTCTCACCTACGCGTGGATATAAAGACCATCGAAAACGGAGTTCGTATGAAGAAGATATGATTTTTTGAAGTTTATTAAATAAATTATATATAAATTTAATTCAAAATCTGGTAATATCCGAAGGAGGAGTCAGCGTCCTCATCCGAGTTACGCTCCGCGTAACCTCGTACGCCCCGCGTACGCGAGGGCCTTGGTCTCGGTCCGTCCACGTCGCCCCCATGCGAAGCTATCCCCTTTCCGTCCCATCCGAAGCCGAGGCAGTCGAGGACTCGGTCATGCATGACGTACGAGTACGCGCTGCGTACGAGCGTACGCCCCGCGTACCGAGGCGGTTCAGCCCTCTATAAATAGAAATGCGAGGGTTCCCGGAAATTTTGCTCATTCTCTCTCTATTTTCTTGCGTTTTGCCTCGTTTTCCATGCCCGCACTACCCCGAAGCTCTGGTCTTTTTGCTCAAGTCCCGAGGCTCGATTTTACTCCCGAGAATCCCGAGAAAAATCCGTTTCCCAAGACGAAACTCTGCCCGGTTTTCCATCTCGCTATCTTCAAGCTTTCAAGTGAGTTCATACCCCTTTATTAACCCTTTCTAATTATTCCAAATGCTTTTATATGCTTTCTAAGGGGGGAAATACAAGTAAAACACACGACTACTATCGGGTGTTATATATAAAGATTTTTATACACTTTTATTAAGTAGAATCATATGTGATTTATAAACTTTATAGGGAACTCTTGTATACAAAATATATTACAATGGAATCCTATCTTTAATAATATAAATTGTTGTAATGCATGTATAAACTAAACATTTTCTTAGATTATATGTATACTTGCCTACCTTAGGCTCTGCAAAAATCTATACAGTTATAAAATGTGATTCCTTTTATAGGCATTTTTCTAAACAAACAAGTCACACTTTTAGAAAACTATAATAGGTATAGTTTTACGAGGATATTGCTAACTTTTACATACTAGAAACATGATTTTCAAGAAGTCACTTTCATATACAAGAACAAACGAACATTTTAACACGTAAATCTGTTTTTATACCACGGTTTTGTGAGACATAAACTTCACGTACGTTCGAGTACACATTTCAAGTCCTGTATTATATACCAGAATCCCTTGGAGGGGGAGCATGGTGTATGTGTATAGTTCTATACGGGATTGACAACCCGCGCCCTGACTGTTAGCTACAGTCCACCATTTGGGGTGACAAACGTCATAACATTCCAACGCCTGAAGAACGTTGTGTATAGGCATTCCGAGTCAATAGTATGGTTATAAAACTCACTTGGGGTATTCAAAATGCATTGATTTACAAGGTTTTCAAACACATTGGTTATTTTACACTTACATACATTTTAGAAACAAACATTGGTCTTGAAAGAAGGCTACTTTTATACTAGTAGAAAATATAGGATTTTCTAAACACAACACAACCAAGGACAAAACATTTCATTTCATACAAACATTGTCATTTAAATACTTATGAAACTCACCAGCTTAAATGCTGATCTACTCTTTCAAAATTACTTGTATGTCCCAGGGAATCAGTAATTTCAGGTATCATTATGCTTTTGATGAAGGGATGCTGCGGTGCCAGTTTAATCTCATATTTTGACATCATATTGTAATTGGTTTTGAACATGTAACTTTTTGACAAATGTAAACTTTCAATTATATATATGATGGTTGTATTGCTTTCTTTACTATGTATTCAATTGTTACGTTACCACATGAAGTCATCTGCCCCCGAACGTTTCCGCCGTTCTGGTTTGGGGGTGTGACACATTCGGGTTGGATGTCTGTTGAGGTTGCGGAAGAATTTCCGGTAGTGTAGAACAAGAAGAGTTCGGAGAGGATGCAAGGATGGAGCCTTGGATTTTCCAAAATGGTTGTGATCAGGAAGTTATGTATGTAGCGGTAATTCTTCATTGGGAAGTGTGAAGGTATCATCAGTGTGTCGGGTTTCTAGCTCGAGGATGTTAGAGCAGGTTCAGCATGTGTATGTGATTGCAAAGGAGAGTTCATGGGAGTTGCTCAGGAGCTGAAGGATGTGCCATCCTGTCAGCTCGGAAAGAAACGAGTTGGTTTCGGAAAGGAAAGCGAGATGAGTCCCAGAAGTGAATTCGATAAAGGTTATGCTAGTCAAGGAAAGGGATAGCAGTTTGGTACCGGTTCAGGACCCGGTGGTTCAAGGTGATGCCTAGCTTTGTAAAGGACAAGTGATGGTTGTGATTTGGGGTGGGGAATGTATCCTCGAGTGATCATTGGTTAAGGAGGGTTGTTATCAGAAGAGGAAGTCGGTGGCTGGTTTGAATCAGTTGTTGTAACTTGGTAAGGAATGGGTCGGACTTTATAGAGGGTAATAGCATTGTTCGGAAGAACCTGGGTCGGTCAATATCGAGAGGTGCATTGTGGAAGTAGTTTCCGTAATTGTATGCTGCAGTAGGCTTCGAGGACGAAGCCTAATTTTAGTGGGGGAGAATTGTAACATCCCGGAAATTCAGAAGTATAGTTGAAGGGCTAAAGTGTAAATTAAGGCGGGGACTCGACGAGTAGGTATTCCGACTCGCCGAGTCAGAGCGGGATTGGTCGCGGGATTAAGTGACCAACTCGCCGAGTCGGTAGCTGGGACTCGACGAGTTGGTGCTGAAGAGAGGAAACCCTAATATCGGGGGTTGTGCCCTATATAAAGAACTTAACACCTCTTCCCAGCCTCTTTACCTTCCTTTTGAGTTCCAGAAATCCTAGATTCGTGTGAGCCTTCCTTTGTGAGAGATTAGAGCCTTGGAGGAGGAAATCTTGGAGGGAAATTGAAGAGCAAGCAGATTGGAACAAGGGGCTTTACAGAGATTTAGCTTACTCTTCAGTTGGAGCGTTCATTTGAGGTAATAACCTGTTGTGTTGAGCTTTTGTGCATCTAGATTTATCATTTGTGGGGTTTTTGGGGCATGAATGAGGTCCATCTCGAGTTTGGTGTGAGATCTGAGGTTGCTACCTCAGATCTAGGCTTGTAATGACCCAAGGAGCAATAAAGTCTATGTTCAAGAGATGTAGGTGAATTTCTTTTGTCTTAAACCTTAGCCCAAGAGTGTTTTATGCTTAGATCTCTTTGGATTCACGTAAAGGTTGCCACTTTACGTGATGGATGGGTTGTAAGGGAGTGGATCTATGGTTTGGAGCCCCTACATGGCTTGGGAAGCCAATGTATGGATTAAGAGCTAGAGGTACTCGGCGAGTCACATGGGTGAAATCGACGAGTTGGATGAAGATGGGCAGGAACTCGACGAGTTAGAAGAACAACTCGGCGAGTATGTTGAATGTTGCCTTGGACTCGGCGAGTCTGTTCTTGGACTCGACGAGTTTGGTCGTGGAGTCCTAACCTTTTTGGGTTGAGCTGTGAATCGGTGAGTCGAAGGACGACTCAGTGAGTTGAGTGGGAAAGGACTCAGAGTTTGTTGGACTCGGCGAGTCTTGGAGCGACTCGGCGAGTTGAGTCGTGGATTGGGAGTTCTGTGTATAGGGACTCGACGAGTCAGCGGGTTAACTCGGCGAGTAGAGTCAGGAAGGAAGGAAGGTTGACTTTGACTGAGGACTTTGACTTTGACCAAGAGTTGACCAGTTGACTTCCAGGGGCATTTTGGTAATTGTTGGCATTTATTTTGAGTTCAGTGTTTTGGTGTTGGCTAGTGGTGGAGATCGTGTCAGTGGTCGGAGCAGTTTGGTCTTATCTTTTCAGTCGGCAGCTGCAGGTGAGTTATCCTCACTATATCGACAGGGTCTACGGCACCAAGGCCGGCCCTTTATTGGATTGTAATCCGGGTATCGTTGTTATGTGATTGCTTTGCTATGTTTGCATCCTGGTAGTTAGGATGGAATATGTTAGAGACCTGGTTAAGGTCGATTCCCTAGTATATAGGATGGTGTTATGCTAGTGACCAGTTAGGTCGGTATCCTGGTTAGGATGATGTTATGTGATCTGCTAGATCGATTTGATTGGATGTAAATTGTTATATGATTGTATGTTTATGTGCACATGGATGTTGGACTGGGGTTGGGTTGAGGCGGGTCCTGCTTTTTGCTGTAGGCCAACATACCCAGGGCGGACTGGTTATCCCGAAGGCCCATCGAGCGGTCCGGATAGGCTGTAGGCTCCAAGAGGGCGGACCAGACGTGCCGAGGCTCGGAGAGTGGACCAGGCAGACTGAAGGCCCGGTGCGGGGCGAACCAGTCATACTGTAGACTCAGAGAGTGGACCAGGTGTATTGAAGGCCCAGTGTGGGCGGACCAATCACACTGTAGACTCGATGTATATGGATAGACTCGGAGGGTGGACCAGGTGTAATGAAGGCCCGGTACGGCGGACCAGTCACACAGTAGACCCGAAGTGCATTGTTGTTATGTGTTCTATGTTCTGTTATGATATGACATGTTATGTGTATGGTATGTGGTTGGTATTTTGGGGGTATCTCACTAAGCTTTTGGGCTTACAGTTGTGGTTTAAATGTTTCAGGTACTTCAGGAGACCATGGTAAGGCAAAAGTGTGATCGTACCGCTCCTCATGTTTATGTTTTACGATATGGTTCTGGGAATACTTTGATAATAATTGTATTGAAAACCTTTTGTAATAACTTAATGAAATTGGGTTGTTTTTGAAAAGTTTAAATTGGTTGGAATTTTTAGAGTGTTACAACAACCGTAAACACGTATACGACCGTAAACACCATGCAGTTTACGGTCCAAGACACAAAAAATACATTTTACTAGAAAAGTAAAGTATAATCCATATTTTTGACCCAACAATCTCCCCCTTGGTTTATAACTTTCATTTCTAAATGACCCAACAAGCTCCCCTAAAAAGTAGCTGGCTTTTCTTGTAAATCTTCAGTTGGAGATTGGCTTTAGTGTTTATCTTCAAATTCTTCACAACTTCAAGATGAACTTGATGAATCTTCAATGAATGACTTCATCTTGAGCACTTGAGCTTTTCTTCAGAATTTGGCATTTAACGCACATTGGGTGAGGAGGCTTCTTGTAGTGATTCTTGAAAATTGGTGCTTTTAGCTTGAGAATCTTCAGAGAGAACTTTAGAGAGAAATAATCTTCTGGATCACTTCAACAGGTCTAAGATAGTTGCAGACTGATTGAGGAGGCTTCAATGCAATCTGTCACATAATTTTCAATTTCAGCTTCACCTTGCTTTTGGGGTTGAAAGATTGAATGTCGAAAGAATAATCTTCATTTCTTGCTCCTTCGAATGAGCATTTTTCGATGATCACGGATAAAGCCTTGGCTCAGAAATATTCGATTCAGCCTCCATGAGTCTTATCTATACCTGAAATCACTTTTCAAGACAAAACAAAACTAAAGGAAAACTTAGCACATAAGAATATTTTTGGATTTTTCATATTTCTGGAAAAATAAAACGTAATCAAAAATATTTTTGGAGTTTTGATTTTTCTGAAAAAGAAATAAAACAGAAATAACACTATTTTTGGATTTTAACTTTCTGATTTTTGTTTGATTTTTGAATTTTTTGATTTTTATTTGATTTTTGAATTTTTTTTTTTCAATTCTCGCCCTAAATTTGTGCATAGAGGAAAACTATGAACAAATTTAACAAAACAAAAATATTTGGGATCAAAGTTGTGAGACAACCTGAACTTGTTTATCAAAACCTTTACCTTCATGAATAGATCTGGTCAATTGCCGGTATTGTGGTCCACTTAAACACGAAGGATATCGATAAACTTTTCTAAAAAATCCATTTGGCTGACGACGACCACAGGTATTGTTCTCCACTTAAATTAAGCAGCGAGATCTACAGACAACCTCTAAATGGTTCGATTTTAGTTGCACTAGAACATGTTCCCCACTTCCCGATATACCCTGGTTATCAAGAACTTCCAAAGAACTCCTTACTTTAGGTAAGTAAACAATTATTAAGGAGGAAGTCAGATTTAGAAATGGGTGCATATGGTGTGTCCCAGGTCGGATCTATTTCAATCACACAGAGGGAACAACATATGACTAACAGAGATAGAGGGATATAGAGATAATAGGGTGCATATGTTGTGTCCCAGGTCGGATCTTCCGATCACGCAGAGGGGACAACGTATGGCTAACAGATAGAAAGAATTTCATAGATAAGGAGGTGTGTAGAAATAGAGTTGCATATGTTGCATTCCAGGTCGGATCTCTTCCAATCTCACAGAGGAAGCAACATATGACTGACAGATAGAAAGCAAGAAAATAATTTCCTACAGACCTACTTTATCAGAACCCCCCAGTCGCCCTATCAGAACCAGAATTAAGGACATAAGTCCATACATCAAGGAAAATTTGAACCATTGTTCTAGATGCGTATTAATTTAGTGTATCCTGTGGGTTCCCATGTTTATCTCACTGCTCAATCTACCCGAGCGTCGTATGGTTAGTCCAAACAATCCTAACTAAATCTACACTGTCAAATCCTTCGTGCCTACCAGCACATTGAACATAGAGTCTAGACAATTCAGATTCAGTCCCTTACACATGTTTTAGACTGCCTGTTATCACTTTATCTTTATATCACTTCCCAATAATAACTACTAATGAAAAACTATTAAGAAAATGAAAAATTGTCTTTGAAATGAATTAGTGTAAGATAAACTCAGGAGTATAGAGAAGAAAACTCAAACCATAAGTCACCGATTGAATTTGCATCCAGAAGGTCTGAGAACAGCACGCATAATATCAGAACAGCTCCGAAAATTCTTTACGTCATTAAGCACTAACCCCATGTGATCCCTTCTTTTCTTCCCTTCTTTCCATTCCCGCAAAGTACACATACTCTCGAACAAATTTCTGAGTGTTCTACAGTTGAGAGATGCCTCCTATCATGTGCTTGGAACAGCCACTACCAACAAACCGAAGTCTGATGATATGCCTTCATAGCTGCTCTAGCACAGAGCGGGATCAGTTGGTCTTTGGAACCCAGTCCATTTTGAAACTGTGTCGACCTTTGTCATCAATGCAGGGTACTCTCTCCCATGACATATTCTGTTTATCACAAACAGAAGATGTAGAAATATTAGAATCGTTAGAAGATTCAGTAGATTGAGCCTTCGGAACCCATTTGTAGTTGGGTTTAACCCATTTCTTTTTCGATTTGATGGGTGGCTCAGTACTTGTTTTTGATCTTGATGTCGGTCGTTGAGATGACATTGACTTAACCGGTCTTTGTTTCACTGGAGCATCTCTTGGATTGGGCTTCTTGGCTGACATTCCCTTGTTTCCCTTGGGATTCAGATTCTTGTCCTTATGGGTTTGATTCTTGGCCTTTTGCGCGTTCCAGTCACCATTGTCTGAACGTGACCTGGAAGGGTTTCTTTGAAGTATCTCCCACTTGGCGCGTTTTGCCATCCTTGTGTGTAGTAGGGAACGTATGCGCAATTAGGACAATTTCTGGCAATGTGTCCAAGTGTTCCATAGTGAAAACATGCCTTTTTCTTCACTATGAAGTTGTTTCTTCCTACTCCTGGTGGCGTATCCTTGCCTTGTCTCTTATTGTTCCCACATGCACACTTGCAACAAGCACTCTGTTGCGCTGAAATTGGTGGCCTGTATTTCTCAACGACAGGTTTGTTATGAGTAACAGAATTCGAAGCAACAAATTCTGAGTTCAAGGAGTCATTGGTTTGTTCAGTAGTGTTCTCCTTGTTCTCATCTTCTGCTACTTTACTTGCACATGAAGTAGAAACATTAGTATTTTCAACCTGAATACCTCCTGACACAAATCTCGCTGGTTTGCCATATTGAAGATGTGCCTCCTTGTTAATTTCTTCATGTGTCATAGGGATGGATGTATAGTTATGATTGAAAGGTGGAGGAACACTATCATACCCTAGACCCTTGTTTTGATTATTTTTGAATTTTATTTGGGTTTCAAATAAGGACTCGACTGTCTGACTTGACGCAATATAATTTTTGAAACTAACATCTATTTTTCCACACTTAATTTTCAAAGTGTCAATGTAACGCCCACGTTTCCAGGCTAGGCATTATTGTTGATGTAATAGTCTAAGTTAACCTTTGTAATTCTTTTGAAGTATTAATGATGAAATATTTGAGTATTACGTGCTTTATGCTTAGTTGTGTGGCTTAATTGAATTAAGAATAAAATAAGCGTCAAAATTAAAGTGTGAGATAAGCCCGATATCTTTACATAAAGTTGTAGTGGTCGAAACAAGGATTCTGGGGATATAAGGAATGCCGGAATCTGAGTTATAACGAAGAAGTTATGACCTGTCGAAGTTTCGCGACAGAACCGGCACGACACTGAATGACGTAAAATATGAATTTAAGATAGAGCGATATCTAGCCTTAGTGATCTAAACGAAAGTCGTAGGGTTCGTTAAACCGAGAGCGTGCATAAAAAGAACACCCAAGTCTGACTTCGTATGAGGAAGTTATGATTTTCCGAAGTTTCGACTTAGCGGTATGCAGCCCGAATACTCAAATATGAGATCGAGTGATTCTTAACCGAAACAATCTAAACAAGAGTCGAATATCTCGTCAATAGTAGTCTAACGATAAAAAGACAGACGAAAACGGAGTTCAGATGAAGGAGTTATGAATTTCGAATGGAGTTTTCCTGTCCCGGCCTACTGAAAATAATATATAAGTAATATATTTATAATATATTAAAAATAAATTCAAAATTAGCCAACGGAGTCTAAACGAGAGTTGTAGAGATAATCTCACCTTTACATCGATATAAAGAACTTCGAAAACGGAGTTCGTATGCGAAAGTTATGAATTTCTGAAGTTCGGGGCGCGAACCCTAAAGCTGTGTCAGAGACCACAACGTGGCAAGCAGTGCCACGACGTGGCAGGTCTTCTGACACCTCCGGGAGTCCCCCATACGCAACTTGTGATGACGCATGCAGTGACGATCAAGCCCACGACGTGGAAAAAGGTGTCACGACGTGGCAAGGGCAGATTTTGCCCTCTAAATAGATTCGAAGGTCCAGCCATTTAGGGTTGCTATTTTCTCTCCTCTCTCACCCGTTTTACCTCGATTTACGTGCAAGAAATATCCCGAAGCCCCGGTATCATCCCGAGACCCGAAGCGAGTCCCGAAGCCCGAAGATCCCGAGAAGAAAAGAGTTTCCGAGCCGAAGCTCTGCCCGCGAGGAGTCCGGTTTTTATGAAGTTCCTCCATATCTACCGAAGAATACTACTTCTACAAGCCGTAGTGCTGTCTGATCATCTTCTGATCAAGTGAGTGTAGTTACTTTCTTCTAATGCATAACTATAAAGTATTTTATACGAAATATTTGTTATGTGTATATTTTTTTGTTATATGTGTGAATGTATATTCACTTTCTTCTATCTCATGGATATGATTTATTCTCTATGAAATACGTGTTATGTGTATGTGTCTTATCTTTTATCTGGAATGTGTTTTGAATGAACATACTATACAGGTTTTAAACTATGTATAAAAATGTATATTTTATCTACTAAAATGTTGGGTAGAACATGGGTAGATAGTTGTCTTGTGATAAAAAGATGAGAGGCCTCAAACTTTTCTAGACAGTCCTGTGGAACGCTAGCAGGCTCGCCACCTGTAGGTGTTAATGAACTTGGGTGTTCATTCGTTGTACTCCATCCCCCTCATGGTTGCCTTATTTGACTTATATTGCTGAGGAACCCCCGAAGCATGTGTTGTCGCCCCGAAGAAATATTCTTAGGCTAGGTCCCTTATGTTAGTTGTCTTAGGGACATAAAGTGAGAATAACAGGAATGGGTAATTGGTTTATTGTTGGTTGGTGGAATTAAATATAATTATTTATTGTGGGTTGAAAACCTTATATGCTCACCAGGATCCCAAGCCCTGACCCACTCAGTTTCTTTGTATTACAGGTAGTGGCGCAAGAGCATAAGTTGGATGACTTGTCAAGTTATTTTTGGATTATAGACCTGTTGTTGTAAATAACTGTTGTAAGGTCTGTATTGAAATGTTAATGCTTTTGGTCTGTTTATCGGAACATGACATCCCGAGTATTGTAATATAATGAAAAATACATGTCTTTAACAAATGTTTTGGTAAATCTTATTTTATCATATTTTGTTTTGGGAACGAATTCTGCAACTCTTTAAATCAAAGGATTACTCTGAAATCATTTTAAAAGCATAAATTAAACCGGTCTTTTCTGGCCGTGATTTTGGGAATGTCAACTTTTAAAAAGTCAACTTTAAAAGTCAAATTTAAAAAGTCAAACTTGAAAAAGTCAAACCGAAAAGCTAAATTTGAAAATTTAAAAAGTCAAACGAGAAACTCAAAGTTTAAAATCAAATGTCAAACCTGAAAGTCAAAGTCAAAATTTTAAATAAAAAGTCAAAAATAAAAGTCAAAACCAAAATTTTTTTTATTATTTTTTATTATTTTCTTATTAATGTTATTTATTATTTTATTTTAATTTTTTTTATTTTGGATGAAAAAAGAATTTAAAATTAAAAGAAATTGAGTTTTGGGGTTAAAAGTGACAAATTTGCGAAACTGGGTTCGAAAATGAGAGTTTTTAAATTAAAAACGGTAGGAAAGTAGCATGTGGCAAGTTAGATCAAGTGGTAAGGCTCTTAGTTAAAGATGCAGGAGATCTGGGTTTGATCCCCGGCGCCCCCAATTTCGTTTCGAAATTTTTTATGAGCGAAGCGAAGATGCTGTTGCGAAGCGAGATGCGAGGACGAGGTCCGAACTTTGGACCCTGTGTGACGCTGGCCGCAAACCGAGGACTGTAAACTCCGAGGGCCGTAATCTCGGACCGTGAACCTCGGGCCGTGAACTCCGAGGCTGTAAACTCCGAAGCCCTAGCCGCCACCGCCGAGAAACCCTAGCCGCAAACTGATTACGGTCGAGAACCCTTCAATGACCGTAAACCCTTAAAAAAAACGACGTTTTTCACCATTTTTTGCTCAAAAACTCGTTTTTATCAAAAATGCAAAGAAGAAACCCCTCTTAATTTTCAGAGATCTATCTAAAAACGCAAAAATCTTTCAAAAATAAGATCAAATATGCTCCAGATGTGACAAAATTGACTGATACAATTCAAGCTCTGATACCAATTGTAAGTCCCCAAAATGTCTGTGTATCAATTAGATCCGTTTGTTGGTGCGAAATCCCAATCAAACGGATGATGTCAGATCAAATAGAAGAGAAGGAAAAGAAGAAGATTATGAATCTTGTATTATTTGATGATTAGAATGTAGATCCAAATACAAGATTCACACACAACACACACTCTTTTCTCTCTCTCTAGGCCGTACACTCCCTATTTTGTTCATCACTCTACTCCTCAACCCTAACACCTATATATACTCGGGAATATGGGCTTCGTGAACATGGGTCGTGAATGGGTTTACAGCCGTAAACTTTTTTACGGCCGTAAACACAACTGTAAACACGTATACGACCGTAAACACCAAGCAGTTTCCGGTCCAAGACACAAAAATACATTTTTCTAGAAAAGTAAAGTATAAACCATATTTTTTACCCAACAGATTACAACATCCCTCTTCAGAATTCAAATCAAAAATATGAATCCAAGCCTTAATTTAAATTTTTGGGTTAATAATTAAAGATTAAAATCAACTAACTTGAATTATATTTTCTCCCTTTATAGATGTTAAGTCAAGACAACAATGGTTCTACTCGTTCTTCTAAAAATGTTTTTCCCTTATCTGAAGATGATCTTCCACATGTTGATTAATGTGAAAGAATGTTCCCTTCTTTAAGCATTGGTGGAACTGAAAATCGTGCTTCTCTAATTCTTCCTCCACCTCCTCCAATAGTTCTCCCCGAGCCACATTTTCTTCAACCTGAAAAATACAAAGTCACTCAAGCCCTATTGACTAGTAAACATCAAGATGGAGATTCTGTGTGTGTGCATGTTCTGAAAATGAAATCGCACATTGACAGATTGGGAATGTTGGGTGTCGTTTTCCCATGGGACCTAGCCATTGACTTGGTTCTACTTTCTCTTCCTGACTCATATAGTCAGTTCATTAAAGACTTCTATGAGAAGGACCATGATGTGACCATAATCGATATGACATATATGTTGATTGCTGCTGAAGCAAAAATGCTTAAGAGCACAGTTCAAGCGAATATGTTTGAATGATCTGTCTCCCAAGTTTCCATGGACATTGAAAATGGAAACATTGGTAGTCCAGAAATGGTTTCTCTTCCCAATGGAAAGAGATCGGTCGATGTCAAACCGTTTGACCATATGGTAAAGAGAAAGGCTAATCCATAGATAGTCCTATATGCTAATCCTAAGAGATCCATATGTTTTTATTGCCAATTGAAGGGGCATTGGATACGAAGCTGCCCATAATACCTAAAAGATCTCAGACAAGGTAAAGTGAAGTCGTATGACTCTACTTCAGGTACATCCACTATCTAACTCTACTTTATTAAGTTCCTATTCATAGATTCTTAATACATTATGTGATAGTCACATTTTGATGTTATTGCAGGATCTAAGAGAAAGAAGGAAGCTTAAGAAGAGTAAGTTGAATCTGATCGTGGGAGATGGATTTCGGTTGCATGGTTCGATGATCAGATTTTGGAAGCTGTTGCATAGGAGTTATGATAGATTAATAGATTGCTTAGGAAATATCTAGAAACATATTTTTGCATTGTAAGGAAAAAAATTCTGAGTGAATTTTTGATTTGTTTACTTTGTATTTCCTTGCAATGACATATATGAGAATTGGTGGTTAGATTTCTATTATTAGCAGTGTTAAATATGGATTTGATTCTTAATTATGTCATTTGTGGAAATTTCATAATCAACCAAGTGAAAAGCAATTCTCATCACCCAAGTTTCAATTGGATAGAAACATGGACTCATACAATTCGTATTGTGTGATGTATGAGAATATTGATCATTGGAAGATCATGACTAATTCATTGATCACATGTTTATGTGAGTCAAGTGAAGGACTAAAGGATCTAGTACACATTGATGTGGAATATTTAGATCCACGACAAAGAACGATAACTCTATTCATCATGGTTTACCGATATTTCAGTGAACATGGTTGTGTTTATAAGATTACGTAGAATTCTAACACTTTGAAAAGTTTTCAAAGTGTAATAGAACAAATAAGAAGAATCTATTAGGCAGAGAGATAAAGGTTTCTCCAATTTGAAAGAAAGGAGAGTACTTTAGTATCATGTTTTGTGATCATCTTAATGATTAAGGAACCATGTCACAAATTGATCCTTGAAGAACATCTTAGTAAAATTGTTTGACTAAGAAAAGGAATCGGATATTGTTGAAGTGGTTCAATCGAGAGATGAGTCATACTTCGTTTCCAATCAAGTTCTAGAGTCATACTCTAGTTACTTCAAATCGTATCTTGAAGCTTATTTCAAGCTACGTAGGTTATAACAACTCATGAAATATGGAGTAATAATGTTTTCTTACTCTGGCACATTTAAAATTGGTAGTTGTGATGTTTTGGTTAAAACAAAGGATAAAATAAACTAATTATATGAAGTGTTCTCTTGTCAAGAATCCATACTAACTTTTGAATATTTGTTTTTCTTGTCAAAGAATGTTCCTTTTGATGGTTTTGAGCCATAAGAACATTCCTATGTGCACATACAAACCCTAATGCTTGGATCTAGGTTTCTCTAATTGAACATGCAATGTATCCAAGACTTTTGATCATAGATCTAGTATAATAACACAAGAAAAACAGATCTAAAAGATTACCTTGAGTTGCTTGCTTGAATCTTCTTTTCCTTGGAGCTTAGAGTCACAAATGTCACTACTATAATGGCTTACAAACACCAACTTAGCAAGAGGATGATTAGAGAGAGAGAGAGGAGGGAGAGGAAAGTCGGACAGGGTTTCTTCAAAGGCAAGAGTGCCGATTTCCTTGACCCCATGGGTCTATTTATACTAGTGAGACTCCTAGGGTTTCACCCTTAAACCCTAATTGGATAACTTAGGCCCTAAGCAATCCAATCTCCTTATGATAAGCCTTGGACGATTTCTAGGTTTATCCTAACCCTAAAATCGTCCACCCCTTATCTATTAAGGATTATAGCCCAAAGTACAACTATCATACAATTGACAGTTTATGCCCCTTTTATTTAATTAATCTCTTTAAGTCACCAAATCAATTCCTAATTAATTTATGACTTATATTAATCAAATAACAATATTATTATTCCTTGAATTATTCTCACAATATATCAATAATATTTATTCTCTCGTTATAAATCATCCTGTCAAGTTGCTATGGTGAAGGCAACCCAAAAGGACCATGCCCAACCAGGTCAAATACTTGCCTGATATAGTTGCAGCCTTAGACACTATTCCAACAATCTCCCACTTGGATAAGTCTAGTAACTATATACACAAGAATAATCGGATTAGCAATCGTAGCTCTCAAAGACGCTGTCAAAATCTGATCTTCTCAATCTTGTCCTTTAGATAAGGGATCGTACAGTCCTCTGTTTAGATATCATGCGGACAATTCTATGGAACCAATTTGTCCAGCAGTTGGTTTCTCGATCTCAGATTTATTTGACATAGAACTTAATCGAACACATCAACTTAGTTCTGACCGGGCCCGGCACATAAGTCAAATCAAATCATCGAGCGGCTGAGATATCGCTTTTACCCTCTTAGGATAAAAGTAACAGATAAACTTCGACTTATATGCATTTACTTATTCATTAATCAATTATACACAACAATGCGTTTTATAACATCAATTTACTGATGTGGTTTCGTATTATCAATGTATAACCAATTAACAAATAACAAACCATATATCTAGGTTTTAAGACCATATGATATTATCGTCTTGCGATCACCCTTTTCATAACATTCCATAAGGTGATGCTAGCAAGCGTGGGTTTGTTCCAATGCTCAAAACTAGTTCATAAGCACTCATGAACGTTGCAGCAAACTTTTGCTATGTCTAATACCATTTAGACAATCTACACACCAATTCATGAAAATCTTCATTCATACCTACTTCCAACATATGAACGATTGTGGACTGTTTGAATAATTCGATTATTCTAAATAAACTCAATTATTATGGAAGTCAAAACATGCAAAGTGAAACAATAGTTAACTAATCATAAGACAGTAGCTTTACTTATAAATAATACTCCTTTATTTAATCATCAAATGTTAATTACATTTATCTATTATTAGTTTCTAAAACTTTCTAATCTAATCTAATATCATCTTTCAGTCCAATACTCCTAGCATGCTGCAAATGCTTAACCCTACTCAGTACCTTCGTAAGCGGATCTGCTGGGTTATCTTCTGATGATATCCTCTTAACCACGAGTTGTCCTTCTTCTACACAATGTCTAATAAAGTGATACTTTATGTCGATATGACGAGATCTACCATGATCCCTTGGTTCCTTGGTCAAGGCAACCGCTCCTTCATTATCACAGAAAATTTCCATAGGCTCCTTTATGGCAGGCACAACTCCAAGATCACCAATGAAGTTCTTCAACCATATTTCCTCCTTCGACACTTCGCTCGCTGCAATGTACTCTTATTCGCACGTTGAATTAGCTACGGTTTCCTGCTTGGAACTTTTCCAAGTCACTGCTCCTCCATTAAGGGTAAAGACCCAGCCCGACTGCGAACGGTAGTTGTCCCTATCGGTTTGAAAACTAGCGTCACTATACCCTTGCACCTTCAAGTCATCACTCCCGCCGAGGACTAAAAACCATTCCTTGGTCCTCCGAAGGTACTTAATGATATTCTTGACCGCAATCCAACGGGCTCTGCCAGGGTTCCCTTGATATCTACTAACCATGCTTAAAGAAAAGGCTACATCAGGGCGAGTACAAGCCATAGCATACATGATTGAGCCAACTGCGGAAGCGTATGGTACTCGGCTCATTTCTGCTATTTTGGCTTCGGTACTCGGACTTTGAGTCTTACTCAACTTGGCATTACTTTGTATCGGTAATTCTTCCTTCTTCGAATTTTCCATACTAAAACGTTTTAGTACTTTATCTAAGTAAGTGTTCTGACTAAGTCCTATTAGTTTCTTACTTCATTCTCTCACTATCCTTATTCCCAAAATATAGGAAGCCTCTCCGAGGTCCTTCATAGCGAAGCACTTCCCGAGCCAGGACTTAACCTCCTACAGTGTCGGGACGTCGTTTCCTATGAGTAGTATGTCATCGACATACAGAATGAGGAAGCTGACTATACTCCCACTGGCTTTGACATATACACATGATTCATCTTCGCTTCGTACAAATCCAAAATCTTTGACTTTCTCATCGAAGTAAAGATTCCATCTGCGAGACGCTTGCTTAAGTCCATAAATGGACTTCTCAAGCTTACACACTCTATTTGGATGCTTCGGATCAACAAAACCCTCTGGCTGAGCCATGTAAACATCCTCAACCAACTTTCCATTAAGGAAATCAGTCTTGACATCCATTTGCCAAATCTCATAATCATGAAATGAGGAAATTGCTAGCATCACTCTAATAGATTTTATCTTCGCAACTGGTGAAAAGGTCTCATCATAGTCAACTCCGGGAGTTTGAGTAAAGCCCTTCGCAACCAATCGTGCCTTATATGTGTGTACGTTTCCATCCACGTCGGTCTTCTTCTTGAAGATCCAATTGCACCCAAAGGTCTTACGTCCGGGCACATTATCAACCAAATTCCAAACTTGGTTGTCATACATGGACTGGATCTCGCTGTCCATTACCTCTTTCCATTTCGCAGACTCCGGGCCTGCCATGGCTTCCTTATAGCTATTAGGTTCATCTAGATTTATTAGTGTACCATCACTAATATACGTGTCCCCTTCGGTAGTAATATGAAAACCATAAAACTGGGGTTGAACTCTAACTCTTTCGGAACGTCTAAGAGGTAAGGATTCATCAATCGGTTCAATCGGACTTTCCTCCTCGGGTTGAGCACCAGCGGTAGAGGTTCCTTGATCAATCGATTCTTGAATCTCTTCAAGCTCGATTTACCTCCCACTGTCTCCTTGGCTTATGAGTTCTCGCTCTCGGAAAACTCCTCTCCTCACAACGAAGACAACATTGTCCTTCGGTCTATAGAAGAGATATCCAAAGGATTTCTGCGGGTAACCGATGAAAATACATCGCTCACTACGAGGTTCGAGCTTGTCGTTAGTATCTCTTCTTACGAAATCCTCGCAACCCCAAACCTTGATATGTGCTAATGAGGGAGCTTTCCCTGTCCACATCTCGTGAGGTGTTTTGGCAACCTTCTTAGTAGGGACTCGGTTAAGGATATGGGCGGAAGTCTCTAAGGCATACCCCCAGAATGAGATAGGTAGTGAAGCACGACTCATCATAGAGCGGACCATGTCTAACAAGGTTCGATTACGCCTTTCTGCCACACCATTAAACTGCGGTGTCCTAGGTGGCGTTAATTGTGAAACTATTCCACACTCTTTGAGATAGTCGTGGATTCAAGGCTTAGGTACTCTCCTCCTCGATTGGATCGAAGCATCTTGATTTTCCTGCGCAATTGATTCTCCACTTCATTCTTGAACTCTTTGAACTTTTCAAACGTTTTTGACTTTTGCTTGATTAAGTAGATATACCCATATCTACTATAGTCATCGGTAAAAGTCACATAGAAGCAGTTTCCATCCTTTGTGGTTGATCTAAAAGGTCCACATACATCGGTATGTATGTGGTCCAATAAACCCTCACCCCTTTCACATGTGCTAGTGAAGGGTGACTTGGTCATCTTTCCAAGTAAACAAGACCCGCATGTGTCATCTTCCCTGAGGTCGAATGACTCCAACACTCCATCCTTTTGGAGTTGGGCTACGCGCTTCTTGTTGACATGTCCAAGATGACAATGCCACAAGGATGCTCTATCCATACTATTGGAAGAATCCATGCATAAAACATCATTTCCTAGATTATCTACAATCATAACAGTTTCATCAATTCCATTACATGGCATTGCTTCAAAATATAAGACACCATTTAGATAAGCATAAATTGAACCATTCTCATTATTAAAAGAAAATCTAAATCCTTGTCTAAACAAACCATGAAATGAAATGATGTTTCTTGCCATTTCTGGCGTGTAGCAACAATTATTTAAATTTAAACATAATCCATTACTAAGCACTAAAGAATACACTCCAATCTTGGTCACAGGTGACAATCTTCTGTTCCCCATGATTAGATTTATTCTTCCACGCTCCACATCCTTATTTTTCTTAGTCCCTGCAATTCAGAACAAATGTGGTAACCACACCCGGTATCGAGGACCCAAGAAATAGCATGAGATGAATCATTAGATTTAATTGTGTATATAACTACGAAAGACGGCTTGATCTTTCCTTCCCTGATGGCTTGCAGGTTGTCTGGGCAGCTTCTCTTCCAATGCCCTATTTTGTGGCAATGGTGGCACTCTGCCTCCTTTGGGTTAGGGTTAGGCTTAGCGGGATCAACTTTGGTCCCACTAGAAGAGGAACCATCTCGGGACTTTCCCTTGCGGTGGCTCTTAGACGGAGCCTTCCTCTTCTTGCCTCTTCCTTGCCCAATGGCCAAAACAGGAGCAGCGGGTGGATTGGGAGTGGGTGCAACAGACTTGTCCTTGAGGTTGCTCTCAGCGACCCTAAGGAGACCTTGGAGCTTACTTAAGGTGACCTCTTCCTTGTTCATGTGGTAGGTCATCCTAAATTGGTTGTAACACGGAGGCCAGGAGTGAAGGACCATGTCGATAGCCAAGTCATCCAAAAAGTCGACATTCAACTTGCTAAGACGATCGACATACCTTTGCATCTTTTGGAAGTGTACGGTTAGAGATTCACCATGTCCCATTTTAGCGGAGATCATGCTAGTGAAGATCTCGTAACGTTCCTGCCTCGCGTTTTGGTGGTATCTCTCCAACAAGTCTTGGTGCATTTCGTACGGATACATGTCCTCATAGGAATTTTGGAATTCGGCGTTCATTGTGGCTATCATGATGCAATGAACCTTCGTCGCATCACGTTTATGAGTCTCAAAAGCAGTCATTTCAGCCGGAGTAGCGATTTATGGCTTGATCTTCTCGAGCTTCTCATCAAGGACATACTCCTTGTCCTCGTAGCGAGCAATCATGCGAATGTATCTTATCCATTCGCTAAATTTTGTTCCATCGAAAGTCACCTTTTGGCAAAGGCTCATCAATGTGAACGAGCTAGCAGCTGCGTTGTTCGCGTTCGACATCTACAAACAGAAAGGACAAAGATTGATTAGAATTTAAAATCCCTAATTATCACCCAATAAGAAAAATTAGGGCTAGGATTCAACAACATTATTTACATATTAGAAAAGGGGTGCCGTAATCCAACATGCAAACAATTTGAAGGTAAGTGAATGACGATTCACTAATTCTCCACCATGAAAACCTAACTTTAAGTTCTAAATGTATTGAGAATTCCTAGGTTTCGATGAGATTCATTGAACTTTTCAATGGCATGTTTAAATCTCGATATGCCCCTCTCGTTTATGACTGGGATACCGAGGATCACAAAGTGGGTGTGAATAACCATGCAAACCTACATGGTGCCTTCATTGTAACAATCACCTATTCGATGTGCCGGTAAACCACACACGCTCCATCGAACTATGATAAACAATGAATCACCCTTTGCCACCTTTGCTTAGAACCAAAGTGTGCCGGTAAACCACACACGCTCCACTAACTTATTAGCAAGGGTGTAAAGTGTAATTTCATGGGATTGCATCAATTCACTTTTCCTAAAGTAACTAGGATTGGGAATTTGAAAAACATGTAGTTACTTTGTATTTAATATTATACTTTTAATGAGGAGATAGAGTTGCCCTATCCTACCCGTTCAGCTAACGACCCTCCACTGATCAAGCAAGCGGTGGGTGAGAGTGTACACCCATTAAGCACCATTTTATAGGCAGCAACCTTATACCCACCTTATAGACCGGCTTCGTGAATGAGGCCTACTAACGGTAAGACTAGCATTTTAATTATACATACATACATACATACATATATATATATATATATTAATCTTGTAATATTATATTAGTATAGGGTTGAATTTTAAACTTGTAAAATTCTAGGGTTTGAAATTTAAATTGTCTAAATTAAACTTTTAATCACAAAACATAAATTTCAAAACTTGAGGGCAAGTTTTAAACTTTTCAAAACATAAGGGATCAAATAACAAATAATCCAAATTAACATTTAATCACATAATTATCCATATTTGATTTATTTAATTATTTCTTGCAAAACAATTTACCAATTTAATTAAAATAATCAATCAATTATCACATAAGGAAATTATTATTCAATTTATTGGTAAATATCTTTAATTAGGTCAAGGATATACTCAAATATATGTTAAAATCGGATTTATATTGACCCATTAAGATAAAGGCAAGTTTCCATAAGATAAACAGCAAGAAATCCCGAACTTAGCTCCTTCTGACGCTCGAACTTGTCGAGTACCACAATGGACTCGCCGAGTTGAGGCCTACTCGCCGAGTACCACTATGGGACTCGCCGAGTTCATCAGGCAGAAAACAAAAATCAAATTTTGCAATCAACAATCAAGCAACTAATGCATGAATTCAATAGAATCCAATCAAGGCTCTGATACCACTGATGGGTTTGAGCCATAAGAACATTCCTATGTGCACATACAAACCCTAATGCTTGGATCTAGGTTTCTCTAATTGAACATGCAATGTATCCAAGACTTTTGATCATAGATCTAGTATAATAACACAAGAAAAACAGATCTAAAAGATTACCTTGAGTTGCTTGCTTAAATCTTCTTGTCCTTGGAGCTTAGAGTCACAAATGTCACTCCTCTAATGGCTTACAAACACCAACTTAGCAAGAGGATGATTAGAGAGAGAGAGGAGGGAGAGGAAAGTTGGCCAGGGTTTCTTCAAAGGCAAGAGTGTCGATTTCCTTGACCCCATGGGTCTATTTATACTAGTGAGGCTCCTAGGGTTTCACCCTTCAACCCTAATTGGATAACTTAGGCCCTAAGCAATCCAATCTCCTTATGATAAGCCTTGGACGATTTCTAGGTTTATCCTAACCCAAAAATCATCCACCCCTTATCTATTAAGGATTATAGCCCAAAGTACAACTATCATACAATTGACAGTTTATGCCTCTTTTATTTAATTAATCTCTTTAAGTCACCAAATCAATTCCTAATTAATTTATGACTTATATTAATCAAATAACAATATTATTATTCCTTGTATTATTCTCATAATATTTCAATAATATTTCTTCTCTCATTATAAATCATCATGTCAAGTTGCTATGGTGAAGGCAACCCAAAAGGACCATGCTCAACCGGGTCCTTTATGTTAGTAGAAGCGTAATTGTTATGCTAAGTGTTGCAAGTTGGCAATATTATTTATAGGAAACAAAGTTTTCTAATTTACAAAATTGCAAAGTTTTGGAATTGTTTCGCTACAAAAGGATTTGGAGGAGAGGACACTTATACTTCATTTCAAATCTAAAAGTTTTGATTGAAGGATTTAATAGAACTTGGTCACGGGCATATATGAATATCATTGGAAATTCAATTTATATGGAAATATTATAGCAAGAGATTGATCAAGTACCATGTCTTTATGTGAGACATTATGTGTCGAATCCCATATGTCTTGGATATTGGATTGATTACATATGCTATAATATTCACTTGTTCTAATTTTCCAAATGCCTAGGGCACTGAAAGGGAAAAAAGACAAGAACAAGGTGTGACTAAAGATGTTGAACAACTATCAAGAACACTCTGAGGTTTACTGAAGATTGGTTGTTTGTGGATAGTTGGAAGTGTAGTATTAATTTGGACGGACCACATTGACATAATTCTGAATGGAGGTGACTCTTGTTCGGAATTGATGCTCATATGGCAATATGGAAATATTTCCATAGCAGGAGTTGGTTATTGAAATCTACATGTGAGTTAGAAACCTTAACGCAAGTAAGGTGTTCAAGGAGTTACCTTGAATTTGATACTTCATCACCATGAAATTGTTTTAGTAACAAAGTTTCAATGGAGCATTTTGTGACATCGTTGGCTAAGTCTCGGTGACTTTGACGCCACGTCATCACAAAAGGATATTTCATGCAAGGTTAGAATCTAACACATTTAATGGTGACAAGAATTTGGAATTCTTCGACTTGTAACAAGGATTTGGAATGGTGAAAAAAGCATCGTTGGAATTATGTCCAATTGATCTGTTCACAAAGGAAGGACCATAAAGAGATATAGTATTCATGATTATAACATGGCATGACTGATGTTTAATTCAAGCGTTTAGTTGATTAGGCGAAACATTATACAATTAATAAATTCTAATCAATATGGTGATTCAATAATAAAGTGTTGTATTTATATTCAATCGTTTTGAGACCATAGTTAATTAGGTTATTATTGTGTTCCATTTTGCATGTTTTACTTCCCAGATAATTGGATTATTCAAACATCCACAATCGGTCATACTTTTGGAAGTAAGTAGTGAAATAAGACTGTCATGAATCAGACTGTAGATTGTCTAAGGGGTTATACATAGCAATGGTTTGTTCCAGTATTCATGGGTACTTTTGAAATAGGGATTTAAGTATTGGATAAACCCATGCTCAGAGAATTATTCATGGATTTTATCACGGGTAATTTTGAGACGATAATATCTTATATTCTTGAAACGGAGATATATGCGTTGTTGTTTACGAGTCACTTGTGCATTGATAACACGTAAATACATCAGTAACTTGATGTTATAAAATCTATTGTTGTGCGAGATTTGATGAGTGAGTAGTGCAAGCATATAAATCGAAGTTTATCCGTTCCTTTTGTCCTGACGGGAAAAGCGATATATGTGGGCCCCTCGATGATTTGACGATGAAATCTAAAGTGCTTGGCCAAGCCTGGACTGAATTGATGTGTTCAATTAGTAGTCTGATATCAGTCGTCATAAATCAAAAATCGGGAAACAAATCCTGGACTGAGAGATTGATTATAATCCATGTCTCATGTCTGTACGGTATCTTGTTGAATGGAGGAATATTTTATCACTTATCTAAGGACACGTTACTGACGAGGTAAGAGTTTGACACCGACTTTTGGTAGCTAAAACTTGTTGGTCGATTTAGTAGTTATACTGGAAGTTATAGTTGTTAGACTTATCCAAGTGGGAGACTGTTGGATTAGGTGTCTAACCCTTAACTAATTGGTATATACTTGAATTGATAGTAGCACAATCCTTTTGGGTTGCCTTCAAACCTAGCAATTGAATAGGATGATTGTTAGAGAGAGAAGAGTGATTTTATAATTTATTACTTGTTTAATAAATTAGAAATCAAAATAAATGATTTATTAATGTGTTAATTGAAATAATATATTAATTAGAAATCATACTGTTTAATTAATATATAATTAGAAATTAATTTGGAATTAATTTTAGGGTTAAAGGAATTAATTAAAACTACAAGGACAAAAGGTGACAATGTTCAATAGTTGAACATTGGACAATTCTAGAACCTCCCTAATGAGAGGGGGGGGGGGACAAAATCTAGAGCATCTCTAGGGTTTCCTTGGGCTCTAATGGTGTCTTGGATGCCTTAGGGAGGAAGTTAAGGGATTAGGGTTATCTTGGATACACCTGCCTTATCCAATACCTTCTTAACACCTATATAAACCTTCATTAGGGTTAAATTTCAGTTATGACTCTTCTAAGAGCCTAAGGGCCGAAATTTCTTTTCTATTACTTTCTCTCTATAGTTTTCCTTGGTTTCTTGAGTTTGTTTGTAAACCATTAGAGGCACGACACTTGCGGCACTTGCTACCAAAGGTCTTTCAAGCAAGGATTCAAGATTGTTTACAATACAATCTAAAAGGTATGTATCATAACCCTTCTTATTTGATTTTCTATTATTATCCATATATCTAGGGTTTATACTTTGTTGTTTATTATTGTATGTTCAATTAGAGAAAATGTAGATCTTCAATTAGGGTTGCATGCATACACAAGGTTGTATGTTTTTCTCAAAACCTATCAGTTGACCTATTCAAAATGCGAAAGAATTAGTCATTACGTCAACGAGTGTACATACAAAAACAAGGTGTATTACGAATGTAATGAGGAAGGGCATATAACAAGGGACTACCCAAAGAAGAAGGAGGTTTCAAAGACCAATGTGCCACCTAGGCCAAAAGCGAGAGCATTCCAGATGACAATGGAAATAGCAAGGGGGGAAGCTGTAACAACCGGTTATTCGGGTCAATAAAAATCAAAGAAAGTCAAACAAAAGTCAATTGTTTCAACAAAAATCAATAGTTAAAAATTAAATCATGAAAATTCACATTACTTTTGAGCATTTCGGTTTTGAGAATCAAAATCCCTTCCTAGACCAAAATCTCCATGACCGAGAACTCCTTAGACCAAAGACTTGGTTCTAGGTTGCAACCTTAGACCGAAAACACCCACCTTATCGGGTGGTACTTCTTAAAATGTGATAAAATACATATTCCAATGCAAATGTCATATCACTTTTACTCCCATATATATATATATATATATATATATATATATATATATATATATACATATATATATATATATATATATATATATATTTTGCGACCTGGCTCCGAACCACCTGACCTATGGATAAACAGCGTCCGGTTGGAACCGGAGAGGTCACAGAGAAAAAGAAGGCGTCAGCCGTCGTGCGGGAGGAGGTCTTGGAAAAACGCTCTGACGGTCAAGTTAGTCAGTGAAATGAGAATGGGTGTATAGAGAATGAAGGCTGGGGTGAAGAGAGCTTACCTTGTCAAGGCCATATTTTTGGCCTCTTATAATGAAGATCTTCCTCAAACCGTACGAGGGACAGGGATTGCAATCCCGACAGGATCCAACGCTCTTATTGGAGAAACATGCTCCACGTTTGTGTCCGGTCCAACGATTGGTCCAGGCGATTATGCTCTGGCCTGGCGTCTTGTTACCTGGAGCCATTAACCTTGGACTGAAGTTAGAGGATAATGATTGGCGAGGGCTAGCTTCCTACGCGGTCGCCGCGTAGGAATACAGGGTTGCTTGGGACGTCCGGGTCGCTCGGTCAATTCCCTGCTAGTAGCGCCCTGCTAGGGCTCGCCTGTCTCTGGCCCACTCTAAGGGGCACGTCATCAAATCCCCTAGTCCAGTAGTCATAGCGTATGCTAGCTAGCTATGACATTATGGACTTAACTGCCGGTGCACGTGTCATGCTTTTACGCGGTCGACGCTTCATTTCCGGTGATGTGACATTACGGCGTGCACGGCGCTTATGTCAGCTGTGTCAGGGATTTTCGTAAATCCCGCTTTCTTTTCCTTTTATTTCTCTCAAACAGATTCCTTTTTCAGTTCCTACCCTGCCTCTTTATTCCCTCTGTTCTTCTCCTCTTCTTGTTCTTTGTCGTGGCGTCTGCTCAGAGCTCAATCCCTAGTTCTTCCGAATTCGACACCCTTCAGGAGGCTTACGGCCTCACTCCGGCTGATGGGGTGGAGTTTCCAATCTCTGGTTCTTTGATCACTCGACCTCCGCCTGGTAAGGTGGGTGTTTATCTGAAAACCTTCGACGCTGGTCTTCGCCTTCCGTTAACTAACTTTCAAGAAGAAATACTTCGGTATAACAGGTGCAGTGTTCAAATGTTAACCCCTGGTGTTGTTTATCAGATAGTGGCCTTCAAGATTATTTGTTGAGCTAACGGCATCGTTCCCGACTACTTCGTATTCAAGTTATTCTTTCGGTTTGCCGCCACCAACGACAAGTATACCTTCTCTGCCCGCCGGGGAGGCCATAATCTCGTCCTTGACACTGTCCGACACCACCCCTAAACTATTTCTTCATAACCAGGCGACTGCAGATCTCTTGCGCACTCTCCAGGTGGAAGTTGACGTGATTTCGGAGGTTATACTTATCAGTGTTGGGATGAGCCCTAGTTGGCGCTCTCGGGGGGAGATGTATGTGTTCTACACTATTTCTGACGGTGCGTCGCTCTTGCTTTTCCCTTTTCTTTCTCTCTTCTTCCCCCCCCCCCCATATATATATATATATATATATATATATATATATATATATATATATATATATAAAGAGACCTCGTTCACTTTTGCTTTTTTCACGGTTGTCTTCTCCGTTTTTTGGGCAGGTGTTGAATGCTCTGTATCTATGGATTATGTACTGTGGGGTCATTACCAGGGCAAGCTGGAGCATCACGTAGTGCCTTTGTATGGGACTTTGCCTCCTCCCCGTTGTACCGGTTTCTTTAGGCGCTGGTGTGACATCCCCAAAATCACAGCTAGAAAAGACCGCTTTAATTTATGCTTTTAAAACAATTTCAGAGTAATCCTTTGATTAAAAGAGTTGCGGAATTTGTTCCCAAAACGAAATATGATAAAATAAGATTTACCAAAGCATTTCATAAAGAAATGTATTTTAATTATATAACAAAACTCGGGATGTCATGTTCTGATAAACAGACCAAAAGCATAAACATTACAATACATACCTTACAACAATTATATATAACAGCAGGTCTATAATCCAAAAATAACTTGACAAGTCATCCAACTTATGCTCTGGCGCCACTACCTGTAATACAAAGAAAACTGAGTGGGTCAGGCTTGGGAGTCTGGTGAGCATATAGGGTTTTCAACCCACAATAAATAATTATATTTAATTCCACCAACCAACAATAACCCAATTACCCATTCCCGTTATTCTCACTTTACGTCCCTCAGACAACTAACATAAGGGACCTAGTCTAAGAATATTTCATCGGGGCGACAACACATGCTTCGGGGGTTTTCCAGCAATATATGTCAAATAAGGCAACCATGAGGGAGATGGAGTGCAGCGAATGAACACCCATGTTCATTAAAACCTACAGGTGGCGAGCCTGCTAGCGTTCCATAAGATTGTCTAGAAAAGCCAATGGTCGTCATCTAAACTCCACTAGATGACTAAATCAAAACATCGAGGCCTCTCATCTGTTTATCGCTCATCAACTATCTACTCATGTTCTACCCAACATATTATTAAATAAAATATACATTTTTATTCATAGTTTAAAACTCGTATAGCGTGTTTATTCAAAACACATTCCAAATAACATATGAGACACATACACATAACAAGTATTTCATAGAGAATAAATCATATTTATGAGTTTAGAAGATAACAACAATACACTCACATAACACATATACTTCGTACATTAAATCGATACTAGTATAAAATCGTGCATTTGAAAGAGACTATGTATTCCCTTCAAATCAACACCAACATATAAACACATAACACGTATTTCGTAGTAAATACTTCGTATTTATGTATTAAAGAAAGTAACTACACACTCACTTGATCAGAAGATGATCGGACAGCACTACGGCTTGTAGATGTAGTATTTTTCGGTGAAACCGGGAGACCTTCAAAAAAATCGGGCTTCTCGCAGGCAGAGCTTCGGCTCGGTAATTTTACTTCTCGGGATCTTCGGGGTTTCGGGACTTGCTTCGGGACTCAGGAATGATACTGGGGCTTCGGGATATTTCTTGCATGAAAATCGAGGTAAAACGGGAAAGAGAGAAGAGATTTTGGAAAAAGAAGTCGGCTGCCCTCGCATGCCTTTTATAGAGGTTGAGTCCTCGCATTACGTTGGGCCTAATGCTCTGGTATGTGGGGCGTACTCCGGATCAGACCTCCAGGTGGCGATGTTTCGGTGGTGCTACGCGTCTCTTCTTTGAACCGCACAAAACCGAAGTTCGCTGGGCGTACTTAAAGGTTACGCGGGGAGTACCCTTCGGATAGGATCGATGAATCCTCCTCCTTCGGATACAATCTGAATTTTTATTAAAATTTAATATCTTAATTATTTAATAACCTTCAAAAATTCATATCTTCCTCATACGAACTCCGTTTTCGACGTTCCTTATATCCACGCGTAGGTGAGACTACGCTCTACAACTTTCGTTCGACTCCGTCGGCTAATTTTGAATTTATTTTTATTATTTATTTTTAGTAGGCCGGGGCAGGAAAACTCCGTTATAAATTCATAACTTCTTCGTCTGATGTCCATTTTCGTCTGTCTTTTTACCGTTGCACTACCATTTATGAGATCTTCGATTCTTGTTTAGATTGTTTCGGCTAAAAACCACTCGATCTCAAATCGAGTATTCGGGCTGCATATTGTTAAGTCGAAACTTCGGAAAATCATAACTTTCTCATGCAAAGTCAGATTTCGACGATCTATTTATGCACGCTCTCGGCTTAACGAACTCTACAACATTCGTTTAGATAACTAAGGCTAAATATCGCTCTATCTCAAATTTACATTTTAAGTCATTCAGCGTCGTGCCGGTTCTGTCGCTAAACTTCGACAGGTCATAACTTCTTCGTTATAACTCGGATTTTCGCATTCTTTATATCTCCAGAATCCTTGTTTCAACCACTACATCTCCATGCAAAGATATCTGGCTTATGTCACACTTTACTTTTGACACTTATTTTATTCTTAATTCATTAAATTATAATAATTAAGAAAACAAACACGTAAATCACATAATTCACATAATACTCAAATATTTCATCATTAATACTTCAAAAAGAGTTACAAGGTTAACCTAGACTATTACATCAACGATACTGCCTAGCTTGGAAAAGCTATTTCTCTCCACATTAGGATGATTTCGTCCCTGGAATCACACATCAACTAACAAATGCGGATAGCGACTCAACATGTCACTCTCCGTTTCCCAGGTGAGATTTGACCCATTCGTATGTTTCCAACGGACAAGCACTAATTCGACCATCTTGCGTCGGAATTTCTTAGTCTTTCGGTCAATGATTGCTTTAGGTTCTTCAATCAACCTTTTGTTTTCATCCAATCTTAATTCAGAAATTGGAATAATGTCAGGAACTTCTCCCGTGAACTTCCTCAAATAGCACACATGAAAAGTGTTATGAATACCATCTAGTTCTTCGGGTAATTCGAGCTTGTAAGCTTGGTTCCCAATCCTATGAAGAACTTTAAACGGTCCAATAAACCTTGGACTCAAATTTCCCCTTTTCCCAAATCTTATAAGTCCCTTCCATGGCGAGAATTTAAGCAAAACCGAATCTCCAACTTCAAAAGTCATCGGCCTTCGCTTCTTGTCAGCATAGCTCTTTTGACGATCTTGAGCTGCTAACATTCTTTCCCTGATTATCTTCAGCTTTTCAGCGGTTTGATGAACCATCTCGGGTCCCATAAACTGCTTTTCTCCAGCCTCAAGCCAACAAGAAGTCGTACGACACTTCTGTCCGTACAAATCTTGATAAGGTGCCATCTTTATGCTCGAGTGGAAACTATTATTGTAGGAAAACTCTACCAAAGATAAATGTTCATCCCAATTACCTAGGAATTCTAGGGTACATGCCCTCAGCATATCTTCAAGTGTTTGTATCGTTCTTTCACTCTGACCATCAGTCTGTGGATGGTAAGTTGTACTTAAACACAACTTGGTACCCATTTCCTCTTGTAGACTTTTCCAAAACCTTGTGGTGAAACGGCTATCACGATTCGATACAATCGTTAACGGAACACCGTGAAGCCTCATAATTTCCTTCACGTAATAATTCGCAAGCTTATCCATAGACCATTTCTCATTGGTTGCTATGAAGTGCGCACTCTTAGTGAAGCGATCAACGACAACCCAAATCATGTCGTGACTTTTCTTTGTTCTGGGCAGTTTAGTGACAAAATCCATGGCAATGTCTTCCCATTTACCCATAGGTACAGGTAAAGGTTCTAAACTCCCATATGGTTTCTGATGTTGTGCCTTAACCCTTGCACATGTCACACACTCGGCCACATACTTTGCAATATCAAGCTTCATCGAAGGCCACTAGTAGTAGGGTTTCAGGTCCCTATACATTTTAGTGTTGCCAGGATGAATTGAGTACATGGTTTTGTGAGCCTCTTCCATCAGAAGATTTCTTATTCCTCCTGACATAGGCACCCAAATTCGATCTTGGAATACCTTTAGTCCATGACCGTTTGTATCAAACACCAACGTTTTGCCCAAACGTTCCTCCTTCCGGTCATTCTTTTCAGAAGCTTCCTCTTGAGCTTTCTTTATACACTCCACAATTGTCGAGACAACTTCAATTCTCAACGCTCTTGGCCTTTTTCTCTCAAAATTGACTTTCCAACTGAGAGCATCAGCGACAACATTAGCTTTACCGGGATGGTAAAGTATCTCACAGTCGTAGTCCTTGAGTAACTCCAGCCAGCGTCATTGCCTCATATTCAATTCTTTCCGATTAAAGAGATATTGGAGACTCTTATGATCAGTGAAAAGTTTGCACTTCGTGCCATAGAAGTAATGCCTCCATATTTTCAGAGCAAAAACTACCGCTGCCAACTCCAAATTGTGAGTAGGGTAGTTCTTTTCATGCTCCTTCAGCTGTCGAGACGCATATGTTATCACCTTTTCTCTTTGAGTCAAAACACAACCCAATCCAACACCAGACGCATCGATATAAACAGCGAAGTCTTCACCTCCATCGGGTAGAGAAAGTATCGGTGCCTCGCATAGCTTCTTCTTTAGCTTCTTTATGCTTATCACTCCAAGAATAAGAAGCTCCTTTGTGGGTTAAAGCTGTCAATGAAGTAGCGATTGAAGAAAAGCCTTGGATAAACCTTCGGTAATATCCAGCTAATCCAAGAAAGCTTCGGATCTCCATGGGACTTTTCGGTTGTTCCCACTTCATCACAACTTTGATCTTTGCTAGATCAACCATTATCCCTTCTTGGTTGACCACATGACCCAAGAATTGGACTTCACGAATCCAAAAATCACATTTGGAGAATTTTGCATATAGCTTCTCCTTCTTCAAAACTTCTAACACCTCTCGCAAGTGTCTACCATGCTCCTCTTGGCTTTTTGAGTAAATCAGAATGTCATCTATGAACACTATCATAGATTTATGAAGGAACGGATTACAAACCATGTTCATTAAATCTATGAATGATGTTGGAGCATTGGTTAGTCCAAATGACATAACCAATAACTCGTAGTGTCCATATCTCATTCTAAAAGCAGTCTTCTCTATATCTTGCTCTCTTACTTTCAGCTGATGATATCCTGACCTTAGGTCGATCTTTGAAAAATAACTCGAGCCTCGCAGCTGATCGAACAGTTCCTCAATTCTTGGCAATGGATATCTATTCTTTATCGTTGCTTTATTCAGCTCTCTGTAATCAATGCACATTCTCATACTCCCGTCTATCTTCTTCACGAATAACACCGTAGCTCCCCAGGGTGATGAATTAGGTCTAATGAAACCTTTGTCCAATAACTCTTGAAGTTGCATCATCAGCTCCTTCATCTCCGTCGGTGCTAATAGGGAAGGTGAATTTGCTATTAGTGTCATCCCTGGTAACAAGTTTATTCTAAACTCCACTTGTCTATCAGGCGGTAATCCGGGAAGATCTTCAGGAAATACTTCCGGATAATCACACACGACAGCAATGCTTTGCATTTCCTTTTTCTCCTACTTAGCATCGATCACGACTGCCAAATATGATGTACATCCTTTGGCCAAACACTTTTTGGCTTTCATTAGCGAAATGATTCCAGAATTTACTCTGCGTTTGTCCCCATACACCATAAATGACTCTTTCCCTGGCGGGTTTACTTTTACTATCTTCTTTTTGCACAATATTTCGGCATCATTGGTGCTAAGCCAATCCATTCCCAAAACGATGTCGGAACCGTTAAGTTCTATAGGCAATAATTCCTCGTGAAACTTATTCCCATTCAGGTCGATTAGGATGTTTTTCATACAATGGCTAATAGGTACAAACTTGCCACTAGCAACTTCGACTAATAATGCATTATCTAGTCTATCGACAGGCAAAGCTAGTTTTCTACCAAATTCATGCAAAATAAAGGAGTAGTTGACTCCAGAATCAAATAAAATTTGGGCAGGCAATTCGTTAACGAGAAAGGTACCTAAAGCGACATCAGCTTCATCCTTCGCAGCTTCCAGTACCATCTGAAAGGCTCTCGCCTTCGGCTATGGTGGAATGTTCGGTTTTGTTGCATCTTTCTTTTTAGGACAGTCTTTCAAAATGTGCCCTCTTCATTACAACCAAAACACATCCTTTTTATGGACGGACACTCATTAGCAGGTGACTTCCTCACTACATTTCCCAAAGTGCTTTTTCTTGCACTTCTCACACCATTTCGCTTTGCCTTTTCCTCCAACTTCTTCGAATTAGACTTCGAAAATTTACTTTTCTTATTGGAACTTAAAGTTCCTTCAAAATTTATCTTCTTGCCAACTTCAACCTTGCTGGTAGTTCTTCCCTTTATCATATCCTCAACAGACTTGGTAGCCCAAATAGCTGCCTCTAGAGTAGGTGTCTGACGTACTGGCACTACGTACTCCCATGGGAGTCCCTTTGCGTACCGGTCAACTTTAGTCAGCTTGTCTGGGACGATGTGCAAAGCAAACTCCATCTTGTCTATGAAGTTATTAGTATATTCATCGATTGACATGTTGCCCTTTGTCATTGTTAGAAACTTGTTCTCCAACTCCAACAGATTTTGGGCCGAACAGAACTTGCACTTGAACTATACCAAGAACTCTGCCCATGTCAGTTGAAGTGGCTCATTAAGGCTTAGGGTCTTCCCTAAAGTGTTCCACCAAAAAATAGCCCCACCCCTGAACTGACGTACTACGAAAGTGGTCTGCAACTTGCCTCTGCAACCACACGTCATGAAGGCTAGCTCCATTTCCGATATCCAATCCATGACTCCGATCGGGTCCTCCTTTCCACTGAAGGTCGATGGTTTGTAAGTCAAAAATTCCTTGTACTTGCATCTGATTCCATCATTCCCTCCATCTTGGTTGTTTTTCCTAACTATCGGTGGGTTGGCTTGACCAACTGATCCACTGAAGTTTCCTCCTTCAGAGTGCCCTTCATTTAACTCGGGCTGTTCAATCGGCATTGAAAGTTATTCACAATTCTGCCGAAGCAGATGTCTAGTTTCATCCATTTGACGATCCAACATAGTCTATATCATCAATGGAACACCAGTCGTTGTTATTGGCTCAGGTGTTGCTGCTACAACAGGTACTCGCTCAACCACTTGTGGTTGATTCCTGTCTTCGTTCACGTTTCCAACTCCACTTCTGGTTCTTACCATTTTTGATCTACACACAGAATAAGGTGAATTTAGATCTTCAATCATGATAGATAATTAAATCATCCTTATCACTCTGAAACGTTTACATGTTAGTTCTAATACACTAATCCTACGCTTAGAATCCTAAACACATAAGGTTTCCCGATCCGATCGGCAACAGACCATAGATCAGAACAAATAATATTATATATGGCAACATATAACATTTAGCACATAAAAGCATATTAGGCAACCATTCCAAATATATACTAGTGCTCGTGTCTATAATATAACAGACACTATCTCAAAATCTGCACTTAGCATTCTAAGTTTAAGTCTAGAAATCCTACAAATTCCTAGTTCGCTTAAACTAATGCTCTGATACCAACTGTGACATCCCCTAAATCACGGCCAGAAAAGACCGGTTTAATTTATGCTTTTAAAACAATTTCAGAGTAATCCTTTGATTAACAGAGTTGCGGAATTTGTTCCCAAAACGAAATATGATAAAATAAGATTTACCAAAGCATTTCATAAAGAAATGTATTTTCATTATATAACAAAACTCGGCATGTCATGTTCCGATAAACAGACCAAAAGCATAAACATTACAATACAGATCTTACAACAATTATATATAACAGCAGGTCTATAATCCAAAAATAACTTGACAAGTCATCCAACTTATGCTCTGGCGCCACTACCTGTAATACAAAGAAAACGGAGTGGGTCAGGCTTGGGAGTCTGGTGAGCATATAGGGTTTTCAACCCACAATAAATAATTATATTTAATTCCACCAACCAACAATAACCCAATTACCCATTCCCGTTATTCTCACTTTACGTCCCTCAGACAACTAACATAAGGGACCTAGTCTAAGAATATTTCATCGGGGCGACAACACATGCTTCGGGGGTTTTCCAGCAATATATGTCAAATAAGGCAACCATGAGGGAGATGGAGTGCAGCGAATGAACACCCATGTTCATTAAAACCTACAGGTGGCGAGCCTGCTAGCGTTCCATAAGATTGTCTAGAAAAGCCAATGGTCGTCATCTAAACTCCGCTAGATGACTAAATCAAAACATCGAGGCCTCTCATCTGTTTATCGCTCATCAACTATCTACTCATGTTCTACCCAACATATTATTAAATAAAATATACATTTTTATTCATAGTTTAAAACTCATATAGCGTGTTTATTCAAAACACATTCCAAATAACATATGAGACACATACACATAACAAGTATTTCATAGAGAATAAATCATATTTATGAGTTTAGAAGATAACAACAATACACTCACATAACACATATACTTCGTACATTAAATCGATACTAGTATAAAATCGTGCATTTGAAAGAGACTATGTATTCCCTTCAAATCAACACCAACATATAAACACATAACACGTATTTCGTAGTAAATACTTCGTATTTATGTATTAAAGAAAGTAACTACACACTCACTTGATCAGAAGATGATCGGACAGCACTACGGCTTGTAGATGTAGTATTCTTCGATGAAACCGGGAGACCTTCAAAAAAATCGGGCTTCTCGCGGGCAGATCTTCGGCTCGGTAATTTTACTTCTCAGGATCTTCGGGGCTTCGGGACTTGCTTCGAGACTCGGGAATGATACCGAGGCTTCGGGATATTTCTTGCATGAAAATTGAGGTAAAACGGGAAAGAGAGAAGAGATTTTGGAAAAAGAAGTCGGCTGCCCTCGCATGCCTTTTATAGAGGCTGAGTCCTCGCATTACGCTGGGCCTAATGCTCCGGTACGTGGGGCGTACTCCGGATCAGACCCCTCCAGGTGGCGACGTTTCGACAGTGCTATGCGTCTCTTCTTCGGACCACACAAAACCGAAGTACGTTGGGCGTACTTAAAGGTTACGCGGGGTGTACCCTTCGGATAGGATCGATGACTCCTCCTCCTTCGGATACTATCCAAATTTTTATTAAAATTTAATATCTTAATTATTTAATAAACTTCAAAAATACATATCTTCCTCATACGAACTCCAATTTCGACGTTCTTTATATCCACGCGTAGGTGAGACTACGCTCTACAACTTTCGTTCGACTCCGTCGGCTAATTTTGAATTTATTTTTATTATTTATTTTTAGTAGGCCGGGGCAGGAAAACTCCGTTATAAATTCATAACTTCTTCGTCTGATGTCCATTTTCGTCTGTCATTTTACCGTTGCACTACCATTTATGAGATCTTCGATTCTTGTTTAGATTGTTTCGGCTAAAAACCACTCGATCTCAAATCGAGTATTCGGGCCGCATATTGTTAAGTCGAAACTTCGGAAAATCATAACTTCCTCATGCAAAGTCAGATTTCGACGATCTATTTATGCACGCTCTCGGTTTAACGAACTCTACAACATTCGTTTAGATAACTAAGGCTAAATATCGCTCTATCTCAAATTTACATTTTAAGTCATTCAGCGTCGTGCCGGTTCTGTCGCGAAACTTCGACAGGTCATAACTTCTTCGTTATAACTCGGATTTTGGCATTCTTTATATCTCCGGAATCCTTGTTTCAACCACTACATCTTGATGCAAAGATATCAGGCTTATCTCACACTTTACTTTTGACGCTTATTTTATTCTTAATTCATTAAATTATAATAATTAAGAAAACAAACACGTAAATCACATAATTCACATAATACTCAAATATTTCATCATTAATACTTCAAATAGATTTACAATGTTAACCTAGACTATTACATCAACGATAATGCCTAGCCTGGAAACGTGGGCGTTACAGATGGTGTCGGTCATCAGTCTTCGAGGGGTAGCCCTGAGCTGTTGTTCCAAGGGTCTTCTGCAGTGGAGGCGTTGCGCAGCGCGCCTGTGTTTGTTCCAGGGTGGCGCTTACGTTCTGATTCTCATTTGTCTGTTCGTTCCGTTGCCTTGGATTTTACTCGTCATGCTCTTCCTCCTGCCACCGTGGATGATATGGATTCGATGAGCAATGCCGTCTTGGCTTATAATCTTGCGTATGCCGCTGCGCAGGCCGTGACATATCTGGCCGCTGGGTCCCATCGTGTGCACCAGCTTGATGAGTTGGGGCATGTGCATTCTTCCCTTTTTGAGAGCGAAGCTGTTTTGAGGGCGAAGGTGACCGACTTAAGCACTGTCGTTTGTCGGTTAGAGGAGGAGAACATGTCTTTGGTGTCGGGGAAATTGGTATTGGAGGATGCGTGTAGTGACTTGGAGGGTCAGGTGGAGTCTTTGGCCCAAGAAAATGAAGGTTTGATGATTCAGAATGAAAGCCTAGAGCGAGACCTTGCCGATCGTGAACGTGAACTGGAGGTGCTGAGGGCAAACAGTAGTTGGCTCCTTCTGGTTGGGTTTGTGCGTGTGATGGACAAGCTTCTCTAGTATCCCGATTTCACCGGTGGTATTATACGTATTCGTCATGCTGCTTTTTTGCTGGGGAGGAGTCAGGTTGTGCCAACTTGAAAGCTCAGGTCGATGCTGGGACTTACGATCCTTCAGCTAGTGACTCGTGGGCCAGTCATACATCAGCCTTGGATGACGCTTTGTTGCCTTTCACGACTATGGACTTTGTCGTTTGTTTGGGCTGTGTCACTTGGATGTGGATGGGGTAAGAGCGTTATGCGTGTTTGATGAAGGTGAGGAGGATGTGGAGGTGTTGGGTGCGGGTGGTGTCACACCCCCAAACCAAGGATGGCGGAAACGTCCGGGGGTGGAGGACTTCATGTGTAGTATCATAACAACAATGGCAATAGTGATGAAAGTAAACACAACCAACATATATATAATTGAAAGAGTTACATCATTGTATGAATTACATGTTTCAAAATCAATTACAATATGTTGTCAAAATATGATAAGTTTGACGCCTCAACGCCCCATCCTCAAAAGTACTTTGTTACCTGTTTAGCGATTTCCTGAGAATACAAGTAGTTTGAAAAAGTGTCAACACAATGGTTGGTGAGTTCATAAGTTTTTGTATATAATTATGAAAAAAAAAAACTTGTCTCGTAATTGTATAGTTATTCCAGAAAAATCCGATATTTTCCTTAAAATGAATACTGTAGTCTTGTATCCAAAGACTGAAACATACGAGTAATCTTCCTTATTTATAGAAATAACGTGAGTTTATTTCAATATAAACGCGTATGATATTAGTGAAATTCTCGTAAATTCTTAAGTTTGTTAATACTTTCTGTGAGTTATTATAACCATACTTGACATAGACGGCCTCGTAATGCGACGTTCTTCAGGCGTCGCCGTTAAATGACACTTGTCACCACAGACCTGCCGGTCTAGCTGTTGCAAGCAGCTCTAGTGTGGGTTTGTCAAACCCAATATAGATCTATACACAACTATCACGTTCTCCCTACAAGAGATTCTGGTTACAATTTACAGGACTTGTCGACTTTGTTACTTTGGAAGTAACCCGAAGGGAATGACTCACAAATTTATTCATTAACAGATTTACGTGAACTAAACTGAAAACCTTTGGTAAATAAGTTTGAGAAGTAAATGATACATAAACTATACATATTATAGTTTATCCAAAACGTTTGTAATGTATAAGAATTCTTTTATGAATGTTTTAATGCTATGAATCCATAAACTATGCTCATTATAGCTTAATATACGTGTTCTAAATGAATGATTAATCTTATCATGAATGACTATATTTCAGTTTATGATGATAAACTAACAAGGAAACACATTCAATATTTAGAACTTATCGTTGTACACTTTGCTCAACATAATACAAGGTGTTATGAAAGTTATAAGCTGTTAACAAAATTTCAACCTTTCTACACTGTTTTTGAAAAGTCATAGAAAAATCATACGAAGTTGAAAACTAAATCCGTAAATTCTGAGAGTTCCCAAAATGTGTCTAGTTTACTCATAATTTTTATCATGATTTTTAATGACCTCCAACTTGGGTGAAAAAGTCCATAATCACAGACTGGTCCGGATTGGTGTTTGAAATGATAGGCAGTTTTGTAAAAATCACCATAAATTGTAGAAAAATTGTATGGAGATGTGCAAGTAGTCATTTTAAAGCTAAGAACTGGAACTACTTACACCTAAAACATTTTTTCAAACAAAAATGTTTAAGTTGTCCAAAACAGTCCGTGAATGGAGTCCAACTTTTCTGATGAAAGCTGTTAGAAAATTTTAGTTATGTTCTTGGTGTTTTAACTTGTATTCCCCCCCTAAAAACTTAAGAAAACATAAAAATGTAGGGGTATGAACTCACCTTGAGTGATTTCAGTAGGTAAGTGTTGAAGAAGAGAAGTGTTCAACCCAAGAACACTTGAAGAATCACTTGAAGATTCGAAGATCTAACAAGAATGTGATGATGTTTGTGTAAGAAATCTTTGATTTTGAGTAGGAGGATGTGTAATAATCATAAGAAAGATGATGATACTTACTAATTGTAGGAGAAGAGTCTTGGAGTATGCCTTGAAATTCTTGAATTAGAGAGAAAAAGATGAGAGAGTTTGGAGTGTGATTCTTGGTAAAAATGAGAGAATGATTAAAGTGTGAGGAAAGAGGATGGATGTTCCAGCCCTAAGAACGTGGGAATAGTTGTAAATAGTGAGAAAGGACCTATGGAATGACTAGGGATGGACTGGTGGTGAATAGTGACATGGAGTGGGTATGGGAGTGGTTGCTTGTGTCATAGACATAAGTAAAGTCAACACTCTACCTTTGTACTTCACCCACTCTCTTTTGGATAAGGTTTTATCCTTAAAAATGTGATTAATTAATAGTTAAGGGTCCTTATATGTTAAAATAAAGTTTTGGGTGAAAATCTCATGTTAAAATAATTAAAAACGGGCCTAAAATGCGAATTTAGTCGAAAACCGGGAGAAAAAGCATTCCCAGCGAGACCTCTCGGTCCTAGGCCGAGGTTCGGTCCCTAGGCCGAGGTTCGGTCCTTGCTGGTGCTGAATCGGAAGCGAAAGGCGCAAGCCAGAAGCGAGAAGCGAAGGGCGAGGGGTCTGTCCGAAGGTTCGGTTCGGTTTTTCTTCATCAGGAGGGTTCGGTTCGGTTCTTCTTCATCAGAGGGTTCGGTTCGGTTCTTCTTCATCAGGAGGGTTCGGTTCGGTTCTTCTTCATCAGGAGGGTTCGGTTCGTAAGGGGACTTTCGGTTCCTAAGAGGGGTTTCGGTTCCTTAAGTCCGTTTTTCGCTTAGACTTCCGTTTTTGGGCTGTTTTTGCCAAATTCGAGGGTCAGGATGCCCCGAGTGATTATAGAAAGTTGAGAGAGATTTTGAGAGAGATTTGAGAGAGATTCCACATACTTAGAGAGATTTGGGAGAGATTTGACATTTTTGGAGAGATTTCACATACAAAGAGATATTTGGGAGAGATTTCATATTCTTAGAGAGATTTGGGAGAGATTTGACATACTTGGAGAGATTTCACATACAGAGAGATATTTGGGAGAGATTTCACTTTCTTAAAGAGATTTGGGAGAGATTTCACATACAAAGAGATATTTGGGAGAGATTTCATATTCTTAGAGAGATTTGGGAGAGATTTGACATACTTGGAGAGATTTCACATACAAAGAGATATTTGGGAGAGATTTCATATTCTTAGAGAGATTTGGGAGAGATTTGACATACTTGGAGAGATTTCACATACAGAGAGATGTTTGGGAGAGATTTCACATACTTAGAGAGATTTGGGAGAGATTTGACATACTTGGAGAGATTTCACATACAAAGAGATATTTGGGAGAGATTTCATATTCTTAGAGAGATTTGGGAGAGATTTGACATACTTGGAGAGATTTCACATATAGAGAGATGTTTGGGAGAGATTTCACATACTTAGAGAGATTTGGGAGAGATTCTCGATAAGAAGAGATAGAGTGAAAACGATTGAGAGCGGTTTCGTGTGTGACGAATGTGAGTGTCCGGCTTCGCAATGCAAGGTCCGTAAACCCCGTTATGCCATGTTTTAGGATCTTACACACTCCCTATGAGTATGCAACATTGTTTTATTGTTCTTGTTCATTGTTTAGCACTAAGGTTAAAGAAATTTAAACACACAAACTTTCCAAGTGATGTTTTCTCATTAAGATAGTGAGTTATACAGAAATTACATAATACAAACCCTATTATACAAGGTTTAATTGAGTTGACCGGTTTGACTCGTTGACTTTGTCCGGTTTTGACTTGACCCGAATTTGACTATTGTCACAGGTGGTGCACGGACGAATGCTGGGGCTGGTGGAATTGACGGTGGTGGTGAAATTGGTGATGGCGATGGTCATGTTGGTGGCGATGGTGCTGGTGGAAATGGTGATGGTGGTGTTGTATGAAGTTGTTCAGAGCCACCCTTCTGGGGTGAGAAAAAAAATCTTTTTGAAGCTTTTGTCTTGTTGTCTTTTAATCGTTTTACGGCCTCTGAGGCCTTTGTTTTGATTTTCTTAGATTGTGGCCTCTAAGGCTTTAGTGTGTAAACAAACAATGGTTTATCTTTAGTTGTTGAACTGTTATGCTTTTTATCAATCGTATCGAACCTTCTATGTAGGTTGATCATCTGTTAGGCTCTCTTCTATATTATTTTTGCGTTTGTATGTACATTGCGTCTTGGATTCACTGAGTATCCTCTATGCTATATTTGTTAGAATGTTAGATGTTCTCACAACATTACGTGCTAAAGACAATGCATGTTCTTTTATTTATGTAATTATGATACCTGGTTGTTTAATACAATAATTTCCTATTGGACTTCTCTGAGAGTCCATCTGTTGGTCCGGGTCATCGGTCCAGCCATGAGATGTTTTCCTTGTTTTCCCTACTGCTTAGGGGTTTACGAATTTTCTTGAAGGTTGTGCGCCTTCGTCTTCCCTTCTGCATAGGGTCCTGCCATTGCTCAGACGTGGAACTTCCTCAAGTTCCTCACGTTCAATGTCCTAGGTATTTGCCTCCCCTCCAGGGTCTCGAGAGAGTATGATCCGTTGTGGTGCGCCTGGACCACTTTGTATGGTCGTAAATGGGCTAGAGCTTTTCGGGATTCTCAGAGGTCTTGATTGAATATGTCGAAATAGGCTTTTTTCCCACATCTGGCTTAATTTCCCGCGGGGTTGTGCATGGCTGACCTCATTTTTTTCGTAAGAAAAAGTCTCCCACTCGTAATTCTTTGTCCTTGACATGTTGATTGTAGTATCTTTCCACTGTCTTTTTGTAGGCTGCCTAGCGCACGCTTGAGCGCTCGCGTCGTTCCTCCAGGAGATATAGGTTTTCTCTTAGATATTCACTGTTTCCTTGCTCCTGGCAGTACTCTGTTCATATTGATCCTATCATCATTTCTATCGGTAGCATTGCTTAGGCTGCATAGGCTAAACAGAACGGCGCCTCTTTTGTGCTGGTCCGCGGTGTGGTCCGATATGACCAAAGAACTTCTGGTAGTTCGTCCACCCAGTTGCCTTTTTCTTTTCCTAGCCATTTATTGATCCCTTGAACCAACGTCCTATTAGACACCTCTGTTTTTCCATTGGCTTGGGGTGAGCCATAGATGTGAATCTCTATTCTATTCCCTTTTCTTTGCACCAGTCCTTGAAGGGGTTCTCTGCGAACTATAACTTGTTGTCACTGATTAGGATCTTAGGTGTTCCGAACCGTTTTATGATGTTCTTCCAGACGAACTTGATTATTTGTCTCCCAGTAATACACGCCAACGGTTCTGCTTCTATCCATTTTGTAAAGCGGTCAACTACCACAACTAGAAATTTCACCTTCCCCGGCGCTTCTAGGAAGGGGGAGACAATGTTAACTCCCCATTGGTAGAAAGCCCAAGGGCTGACTATGCTTGTTAACTTGGATGGTGGCACTTCTTGGGCCGGAGAGAAAGTATGGCATTCCACACAAGTTCGCGTTAGCTCGATCGCATCCTGGTGTATCTCTGGTCAGTAGAGACCCATGCGCAACACTTTGCCTGTGAGTGCTCGCACACCTTCGTGGGCTTCGGCTGACCCTGCATGGGCTTCCTTCAGAGCCAACTTCCCTGCCGTGCCATCTATGCATTTGAGCCACGGATCTGTATGACCTTTTCTAAACAATGTCCCTTTTAGGACTGCATACTGGGGGGCTCGTACACTCATTTTCCGGGCCTCTGCGTGGTTGTCAGGGAGTATACCGTGTTGAAGATAGTCCATGATGGGCGTCATCCAATTGGGTTGTGCCACTGATAGGGAGTCAACTTGCCGCTCTTCGATGCTTCTTTCTTTTAGGATTTCCACCAGCACCTCCTTCGAGAGGTGTCCGAAACATGTTGACGCTAACTTGCTGAGGGCGTCAGCCCGCCTGTTGCTTCCCCTCGGGATTTGCTTTATCACAAAACTTTTTAGGGAACTCGTGATTCGTTGCACCGCTTTCACATACTTCTCCATCCATTTGTCTTTCGCTTCGAAATCCCCCAATACTTGGTTGGCTGCTAAGTGCGAATCCGTCAAGGCTGTGACTCTTTCCACCCCCATTTTTACTGCTAGCCTGAGGCCGAATAGCAAGGCTTCATATTCCGCTTCGTTGTTGGAAGTACAGAAGTCGAAATTAGCCCTACGCCCGACCCTTCTTTGCTGGAGGCCCTATCTGTATAGAGGGTCCACTGCTGGTCAGTCTTCTCTGTTGAGCGTCCTTGTTGGTCTGCATTGGTTACTTGTTGTTGGGGTTCCCCTGGGATTTCGATCAATAAATCTACTAATGCTTGCCCCTTGATGCTTACCCGAGGATGGTAACTGATGTCGTGCTCTCCTAGCTCTATGGCCCATTTTGCGAGTCGCTCGGATGTCTCCGGCTTTAGGAGCACCTGCTTGATCGGGCAATTAGTCAGTACCTCTATTTGGTGTGTCTGGAAGTATCGGCGGAGACTTCGTGCCGCGTAGACTAAGGCGAGCACCAGTTTCTCGATGGTTGGGTAGTTCATTTCGGGTCCCTGTAGGGCCCGAATCAAGTCGACACACAAAGAACGTCGTGCAGGCCACTAGTCGTTAGCATGGTTATAATAAACACTCACAATAAGTATTAACAAAACATTTGGTTTACGGGGCTCACTTACATTCAAATGGTTTTATTTAATAATAAAACTACCTTACACTATGTTAAAGTACAATTGGTAGTTCCAGATACATGCATTCAAAGGAGTATTAACAACACATTTTATTTGCGAATACATACATATCTTCGAATGGTTTTATTTAGATAAAACTACATTACACTATTTTCCAATGCAATACAGTCTACATTTCTAGAATAATGCATTCAAATGGTTTTATAAAGATATAAAACTACATTATACTATTTCAGAGTACATCAATACTTACACATTTTCAGTCTTAGGATGTTTAAGACTAAAATTCACTTTAAAAGAAGATATTGGATTTTCTCGTAGAACACACTATCATTTTCAAGGAAAAATGGCATATCTCTCTCATACAAAAATACTTATGAACTGAACAACTTAATTGTTGACATTTTTTCAAAACCACTTGTATTCTCAGGGAATCAGTAGACACGTACCCATACAAGTTTTGTGAAAATGGAGCATTGCAGTGTCATGTCATGTATTTTTGTCATATATTTTTTAGAGTCGAACAAACAATGAAACGAATTTAATGTAAATATTAAATTATCAATATGATGGTTGTAATGCTTTGATCTATATTATGCAAATTGTTATGATATTGTACATGACGGCATCCGCCCCTAGACGTTTCCGCCGTTTTATCAGTTTGGGGTGTGACAGATTGGTATCGGAGCATTGTTTATAGTGAGCTAAGTGTCTCAAACCATGTAAGATATACAACTATAAATACAATGGGACTAAAACACTCTAACTAAAAGTATACTTCTAAAATATAAGTATTTTGTAAAAAGTATACATACATACATACATACATACATACTAGAAACATTATCACAGTAAGAACCATATAAAAGTATTTAGATAAGTTGGACATTGCGGTTAAGCCTAAATAGTTATGTAATCAAATATGTGATGAATATAGCATGATCAACTATATTTATGCGAGATATGACTAACATGTGTTTAGGAATGATGGTGGTGAACAACAAGTCTAAAACTTACCAACACCCCATACAAGGAAACTATAGAACCAAACATAAAGTTTAAAATACTATATGAGTATTTTATGATACTATATGACTACACAATTAGGCCATTTATGTGTCTTTCATACCATTATTCTTATACAGTCAATATAAACAAGCCTATAGTTAAGATGTTCTAATTCAAAAACATCTTTAAACCTTATGGCAGAAATATGCCACCACGTAAATCTATCAGGCGTGTCAACAACACAACATGAACTCCACCACCACCACCACTTCAGCATATGGAAACTACCATTTTCCAAGTTGTTGTAACAGCCATTGTGGCATCCGCCATGGCACAAATCAGCATGAATGGTGCTAATGGGTTAGGAGGCGGTACAAATATTACCAACCAGGGAGATAGCCAGGGACACTCGAGGGAATGTTCCTACAAAGACTTCAAAAATTGCAAACCAAAGTCTTTCGATGGCACCACAGTTGTCATTGCTTTAACGAGGTGGTCCGAGAAAACATAGTCGGTCTTTGAAATCTGCGCATGCCCATAATCTAGCAAGGTCAAATTCGCAGCCTATACTTTCATGGATAGAGCCCTCTCCTGGTGGAACGGCTATGTAAAATCATTGACTCTCCCAGTGGCCAACGCCCCGAGCTGGGAAGACTTGAAAATTATGATGCTAGCAGAATACTACCCGAGGGGCGAGGTACAAAATCTAAAGAAAGAGCTCTAGAATCTTACAGTGAAGGACTCTGACATTGTAGCCTACACTTCCAGGTTTAGTGACCTAACAGTATTGTGTCCTGGGATGGTCACCCCGGAAAGTAAAAAGGTGGAGCGATACATCTGGGGACTATCCCCCCAGATTCAGGGAAATATGATATCTGCAAACCCGTCCACTTTTGGCAGTGCCAAACGCTTGGCACAAACACTTGTGGATCATGGAGTCCGCCAGGGCTTTATGACAGCCATTCCTGAGCAAGCAAAAGGGAGTGAAAATAAGAAGAAGTTTTGGAACAAGAGGAAGAGCCAACCAACACAAGAGCCTATAAAGAAGCAACAAATTGTGGCAGTCTACACTGCTACTGTTCCTACTGCTCCAGCACCCGCCAAACAGTATGATGGAACTCTCCCAAAATGCAACAAGTGCGACTTTCATCATTATGGGCCTGCAGAGAGATGCACTGCAGAATTTGCAATAAGAAGGGGGACACCGCCCGCTTCTTTACACAACAAACCACTAATGATGGGGTGAGCCAGGCTGGCTCCGGATGTGGTAAAATGGGGCATTTCAAGAGGAATTATCCAAAAGCAAGGAACGTCGGGGGTGTGGGAAGAGTTTTAGCAATGGGTCATGAGGAGTCCGTGAATGATCCTACCGTGGTTACCGGTACGTTCCTCCTCAATAATTCTTATGCATGCATAATGTTCGATAGTGGTACGGAGAAAATTTTTGTGAGCCACAAGTTTAAACACTTACTTAAACAAAATCCCCAATCACCAAAATGACACTTTCACCATAGAAATGGAAAATGGTAAGACAGAGAGCACTAAAGATATATACATAGGATGTACCCTCACTCTAAACAACTATTCCTTCCAAATCGACCTGATGTCGGTCACAATAAAAAGTTTTGACGTCATCATTGGCATGGATAGATAAAGTCCTCACCATGCTGATATCCTATGTTACAAAAAAGTCATTCTCCTTAATCTGCCAAGTAGCAAAACTCTCGTCATTTATGGAAACAAACCCGACACGAACCCTTAAATCATCTCTTACGTCAAGGCCCAAAAGTATCTACGCAAAGAATAGCACGCTTTCTTAGCTCACATGGTGGATAAGAAACAAGAGGTGAAAGACATCAAGGATATTCCCGAAGTTTGTAACTTCCCCGACATATTTCCCAAAGACCTCCCAGGAGTACCTCTCGAGCACCAAGTCGATTTCAGAATCGACTTGATTCCCAGAACCACCCCCATAGCCAAATTCCCATACCGTTTAGCACCGGAAGAAATGCAGGAATTGTCCGGTCAACTAAACGAACTGCTAAGCAAAGGATTCATCAGACTAAGCTTCTCACCTTGGGGAGCACCGGTCTTGTTCGTGAAGAATAAGGAGGGATCATTTCGCATGTGCATAGACTACTGGGAACTGAATAAACTCACCATCAAAAATCGATATACCTTGCCCCGAATCAACAACCTCTTCGACCAACTACAAGGATCAAGTTACTTCTCAAAATTAGACCTAAGATCAGGATACCATCAACTGCGAGTCCAAGAGGAAGATATTCCCAAGACCGCATTCAGAACTCGCTATGGTCACTATGAATTCATAGTAGTGCCCTTCGATTAACAAATGCACCCGCGGTGGTTAGATAGTGTTGAAAGTGTTGTCAGACTGCTGGGGTAGCTGTAGCATTCACAAGCAGTCAGATAGTGTGGGAAGTTTTGTAAGACTGCGGGGGGCCATAGCATTCACAAGCAGTCGAATAGTGTGGAAAGTGCAGAAAGACTGCAGGGTAGCCGTGACATTCACAGATTCCTTCAGATGACTTAAGCCATGGTGGGTTAGTTTGCAAGGTTGCGATTAGGTCACAACATAATTGGAATCAGGAAATGGTAGATCAAAGGAGACCAAGTGTAACAGCCCGGATTCCCAGGTATTATTTATTCTTATAATTTTTGGTGATTTGTAAGGAGACTCGGCGAGTTGGAGCTCAAACTCGCCGAGTATGATCGCGGTTTGGGCAAGGGTTCACGTCCGGACTCGGTGAGTCCAAAAGGTGGACTCGGCAAGTCCACGCTGTTTAATGAAACCCTAATTTCCAGGGTATGAGACCTATTTAAAGGGGCTTATGGCCGTCATTTGCGGCCACCAACCCCAGAGAGAACCCTAAAGAGTCTTTGAGCGTTTTGTGAGAGAGAAGAGGAAGATCCTTGACTATTTGTGGGTGTTTTTGCATATAGAAGAGGATCAAGGCAAGAGGAGACCAAAGTAGGTGCTAATCCAGTGATTCCTGAGCTCAGAGACTTTATTTGAGGTAACCATTCGTTCCTTTCTCAGTCCTTGGTGTAAATCTTAGAGTTAGGGTTTCCTTGTGGAATGATCCATAGAGTAATTGGCCTCTTCTTGTGTTGGTACTTTAGATCTGGACCCAAAGAGGTCTAGAGACTCTTTTCCCTCAAGCTTTATGAGTGTTAATGGAGGCCATGAGCATACAATAGCATTCTAGAGACCATATCATCAAATAAGGCCTTTGGACCTTTGCATGAGCACCAAGATTGTAACTTTACGTGATGTATGTGCTTGGAAGGACTGGATCTATGAGTTGTTGGAACAGATCTGACCTCAGGAGTGAGTTTGAGTTTATGCATGGCATAGACTCGCCGAGTCCGAAGAACAGACTCGGCGAGTAGCATGAAGATTGTCCGTAACCACTCAGCGAGTGGTCTTGTCGAGTTAAGGGGTTGACTCAGTGAGTCAGGGACAGTCAGAGAGGGTGGACGGGTGGACTGAGTCAAGCTGGAACTCACCGAGTTGTTCTTGAGACTCGGCGAGTTGAGTCGTGGTGGGCCCGCGATTCATGCCAGGTGGAACTCGTCGAGTCAGGGAAGTACTCAACGTGTCAAGAGAGGATCTTAGGGAGTCAGTGAACATGTATAGACTCGTCGAGTCGCTCTAGTGCACTCGCCGAGTCCGGTCAGAGTTGACCGTTGACCGTTGACCAGAGTTAACCAGTGTTGACTTGATAGGGGTAGTCAACCTTAGTTGTGAAAGTGTTAATTAGAGATATATTGTGTTATAGGAGGATTATAGCTCTGGGGATTGAGCGCGAGTGATTTCCCGGATTTGCGAGTTATCGAGATACGCGAGGTGAGTCTTCTCACTATACTTTACCTTGAGTGGGTAATCAGAGATATGTGACAGAGTATATGTATGTTATATGTATGTTATGTGTTGTACTGCATTATTTCTATGTGATTTATGTTGTGCATGTTTATAGAGTTGGAACCGGAAGGTTCACGGAGATTAGAACCAGAGGGTTCACAGAGTAGGGTCTACGGACCCACAGAGTTATAGCCTCGAGTGGCTAATATGTGTTATGTGTGGTATTTTGGGGAACTCACTAAGATTTGTGCTTACAGTGTTGGTGTTATTTATTTCAGGTACTAGCGATGACCGTGGGAAGGCGCCGGCTTGATCAGTACACACACACACGGGATTTTCATGTTATGTGATCTTGGGATTCTTTATATGTCATGGATTTGAGTTTCAAACATTGATGTTTTTATGAAAATTAAATGAATATGTTTTTATATTATGCGAAAAATTATTTTGAAATTTACGGTGTTACAAGTTGGTATCAAAGCCTTGGTTTGAGGGATTCGAGTACACCGTCGGGCGTATTTGAACTCAAACTGAGGAGTTGAGAAGTATTTTCAAAAAGAGTAAAAGATTTTTGGAAGAACACAGAACAAAGTTGTGTGTACGATCAGTCTGCGCCCGAACGGTGATTTCCCAAAATACCCTCATGTTATGTGATATTGATATTGATATGATATATTCTCATGCTAGAGTAGGCTAGGTACTCCTATTAGGACTAGAGTGGTCTGATTTGTGATGCCTTAGCCTAGGGAGAGGTGAGCTGCTATGAGATGCTTGAGAGTGAGTAGGTAGCAGCGAGGGGCTTATGAGAGATCTGTTAGAGAGTGGATTATGCAGGATAGAGTACTTGGAATTTGGGATCCAAAGAGGAGGACTTGGGGTGTATTCTGATACGGTGCGGACAGTAGTATTGGGCCCGTACTACTGAAAGCACCGGAGCGGTGTACAGCCCAAGTAGGAATCTTTGGAATACCAAGGATCAAGGAGGAATGAGTTGTCGAGTGTGAGTATGCTCGAATGGATTCTAATTTATCGTATGTTGTATTTCAGAGGTAGATCATGGTGAGGACACATCTTATGCCTGAGAGCAGTGGGGCCAGTGATGAGGAGATCCGCCGGATCATCCATGAGGAGGTGGCTGCGGCCATCAGGGCAGAGATACCAGAGATGTTCGGGTCTATTAAGACCACGTTGATTGAGACCTTCGACGAGCGTTATGCCGCTTTTTCTGAGGCTGCTGTTGCAGCTGCCACCACAGCTATTCCTGCCGTGAGGCCGCAGGGTGGTGATGCGTTGTTGTTCCGAGAGTTCAGCAACACAAAACCGCCGGAGTTTGATGGGACCCAGGACCCGGTGGCGGCTATGAGATGGATTTCTGACATAGAGGGGTGTTTCTTCACTTGCTCATCTCCTGAGCATTTGAGAGTTCGGTCCATGCTGAACCAGCTTCGCTTGGGAGCGAAGGACTGGTGGAAGTTTGTGACGGCGCACTTTACGCCTGCTGAGCTTGTTGCAGTGACCTGGGAGAGGTTCACTGCCATGTTCCGAGATGAGTACGTTCCCCAGGTGGCGAGTTTGGGGCACATAGCATCGCTTAAATAGTGAGCAACCCGGGGATTTAGGGTTTCTTCCAGGCAGGCAGACTCACCGAGTCCGGAATATGGACTCGCCGAGTCGCCGACTAACACGTGCACGAAAACTCGACCCTACTCAACGAGTCAGGCCATAGACTCGCCGAGTCCCTCAATAAAACTTTTAAATAAATACCACAGGAACAACATACCAGAGATGGGGCGTTACAATTCTCCCCCACTTGTCTCAGACTTCGTCCTCGAAGTCTGCTACGGCTGAATCTGCAAATAACTTCGGGTAGTGCTCTCTCATTTCTTCCTCAGCCTCCCACGTCCACTCAGACCCCTTCCGGTGCTGCCACTGCACCTTCACTAACTGAATTGCCTTGTTCCTCAAGGTCTTTGTCTTCCGGTCCAGAATCGCGGCCGGCCTCTCAATATAATTCAGGCTGCTATCAACCTGGATATCCTCTAGGGGAACAACTGCTGACTCATCCACCAAACACTTCCTAAACTGAGACAAATGGAAAGTGTTATGGATCTAGCTAAGCTCTACAGGAAGATCCAACCGATAAGCATCCCGACCCACTCGGGCCAAAACCCTGAAAGGACCAATGAACCTGGGGCCCAGCTTGCCCCTCTTCTGAAACCTGATGACACCCTTCCAGGGTGAGACCTTCAGGAGGACCATATCGCCCACCCGGAACTCCAAGTCTGAACGCCTCCTGTCGGCGTAGCTCTTCTGCCGACTCTGTGCAGTTTGCAGTCTACTACGGACCTGCTGAATCAACTCGGTCATCTTGAGCACCACCTCTGTGCTCCCAACGACTCGCTGCCCAACCTCGCCCCAACAAATCGGGGTCCTACACTTCCTCCCATAAAGCATCTCAAAGGGAGGTCGATCAATGCCCGCATGATAACTGTTGTTATACGAAAATTCTGCTAACGGAAGATACGTATCCCAACTGCCACCGAAGTCTAGAACACACGCCCTGAGCATGTCCTCGAGAGTCTGAATCGTCCTCTCGCTCTGCCCGTCCGTCTGAGGGTGGAAAGTGGTGCTGAAATGAAGACGAGTACCCATCTCATCGTGAAACCGCTTCCAAAATCTGGATGTAAAACGGACATCTCGGTCAGACACTACCGATACCGGCACTCCATGACGTGCCACGATCTCACGCACATAGATATCGGCTAACTTTTCTGCTGATATACTCTCCTGGATCGGGATAAAATGAGCACTCTTCGTCAACCGATCCACTACTACCCATATCGAATCTACTCCTCGTCCGGTCCTGGGAAGCTTGGTGACAAAATCCATGGTGATGTCCTCCCATTTCCACACGGGAATGTCTAACGGCTGCATCTTGCCGTGAGGCCTCTGGTGCTCCGCCTTGACCTTCCTGCAGGTCAGGCACCTCTCAACGTACCAAGCGACATCCCGCTTCATGCAGGGCCACCAATAATCGGGTCGAAGATCTCTATACATCTTCGCCGCCACTGGATGGATAGAAAATCGAGACTTATGAGCCTCGTCCATCAACACCTGCCGTACTCCTCCCCAGTACGGTACCCACACTCTCCCATGAAGTGTCAGCAATCCCCGACTGTCATAATCAAACGAAGATACTCGGCCCACTATCCTCTCACACTTTTGCCTCTCCTCCTTGAGGCCCTCAACCTGAGCCTCCCTGATCCGTTCCAACAACGGAGTAATCACTGTCATCCTCAAGCACAAATCTCTGATAGGGGCTGCCGACACTTTGCGGCTTAAGGCGTCGGCCACCACGTTGGCCTTCCCTGGATGGTAAAGGATCTCACAATCATAATCCTTCAGCACATCCAACCACCTCCTCTGCCTCATGTTCAGACTCGGCTGATCCATAAGGTACCTCAAACTCTTGTGATCCGTGTAGATAGTACAACGGACCCCATAAAGATAATGCCTCCAAATCTTGAGGGCAAACACAACCGCCCCCAACTCTAAATCATGGGTAGGATAGTTAGCCTCGTGAGGCTTCAACTGTCTCGAGGCATAAGCTATCACATGGCCTCGCTGCATCAACACTGCTCCCATACCTGTGATTGAGGCATCACAGTAGACTACGAAGTCCTCTACTCCCTCTGGCAAGGTAAGGATCGGAGCCTCGCACAATCTCTGCCTGAGGGTCTCGAATTCCGCCTGCTGCTCAGGCCCCCAACGAAATACCACCGACTTCTTGGTCAGTCGGGTGAGCGGCACTGCTATCTTGGAGAAATCCTGAATGAACCTTCGGTAATACCCTTCCAGCCCTAGGAAGCTCCGAATCTCAGATGGAGACTTCGGGACCTCCCACTGCATCATGGCCTCTATCTTGGCCGGATCTACCAAAATACCCTTCTGGTTGACGAGGTGACCAAGGAACTGCACCTCGTGCAACCAGAACTCACACTTGGAGAACTTTGCGAAAAGCCTCTCCCTCCTCAAAACTTCCAGCACCTCCCTCAGGTGCTCCTCGTGCTGCTCCTGCGTCTTGGAATATACCAAGATATCATCTATGAATACTATCACTGACCGATCCAGCATCGGCCTACACATGCGATTCATGAGATCCATGAACGTGGTTGGGGCATTGGTGAGCCCAAATGGCATCACCACAAACTCATAATGACCATACCTGGTCCTGAAAGCAGTCTTCTGCACATCCTCATCCCTAACCCGCATCTGATGATACCCGGAGCGTAGATCGATCTTGGAGAACCAAGACGCTCCCTGAAGCTGGTCAAACAAATCATCTATCCTCGGAAGTGGGTAACGGTTCTTCACCGTTACCTTATTCAACTCCCGGTAGTCTATACACATACGATGTGACCCATCCTTCTTCCTCACAAACAAGATCGGCGCTCCCCAAGGCGAACTGCTCGGCCGAATGAAACCCTTGTCTAGAAGCTCCTGCAGCTGCGTAGACAACTCCTGCATCTCAGGGGGAGCTAGGCGATACGGTGCCTTGGCTATCGGAGCCGCACCAGGAATCAGGTCGATCCTAAACTCAACCTGCCTCTCAGGAGGTATTCCCGGTAAATCCTTGGGAAATACATCCGGAAAGTCTCGCACTATCGGAACATCATCAATTGTCATCTTGCCCTTCTCCCGGGCATCCAAGACATAAGCTACATAACCAGCGCAACCCTGCTGAAAATAGCGCCTTGCCCTTGCGGCGGAACAAAAGGTCGGTCCGTGCTGTGGCCTCTCGCCCTGAATCACTAACTCTCCCCCACTAGGAGTGCGAACCCTCACTAGCTGGAGCTCACAATCAATCACCGCCCCATTGGGGCTTAGCCAATCCATGCCTACAATAACCTTATTCCCTCGTAGGGGAATAGGAACCAGGTCCACCAAAAAATGCTCGTCAAACAACTGAATAGAACATCCTCTATGCACTCTGGCGACCCTCACGGTCCTGTCATCTGCTATCTCAACCTCTAGTGGACAATCCAACTCCCCTGGAGCTCTGCTAAATCTCTTGCTAAGCGCAAGTGATACAAATGATCGGGTAGCCCCCGAATCGAATAATACCATAGCAGAAATGCCGTTCACAGAGAACGACCCTATATAAAACATACAATCATAAGCAATAATCAATCAATAATAATATAAAGATGAAGGGAAGATACATACCCGTCACCACATCAGGAGTCGCTCGCGCCTCCTCTGCTGTCATCTGAAACGCCCTACTCTTCACCACTGGCGCCTCGGCTCGGCCTTGCCGGCCATCTGTAATCCTCAAAGTAGTAGGGGCAGGTGCAGCCACCTTCCCTACTGCAGCTAAACTCGGACACTGGGACTTTTTATGTCCCCTCTGATTGCACTGAAAGCAAATCAGATCTGATGCTACAACGGCAGTAGCAGGGGCCGTACAATCCCTGCTCAAATGCCCAGTCCGACCGCACTTGAAGCAGCCGGAACTCCCTGCCTTGCACACCCCATCATGCATCTTCCCACACCTGCCACATCGGCTGTGGCTCGGCTGAAACCTGGATCTGTGATCTGAAACCTTGGGCTTTTTTCCCGAACCTCCTGAACCCGAAACCGTCTCCGGTTTCCTCTTCTTCTCCATCTCAAGATCAATCTCCCTCTCTCGAGCCCTAGCAATCAGGTCGTCCAACGTTTTACAGCTGGACCGGCTCACAAACTAGCGAATATCGCTCCGCAACATCTCATGATAGCGGGCCTTCTTCATCTCCTCATCGGCTGCATACTGAGGAACAAGAAGAGCCCTCTCCCTGAACTTGGCGGTGATCTCCGCCACGGTCTCTGTAGTCTGGGTGAGGTCCTGAAACTCTCTGGCTAATTGCTGCACCTCAATGACTGGTGCAAACTCCGCCCTGAACCTGGTAGAGAAATCAGCCCAGGTCATGGCATCCAACGCTGCATCATCTTCAATGGTATGTCCGACCTCCTCCCACCAATCCCGTGCCCTGTCCTTCAGAAGACAGGACGCCAACCTGACCTTGTCCCCCTCGGGACACCTGCTAGTGCGGAACGCGTTGGCCACATCTGCCAACCATCTAGTACTCGCTATGGGGTCCCGCGCCCCGTGATAGTCTGGAGCTCCACATGCCCTGAACTCCCTGAATGTAAGTGTACGCGACCCCATCATGGCCGCCATCTCGGCACGGAAGGTGCCCAATCTCTCATCCATCAGCTCTAGGATACCCTCCTTGATCGAACCGAAGATCATAGGAGTCTGCTCCAAAATGATACGAGTAATCTCTAAAGAAAGAAACTCTCTGGTCTGCTCATCCATGCGCTCGTCCCCCGAGCCTGATCCTGACCCCTCCCCGGCACCTCCACTGCCGGCTGCTGTCCTCGGACGCAAAACCACCATTCTGAAACACATCATAGCAATATCAGAAAACTGAAATATCTCAAGGGATCATTGATACTACTACTAGCTTCCTGGTCTTGTCTCGGCCTTCCTTGATTCGAGTACGGATCCTCTGCTTTCAGTAGTACGGGCCCATACTACCTTCCACATCTATCCGTACTTTTCTCAAGAACTGCCTTGACTCCACCAAGTCACTTCTACTACTACTGATCTCTGCTACTCTCATCCTAGGCTTGCCCTAGGGAAATCTCTGACTCCACTCAAACCAGTCCTCAGCTGCTGAAGGTCTCCTTGTAATGCTAATTAGCCACCACCTGAATACCATCACATGCAATGAGGCTCGGATAATCCTTCGAGTAAAAGACTTGTCCCTACAACGGTTGGACTCAGACAAGAGCTGCGCAATAGGGCCAAATCCAGCACTCTTAGATTATTCAACCCTGGTCACATGTGATGTGACGTATTCACCTAATGGCTAACTCCCACCACTCAGAGTCCCACAAAGCACAAAGCAAGCAACATTCGAATAAAGGAAACATACTCAGGCAAAACTATTCTCATAACGAGAAGCTACTCTAGCATACAATGCTAAGCTTGCGCTACCAGGCATAACCTAAACAGGCTATCCTACTGTTGTCTACTCAATACTAGAACGCAATTCTCATAAAGCTGTAACACATATAGCAGGCACATAAGGCATCCTCCTAGATCCTTAGTCCTATGCTAGCATGTTGTTCTACTGAAACTGGAACAATTAATCATAATAATAAAACTTGTATTGGTAATTTGGGGGTACTTACTTGAGCTCGGCTGATCGCATGCACCACACCCTTATCTTGTTTGAAAATTCTTTTCTTTCTAAGTGCTTTTCAAAATTTCATTCGAAAACTTTTTTCTTTTTGAAAATCTTTTTATCTTTCCCTTAGTTTGAGTTCGGATGCACCCGGAGGTCTATCCGAATCCCTCAAACCAAGGCTCTGATACCAACTTGAAACAACCCAAAAATACCACCCAAAAATTTCGATTTTATTATAACAAATCCATATGCTGCGTGTTTCAAAAACCATAATAAAATACTGTGAGAAAAACTGTATCACAACTGTATCCAAACATATCAGGAAAACTAAGTCAACTCCCAGGACAAAACTGAAGTTGTGGTGTGTGCGATGCCATCATCCCGAGCTCTTCCCTTTACCTGCAGAAGTACCTGAAACCAAAACTGAAACTGTAAGCACGAAGCTTAGTGAGCTCCCCCAAACTACCACATACCACATAACAACATATAAGCACATACTGGGCCTTGCCCACTACATCGGACCAAAGTCCGGGCTAACTGGGGCCTTGCCCCCTACATCGGACCGAAGTCCGAAGCTGACTGGGACCTCTGTCCCCTACATCGAACCGAAGTCCGAAGCTGACTGGGACCTTCGTCCCCTACATCGGACCGAAGTCCGAAGCTGACTGGGACCTCTGTCCCCTACATCGGACCGAAGTCCGAAGCTGACTGGGACCTTGGTCCCCTACATCGGACCGTAGTCCGAAGCTGACTGGGACCTTTGTCCTCTACATCAGACCGTAGTCCAAAGCTGACTGGGACCTCTGTCCCCTACATCGTACCGAAGTCCGAAGCTGACTGAACATAGCATAAACATATCAACTAGCATAAACACATAAAATCCTGTCTGAGCCACAGAGGCGTCAAACATACTAGCTACTGCATTGGACCGAAGTCCAGAAACTACGGTTAACTGAACGGGCCGGTATTGTGGCCTTAGACCCGTTCCTACTGAAGGGAAACTCACCTCGTGAACTGGCTGCTGCGTGAATGGCTCTGGAAGCTAACTGCGGCTGCTCCGGTATCTCCCCGGCTACAAGTCCATAAACACACTCAATCAAATGCTAAACACTGCACTGGGGTAAAATGACTCTTTTACCCTTGGTCAAAGTCAACTCTCTCGGTCAAATTCAACCCACAGTTGACCTGACTCGCCGAGTTGGGCCGCCAACTCGCCGAGTCTCTAGTCTCACTTCTCAACCCTACTCGTGGCTACTCGTCGAGTATGGCATCGACTCGACGAGTACCCTCTAGATCCAAGAACTCAGACTATCTTCATCCGACTCGCCGGGTCATATGAACAACTCGACGAGTTGTTCTTCGATCTAAGAAGATTGCCTTGGACTCGCCGAGTTGTATGAACAACTCGTCGAGTCCCACCATTACTGAGTCTGCCCTCCAACTCACTGAGTCTACTCTACTACTCACAGGCTTCCACTCGGCATCACTCAAAAGGGGAAAACGGGACTCGCGCCTTGACCCGCCGAGTCGTTCTTCCGACTCGCCGAGTCACATCCATGCAGTTACTCTAAACTCGATTCTGCTTGAATCCAGCGTTTGAAACTTATAGATCTGGACTTCCTTAACTCGATTAGCACGTAAAGATTATATCTTTACGTGCCCATAAGCGACCAAGAAGGTAATAAGGCTCAAAAAGCATAATAAAGGCTAGATCTAGGGTTCTTATTCAAAGCATCATCAAAAAGGCAATAGATTCGGGCTCTACAACTCCTAAATGAACAGATCTAGGGATATCTCGACCTATTAAGGCATCCATACAACTATAAGGCTTGGAAAATGCATCCAACTAGCCCTAGAAGAGTTCTAATGGAGGTCTAAAGCATAAAACAGAAGGAATCCGAGAAATACCTCAATGAACTCTGATTTTGCCCTTGGATCTTTGCTCTACACCTCTTCTCTTTGCTCCTTTCTTCTTCTTCTTCTTCAAGCCTTCAAAATCCACACACAAAAGCGCTTAAAACAATAAGGGATGGATTAGGGTTTTCTCACAGCTCTCTGAGGGTGAAGGAGGTGAGTTTGGGGCACATAGCATCGCTTAAATAGTGAGCAACCCGGGGATTTAGGGTTTCTTCCAGGCAGGCAGACTCGCCGAGTCCCGAATATGGACTCGCCGAGTCGCCGACTAACACGTGCACGAAAACTCGACCCTACTCGACGAGTCAGGCCATAGACTCGCCGAGTCCCTCAATAAAACTATTAAATAAATACCACTGGAACAACATACCAGAGATGGGGCGTTACACGGGATGTATGTTTGAGATTGACCGTGATAGCTCTAGTGTTGGACGCCATTCGTGGGGCACAGGCCGAGACTGTGCAACCTGAGATGCAGAAGAAAGAGCGAGTGGTTGGATTGATTTCAGAGTTCTTTACCGATGGTCGGGGGCTTATGACATTCTGAAGGCGTATTTGGGTGTCGTTTGTAGGAGGAACGCGTACCATTTTGATGGAAGAAGCTCATCGGTCGAAATTTTCGATCCATCCTGGGGCCACTAAGATGTATTTGGACCTGAGGAAAGAGTATCGGTGGCCCTGTATGAAGAGGGATGTTGCATGGTTTGTTGAGAGGTTCTTAACATGTCGTAGGGTTAAGGTCGAGCACCAGAGGCCGCATGGTAAGTTGCAGCCGTTGGAGGTTCCCGAATGGAAGTGGGAACAGATCACCATGAATTTTATCACCAAATTGCCAAGGATTGCCAGGGGGTTGATGCAATTTGGGTGATTATGGACAGGTTGACGAAGAGCACTCACTTTCTTGCTATCAGCGAGAGTTCTTCAGCAGAGAAATTGGCAGAGGTGTATGTGAGGGAACTGGTGTCACGGCATGAAGTGCCGATCTCGATTGTTTCAGACCGTGATGTGCGTTTCACTTCCAGATTCTGGAAGAAGTTTCACGAGGAGTTGGGTACTAGACTGCATTTTAGTACCGCATATCACCCCCAGACGGACGGGCAGAGTGAGCGGACGATTCAGACGCTCGAGGACATGCTCCGGGCATGTGTGCTGGATTTCGGGGGGAGTTGGGATACGTACTTGCCCTTGGCGGAGTTTTCCTACAACAACAGCCATCATTCGAGCATTGGTATGCCGCCCTTTGATCTGTTGTATGGGAGGAGGTGTCGGACCCTCATTTGTTGGGGAGAGGTTGGACAGCGTGTGATGGGCAGTACAGAGATCGTGCTTCAGACGACAGAGCAGATCCAGCAGGTCAGACAGAGGTTGTTGACCGCTCAGAGTCGTCAGAAGAGTTATGCAGACAGACGTCGGTCCGAGCTTAAGTTTCAGGTCGGCGACCTTGTACTCCTGAAGGTCTCTCCTTGGAAAGGAGTGATTCGATTCAGGAAGAGGGTCAAGTTGGGGCCCCGATATATTGGTCCATCCGAGTGATCGCGAGGGTAGGCCGGGTAGCCTATCGTTTGGATTTGCCAGCAGAGTTGGGGCAGATTCACGACACTTTCCATGTGTTGCAACTGAGGAAGTGTATAGCCGATGAGTCGGCAGTGGTCCTATTAGAGGATATTCAGGTGGATGCGAGCCTGAATTATGCTGAGAGACCAGTGGCAATCATAGATCGGAAAATCAAGGTTCTGAGGAACAAGGAGGTACCCTTGGTTTTGGTTCAGTGGCAGCATCGGAAGGGGTCCGAGATGACTTGGGAGCCGGAGCATGAGATGCGTGAGCAGCATCCGGAGTTATTTGCAGAGCGAGACTTCGAGGGCGAAGTCTAGTTCTAGTGGGGGAGAATTGTAACAGCCCGGATTCCCAGGTATTATTTATTCTTATAATTTTTGGTGATTTGTAAGGAGACTCGGCGAGTTGGAGCTCAAACTCGTCGAGTATGATCGCGGTTTGGGCAAGGGTTCGCGTCCGGACTCGGCGAGTCCAAAAGGTGGACTCGGCGAGTCCAAAAGGTGGACTCGGCGAGTCCACGCTGTTTAATGAAACCCTAATTTCCAGGGTATGAGACCTATTTAAAGGGGCTTATGGCCGTCATTTGCGGCCACCAACCCCAGAGAGAACCCTAAAGAGTCTTTGAGCGTTTTGTGAGAGAGAAGAGGAAGATCCTTGACTGTTTGTGGGTGTTTTTGCATATAGAAGAGGATCAAGGCAAGAGGAGACCAAATTAGGTGTTAATCCAGTGATTCCTGAGCTCAGAGACTTCATTTGAGGTAACCATTCGTTCCTTTCTCAGTCCTTGGTGTAAATCTTAGAGTTAGGGTTTCTTTGTGGAATGATCCATGGAGTAATTGGCCTCTTCTTGTGTTGGTAATTCAGATCTGGACCCAAAGAGGTCTAGAGACTTTTTTCCCTCAAGCTTTATGAGTGTTAATGGAGGCCATGAGCATAGAATAGCATTCTAGAGACCATATCATCAAATAAGGCCTTTGGACCTTTGCATGAGCACCAAGATTGTAACTTTACGTGATGTATGTGCTTGGAAGGACTAGATCTATGAGTTGTTGGAACAGATCTGACCTCAGGAGTGAGTTTGAGTTTATGCATGGCATAGACTCGCCGAGTCCGAAGAACAGACTCGGCGAGTAGCATGAAGATTGTCCGTAACCACTCAGCGAGTGGTCTTGCCGAGTTAAAGGGTTGACTCAGTGAGTCAGGGACAGTCAGAGAGGGTGGACGGGTGGACTAAGTCAAGCTGGAACTCGCCGAGTTGTTCTTGAGACTCGGCGAGTTGAGTCGTGGTGGGCCCGCGATTCATGCCAGGTGGAACTCGTCGAGTCAGGGAAGTACTCAACGTGTCAAGAGAGGATCCTAGGGAGTCAGTGAACATGTATAGACTCGCCGAGTCACTCTAGTGCACTCGCCGAGTCCGGTCAGAGTTGACCATTGACCGTTGACCAGAGTTAACCAGTGTTGACTTGATAAGGGTAGTCAACCTTAGTTGTGAAAGTGTTAATTAGAGATATATTGCGTTATAGGATGATTATAGCTCAGGGGATCGAGCGCGAGTGATTTCCCGGATTTGCGAGTTATCGAGATACGCGAGGTGAGTCTTCTCACTATACTTTACCTTGAGTGGGTAATCAGAGATATGTGACAGAGTATATGTATGCTATATGTATGTTATGTTTTGTACTGCATTATTTCTATGTGATTTATGTTGTGCATGTTTATAGAGTTGGAACCGGAAGGTTCACGGAGATTAGAACCAGAGGGTTCACAGAGTAGGGTCTACGGACCCACAGAGTTATAGCCTCGAGTGGCTAATATGTGTTATGTGTGGTATTTTGGGGAACTCGCTAAGCTTTGTGCTTACAGTGTTGGTGTTATTTGTTTCGGGTACTAGTGATGATCGTGGGAAGGCGCCGGCTTGATCAGTACACACACACGGGATTTTTATGTTATGTGATCTTGGGATTCTTTATATGTCATGGATTTGAGTTTCAAACATTGATGTTTTTATGAAAATTAAATGAATATGTTTTTATATTATGTGAAAAATTATTTTGAAATTTACGGTGTTACACGAGGCATGATGTAAGACTACAATTATACTGGTAGCATTCACCTTTTTGCGTCGGATTCAGTGGCGACAGGTTGTCAACCTATCATGATCGGATGGATCAAAAGGATTGAAGGAGCCATGAGTGGCAATATAGATAGGGCAATTATTTTCAGACGAGGTATCCTTCGGAGGGCACGTGGGTCAAATGCAAGGTTGCTTGTTGGCTCAGCAACCAGGCAGGATTCCGATATTTCAGATAGTGGCAGACAAGATTGGGATCCAGGGAAGTCATGGTTGCTATGGAAAGCAGCTAGACTGTGATATGGTATTCTTATTAGCGAAAGTGGTTGGGATCCTTATGTGAAATAGTCGTTGACCGAGAGATGCTAAGCCACTTACAATGGGATTATATAATCTCAGAGTAATCGATTTAACTCTGGCGCAACTCTTGTCTAAGTCTAACTGTTGCAGAGATGGATCCTCTACTCGAAGGATTATTTGGACTATCTGTTAAGAAGGGCATCCGGCATCTGGACATGGTAAGTGAATTCATTTGGTTGGTAACACCGAGATAATCAGGACCGGAATTGGTTGTTCGATAAGTTATCCATGAAGGAAAATTGTCCGGTACGGTTCTAGTGTGGGAGGTTTATCGAGGAGTCAGACCAATGTGAGGTCTAAGGATTTGGGGAGGTAGGAATAGTTTCCCGCATGAGACGAACGATTTATCCTTCTTCAGGATTAGATAGAGTCTATTTTGGTTGGTTTCGGTTTCCTTGGGAAGGTTGTGGTATTCATGGGATTGTGTCTGTGTTGCTCAGGTTACCTAGTATGGCGGGGATGGTAGTGAATCATTTCAAGGACGAAATCTAATTTAAGTGGGGGAGAGTTGTAACGCCATATTCTGAATCAATTCCTAATTCGAGGTCGTGCCCGAAGAGCGGTCATAAAAGGATTAGGGACTTTAAGAAGGTAAGATTCAGGCCCATTTGGATGTGTGTAATGTAGATATGAGACCCAATAGTTCGGTTTGAACTTTGGAGTTAAAGGGTAAAATGGGAATGTAGTGTTTTAGACTTCTTTTATGAATTATGGATTTTAGTTCGATATGTTTTAAGTCAAAATTAATTATATAGGGTTGTAGAGCTCCTCAATACCTATCTGTGGATATAAAGAACGCCGAAAATGGAGTTAGAACGAAGAAGTTATGACCGTTTGAAGTTTGGGTGGTTTTGGGCCAAGCTGAGTAAGTTGGGCGTAAATAAAGGTGTACGCTAGGCGTACTAATGGAATCCCGAGTATGTTGGGCGTACCAGGAGTACATTAGGCGTACACAATCAGTGCTGAAACCCTATTTTCTTGGTTTAAGCCCTTTTTAAGCTCCTTAACTCCCCCAAACCCACTCCATTCTCAGCCTCCACCCCTCCAACACCCCTTTCATGAAACCCTAACCTTAGATGAGCCTTTTAAGCTAAAAGAAGGTGATTCTGAGTTATTTGGAGTATGCATGGTGCACCTTGAAGAAGAAGGAACTTCTTGTAGAAGTGTTGGTTGCATTGGAGCTTGTAGATCTGCACTTTGTTCACCTTGATCTATCTTCTAGAGGTATAAAGTTTGAATCTAACAATGCATTTGTTAGATCTAGCTAGTTTTGGATGTTATGATCTTTTGATCTTTCTAGTGCATAAAGTTGGAAACTGTATCCATCTAAATATCATTGTGATTCAGATCGGAAGGTTGGAGACTTGGACTTAATGGATTAAGTTTAAAAAGATGCACTTTTGGTCTCATTCGATCCTTAAAGACTAGATCTTGGTGGTTTGGACCATTCTAATGGATAAATTTGGAAACTTTATCCATTATGGAGCTTTTAGGATTCATAAAAATGTAATATTTATCCATCTATACCTTCCATGAGAGTGTCATGATGTCTTAACGGATTGATAAATTAAGGTTTTAGCTTTTGGACCTTTTCTAGACATGGAAAGTCATAAAGGTGGAAACTTTATGACTTAGAATGATGTTCTAGGACTATATCTGATTATTGGATGAAAGGACTTAAGAGATTAAGCGGTTAATAGAAAAGTGTCATTATGCCGGGTACGCTGGGCGTACCTTCGAGTACGTTGCGCGTACTCGTATAGGGTCCTGATTCTAGTTGGTAAGTATGCCACGCGTACGAGCTAAGTACATTGGGCATACTCAGCCTGAAGTTTGACTTGTTGACTTTGACTTTTGTTGATCGTTGACTTTTGACCAAGTTTGACCTTGGGCCAAAATTGAGGGTTTTGGCCTGTTAACTAAGATTTTATCTGGTTCTGGTATTGATAGCTCGGGAAGTCAGTGGGGCAGCAGCTAGGGATTCTTCCAGGAAGCTTCTACAATCAAGGTGAGTCTCCTCACCATACCAATGGGTCGAAGGCACCAAGGCTGGCCCATTCAGTTAGTTCTGATGATTATTGTCGAACCATTATTGATATGCCTAGTATGTATGTGATATGTGGTATGCTAGTTGTTTATGTGATATGTGATATGCTAGTTGTCTTTGTGATACTTGCATGGAAGACCCCGGGGGGAGCCCGAGGCACATGGATATCAAACCATGTGAGGGAGCCCATGACATTCCAAGTAAGACCATGGGGGAGCCCATGACACATAGGTATAAGACCTTGTGGGAGCCTACGGCATCCTTGAGTAACACCCTAGAGGGAGTCCACGACATCTGTATATATGTTTTTATGCATGGCTTGTATGGTTGAAATGGTTTATGTGATTATGTTGATTGTGTGGGGTATGTTATAGGGAATTCACTAAGCTTTGTGCTTACAGTTTTGTTTATGGTTTCAGGTAACATTGGTTTGGAAAGTAAGGGTCCGGCTTGATCGCAGCGCATACACTCGTGTTTTCTGCATTATGTGATTTTGGGATGTAACTCTGATAAATGTTTTAATTAAGCTATGTTTTTTTGAATGGTTGGATTAAGTAACATTTGTGTTTGACTATAATGAAAAATGAAATGTTTACCTTAGATTTTTAGGTCGTTACACGCGAGGTGCGGTTTTTGGGGCACATCGTCAACTAGAAGGGTATATTGGTTAATCCAGCCAAGATTGAGGTCATGCAACGAAGGGAGGTTCTGAAAACTCTATCGGAGATTCTGAGCTCTCTAGGTCTCGCGGGATAATATTGGATATTTATCTAGTATTTCTTCAAGATTGTTGTCCCATTGACCCGCTTGACGAAGAAGAATGTTACTTTTCGGTGGGGGCCCGATCAGCAGTCATCTTTTGAGACGTTGAGATAGATATTATGCGAGGCCCCTATTCTCACACTTCCCAAGGGCATGAATGATTTTGTAGTTTATTGTGATGCGTCTATTTCAGGATTGGGGGTTGTACTCATGCAGAGGGGTCACGTGATTGCTTACGCTTTTAGGAAGCTAAAGCCTCATTAAGTGAATTACCCTACGCATGATTCAAAGTTGGGGGTTGTGGTTTTTCCCTCAAGATTTGGAGCAACTATTTGTATGGGGTTAGGTGTACTATCTACACTAACTCAAAGAGCCTAAGATACCTGATGGATCAGCCGAATTTGAACATGAGGCAACAAAGATGGTTAGATGTGGTAAAGGATTATGACTGTAAGTATCTTTATCCCCCCGAGAAGGCAAATGTTGTGGCTGATGCTTTGAGCCGCAATTTAGTGAGTGCACCTGTTGGAGATATATGTCTAAGGATGGTTATTTTTTCTCCCCTTTTGGATATGATCAAGAAGGCTTAGGTAGATGGATTAAAAAAGGAAAATTGGAAGGTAGAGCGCATCAGGGGCATATTCCATTGTTTTTCAGATATAGTCGTGATTTGTTGACCTAGTATGGCAGGGTTTGGTTCTTGAATATTGGTGGGGTTATACCAATAGTGCTAGAAGAGGCACATAATTCGAAGTTTTCGATCCACCCAGGGGCCATGAAGATATATAAGGATCTGAAGTTGAGCTATTGGTGGCCCTGTATGAAGAGGGAGATATCATGGTTTGTGGAGCGATACTTGATTTACCGGAAAGTCAATGCCGAACATCAGAGACCCCAAGCTAAAATTGACTGAACACCTTTCAAGATGATGATACGAAAGGAAGTGTAGGACCCCGGTTTATTGGAGTGAGGTCGAGTATCCGGTCATGGGGAGTACTGAGGTAGTACTCAATACCACTGAGTTTATACAACATGTGCGTGATAGGCAAGCTAGGCCCCCGGTTTATCGATCCCTTCAGGATTATCGCCCGAGTGAGCAAGGTTGCATACCGGATGGATTTGCCTGATGAGATCAGTCAGATCCACAAAATTTTCCATGTCTCTCAGTTGTGGAAGTGTTTAGCCGATGATTCTATGTTGATTCCTTTGGATGAAATTCAGGTCCATGAGCGCCTACACTATGAAGACAGACCGATTGAGATCCTTGACATAAAGACAAATACTTACGCAACAAAGTGGTGAACCTAGTGAAGGTGCAATGGTAGCATCGGAAAGGTTCTGAATGGACATAGGAGCATGAGGATGAGATGAGGGACCATTACCCAGGGTTGTTTGCAACAGCGGACTTCGAGGACAGATTCTAATTCAAGTGGGGGAGATTTGTAACACCCGTGTTCCCATGTATTTTCCTTTTCGGCTTAATGTGTAAAATAATTGCAAATTTGGTCCTTATGTGGGGCGTACCCTATGGGTACATTGGGTGTAGTTCATTAAATGTGGCGAGGACTCCTTTGAGTATGCTAGGTATACTCACGTTGATCCCAATCCTTATTTTTTTAGGTTTTATACCCTATTTAAAGGACCTTATGACCTTGAGACCTTCCTTACCTTCAGCCTCCACTCCCTTATTTTGTCATTTTGAAACCTTAACCCTTAAGATCTTGTTTTGGAACTTTAAAGTGTTATTTGCATCTTGTGCAAGAAGAAGAATTTCATTAATAGTGATTGGTGAGCTTGGAGCTTGTAGATCCAGAGTTTTCATTTCTTTTGCCAACTTCTGGAGGTATAAAGCTCTCAAATTTATGGTTCTATTGTTTAGATCTAGGCTAGAGACTTGTTTTGTATAAATTTTGGTCCCGTGGTTTGGTTCTTGTGAGTAAAAGCTACTCCAGAGCTTTGTCATTTATTAGTGTTGTTGATATTATTATGTCATAAAAACGGGATCTTGGTTGCTACCGTTCTTCCATTTATAAGCCATTTAAAGGATGATAAGAAGCTAGGGTTTGGTTTTGGGCTTTATTAAGCCATGCAAAGGCATAAAGTCAGGAAATTTATGATTTTAGACATTCATTAGGCTTAGATATGAAGGTTGGACGTTAGGTCTTAAAGGATTAAGAGCTTAAAATGAAGTTCGGCAACTGGTTTAGTACGCTGTGTGTAAATCTGGGTATACAGCGCATAGTTGTTTGCCTTCGTAATTTTTTGTAAAGACATTATGCATAGCGTAACCCCAGAAGGTGATTTTGGTCATTTTTGGACTTAAGGTGATGTTTGGTTGGGTCTAGTCTTCGAATGGTAAAATGGTCTTTTACCCTAAAAAGAGAAGAGTTGATTAGGACCCTTGATTGTGGATTTTTACCTTAATTGCTAATTAAGGTTATTCTTGGATATGTTTAGTCTGAGGAGCCTCCGTATCAGCAACTCGAGTGTGATTTGTTTATCATCAAATTAAGGTAAGTCTTCTCATTATATTTATAGGTCGAAGGCACCAATGTCGGCCCACTGGATTGGCTTATGTAGGATGCTAGTTGTCTTTGTGACTCTTGCATGTTTGTATGATCGAGTTGAAATAAACCCCAAGGCTAGGCCCATAACTATATGCTTGGGTTGAAATAAACCCCAAGGATAGGCCCCAGGGCAAGGCCCATGGTTGTATTTATGGGTTGAAAGAAACCCTAGGTTTGGGCCCAGGGCTAGGCCCAATATTGTATGTTGGGTTGGAATATACCGTAGGGTTGGACCCACTAATTTGTATGATATGTGGTACTTTGGGGAACTCACTAAGTTTTGTTCTTATAGTTTATGTTTATGGTTTCAAGTACTTCCGGTACGAAAGGGAAGGGTCCGACATGATGGCACAGCATCCCCCTCATGTTTCCGCACTTATGATTACTTGTACTCTGATGATTCTGATATATAGTATCGTTGTTGACTTTAAGACATCTGATATATGGAATTAATGATTTTTAAAATGAAAAATTTTATCATTTTTTTTGGGATGTTACACAATATCATCACAATTTTTTATTGGGATTTTAGGTTTTCTTTATCATATTTAAGTATGTGGCTTTACCATTTCACGAAGTTCTTTCATCATCATCGTTTTGTATTAGGTATTGATTTCACATGGAAGTGATTTGGTTTGGTTTTTATTTCAGTGGTTTAGCTTTAATTTTAGGGTAAGATTTTGCTACTCGGTTTTGATTTTAGAGCAGGTGTCGATGACATAGATGATGGTAGCAATGGAGGATGGTAGTGGCGATGATGACAACTTGAGTTCGGTTTTTTATTCTAGTTTTTTATGGGTTAAGGTCACTTTTTTTTTCTGAGTGTTCCATTTCAAGATGAGTTCAGTTGTAAGTTTGGCTTATAGGTTACAAGGAGGAAGACAAAGACGAAGGGAAAGAGAAATAGATTGGGAAAGGAAAGAATGGAGAAAGAAGAAGAAAAGGAGAGGGAAGGATTTCAATGGCAACAATGGATGTCTGGTCTTCATCAAAGTGTTTGGTTTCGGTGTTTGTCGAACTGTATTCACCGGAGTAGAGATGTGGAGACGAAAAAGAAAAGCTAGAGATGAGAGAAACGTCGAAATTAGTGTGTTGGGTTAGGGAAATAGAGAGTGTGGGACCCATATATTGAAATTAGTAAATAATCTATTACACAAATAAATAAATCCGAAAAAAAAAATATTTAAGGGTAATATAGTCTTTTTACCTCTATTAGGGACAAAATACATAACAAAAATTATACAAGAGGAAGAGTCTGAGTGCAAAACAAAAATTAAAAACCAAATATAAAATTTATACAAACCGCAAAGATGGTTTTAGTAATTTGTTTAATATTCAACCGTTTAAAAAAACAATGACTTTCCCTGAATATAATTTCTCTTTTTTATAAGACGTCCAGCTAACCCTGTCATTTTATTGATCAACGTTTATTGATGAAGAGACAATGACTACCTAACTACCTAATACAATGATGGAGGTCATTAAATGTAAGGTAGTTGGGATTGTGAGAATTTAAACTTTTGGAGAGGTTGGGATAAGTATAAATAGAATCCACAGTTCCACACCATATTGTTTTCAAATGTAATGCCCTCTTATTTTTGTCAATGGCATACCAAACAAGATCAAAGCAAATTTAACTTGGACTCCTATCGCATCAACCACCCCCTAACACCTACCAATGAATTGATGTATATCAAACAATACAATTTTATCTTCATTAAAAGGTAAATTAAAGATAGTCTCTTCTTCTTTATATGTAAGAACAAATTGCATAAAAATAACATGCTTTAAGCTAATTATCAGTTTCTAATTCATAATTTCAACATCAGCATTTTAAGTCATTTCATTTTGCAACACTTCGGGTAAATAAACTCATGTAGCGCATTTGATAACAATTAAGGTATATTTAAACTTAGGAAATATTATTTCAAAAGATAGCCCTAAGAATATTAATTTAAAATTTTCAAATCATAAATTAAAAATAACCTTAACCTTACAATAACCGTGCAATCTACTAAGACTTTAAACGATGGTCATGAATATGTGAAAAAAAAAATGAAAATTTATTTATATTTATTATGGCACGAAACAACATGATCAGCAACAACAGAACTCAATAATCTCATTAAAAATAGGATAAGAGCGAGTTAAAATAGTCATCGCCTACATAAAAACATAAAAGATAGAGAGCAAATGAGTCGCATGTATTATATTTGTCACATGCAAACATGTAGAAGTTCCCCAACACTTAATACTTACCACGTTAATATTTTATTTTCATGTTTTAAGTAATTATATTTTAATTTGTTTTACTATATAAATTAAAAACAAATACATAAAATAAAATAAAAAATAGATATTAAAATTTTACATACTTTAATACATTACTATAGATTCAGTATTGAGTTTTATGTTGGAATCGGAGAGCATAAGATATGTTAAAAGATATAAAAATACGTCATTTAGTTTAAAAATCTGGTAAAAATAAGTCAAGACTCATAATGTTTGATGCAAACAAAAGAAATGTATATTTTATATATCCCAAGTAGGCTATAACAAATTTTTTATTAATATTATTTTATTAAAAAAAATCTTCCTAAATAATCGATGTTCATTTTGGATCATTCACTTATATTTTTAATAAGGTTTGTAGTGTCATATCATACTTTTGGATCATTCACTTATATTTTTAATAAGGTTTGTAGTGTCGTATCATACTTTTGCATTGTTATCATATTTTTATTTTATTTATTTTTCTTTCTTTTAATGGAATAAGATATAATTATATAAAATTAATAAAAAGAAAATACTTCATTATTAAAAAAAAATACATACTAAATTAAAACCATAAAATAAAAAAAATAAAAAAAAATAAAAAAAATAAAACATAACCGCAAGTGCTAGAGGTTTATGCGAAATAATCGATCGTCACGTCATCATAATCATCTCTTGAATCTCCTTCAAACATTTCTGATTCGTCATTTGTATAGTTGAACAAGTCATCTTCAACAAAATCGTCAACAATTGGATTCATTCGAGTATTGAAGATGTGTTCCACCAAATCAACATGAAAGTTGTGTCCAACTCGGTCATATACTTCTCATATGTTCACCATGTTCGTCGGCGTATTAATACCAATCCTTCAACATTTGGTAAATTATCATTTTCATTATAACGGCAAATCGTCTTCCCCTCATATTCTAAAATCGTATTATGCAATATGATATATGTGTACATCATGCAACTTATTCGTTTACGCTCCATAGATCGTGATGGTACTACGAGTATCTGTCAACGTCTCTTTTGAACACCAAATGCTCACTCGATATCCTTCCTAGAAATTCTCGTGTCGACTTCAAATTTATTCGTTTTTCATCATTTGGACATGAGAATGATTTCACAAATACTGCTAACTCGCGATATATCCCATTAGTAACGTACATGCACACGCTTGTACGACGTCCCATTTGCTAGAAACGGCACATCATATAATTTCCCAAGGTATATGTCATTGAATACTAGTGATTGGTCTAGAACATTGATGTTGTTATGGGTAACCGATGGACCAGAAAATGCATGTCATATCTGTAACCCTCGCAGATTAGGCTAGTCAATTTAGAGACAATAAACGTCAAAAAATGACTTTTGATAGAAGATTATTTAGAATAAATAATCTTAACCAAGTTATATTATATGTTACAGAGGTTCCGTACATATAAAGAACGTTGAAATCCGGGTTATAACAAAGAAGTTATGACCCGTCGAAGTTTTTCGGCTAAATCAGCACGGCACCACATAATGTAAAAAGTGAATTTTTGATAAATTAGTTTTTAGCCTTAGCGATCTAAACGAAATTCATAGTAGACATTAAACCGAGAACGTACATAAAAAGAACGTCCAAATCTGACTTCATATGAGGAAATTATGATTTTTCTAAAATTTAGTGTAGCAGTGCACAGCCGGAGTTCGAGTTTTAGATCGATCGATTTTTAGCCGACACAACCTAAATGAGAATTGAAGATCTCGTTAATAGGAGTTCAACGATATAAATACAGAAGAAAATGGACGTCGGATGACAAATTTTTGAAATTTTAACGGACTTTATTTGTCTAGGCCTGCTAAAATATAACTTTAAAATAAAGTCAAAATTAGCCGACGGAGTCTAAACGAAAGTTGTAGACTACATCACCATCTACGTGTGGATATAAAGAAGGTAAAAAAGGAGCCCGTATACGAAAGTTACGAAATTTATTAATTTATAAGAGGATGCGAGGGTGACACATGGCCAAATTCGGACCATCACTTGCTCCCCACGACTTCGCTTCGGATGTTGAAACATGCTCCATCGTACTTGTAGCGTAGCACCTCGGACGCCCTGCGTATTGAGTACGCCCAGTGTACTCCGAAGGTACACCCCACGCACTCGCATTCGGTAGGCTATAAATAGATGTGAGGTTCTACATTTCTCTTCACACATTTCCCATTCTTTCTCTCTCAATTACTTCTCCTAACCCCTTCCATTCCCTAGCGCTTCCCAAGTGTTAGAGGCGAGTCCCGGAGCGCCAAAAGGCTTTGAGAAGAAGAGCTTTCGGCTCAGAAGTTTTGCCCGCGCAGAGCCCGGTTCTTCGCTAAACTCCATTGTAAGTGAGTTATGTTTACCCTACTTTAAGTATAACTTATGTTTAAGTTATTTATCGTTATTATGAAACTATAAGCAATATATGTTGGAATCGTGTCTAAGGCTGCAACTATATTAGGCAAGTACTTGACCCGGTTGTGCATGGTCCTTTTGGGTTGCCTTCACCATAGCAACTTGATAGGATGATTTATTAAGAGAGAGTAAATATTATTAGTATATTATGAGAATAATATAAAGAATAATATATTGTTATTTGATTAATATAAGTCATAGAATTAATTGGAATTAATTTGGTGACTTAAAGAGATTAATTAAACAAGAGGGTATAAACTGTCAATTGTTTGATAGTTAAACTTTAGACTGTAAATCCATATAGATATGGATTGGACGGATTCTAGAAGCTAAAGGATAGCTCAAATCGTCCAAGAGTTATCTAAGGAATGGATTTGGATAGCCTTAAGAGAAGATTATCCAATTAGGGTTTAGGTTGTAACCCTTAAGGAGTCTACAAGTATAAATAGACCCTATGGCAAAGGGAAATCGGCACTTCATCTACAGTAAGAGAACCCTGGCCGATTTCCTCCCCTCTCCTCTCTCCCAAATCATCCTCCTTGCTATTTGGTGTTTGTAAGCCATTAGAGGAGTGACAATTGTGACTCTAGAAGCTCCAAGACAACAAGATCAACAACGAATTCAAAGGTATGATTCTAGATCTGTTTCAATATTGTTATTACACCTAAATAGTCATTAGAAGTCTTGGATTCAAAGCATGTTTAATTAGAAAGCCTAGATCCAAGCATTAGGGTTTTGCATGCGCACATAGGAAAGTTCTTATGGCTAAAACCCATCAGTGGTATCAGAGACTAGCTTGGTTTTCATTAAATTGTTGCTTAATTGTCTGAAACTAAACTGCAAAATTCGATTTTTGTGTTTCTGAGTCATGGACTCGGCGAGTTCCATAATGGACTCGGCGAGTCCCTTGGTGCACTCGGCGAGTCCAAGCGTCAGGAATGGCCAGATTCGAGATTTCTTCATGATTATCTTATGGAGACTTACATTAATCATATTAGATCAACCCTAATCCGATTTTTTGATATATATGACTATTATCTTGATCTAATTAAAGATATTTATCAACTAATAAAATATTTAATTTCCTTATATGATAATTAATTAATTATTTTGATTATTTTGGTAATTATCTTGCAAGAAATCTTGAATAAATCAAATATAGATAATTAGGAAATTAATTGTTAATTGAAATTATTTGTTATTTGATCCTCCATGTTTTAAATGTTTAAAACTTGTCCTCAAGTTTTGAAATTTATATTTTGTAATTAAAAGTTATAATTTAGACAATTTAAATTTCAAACCCTAGATTTTAAAATGTTTAAAATACAACCCTATACTAATATAATATTACAAGATTAATATATATATATATATATATATATATATATATATATATATATATATATATATATATATATATATATGTATAACTAAAATGCTAGTCTTACCGTTAGTAGGCCTCATTCACGAAGCCGATCTATAAGGTGGGTATAAGGTTGCGGCCTATAAAATGGCGCTTAATGGGTGTACCCTCACACCCACCGCTTGCTTGATCGGTGGAGGGTCGTTAGCCGAACGGGTAGGATAGGGAAACCTCATCCTCTCATTAAAATTATAATAGGAAATACAAAGTAACTACACATATTTTAAAATTTCCCAATCTTAGTTACTTTAGGAAAAGTGAATTGATGCAATCCCATGAAATTACACTTTGCACCCTTGCTAAGAAGTTAGTGGAGCGTGTGTGGTTTACCGGCACACTAATTGGTTCTAAGCAAAGGTGGCAAAGGGTGATTCATTGTTTATCATAGTTCGATGGAGCGTGTGTGGTTTACCGGCACATCGAATAGGTGATCGTTACAATGAAGGCACCATGTGAATTTGCATGGTAATTCACACCCGCTTTGTGATCCTCGGTATCCCAGTCACAAACTAGAGGGGCATATCGAGATTTAAACATGCCATTGAATAGTTTCATTGAATCTCATCCGAACCTAGGAATTCTCAATACATTTAGAACTAATAGTTAGGTTTTATGGTGGAGAATTAGTGAATCGTCATTCACTTACCTTCAATTTATTTGCATGTTAGATTACGGCATCCCTTTTCTCATATGTAAATGTTATTGTTGGATCCTAGCCCTAATTTTTCTTATTGGGTGATAATTAGGGATTCACATTCTAATCTATCTTTGTCCTTTCTATTTGTAGATGTCGAACGCAAACAACGCTGCTGCTAGTTCTTTCACGTTGATGAGCCTTTACCAAAAGGTCACCTTCGATGGAACGAACTTTAGCGAATGGATAAGATACGTTCGCACCATTGCTCGCTATGAGGATAAGGAGTATGTCCTCGATGAGAAGCTCGAGAAGATCAACCCTGAAATCGCTACTCCGGCTGAAATTACCGCTTTTGAAACTCATGAGCGAGATGCAACGAAGGTACATTGCATCATGATAGCCACCATGAACTCCAAATTCCAAAAGTCCTACGAGGACATGTACCCGTACGAGATGCATCAAGACTTATTGGAGAGATACCACCAAAACGCGAGACAAGAGCGTTATGAGATTTTCACTAACATGATATCCGCTAAGATGGGTCATGGATAATCTCTTACCGTGCACCTGCAAAAGATGCAAAGGTATGTCAACCGCCTTCGCAAGTTAAATGTTGACTTTGGGGAAGACTTGGCGATCGACATGGTGCTTCACTCTTTGCCTCCGATGTACAATCAATTTAGGATGACCTACCACATGAACAAAGAGGAGGTCACCCTAAGCAAACTCCAAGGTCTCTTGAGGGTCGCTGAGAGCAACTTCAAAGACAAGTCTGTTGCACCAACTCCCAATCTACCCGCTGCTCATGTCTTGGCTATTGGTCAAGGAAAGGGAAAGAAGAGGAAGGCTTCGTCTAAGAACTATCGCAAGGTTAAAGCCCGAGATGGTGCCTCTTCTAGTGGGACCAAAGTTGATCCCGCTAAGCCCTGCCCTAACCCGAAGGAGGCAGAGTGCCACCACTGCCACAACATAGGACATTGGAAGAGAAGCTGCCCGGAATACCTGCAAGCCATCAAGGAAGGAAAGATCAAGCCATCTTTCGCAGGTATATATACAATCAAATCTAACAATTCTAATCATGCTATTTCTTGTGTTCTTGATACCGGTTGTGGTTATCACATTTGTTCTAATGTGCAGGGACTAAGAAGAAGTAGGGATGTGGAGCAAGGAAGAATCAATCTAATCATGGGGAACAGAAGATCGTCGCCTGTGACCAAGATTGGAGTGTATTCTTTAGTGCTTAGGAATAATTTATGTTTAGATTTGAACAGTTGTTGCTATTTGCCAGAAATGGCTAGAAACATCATTTCATTTCATGGTTTATATAGACAAGGTTTTAGATTTTCTTTTAATAATGAGAATGGTTCTATTTTGGCTTATCTAAATGGTGTCTTTTACTTTGAAGCTATACCATGTAATGGAATTTATGAAACTGTTATGATTGTTGATAACTTAGGAAATGATGTTTTGAATATAGATTCTTCCACTAGTATGGATAAAGCATCCTTGTGGCATTGTCGTCTTGGACATGTCAACAAGAAACGCATAGCCCAACTCCAAAAGGATGGAGTGTTGGAGTCATTCGACCTTAGGGAAGATGACACGTGCGAGTCTTGTTTACTTGGAAAGATGACTAAATCACCCTTCACGAGTACGTGTGAAAGGGGTGAGGGTCTATTGGACTTAATACATACCGATGTATGTGGACCGTTTAGATCAACCACGAAGGATGGGAACCGCTTCTACGTGACTTTTACCGATGATTATAGTAGATATGGGTATATCTATTTAATCAAGCAAAAGTCAGAAACTTTTGAAAAATTCAAAGAGTTCAAGAATGAAGTGGAGAATCAATTGGGCAGGAAAATCAAGATGCTTCGATCCGATCGAGGAGGAGAGTACCCAAGTCTTGAATTCCACGATTATCTCAAGGAGTGTGGAATAGTTTCGCAATTGACGCCTCCTAGGACACCGCAGTTGAATGGTGTGGCAGAAAGGCGTAATCGAACCTTGTTAGACATGGTCCGCTCTATGATGAGTCGTGCTTCACTACCTATCTCATTCTGGGGGTATGCCTTAAAGACTTCCGCCCATATCCTTAACCGAGTCCCTACTAAGAAGGTTGCCAAAACACCTCACGAGATGTGGACAGGGAAAGCTCCCTCGTTAGCACATATCAAGGTTTGGGGTTGCGAGGATTTCGTAAGAAGAGATACTCACGACAAGTTCGAACCCCAAAGTGAGCGATGTATTTTCATCGGCTACCCGCAGACATCCTTTGGATATCTCTTCTACAGACCGAAGGACAATGTTGTCTTTGTTGCGAGGAGAGGAGTTTTCCGAGAGCGAGAACTCATAGGCCAAGGAGACAGTGGGAGGCAAATCGAGCTTGAAGAGATTCAAGAGTCGATAGATGAAGGAACCTCTACCGCTGGCACTCAACCCGAGGAGGAAACTCCGGTTGAACCGATTGACGAATCCTTACCTCTTAGACGTTCCGATAGAGCTAGAGTTCTACCCCAGTTTTATGGTTTTCATATTACTACCGAAGGGGACACGTATATTAGTGATGGTACACTAATAAATCTTGATGAACCTAATAGCTATAAGGAAGCCATGGCAGGCCCGGAGTCTACGAAATGGAAAGAGGCAATGGATAGCAAGATCCAATCCATGTATGATAACCAAGTTTGGAATTTGGTTGATTATGTGCCCGGACGTAAGACCGTTGGGTGCAAATGGATCTTCAAGAAAAAGACCGACGTGGATGGAAACGTACACACATATGAAGCGCGATTGGTTGCGAAGGGCTTTACTCAAACTCCCGGAGTTGACTATGATGAGACCTTCTCACCAGTTGCGAAGATTAAATCTATTAGAGTGATGCTAGCGATTGCCGCATTTCATGATTATGAGATTTCGCAAATGGATGTCAAGACCGCCTTCCTTAATGGAAAGTTGGCTGAGAATGTTTACATGGCTCAGCCAGAGGGGTTTGTGGATCCGAAGCATCCGAATAGAGTGTGTAAACTTGAGAAGTCCATTTATGGACTTAAGCAAGCGTCTCGCAGATGGAATCTTTGCTTCGATGAGAAAGTCAAAGAGTTTGGATTTGTACGAAGCGAAGATGAGTCTTGTGTATATGTCAAAGCCAGTGGGAGTATAGTAAGCTTCCTCGTTCTATATGTTGATGACATATTACTCATAGGAAACGACATCCCGACTCTGCAGGAGGTTAAGTCTTGGCTCGGGAAGTGCTTCGCTATGAAGGACCTCGGAGAGGCTTCTTACATTTTGGGAATAAGGATAGTAAGAGAAAGAAGTAAGAGACTAATTGGACTTAGTCAGAACACTTACTTGGAGAAGGTACTAAAACATTTTAGTATGGAAAACTCAAAGAAGGGAGAATTACCGATACAAAGTAATGCCAAGTTGAGTAAGACTCAAAGTCCGAGTACCGAAGCTGAGATAGTAGAAATGAGCCGAGTTCCATACGCTTCCGCAGTTGGCTCAATCATGTACGCTATGACTTGTACTCTCCCTGATGTAGCCTTTGCTTTGAGCATGGTTAGCAGATATCAAGGGAATCCTGGCAGAGCACATTGGATTGCGGTGAAGAACATCCTTAAGTACCTTCGGAGGACAAAGGAATGGTTCTTAGTCCTCGGAGGGAGTGATGACTTGAAGGTGCGAGGGTATAGTGACGCCAGCTTTCAAACCGACAGGGACAACTACCGTTCGCAGTCGGGTTGGGTCTTTACCCTGAATGGAGGAGCAGTGACATGGAAAAGTTCCAAGCAGGAAACCGTAGCTGATTCAACGTGCGAATCAGAGTACATTGCAGCGAGCGAAGCGTCGAAGGAGGCAATATGGCTGAAGAACTTCATCGGTGATCTTGGAGTTGTACCTGCCATAAAGGAGCCTATGGAGATTTTCTGTGATAACGAAGGAGCGGTTGCCTTGACCAAGGAACCGAGGGATCATGGTAGATCACGACATATCGACAGAAAATATCACTTCATTAGACATCGTGTAGAAGAAGGACAACTCTTAGTGAAGAGGATATCATCAGAAGATAACCCAACAAATCCGCTTATGAAGGGACTGAGTAGGGTTAAGCACTTGCAGCATGCTAGGAGTATTGGGCTGAAGGGTGATATTAGCATAGATTAGATAGTATTTGAAACGTGTAATAGATAAATGTAATTAACATTTGATGATTAAATAAAGGAGTTTTATTTATGAGTAATGTTACTATCTTATGTTAATTGTTTAGCTATTGTTTCACTTTGCATGTTTTGACTTCCAGAATAATTGAGTTTATTAGGAATAATCGAATTGTTCAAATTGTCCACAATCGTTCATATGTTGGAAGTAGATATGAATGAAGATTGTCATGAATCGGTGCGTAGATTGTCTAAATGGTATTAGACATAGCAAAGGGTTGCTGCGACATTCATGAGTGCTTATGAACTGGTTTTGAGCATTGGAACAAACCCACGCTTGCTGGAATCACCTTATGGAATATGATATAAAAGGGTGATCGCGAGACGATAATATCATATAGTCTTAAAACCTAGATATATGGTTTGTTATTTGCTAATTGATTGTACATTGATAATACGAAAAACGCATTGGTAACTCAATGTTATAAAACTCATTGTTGTGTATAGTTGATTATTGAATAAGTAAATGCATATAAGTCGAAGTTTATCTGTAACTTTTATCTAAGAAGGTAAAAGTGATATCTCGGCCGCTCGATGATTTGATTTGACTTATGTGTTGGGCCCGGTCAGAACTGAATTGATGTGTTCGATTAAGTTCTATGTCGAATAAATCAGAGATTGAGAAACCTAAATGCTTGACTAACCATTCCATAGGATTGTCAGCATGATATCTAACATAGGAATGTACGATCCCTTATCTAAAGGACAAGATTGATTAGATCAGAGTTTGACAGCGTCTTTGAGAGCTACGATTGCAAACCGAATTGTACTTGTGCATATAGTTACTAGACTTATCCAAGTGGGAGACTGTTGGAATAGTGTCTAAGGCTGCAACTATATTAGGCAAGTAATTGACCCGGTTGTGCATGGTCCTTTTGGGTTGCCTTCACCATAGCAACTTGATAGGATGATTTATTAAGAGAGAGTAAATATTATTAGTATATTATGAGAATAATATAAAGAATAATATATTGTTATTTGATTAATATAAGTCATATAATTAATTGGAATTAATTTGGTGAATTAAAGAGATTAATTAAATAAGAGGGTATAAACTGTCAATTGTTTGATAGTTAAACTTTAGACTGTAAATCCATATAGATATGGATTGGACGGATTCTAGAAGCTAAAGGATAGCTCAAATCGTCCAAGAGTTATCTAAGGAATGGATTTGGATAGCCTTAAGAGAAGATTATCCAATTAGGGTTTAGGTTGTAACCCTTAAGGAGTCTACAAGTATAAATAGACCCTATGGCAAAGGGAAATCGGCACTTCATCTAAAGTAAGAGAAACCTGGCCGATTTCCTCCCCTCTCCTCTCTCCCAAATCATCCTCCTTGCTATTTGGTGTTTGTAAGCCATTAGAGGAGTGACAATTGTGACTCTAGAAGCTCCAAGACAACAAGATCAACAACGAATTCAAAGGTATGATTCTAGATCTGTTTCAATATTGTTATTACACCTAAATAGTCATTAGAAGTCTTGGATTCAAAGCATGTTTAATTAGAAAGCCTAGATCCAAGCATTAGGGTTTTGCATGCGCACATAGGAAAGTTCTTATGGCTAAAACCCATCAATATATGAGCTAAGTATTATAAAATAGAAAGTGTTATTATAATACCTTTTAACTGCTCGCGGTACGGGGAATCTGGTTTGAAAGGCCGCATAGGGTTGTTGGATTTCAGAAAAGCTTAAATGCCAAAATGGTCCTGCCCTCCGGTGTTTCATGTCTAGCCCTTTTCTATACATAGTAGTTGAAAATTATTGTTTAACACTTATAAAAAAAATATCGCTCGTAGACCTTGATATATATATTCTCAATAAATATTAGACTAAAACTTAGCAATAATAATGATAGGTTTCGTCGAAGGAAAAAATGATTGTTAGAAGCGAAGCGTTGTTGGACTTTCGAGTCATCACTTTAACAAGTAAGCGCATAGTTACTTTCATCTTACACATAGATATGAAGTATTTAATATAAATTACATGATATGTGTGCATATTATCTGTGTTCTTGATATCTATGATGGATGAACAAAATATACATGTTTTACTTGATTTAAACTATATACGTATTTTATACCTATAATTATGATGGGTAAAGATGAGTAAATGAAAGATGAGAGATGAAAGATGATATAGATGATGATAGGTAGAAGATGATGAGAAGCCTTGACCCAAGCGATGGCCTAATCATCTAGCAGAGTATAGATGACAACCACAGACTATTCTAGACAGTCCAGTGGAATGCTAGCAGGATCGCAACCTGTAGGCATTGTGAACAATATGTTCACCAGATGTACTCTAAAAACCCCGGTGGCTATGGATTTAGTGTCTTACAAATAAACGTTGGCAGCTATAGATTTAGTGCTCTCTAGATGAACATTGGCAGCTATGGACTTAGTGCCTAACAGATAACATCGGCAACTATGGACTTAGTGTATCTTATATAAACCCTGGCAGCGATGGACTTCGTGTCTATTCCTTAGGACAATCCTCAGGAATAAATATTGAGGAATAGATGATTCTTAGGGAATTTACTTAAGAATAAAGAAGATAATGGGGATGGGTAATTGGGTTAATTGTTTGATGATGAAACATAATAACTTTATTATTGTGGGTTGAAAACCCTATGTACTCACCGGGTTTCTCAACCAGACTCACTCAGTTTATTTGTATCACATGTATCAATACGAAGACACATTACAATAAGAGAGTAAAGGATATGTAAATCATTAGTGTAAATGAATGTGAGGTCTGTTTATATTTATGTTTCTGTATTGACAATGACATTCCAAAGTTTTAATATAAACAAAATACATTTATTCGGAAATGCTTTGATAATATATTTATCATGTTTTCTGGGAACAAATTCCGCAATATTATTCTTTAAAATGAATACTCTGGTTTTTAAATAAGCATACATAAAAATTTTAAAATGACCGTGAATTTGGGGATGTCACAGTTGGTATCAGATCATTAGTTTAAGCGAACTATGAATTTGTAGGAAATTTCTAGACTTAAACTTAGAATTCTAAGCGATGATCGTGAGGAGTGTGTCTGATATATTTTAGGTAGTACACCTGAATAGACACAAACACTAGTTTATTTAAGGAAGATGCCTAAATTGATTTTATGTTCTAAATGATTTATGATATAAGATGTCTTATATGCTTTATGATGCTATCATTTGATCGGATCTAAGGTCTGTTGCCGACCGGATCTGGAAATTTTATGTGTTCAGATTTTTAAACGTTTAATTACGGTATTAGAACTAATATTTAACTTTTCGGGTTGATAACGATATTTATACGTCTATCATAAATAAATTTTTCCCTATATTCATTCACGTCACTACACACTGAACATCTGATTTGGTGTATAGATCAACATGGTGAGAACTCGAAGTGGATTGGGAAGCGGTAACCCGTAGCCTGAGCCATAAGTGATTGAGCATGCACCATAAGTAGCAGCTGCACTCGAGCCAATCACGATGGCAGGAGTACAAGCAATGATACAGATGATGGTGGATCTTCAAATGGAAGAGACAAGGCATCTACTTCAACAAAATAAAGGTGAACCTACTGTGATAGTACGCCAGGCACAAACTCTTGAGGCAGCCATCTGGGTTGCTAAGTCTGTTGAAGAAATGATCAAAGGCAGAACCACCAACAAGGTTGAAGTTGGACAAAAGATGATATTTGAGGGATCTTCAAGGTCCAACAAGAGCAACATGTTCTCATAGTCTAGAGGAGGAGGAGGTAAAGAAAAATGGTGTGAGAAGTGAAAAAAGAAACACGTTGGAAAATATGGCAGGGAGGTGACTTGTTTCAAGTGTGGGAAGACTAGGAATTACGCCAATGAGTGTACATATAACAAGAGGGTGTGTTATAGATGTAAGGAAGAAGGGCATATTTCTAGGGACTGCCCGAAGAAAAATGAAGCAGCAAAAGTGAATGCGCCTCCAAAGCCAAAGGCAAGAGCATCTCAGATGATCCTTGACGAAGCAGGTGACAATATAAGGGATCAGGAGTGAGGATCTATATATCTAAATATCGGGATTTGAAGTATCCATATAGATAGTATCATGTGGTGTAGCCTATTATAAGAGGCCTAGTGTAGGTTGAACTTGAACATCTATGTAATCTTTTCAAGAAATAATATAAACATTAGTTATCCGATGTGCTAAATGACTGTATGAAATAGTTGTATGGTGACTTGGAGAACTGTGAGACAATACTTGGGATGAGTATGAGTAGGTGTGAAAGGTAGTAAAGGCCTATACTACCGGAAGCACATGATCACACTTGGATCGGGGAAAGTCACAAGGTTACCAAAGAGCTAGTAATTGATTCTGTTTTGTTCATGTACGTCGTTACCATTGTTTCGGTAATAACTAAGAAGATGATTATTATTCCGATCCTAGTGGTTATGTCATATCGAGGCCGACTAAGATATGTATTCTACGTGGTTTAGAGAACCAAGATCGATGTAGCATCTGACTTAAGTCAGACGATTGAAGTGAAAGATAATCGAAGCGATCAATAGAAGTAGCGTGATCGTTGTTAAAGTAAGAGCTTGTAGCTAGAAGTGCTACATGCTAGAATGTGATTATATCACATTAGAACCTGAAGAAAGGAAACTTCCATTTTGGAATTTGACTCTAAAAGACCTGAGTCTAAGTGTTGCATCATACGATGAGAGGTCATTAGAACATGACCCATCAGTCTATTATGGTAATAGAAGGAAAGAACTTATCTTAAGTTTGTTAAGAAGAAGGAGTCTCCAATAAGGATTGATTTTGTAACTCGAAGGTTACAATTGAAAGTCCAACATAGGATAAAGAGCGGGTGCAAGATTGAGCATCGCCAACAGTCAAGAAGTTCAAGAGTTAGAAACTCGTTAGAAAGGACATAAGAGTTACGGTTATTACCTAGGATGAAAAGATAGCGTATGGAGTCATTATACAAGCCATGTTTCGTTGATGATTCCAGGACGTAATCATCCTAAAGAGGAGATAATTGTAACGCCCGTAGATTCTGGCTAGTCAATTTAGAGACAATAAGCGTCAAAAAAATGACTTTTGATAGAACATTATTTATAATAAATATTCTTAACCAGTTATAGTATATGTCACAAGGTTTCCGTACATATAAAGAACGTTGAAATCCGAGTTATAACGAAGAAGTTACGACTCGTCGAAGTTTTTCGGCTAAACCGGCACAGCACCGCGTAATGTAAAAAATGAATTTTTGATAAATTACTTATTAGCCTTTGCGATCTAAACAAAAGTATTAGTAGACGTTAAACCAAGAAAGTAAATAAAAAGAACGTCCAAATCTGACTTCATATGAGGAAGTTATGATTTTTCTAAGATTTAGCGTAGTAGTCACAACCCGGAATTCAAGTTTTAGATCGATCGATTTTTAGCCGACACAACCTAAATGAGAATTGAAGATCTCGTTAATAGGAGCTCAAAGATATTAAGACAAAAGAAAATGGACGTCGGACGACACATTTATGAAATTTTAATGGACTCTATCTGTCTAGACATGTTAAAATGTAACTTTAAAATAAAGTCAAAATTAGCAGACGGAGTCTAAACAAAAGTTGTAGACTACGTCGCCACCTACGAGTGGATATAAGAAGTTAAAAAGGAGCTTGTATGCGAAAGTTATGGAATTTAGAAGTTTATTAATTTATAAGAGGATCCGAGGGTGACACACGGCCAAATTCGGACCTGTAAGCAATATATGAGCTAAGTATTATAAAAGAAAAAGTGTTATTATAATACATTTTAACTGTTCGTGGTACGGGGAATCTGGTTTGAAGGGCCGCATAGGGTTGTTGGATTTCAGAACAGCTTAAATGCAAAAATGGTCCTGCCCTCCGGTGTTTCATGTCTGCCCCTGTCTGTACATAGTAGTTGAAAAGTATTGTTTAACACGTATAAAACAACATCGCTCGTAGACCTAGAGTTAATTAGTCATAGTAATTATTAGACTAAAACCTAACAATAATAATGCTAGGTTTCGTCGAAGGAAAAGACGATTGTTAGAAGCGAAGCGCTGTCCAGATTTCGGGTCATCACTTTAACAAATGGGTGCATAGTTACTTTCAACTTACACATAGATATGAAGTATTTAATATAAATTATGTGTTATGTGTGCATATTATCTGTGTTCTTTACATTTATGTTGGATGAACAAAATATACACGTTTTACTTGATTTAAACTGTATACGTATTTTACACCTATAATTATGATCGGTAAAGATGGGTGGATGAAAGATGAGATGAATGATGAGAGATGAAAGATGATATAGATGATGAGAGGTAAAAGATGATGGGAAGCCTTGACCCAAGTGATGGCACAGTCATCTAGCAGAGTATAGATGACAACCACGAACTATTCTAGACAGTCCAGTGGAACGCTAGTAGGCTCGCAACTTGTACCAAATGTACTCTAAAAACCCCGGCAACTATGGAGTTAGTGCCTGACAAATAAACTGTAACACCGAAAATTTTCAAAACAAAATTTTCATTTGAAATCACATAATTCTCATAACACATTTCACAAAAAAAATCTCATTTGTTTAATTTACAATTCACAACTCCATAATTGTTTGATTAGAATCTAGGATCCTCAAAAACATAACTCTATCATTGGTGTGTACAATCAAGCCAGTGCCTTCCCGTGGTCCTGAGAAAAACCTAAAACACATAACACATAACACAGTAAGCACGAAATTTAGTGAGTTCCCCAAAATACCACACATATCTCCTTAGCCACTCGAGGCTATAACACAATAAGACCCTCCGGTCAATGTGTTTCAGTGGGACCCTCCGGTCCCATAACTCGGGTGGACCCTCCGGTCCTAACTCAATAAGCACAGAATAATACTCAGCATAAATCACATAGACATAATGCAGAATATTAAGCACACAGATAAACACAATAAACATATCAATCACACAAAGGTACCACTCATGGTAAGTATAGTGAGAAGACTCACTTTGCAAGCAAGCAAGCAATTATCCTACTCGAATCTCGAACTAGCCACCGCCTAACACAAGGGTAAATATCTCTAATTAATACTCAATTCTCGACTCTAAGTAACCAAATGTTATTCTTCTCTCTCTAACTCTTGAATTGGGTAAAATACCATTTTACCCCTCCATGGTCTCCATTACTCATGTTGACCAAACCCTAAAGTCAACAGAAGTCAAACTCAAGTCAACAATCCATGTTTGACTTGACTCGTCGAGAGCACTCTTGCGACTCGTCGAGTCCCCTTGTTTCCTCAGAAGTCTCAAGAAAGTACAGCTCAACTCGTCGAGTTGACCCCCAACTCGCCGAGTTATCGCACGTTCAAACTCATCGGGACAAACCCTCACCGACTCGTCGAGTCAGGCCATGGACTCGGCGATTCCATTCAATCTGATTTCTTATTCAGACGTCCCAGGACAGATCTACCACACTAGACTCTAGATCTAGTCCTTAAAGGCACAAAGGCCGCATAAAGTCTCAGCCTTTACGCTCATGCATGGCATATATGTCCAAAAATGCCAATACAAAGTCTAACAAAGGGTTAGGTGCTCAAAGTCTAGTCTCTAGCTCAATAAAGTTCAAGTCTTTAGGCTCTCAAGACCCTCCACACTCCAGATCTGAGGTTTCAACCTCAAATCATACACAAAAGGCTAAAAAACTTTAAGCAATGGAAGAATACCCTAGAAAACTCCCATATCAAGATCTCCCTATAAAATGAGCAAGTCAGCATATTTACCTCAAGCAAACACTGCTGAACCTGTGGATCCAAAGCCTCCTCTTGCCCCAACCTCAATACTCTTCACTTCTCCTTTAAAGAATGCACCAACACCCACCAACTTAGCTCCTCACTCACTTTCTAGCTCTAATGGCGATTAGGGTTTTCTCTCAGGGGTTTAGGGTAACTGGTGAGGCAGAAATGGGGGCATAAGTTCCTTTATATAGGCCCCAACCCCGGGAAATTAGGATTTCTTCGCCCAGCACCTACTCGGCGAGTCAGCTCTCTGACTTGTCGAGCCCACTCATTAATTCCACGCGGGCAACTCGACCCTACTCGGCGAGTTGGACTCACAACTCATCGAGTTACTCCATAAATTTCAAAATTTAAACACACAATAATATACCTGAAAGTCTGGATGTTACATAAACGTTGGCAGCTATGGATTAAGTGCGCTATAGATGAACATTGGCAACTATGGACTTACTGCCTAACAGATAACATCGACAGCTATGGACTTAGTGTATGATATATAAACCCTGGTAGCGATCGACTTCATGCCTATTCCTTTGGACAATCCTTAGGAATAAATATTGAGGAATAGATGATTCTTAGGGAATATACTTAACAATAAAGAAGATAATGGGGATGGGTAATTAGGATAATTGTTTGATGATGAAACATAATAACTTTATTATTGTGGGTTGAAAACCCTATGTACTCACCAGGTTTCCCAACCTGACCCACTCAGTTTATTTGTATCACAGGTATCGATACGAAGACGTGTTACACTGAGTGATTAAAGGAGATGTAAATCATTAGTGTAAATGAATGTAAGGTCTGTTTGTGCTTATGTTTCTGTATTGACAATGACATCCCAAAGTTTTAATATAAACAAAATACATTTATTCGAAAATGTTTTGATAATATATTTATCATGTTTTCTGGGAACAAATTTCGCAATATTATTCTTTAAAATGAATACTCTGATTTTTAAATAAGCATAAATAAAAATTTTAAAATGACCATGAATTTGGGGATGTCACAATATCCAAAGGTCATACTACGCCATTACTTCTAAAATTATTGTCGGTTGCTTTTGATCACCTCGCATAAACTAACCGTGCCACACATTAGGGCACATTGACCACCTCCAATGCATACAATCAATACTACCAAACATTCCAAGGAACTCATTTTTAGTTGGTGGATGTCGCTAATTGTAGGCTTGCGTAAATAGTGACAACTATAGAGGATAATCACAATTTTAGCAAACTTATATACACATTCTCGCGTCGTTCGCTCTGACATTCTAAAATACTCATCACATGAGCCCGATCTCATGTCGAATGCTAGTTGACGAATTGCATTTGTACATTTTTTAATTGTTTAGAAACCTTGTTTACTTACCTCTTCCATCAATTTGTTGCCGAAAATATGGAAAGCGATTTTGTATATCATCAACAATGCGTAAAATAATACATTCCTCATCTGGAATCGACGCTTGAATTTTTCCGTGTACACTTCATCATCTGCAAAGTAGTCATTCACAAGTTGGTTGTGTTCGGCTTCACGATTTCTCCGTAAAGGAGGATTTCTTGTTTTTTGGCACAAACTTTCACCTTCATTTTCTTGCAAATAAGCAAGTGTTGTGCACATGACATCCCCGATAAATCTCACTTCCCGGAACGCCAACATATCCGACAAAATGGACGAAGATGAATACATTTTGAAATAAAATTATTGTAAAGTATGTAGAGTTTTTGGTGTTTGTTTTGTGATTTAAAATGAGAAATAAGATTGTTAATTTAAAGGAAAATTTAAACAAAAAAAATTAAAAAATAATTGTTTGAACCTGCAACGTCAACTCCAATGTTCAAAAGAGGAAATTGTATGCGTTAAAAACATAACATATGGCATGCTTACCACGTTGTAAATAGGGGTTGGAGTGGTGTTTACCTACACTCTTGTGCCACATCATATCCCGCATAGTGTGATATAGGGATATACTATATGCCAAGGGTCTAATAATCATGTTGTTCTTCATGTGATTATCCCGTTTAAAATAAAAACTTAATCAAGAATTGAAAGGTTTTATGAAAATAAGAAGGATCGTCTCCAACATCTTACAAAGTTACCACATGTGCAATGTTACATTGTTATTTCTAAATTTGAAAAAGACAAAACATCAAAAATGGTCCTTGTGGTTTCTCATTTTATGTGGTTACGGTCCAAACGTTTGAAAAGTTGCAGATTTGGTCCTTTTCAACAAGTTTTGTTGTGGTTTTGGTCCCTCATCCGTTAAGTTTAACTGGTTGGCTGTTAATTTCCTTAAAATGACAAGTTTACCCCCCAGGGACTATTTTCGCAGTTTTGTCTTTTACCAAACTATAAGGACCATTTTTGCATACATTCTTTTTTATTTTGTTGCAGTATTATATATTAATAGATATTATTTTTAATATATAATATTATATATTAGTAAATATTGTTTTATTGGATTATTAATTTATTTTAGTTGATTTTTAATTTTTTTTGTTGGAGCAGATCCTTTTTATTGAATTATTATATATCAATATATATAATTTTTAATATATAATACTTATATCATAATAAATATTATATTATTCGATTATTAATTTTTTTAGTTAATTTTTGTAATTCCTTTTTTTAATTATTTTTTATTGAATTATTACTTTTAATTTAATATTTTCTTCATATACTAAATATTTTTTATTGATTATTAATTTATTTTAGTTAATTCTATTTTTTTTTAATTCTTTTTGTTGAAGTAAATCTTTTTTATTAAATTATTATATATTGGTATATATAGTTTTTAATATATAATAGTTATATCATAATAAATATTATATTATCGGATTATTATATACAAAGCATTATTTTATTGGATTATAAATTTCTTTTAGTTGATTCTTTTTATAATTTCTTTTTTGTTGGAGCAATTCTTTTTTATTAGATTATTATATATCAATAAATATTATTTTTAATATATAATATTTATATCATAATAAATAATACATTATTGGATTATTAATTTTTGTAATTTCTTTTTTGTTTTTTTGAATTATTAATTTATTGAATTATTACTTTTAATTTATTATTATTTTAATATAATAAATATTATCTTATTGGATTATTATTTTATTTTTAATGTATACTATTAATTCTTTTTAATTTTATTAGTTTCACCACAAAGTCGCCGAAATACGTAAAAGTGTCGCTTATCATTGTCAAAAATTGGTAGAATCACCTCCAAAACCCTTCTTCAGAGGTTCAATAGATACCCTACCCTGTTCCACCCAACGTTGCTGGTAGCCACCTATGACAACCTCTTCATAATCCACTGGAATCCTTCATATCTGTTGGAACCTGAAAGTGAACCTCTAGCAATCTCTAACTTCTGTTGTTCCGAAGTCAGACTTATGTCCGAAATGGTTATGGTACGAAATGGTGGTTGAAGTCCGGATTGGATTTCGTGGTATGAGATGAAGAGATGTTCCAAGATAGTGTATCCGTCTGTGCATTAATTATTCTTGCCAGACTTGACTGCAACACTTAATCAAAAGCAGACTTTGATCTTAAGCATTAACTCAAGGTTTGAGTTTTCGAACCTTGTCCCTGTGCATCGTATCTTTGTTAAAATATCCCACATAATGCGTAACAAACCCCTATAACAATTATAAGTGGTGGTGGTGACCGAATGATGGTGGTGGTATTTTCCCTATGGTTTCTCATTACAAACTACATGAAATATATGTGTTTGCCAGTGATCCTAACGATTCTGATGATGAGAGACGACGATTTTACGTATCTCACTACTTTGTGGTGGAACCAATAAAATTAACAAGAGCTATTATTATAAATTATAATCCAAAAAAATAATATTTAGTATATGAAGAAAATAATAAATTAAAAGTAATAATCCAATAAAAAAATAGTTTAAAAATAAGAAATTACAAAAATTAACTACAAGAAAAAATAATCCAATAATATAATATTTATTATGATATAAATACTATATAATAAAAAACTATATGAATTGATATATAATAATTCAATAAAAAAAATTAATTCAACAAAGTTTTTTTTTAAAAAAAGAATTAACTAAAATAAATTAATAATCTAATAAAAAAATATTTAGTATCTGAAGAAAATAATAAACAAAATACCTACTTCCTTCCATTCATGACCGAATGAATCCTCTACATCCTTCAATCTTCAATCTATGGTTGAATGACAACCCATATGTTGAAATCAATCTACCAAAAAAAATACAAAGTTGAAACAGTAAAGGGTCGTTATTCACAACTTTTGAACAATCATCAGGGCTCTCATTTAACAAAGCCTTTCGTTTAGATCTGTCTATGAATCTATGTATTCTTGCCTGATTTATCATATCAAAAAGAAGGAACACTTCGATCTTTGTATGTTATAAAAGGGAATAAAAAGAACCGACTTCTTTGTCGCAACTAACCTCATGTTCAACAGCCGAGTTTTCTGTTGGAACTGACCTCATGTTCAACGGTCTCACTAATATGCAGAGCTAGCTTAACCACCTTAGCACCACCCTAACATGCACCAGTCATCAACATACCCATTAAGTTATGCGTTGCAATTATTAACATCATATAATCAGGTAATTGGTCGAAGTATGGAGCATAAGCCCCTCGATTCCTACCTTCCTGCATGAATCGTGCTCTTAATATAAGAATGATAAATACATGACCGACCAATAGCAGATGCGTGTCTCGTCAAAGCGTCGTCACAATTTTTTCCAGCAACAACACTCTTCAACTTTAAAACTAATATTAATTGAACATTACATCGAACACTTGGCGTGCCAAATGAAATACAGTTTGAAGTAACAAAATTGTACCTTTAATGGATTGGAAGTATCTAGAAGGCGAGAAAATTGATGACATGAGAATCTATAAGAGGAATTACAACACATACCTAAAGAAGAAACAGAGACCGCCAAGAGCAGACGAAGATAGACGCGGAGGCAAAATAGAAACATAAATAAGTAGTAGAAGTCGACATCATCGTTCGATTGGAATGAAACAATGGAAGTAGAGCGGAGGAGTTATCAAGTGAAGAAATCCGATAAGCATGACGAATATATTCAAAGACGCAGTCAATGGCGGTGGAGAATCCTATTGGAGGAAAAGGCAGCACAATCAAAACAGATAAAGAACAAAAGATAAGAATTGGAAAAGAAAAGTGTTGTGGCAAATGTTTAAAATCCACAAAAATTTGTGGCAGAAATCTAAATCCTAAAAGATTCATGTTCACCAACTTTTTAACAATTATTAATATATATAATAAAAAGAATTACTCCAACAAAAAAAAGTTAAAATAAATTAATAATCCAATAAAACAATATTTATTAATATATAATATTATATATTAAAAATAATACTTATTAATATATAATATTTCAATAAAATAAAAAAGAATGTATGCAAAAATGGTCCTTATAGTATGGTAAAAGACAAAACCGTAAAAATGGTCCCTGAGGGTAAAATTGTTAATTTCAAAAAGTTAACAGCCAACCTGTTAAACTTAACGGATGAGGGACCAAAACCACAATAAAACTTGTTGAAAAGGACCAAATCTGCAACATTTTCAAACGTTTGGACCATAACCACATAAAATGAAAAACCATAGGGATCATTTTTGCAGTTTTGTCTTTGAAAAAAAAAATACTTCTACAGGCCATGTACATGAGGCCCACAACATAAACAAAAATAACTATTACATATAATTAAAGAAGTTAAATAAGCTAACCTGATTTGTATTTAAAGAAAAAAATAAAAAACTTTTTTTTGCAAACTAACCATCAAGTACAAAACAAGGTATTTCATATAGATAAAAGGACACACACTAGATTTTGGACTGGGATTTTGGAGTTCAAAAAAAAAAAAAAAAAAAAAAAAAAAAAAAAAAAAAAAAAAAAAAAACTCTGACAATTCAAGAACAAATCTGAAATATGATGAATAGTTTTGAAATTTCAAACAAATTTCATTTCACTCAAACCTAACAAAAACTTTAAACAAACATAATAATTTTAAAGTATATAAAATGTTACATTTGATTGAAAAACGGTGATACGAATTCAAACTAGACATTTCGGACATAACATAAGTAAAGAGATTTCTTTGGGAAAAAAATACAAAAAAATGGAAATTCTGGAATTTAAAGAAGGAATCTGAAATTGGGCATTCAGAAAATTGTCATTTTTTAAAACTAAAAAAATGATTATTTTCTTTTAAAATAAAATCATTTATAAAGGTTATTTTAGTAAATTTCCCTTTAAGTAATTGTTATAGTTATTAATTTATCTATAGAAATATTCAGAAACAATACTTAGAAAAACCATTATAATTTATTTTGTCCACTAAAACAACCATATTTTCTAATTTTGGTTCGACTAATTCTTTGCAACAGAATAATAAAGAAAACTAGTTTCCATAGCCTACGATTGAATCGCAATGACATTATTAATACTTATAAATATTACTTTCTATGTTTCATATTTGTTGTATATTTTTTATTTTTGAAATCTTTATTCTTTAATTTTCACCTTAAATATTTTATGGAAAATATATTAATGAATTGTGTTTTAAATGTTTTTTTATTGTTATAAATTTCATCAGAAAATGTATAACATAAATAAAAATATTTAAGATCAAAGTTGAATAATAAAAACTTTAAAATTCAAAAGTGTACAATAAATATGAAACAGGGATAGTAATTATTAGAGAAAATGACGCAGCGGTTCAACTATGTACTTTGACTTTGTCCTTTCAGTCCTTAAAGTTTTTTTCCTGCCTTTTAAGAAAACAAACTATTTTTTGTTGAGTCAATTTGGTCATTTTGGACAAAATGAATGGATAATCTTCTTTACCCCTTTGCCACATAGACATTGACCCATTTTCCCTTAACATTGACTTTGAAAAGTCAAAAAATTCCTCCTCGTTATTCTTCTTATCTCTCAGTTCTTTCTCACTCTAAAATTCTCACAACTAAAGATCGTTGAATCCATGAATACGACATCGAGCGATTAGTTTTTGTTAAAGTTTCTAAAATATCAAGTTAACAAGCTTTCTGATGACAATAGGTTTGTTGCAATCAATGTTCCAAGTGATTTACTAGTTCAGATCGGTGATTTTAGTTTTCCATTTGCATAAACATATAATCACTTCATTAGAATCGCATAATTTGGGTTTTGAATTCTTGATTTAAGTTATTCATTTTGTGTGTTTGTTTCTGGAATTCGAATTACCAGTTGCTTTCAAGAAGTGGGAAAATGAACAGACCCGTATATGATTCAAGAGAAGTAGAGCAGAGAAAGGTAGCCATAGATGAAATCCCGCGTGGTGCAGAGGCCTTTGAGATTGCAGTCAAACATCATCGTCATTTCATCGCTACACAACCAGTCAAACATATCGGTCTTAATTTTCGGTACCACCACCGACAAAATAGGCGGTGCTTCACCACCAGCTTCGCGATGCTTCCGCCGAACAAAAATTAGGGTTGCTCTTGATGAGTTAACAGCTCGAGCAGAGGTGGAGGATAGGCTTTCCAGTGGGCTCATCGAGACAAGAGCATTTGCAACAATTCATTTGAAGACATAGGTGAATTTGATTGTGTTTTCTGCTTAGATACAGATTATGGCCATGGTTTTCACAACGACTTCAGGGTAAGATTCGGTGGCGGTTTCGCCGCTCATCATGACACAGTCGATTCCAACCATGATCTATGGTAGGGCTTTGTTACCAAGTTGTGTTTTACAAAATCATTGGGAAAGAGAGGGTGATGACTGAAGCTTAAAAGTTGAAACAAGGGTATGGTAAGTCGGTATGTAAACGGTAGTGATGTATGTGTTTGTGTGTGTTTATGTGTTCCATTCTACAGTTCCCCAAATTTGACTATGGTAGCTGACATTGTGAACTTTACGAGCCAAGTTATCTTTAATTGATTATTTGGCAGATAAAACCGGTTATTTCAGGTTAAGGGGACTAAAAAAACAGGGCATTTCACGGTTCATTCCCTTAAAAAAAAAAAAAAAAAAAAAAAAAAAAAAAAAAAAAAAAAAACATTAAGGACTTAAAAGGAAAAAGTCGAAATACATAGTAGGACTGTTGCATCATTTTCCCTAATTATTATTCCTGAAATTTTACCATCTTTAGGAAATTGTAACGGAATTAATTTCTAAAAAATGTAATTGTTATTCTATATAAGTTTTATAATTTTAAAAAATAACATCATGTAATCTTTTAACTCAACACTAGGTATGAAACCGGTTTTCTCATTATTTATTACATTAATTAAATATTATATAAACACAACCTGTATATTATTCTACATAACCTTTATAACTTTAATAAATAACATCATCTAATCTTTTTACTCAACATTAGTTTGTAATCGGTTTTCTTAGGTTGCAAAATATTGATTTAACCAATACGATATTATAATGGTTTATCAATATATATATATATATATATATATATATATATATATATATATATATATATATATATATATATATATATATATAAAGTGGGTTTTAAATATCAAATGATAATACGTTGAGTTTTCTCTTTATTTATTACGTTAAATTAATATGATATAAATACAACAAATTTTGAAAAAATAATTAATAAAATACAAAAACAAAATCACTTTTTTATGTTCTTTTTAAAAACATACAAAAAATTTGTCTTAAATTAACTATGATATAATTATATTTTGTATTTTATGTATATAAAATATAGACCCGGCATAGTTGTATTTATACTTTTGTTTGTTTGTAATATTTTATATATGATGATGTTTAGAAAACGAATAATTAAATGAGAGTGGTTTATGGAACATTTTAGATTGATGAGGATAAGTTTGTTTTAAAAAACTGTTATAAACAATTAAAAATTGAAGAAGTCATCTTGTTAGAGGTTAAAGTCGGATGAATGAATTATTATAGGTTAAAGTTAGAGAAATAATGATTTGTTGGTTATTTAAGTCAAAGAATATATATGTAACCATTAGAGATATTCTAATTGCAAAAATTGATGTGATATATGTAAAACATTGTCTTGATGTTGATGGTTTAAGATTTTCTTTGAAATTAAGGGAAACTTGATATGGGCATTAAACTATTTTGGAATATATTGTTCAAGAGTGGACCGTGTCCATGTACACTATTTTGAATCAACTTAAACTTCGGGATCGGGCCTCGGCTTTTAGAAGAAAACTAAGAGGTTGGGATGAGCTTTTCAGGTCTCGTTATTGATAAAAAAATAATGACTTTTCAAGCAAAAAGCTAAAATTATGAGTTCTTTTCTATAAGTTACCTTATATGCTTGTCTTATTGAAATTTATTTATCTAATGAAAAATCAGTATTCTCGACGTATGATGCTTTCAATCCACACCTAATTTCCTACCAAACTAGCAAACATTGCCAAAGCACCTCACATAATCGTACCCTCTATTGCCACGTTTGTATAGCGTCAACAATTGAAGGTTTTTTGCAAGATCAAAAATAATGATTTTTTGGATCGATATTTATCAATCACATAAATTTTATTAAATGTTTTTTAGTTTTTTTTGTTTTATATAATTAACTATATTCATTCAATAATATTTCATTTTGCTTCTTTAATTATATTTGACCCTTAAAAGTATTTTATTTAATGTTATTGTTAAAAGTATTCAAGTTATGTAATGTATTTATTTATGTACTATTTTAAAATAAAGTATTACATATACTTAAAAAAGTAACAAATTTGATGATAGAACTTAATAAACCATTTCATAGAAACATAGATAAATTAGTTGATTAAAATATCTTGATCAATGGTTAAAGAAAGCTTATTATAATAGGTTTTTCTTAAATTAATGTTGTTGATCTTACACATGGCATGTTGTCATGTGTTCGATTATTTGATTGATTTGCATCCTACTAATACTCATATGGGAAGTGGATACTAAGTGTGAGCTCGACATCGGATCCAAAAGTATCAAAAATTCGAAATCAAAAATATATGATTTTGGGGAATACCATATATCAAAATGATGTGTACTATATGGTTTTGGTTTGAAGCTAGTACATACTGATCATTTGTATGCAATATTTATAGCTATGCAACTCAAAATAAGTTATGCATAGATTATGGTAACAAAAAAAAAAAACAAATCTAGAAAATTAAGTTTTCAAATACCGAATTTTGTAGCTATGCAACTCAAAATAAGTTATCTAAATCGTTTTATTTTTTAGCCATGTAGCCAAAACAAAAAAGATTATATTGGAAAAAAGAAATAACCCAATCTGAATTCATGAGAGATTTATTGATGAGAATGATCTATCAATATTGACAACTATGAATAAACTAGCAATATGAAATAGTTTATAACTAGTTTTTTTAATAATTTATATTAATATATTTCATTATGAACTCTGATATCTATCATATAACTTATCATATTTGTTGCTTTACAATTAAAGAATGTTCATATGTAATATGGTTGCAAGCGCAAATATTTTTTTTAAAGAAACATCACAAATCCTAATTTTTTAAACACTTAATCATTTATTTACATGATACTCATATAACTAGAATGCTCAAGGAATCTTACCTGTAAATTAACATATCCCAATTTCACCATGATAAAAGAACACACAGTTGACCACCCTCATCTGTACTTCATAGTCAACTCATCGACATCTGGCTGCTGTCTGGCTTAATAAGCTGACCTAATCAATCAGTTTCAAGAAAAAAAAAAGAAAAAAAAAAGGAAAAAGACCAAAAAAAAGGGAAAAAAGACAGGTAAGGTATAGGCAAACACTAATGCCTTGTAAACAATTTTTTTAACAGACTAATAATAATAATAATAATATTCGTTAATAGAAGACACTTGAGTTAAAAGTATTATCATCACTACCTAATGATTGAGGTAGTAATAGGACAAGGACATACATTCATTCATCTCATTAAGAAGTTGATTAAGTCGCTAAAAACATTCCACTTCAGACTCTCCAGAGATGATTCACATTCATTCATTCAGACATTTTCAAAACCTGCAAAACAAAACAAACAACACATTTTATTCTTCAACTCTACACTTCCCAAATAGTTGGTCAACTCAACATTCTGACTTCCTCCTCAGCTGCCACGTCATCATTATAATTATACTCCTCCCCACTTCCACCACCAATCCCATCATCCTTTATCAAAACATCCGACTCCCTATAACGCTCCGGTGTCCCCTCACCCGCCCAATCACCCCCTCCCCCCTCATGATCCACATTGTTCAATCGGTTATCTTCTGCTGACTTTGACCTTGACCTTGACCTTGACTTTGACTTTGACCGTCTTCTGTGTTTTGATCTTTGTTCGTCCGAACGATGGCGCTTGACATCCAGAGATGCTGACCTGGACTGCCTTCTACCATGATACTTTGACTTTGACTTGGACTTTGATTTATCCCTTGACGTTGACCGTTTTCTGTGCTTTGACTTACCACTCGAACGATGTTTACCCTCTAAAGATCTTGACCTTCCCCTATCATGACGTTTTGACTTTTCCTCCCGATTGTTTGACCGATGTTTGACTTCTACAGATGCTGACCTGGAACGCCTCCTTTCATGGCGTTTTGATCTTTCCTCTTTACTGTCATCTATCTTATCATTTGACCGATATTTGACCTCCACGGATGCTGACCTGGACCTTGACCGCCTCCTGTGTTTTGACCTTACCTCCCTGTTCTCATTAACCTTATCGTTTGACCGATGTTTGACTTCTAAAGATGCTGACCTGGACCTGGATCGCCTCCTACCACGCCCTTTTGATCTTTCCTCCTTAATATCATGTTTGACCTCCACAGATGCTGACCTGGACCTTGACCGCCTTCTATCACGCCCTTTTGACTTTTCTTCCTTACTATCATTTGACCGACGTTTGACTTCCAAAGATGCTGACCTGGACCGCTTCCTATCACGCCCTTTTGATCTTTCCTCCATTTTATTGTTTGACCGAGTTTTGACTTCCAAAGATGCTGACCTGGACCTTGACCTTGACCGCCTTTTATCACGTCCTTTTGACCTTTCCTCCTTCCTATCATCCATTTTATCGTTTGACCGATGTTTGACTTCCAAAGATGCTGACCTGGACCTTGACCTTGACCGCCTCTTATCACGCCCTTTTGACCTTTCCACCTTCTCATCTGACCGATGTTTGAAATCCAAAGATGCTGACCTGGACCTTGACCGTCTCCCATCACGCCCTTTTGACTTTTCATCCTTAACATCATCAATCTTATCATTTGACCGATCTTTGACCTCCAAAGATGCTGACCTGGACCGTGTCCTATCGCGCCCTTTTGACTTTTCCTCCTTAACATCATCAATCTTATCGTTTGACTGATGTTTGACCTCTAAAGATGCTGACCTGGACTTGGACCACCTCCTATCAACAATCTTCTCATTTGACCGAGGTTTGACCTCCAAAGATGCTGACCTGGACCTGGACTTGGACTTAGACCTAGACCTTGACTGCCTTCTGTGTTTTTCCTTACTTTGCTCATCACGTGAAGACTTCTTGGGGCTTTTGCGAGGGCGTTTTGGGGATTCTGAAGATTTTCTGCCACGCGGGCTTAAACTTCTGCTTCTATTTCTCCAAGAATGGCGGCTGTTGTTGTATTCTCGTCTCCTGTAGCGGTCATTACCACCCCTAAATGTCCGCCTGTCATATTCATAAGTTGAGTAGTGGCGGGACCTTATTGGTGACCTGGATCTGTAACCTCTTATGCGGCGATGTGGAGGTGAAAAGGAGCGGGACCTACGCCTTCTTTGGTATATCACAGGAGACTTTGACTTTGACCTTGACCTTGTGGGAACTGGAGAAGGTGACCTACAATACATATACTCTGATTCATCAGCTATGATCATAATCATGGTAAATAGTTGACTATCATTAAAAGATAATGTTGTTTTGGAGAGATTTAACACCAAATTTGAAGTAAAAAAGAGCTTTGGTGTTAAGCATATTTGGTTATTAATACCTTGGATTTTTAACTGATTCATCTTCATTTCCAATTATTCCTTCAGCTTTCAACTTCATACTAATTTCAGCAGCTCTAGCAGCAGCCAATTCAGTTGCACTCTTCATAGTTGCTGCTCGATTAGCTGCTTGTTGTGCATTCATAGTTTGTTGCATTAAAAGAGCCTGTTGAAACTGCATTTGTTGCATAGCAACAGCTTGCTGCATCACCATTGGCAAAGAAGATGAAGAAACTGCAGGCTTTGAAGGCAGTGATTTTGCCATTTCAACATTCATTGGGCGCCCTAAAACATCCATGTTATTTAATGCAAGTGCAGCTGTTGCTTCTTCAGGTTTTGAATATTCTATGTATGCAAAATGCTTAGATTCTGTGATACTACAGTCAATAACTGTGCCACAAAAACTAAAAAACTGTTTTAGTTGTTCTGCAGTGAGTAGTGGGCTGAGGTTACTAACTTGGAGTGTTTTCTTTAAAGAATCGGCTTTTGCTGCCTTATCTTCTGCTACTGCCAAAAGAACAACAAGGTTTAGAAAGAATCTTGATTTAAGGACTTGTAAGTCATGTAAAGATTATTGGACATTTCATAAACTGTTGCAAAACTATTTATAGTTTGCAAAATAATGTAATTTCGAAAAAAAAAAAAAAAAAAAAAAAAAAAAAAAAAAAAAAAAAAGATGTGTTTTGTAGCCTTTTGTCAGTAAAAAGTAATTTTGCAACTTTTTTGGAATTTCACAACTGACCCAATGCAAAATTGGTGGTCTATGTGCAAGAAAGGAGGTCACAATGTGTCAGATGTCACAGCATATGGTGGTCATGACTCATGATTATCTCAAAAATGAATTTAAATCAAGGAAATGATAAATAGAATAAAGTAAAAAATTAGTAACTTAAATGTTAACAATGAAAACATGAGAGTAATAGCTAACAAATCAAAATGGAGAGGGGGGAGAGAAGAGATAGGGACAAAAGAGATGAAGAGGAGATCTTTGTTTTAGATTTTAATAAGCTTCTGGTAATAAAGTTTTAAAAGACAAAGATTCTACTAATTTAACGACATAGGATTCGAGTGACGGTTTTTTTAACAGATGATATGATCAGAAATTTTATAGGGAAACCCTAGTCACAATAGAGACCAAATACGAATAAGGGAGTGAAGGGATGGAGATTGAATTCAACAAAGTAAAAGCCAAGAAAGCATGTACCAGTAGTTTCTCTAGAAGCGTGAGCTTGTGCACTTGAAGCATGTGCTTGAAGCGCTTGAGCAGCAACAATAGCCTGTGCAGCTGCCATTGCAGCTGCAGATGGTGCCATTGGTGCTTGACTAAGTGTCCCCATGGTGCTTGTAGAAGCCAAAGCAGTCATCAGCAGGTTGTGTGGAGGGTGACCCAACTTGCAATCAGTTTTAATACAACGCCCACTCAGATACTCTCTGCAAATTTCCCCAAGTGATGCTCCAATTCCAGGCAAAACAACCCCACCTGATGAACTCGGAACAATCCCAGGAATCATTCCAAGAAGTCCTGGAAATGCCCCTGAAACAGAACCTGAGTAATTTGGCATGTTTGGCATGGTCTGGTTAACCATATTTGGGAAATTCATCTGTGGAGCAAATCCCAGAAGCCCTCCTGTAGTTATACCTGCGCTAAAGAAAACTGGAAATGGACTACCCATGATAGACTTCCCATCACACTCAACATCCAGCATGTAGTTTCCTCTTTTAGGAACCACATAGGTAACTGTATAGGTCCCATCACCCATATCTTTGACAATCCCTTCTTGTTCGGACCCTCCAACACCAACTCCTGGAGACACCTTCACCTTCACCTGGGCTCCACCATGGGGAACTTTCCGACCATCTGAATCCTTTGTAACCACCACAAATGAAGAAGGTGCACAAGCAGTTCCGCCAGCAACACCAGTCCCAGCGGCCGTGCACTTGGTGGGGTCCACAGGACCTATAGGCTTGTTAGTCAAGTCTTCTTCTTCATCGCCATCACTATCTGATAAAGGAGCAGGCTCTCGATTCTTCTCAACGTCCTTGAAGGTAGCCTCGAAGGCAGCTTTAGCCGCCGCGTCTTTCTCAGCTTCGCTCTTTATTTTTGCCTCTTCTGCTTGCTTCATCCATATTGGCTTCACAACGGCCAAGTTACGATCAGCCATATATACCCCAAACCACGAATTACGATCCTGCTATCCCCAATCCTGATATAGAATCAACGAATCGATCAATAACAACCGATAACGAGCCAATAAGTTCTAAATTTGATGTTTTCAAGTTAAGTTCCTGTCTATTAATCTGAAATCAATTTCACCAATTCAAAACCCTAACCCTAACACAAAGCGAAAATGATGCATACATAAAGTGAAATCAATGATAAATTTTAAGCTACATATAAATGAAATACACACACACGAATAACGTATGGGTTGAGATAGAGGTAGAAACATACGGTGGTTGTGGTGGACGACGGCGGGGATACTCTTTAGAAATAGTGGTTAGAAGATTACTCGTACGGGGTTGAGATCTTTTGGGAAGAGGATATTGGGGCCGCGTTTGATTCGTTATATTGTAATATTTCAAACTACACCCATGTATTTTCATGTGCTTTGCTTTTCGGTTTTTAACTTTGGGATATTGACGAAAATGGTCACGTTCCTAAAATACATATTGATAGTTTGTTCTATGGGCATGTTCGGCAAAACTAGTTGTTAACAGGTAGCTTGTAGCGGGTAAAGTTTTGTTAAACGCTACGTGAAACAGCATTTGGATTTGAAGCGTTTTGTTTAAACTAAACACTAGAAGTTTGCAGTGTCAAACAAGGCTTTCAATTCAATATGGTTTTGTCAAATGTTAGAAGCTAGAAGCTCTCAAACGCTCCCAAACGCTCCGTGTCAAACACACCATATATGATTTATGAATGCTAAAGTGATCAACAAGTTCGAACTAGCTGAGTTTCCAAAATACCAAAGTATTTCGAAATTGATTTCCACCGCACAATAATATTAGCAAATTAAAATAAATTATTATATTTCGAATTTCAAACCTAGTCATGAGTTTCCAGCTTGTTCACGAGATTTGAATTTGTTCATTAGTTTCAAACTTGTTCTTTGTGTTGGGACATGAACGTTTGATAATCAAATGTGCGGAAATTGGACCAACACAATCAGAGGATGAGGTTTGGTGGCAAAAATAGTAATCGACCATAAAGATGAGTACAAAAATTAAACAATAAGTATGTACATTGATCATCATTATAACCCCTATAATTACATCTTTATGCACATCATCAAATGGATATGACATCACAATATGTAGTGTATGCTCCAAGCCCTATAGGGATATGCTCCATATGCCAAAAGAATATTCCATGCCTCCAAGTCATCCTTCATGAAAAGCTTTGCACTCAACATTCCTCTCCTCAAAGCTTGGAATGGATGAGAAGCAACAATGAAAATTCTGAAAACTCTAATAGTCCCCCTTGATGTCACATCAGTCTTCAAAATAATACATGAAGAAAATTCGATATAAGCATGAAAATCCAAAAGTGTCATGTAATGTATCAAAATTGTGATTCTCAATGAGGTCCGATCAAGTTTTATCAAAGTTGAACCAATAAGGCATGTAGTCAAACACAACAAATAACGTCCAAAGTAAGCTCATCGGGACACAAATAATATTAAACTTGAAGAAAAAAATATATATAAACTTTCCCAAGCATCACTAAAAATCATTATTTTAAAGGGAAAATAACACAGTTGCCCTAGGAAGTTTTTAGGGTTGGTCTATTTAGTCCTTAAAGTATTTTCATTGCTTTATGAGGGCATAAACTCATTTTGTTAGGTATATTGGGTCCCTTTGGAAGAATTGAAGGGGTAAACGGGTTACCCCTTACCACATAAGCATTTCTTATGACCCCAATTTCCTTGTCAGGTATGAAATAAATAATCTTCATTCGTTCTTTAAATACCAAAAAATTGGATCTTACAATTGAATTTGTTGACTTTCATTTTGGTAATGGATCTACAAGTTCAATCATCACCATACACAGTGTAACACCTGGTCTCAGGTACGTATTTAAATTCAAGCCAACTTCATATTTTACCTTTGGACTCGGCGAGTTGGTGGCCCAACTCGTCGAGTAGGATCGACTCCGGGTCGGGGGACTAAGTGACCTACTCGACGAGTCGGAAGACCGACTTGGCGAGTAGGAGCTATCTAAGTGAAACCCTAAATTGGAGGGTTTACACCCTATTTAAACACCTTATAGGGCTTCCACCCCAGCCTCCATCACCTCTAAACCCTATCCTCGAAACTCTAATCGACCTGTGAGAGTTCTTGAGTAATTGGTGCATTTCCTTGTGATTTGAAGTTAGAAGAAGGAAGGGAAAGCTTGGTGAATCAAGAAGCAAGTCAGTGGATCGTGATTTTGGTTGCATTTCCAGTTTAGTTGAGGTAAATAGCTCCTATCTTGACCTCTTATGTGTTAGATCTACTTTAGGGATTGAATCTTGACATCTTTGGGGGCATTTCCAAGCCATTCGAAATTTAGAGTGTAATGTAAAGGAAAAGCTTCAGATCTGGAACCTTGGAGGGTCCTCATGGCATAATGGCTCCATCTTTATGGCATGAGAACCCTATGCATGTAATAAACCCTATTTTTGGTCCTTTGAGCTTAAATGTCCCATGCATGGACGTAAAGTTCATGACTTTACGTGTTATGTCGACCTTAGGAGCCCATATCTACCTTTTGGTTGAGATTAGAACAACAGAAATCGAGTTATGGACTTGGACATTAGTCGACTCGACGAGTCGTTCATGGGACTCGGCGAGTCGGGGTTTGGTTCCCCAACCTTTTTTTGATTCGAAGAGATCCAGTTGAGTCTAGAAGGGAGCTAGTTGAGTCTATGAATGGGACTCAGAAAAATAGACATAGTTATGGACCTAGAAACCATGGGACTCGAACTTGATGAGTGTATGAACACACTCGGCGAGTCCAAGGCAATCTCCCAACCCATGAAGACGGACTCAACGAATTGTTCATACAACTCGGTGAGTCACAGACTAGTCATACTCATATGATGAAGATGAACTCGACGAGTCAGTTGAAGATTGTCCCGATGTTGATTAAAGGAGAACTTGTCAAGTTCTTACTAGACTCGACAAGTATAGTCGGGGTTGGTTGTAGATGAAAGAATAGGGACTCGACGAGTTGGTGGACCAACTCGACGAGTCGAGTCAACTGGATGTTGGCTTTGACCAGGATGTTGACTTTAGCCAGGGGTAAAATGGTCATCTTACCCTAAGAGTAGTTATCGGTTTTTGACTCGGTATCTTTATGGAAATTTATAGTCGGAGAGTCGCTGGAGCAGCAAACAGAGACTCCTCACCTATAGCTTCAGCAGTCAGTCACACGATGTGAGTTTTCCTCCAGTAGGAATGGGTTTAAGGCACCAATGTCGACCCGTTTATGTAGTTACAGTATGTCGAGGTAAGCCTGATGTCGGGGTTAGCCCGATGCAGTTATATGTTCAGTTTATTCTGGACTTCGGTCCGATGTCGGGGTGGTCCCGAGAAGTAGTTTTGTATGCTTGATGTCTTTGTGATTCATGTATGTTTATGTTATGTGTTATGTGTTCCAGACGCTGGTCCGATGTCAGGCAAGCCCGATGCAATTTATGTGAGTATGTTATATGTTTGAGTTTATACTATGATTTAGTTTATTCTGGACTTTGGTCCGATGTTGGGCAAGGCCCGATGCAGTGGGCGGGGCCCAATTTATTCCGGACTCAGTCTGATGTCGGGCGGGGCCCAAGTTATTCCAGACTTCGGTCCGATGACGGGCGGGGCCCGATGCAGTGGGTGGGACCCAGTATTTGTTGTATGTGATTTGTATGGTATATGGTAGTTTGGGGGAGCTCACTAAGCTTCGTGCTTACAATTTTAGTTTTGGTTTCAGGTACTTCAGCTAGCAAAGAGAATGGTTCGAGCTGATGGCATGACACACACCATGGTCTTTCTTATCCTGGGAGTCTACTCTGATATTTTGTTTGAGATTGTGATATGTTGATAGTTTTATGAGATTTTGGAGATACATGTTTTATGATTTTATATTATGGCGATGTTATTATGTTTGTTGAATGATTTTTAAAACGAAATTTTTGGCTTGTATTTTTGGGACGTTTCACACGGTGTCTCAGATCTTCGAGAAACCTTCCACAATCATGTCACGATGAAATCTTGTATTCGATGACAAGAAACACTATAAAAGCTGCTCAAGATCGGTTCGTAAAAATGTTGACAGGTTTTAGGGTCAAATGTGCTTCGTTCTTTAACATCTCGTATATTAAATAAATAGATAGATAAGGGTTAATATGAATAATAATCCTAAAGTAAATAAAATTTAGCAGGGTGTTGGTGTTGGGGAGCTAATTGATATAATTTTGGATTTTGAGGGTTAGAAGAGTATGTTCTGGATTTAAATTGAGAAGTGTTTCAAAAGTCAGGGTGTGTATGGTAAGTTTTGGACATAATTGAAAGGAATTTATAGAATCAGGAGCTAAAGGGTAACTTTCAGATTTGCATTGAAAATAATTTGGTGGGGAGGGACCAAAAGTGATTGTTTGGCAGCCTAGTTTGAAATGGACACGGGTTTAACTTCGTATCCTTCTTTTCCTTCCTTATTGTTGGATAATGAAACCCTAACCCTACACCATTGTAATATCGACTGCCACCATCAGTTGTAGCACCTCCAGCCGCCGCCCTTGTCGTGACCGAGCACCACCCTCCGTCAGCAACCACTTCGCCACCGAGAACGCAACCCTAATGCTGGAGACGTTGTGACAGTCGAAGAACCGCTGAGATCGGTAAAAAGAGATTGTGTACGTCGCTGTTCTATTAGTATGTGAAGAGAAAAGCTCTCGGTAAGACTGCTAGCCACCCATCTTCTTTCTTCTTCTTTGTTTCTATTGGTTGGACGTCGTGGGATGTCGTCGCCTGCCACCGGTGACCTTATTGATGGGTTTTAGTCCTAAGAACATCCTATGTGCTCATACAAACCCTAATACTTGGATCTAGGTTTCTCTATTGTACATGCAAGTTATCCAAGACTATAAACCCTAATTCTAGCATACAAGTAATCATATTAACATGAGAATAGGTTTATAATATTACCTTGATTGTTATGTAGCAATAACAATCCCAAATCTCCTTGTATTGACTTTGGAAGGCTTAGAGTCACAAGTGTCACTCCTCTAATGGCTCACAAACACCATAAGCAAGAGGATGAAGAGGAGAGAGGATAGAGGTTGCCAAAACCATGTGAAAATCCTAGCAAGATGCTTGTCCACGTTTTTCGTCCTTAAGGGATCTATATATAGTGAGGCAATTAGGGTTATCTAACATGGAAACCCTAATTTGGATGCTTAAGCCCTAAGCAACCCATGGAGCCCTTTCCATAAGGCCTTGGATGATTTCTTTCCATAATTCATCCTATCAAGTTGCTTTGGTGAAGGCAACCCAAAAGGACCATGCACCATCGGGTCAAGTACATACCAAAATAGTTATGGACTTAGACACTAATCCAACAGTCTCCCACTTGGATAAGTCTAATAACTATTTTGCGTATGACTTCAGATCCTGATCTGCAATCGTAGCTTTCCAAAGCCGCTGTCAACTCTGATCATATCAGATACGTGTGTCCTTAGATAAGGGATCATATATTCCTCCATTCTAGATATCATATGAGATATGATTTCAAATCATTCTCTTTGTACTATATCTCGATTTCCGATTTATGACAACTGACTAATTGAACAAATCAAATTAGCTCTAGCCCGGCCGAGCATTTACGTTTGTCATCACTAAATCATCGAGGGGCCCAAAGATATCGCTTTTATTCTACCTTGGATAAAAGGAACGGATAAACTTTGATACAATGCTTGCTTGCACTTACTCACCAAATCACACACAACAAGATGTTTTATAACACCAAGTTACTAGTGCGTTTACATATTATTAATGTGCAACCGATTTGCAAGATACAACTCACACATCTTGGTTTCAAGAATATAAGATGTTATCGTCTCACCAATCACTCGTGACACAATTCATGGAGTGATCCAGGTGAGCGTGGGTTTAATACAATACTCAAATCATATTCATAAGCACTCATGAACGTTGCAACAAACATTTGCTTATGTCTAATACTCTTTTAGACAATCCACACACCAATTCACGACAGTCTTCATTCATATCTACTTCCAACATATGAACGACTGTGGCCCATTTGAATAATTCGATTATTCTTAATAAATTCAATTATTCTGGAAGTCAAAACATGCAAATGTGAAACACAAGAATAATACTAATCCCATATGGCCTCAAACCTTTGAGTATAAATAAAACTCCTTTTATTTATCACCATATCGATTACTCATTATTTGTCGTTTCAGGTAATCAACTTCTTACTTGAATTACTACACTTGTCCCATGCTCTTAACATGCACACAATGTTTACCTATGGTTCTTACTTTGTGAAATAGATCAAATTGAACACATTTCCAATCATTCTCATTTCACAACTCCAAGTCCTTTTTCATAAGTGTGAGAATATCAAATTCTTGTTACTTATAAAATATGTTAGATTCTAACATTCTATGCAATGATCCTTTTGTAATGTCATTGCACCAAAGTCACAAAGACTATTGCCAATGATATTACAAAGTCCTCTAACGGAGATTGTTACAAGACAATTCCTTAGATATGATGTCTCTCACTCAAAGTACATTCCTTTGAACACCCTTTTACATAAAAGTTTCTAATCTAGACATAGATTTTCAATATTCAATTCCCAATATGGACACGCTTCCATATTTTCCATATGACAACTCATAGAATCTTATCTATTCGTAATGATGTCAATATGGTCCATCCAATATGGAAACATTTCCATAATTTCCATATGACAACTCATTCTTAATAGAATCTTATCTATTCGTAATGATGTCGATATGGTCCATCCAATACCATGCTTCCAACTACTCACAAGCAACCAATCCTCGTCGAACTTTGGATTGTCCTTTGATAGTTGTTTAATTATTTTAGTCAAAACCAATTCTAGTCCCTTTTCCCTCTAAATGCGCTCGACATTTGGAAAATTTTAGAATGGTCAAACATTAAAGCATTTGCAATCGATCCTATACCCGAAGCGTATGGGACACGACACATAATGTTTTATTTGCTATGTTTTCAAAATTCCAATTGTGAAGAGGAATGCCGTAATCATAATCGAAATTTTAAGAACACACTATGTACCCTTGACTGAATTTATTAACATTTCTCAACCTAATCCTTTAGATTTGAAATGAAGCATAATATTCTCTCCCTTAATTATAGCAAAACAACTTTACAACCCTTACGACTTTGCAAGGTAAAACTCTTGTTTTCTATAATTAATATTGCCAACTTGCAATACGTGCCTTAATAATCATACAATAATTACATTTATGCTCCCACTATCATGATGATTATTATAAACATAACACTTATGATCCCACTAGCTTCGAAATGTATTTAGAAACAACTTAACTTTCAGAAAAACAATACTTATTGAATTTCTTAAGTTCATGTTTCTAATACTTAGTGCTTTGATAATCTTTTATCAATGCTTCTTGAACTTATACACCTTTGCCTTAGATAGTTCATATGTGTGTCTAAACAATTAAGACTAATTGCCAAACCTCACAATTCAAATCATGGAAAGGGATACCGTAACCATAATCGAATTTGAGAATGCAATTTTACAATCACTATCTTCTTAAAATCTTTCTTAGTGAAAGCATTTCCTCACAATCATTTTCATGAAGAAGGAAATCTTATGACACTTAGATTTAAACGGTGTATTTGTTCCTATCCATGTGAATTTGTCAAAACCAAAGTTTACTACAAATTCAAACTCATATGGATCGAACTTTCTTGATCTCGATTTCTTGCCTTTATGGTAGCACAGCTGCCCACCATGTCTTCCAAGTAGTTAAGAAGCTCATCTTTTCTTATCAATGTACTTTCCATTGATCAAGGTCCTTGCCTTTTATGCATTCAAATGAGAACTCATAGAACTCATATGTATAATTAACTCAATTGGAACGGCATAGAAACAAAATGATGTCAACACGATAGGTTGTAAACCTCAACTCGTGTGCTAGTGATGATCGATAAGGTTTATTTAATTTGTTCTTGAAACCTTTCAAGACCATTAAGACTCCCACTGACTCCTTGACATATAAGATTCTTTTGTCAACAACCATTTCTTGACAAACAAATATTCAAGAGTTAGTGTAGCTTTTATCAAAACACTTCATAAATTGGTCCTAGTTGGTCTTTGTCTTATCCAAGACATCACAACTTTCCACATTTGATGAATGTTATAAACCTTTCTAATTCTTATCACTCAATGTCGCAATCTTAACTCTAAGACTTGTTTTGGAACGAAGTATGATTGACTTCTTGATTTAACCATTTCTTCAATTCTTGATTCCTCTTCTTAGACATACAATTGTACTAAGACTCACTTAGAGGATCAATTGAGATATGGTTCTTAATCATTAAGACCTATCATAAAGCATAAAAGGTACTCTCCCTTCTTCTTAGAATAGAGAAAATTTTATCTTTCTGCCTACTTTATTCTTCTTATTCATTCTACTATTGATTTAAACCTTTTTAATCAATTCCAAATTACACTTAATCTTATAAGTGTAATCATATTTACTAAACTTTTAGTAAATCATGACGAATATCTTTGTTACTCTTATGGTGGACTTGATCAACACCCAACTTTGTGTATTCGATCTCCTAGTCCTTCACTTGACACTTTGTCAATGAATTAGTCTAATTTCCAAATATGAAATTTCTCATTCATCATGCACCCAAGTTGCGTGATTCCAAATTTCTGTCCAATTGAAATTTGGGCGATGAGAAACTCTCCCTATTTGGTAAATTCTTGACATTTCCATAAATAACATAACTAAGAATCATATCCATTCGTTGTAGAAATATATAAACATCAATTTTCATAATGATTTCATTGCAAGGAAGTAAATAAATAAATAAATGAGTCAAACAAAATTTATTTTATTTATAAAAGCAGCGGAAAACATTTGTCCTTACAATGCAAAATCCATTGGAAACTATGTATTTCAAAAGGAAAATTTCTAACAACTCTATCATAACTATCTAAGCTCAAAATCTAATCTTCAAGTCCATGAGATCGAGATCCATCTCTTGTGATTAGATTCATCTTGCTCTCTTATCAAGCTTCCTTTCTTTTCACCGATCCTGCAAAAACACTCAAATGCAATCTTATCACATCATGTATTAAGAATCAATGAATAGGAACTTAATGGAGTTAGATAGTGGATTCTTACCTAAAGTAGAGCCATACGTTTTGACTTTCCTATCTCTTAGATCTCTTAGGTAATTAGGGCAACTTCGTCTCCAATGCCCCTTCTCTTGGCAATAAAAGCAAATTGACTCTTTTGGAACAACACATGGAACTACTTCAGACATCGCCTTTCTCTTATGATCAAACTTTTCGATCATTGCATGTCTTTCATTGCCATTGTCTATATCCATAGAGGTCTTGAAGGCAGATTCACCAATCAACTTTGCTTTTCTATTGCGCCAAACCATTGCTGATTCAGCAGCAATAAGCATGTAGGTGAGATCTATAAGTGTCACGTCGTGGTTCATCATATAGTACTCTTTTACGAACTCACTATACGAGTTGGGAAGTGACTGAAGAACCCAATCAACAGCCATTTCCTCACAGACAACGGATCCCAACATTCTTAACCTATCAATGTGTGACGTCATTCCTAGGATGTGTGCACACACCGACTTTCCTTCTTTATGTTTACTTGCCAAAAGGGCTTGAGTGATCTTGAACTTTTGAAGCCTTTGAACTTGTGGGTTAGGGAGAATAATTGGAGGAGGAGGAGGAAGTGAAGCATGATTTCTTATTCCTCGATCGAATCGTGGAATATCATCTTCATGTGGAATGCTTGTTCCACGGGATTTGGGAAAACCATAGTTGTCGAACTTTGACATCTACAATACGGGAGAAAACGAATTCAAGTTATTTGATTGAATGGGTCCTTACTAAATCACCCAAATGAGATACTAAGGCTAGGACCCAACACAATATTCTACAACTCGGGAGAGGGATGCCGTAACCCTAATTGCAGAATATTTGAAGGTAAGTGAATGACGATTCACTAATTTCCACCATTAAAAAACGAAAAGAAATTTAAGTTTTAAATCTATGAAAACTCCTAGATCCTATGAGATTCATTGAACATTTCAATGGCATGTTTAAATCTCGATATGCCCCTCTTGTTTGTGATTGGGATGCCGAGGATCACAAAGCGGGTGTGAATAACCATGAAAACTTACATGGTGCCCTCACATGTTACAGTCACCTATTCGATGTGCCGGTAAACCACACACACTCCACCAAACTATGACAAACATTGAGTCACCCTTTTCTACCTTTGCTTAGAACCATTTAGTGTGCCGGTAAACCACACACGCTCCACTAACGTCTTTGCAAGGGCACAAAGTGTAATTTCATAGAATTGCATCAATTCACTTTTTCCTAGGTAACTAAGATTAGGAATTTTATGAAAACATTTAGTTACTTTAATAATTCATTATACTTATAATGGAAGGTTTCGTCCTATCCTACCCGTTCGGCTAACGACCCTCCACTAGTCAAGAGTGCGGTGGGTAAGAGTGGATACCCATTTAATCGCCATTTTATAGGCAATTTCCTTAAACACCCCTTATAGACCAGCTTCGTGAATGAGGTCTACTAACGGTAAGACCGACTTTTACTCATACATATATATATAATGTTAGACTTTTAATGTTATATATATAGTATAGGGTGTATTTTACACTTTTAAAATATTAGGTGGTCAAATTTAACAATTATACTTTTAATTCAATTAAATTTTAAACCTAAACTTTTATGGATTTATTAAACCTCTTTTAATTATACTCCTTAATTAATTAATAAAACCATAAGGGTGTAATTTGAACTTTTCAAACAATACTAGGGTTTTTAGAATTTAACATTCCTAATTAAACTTTTAATCAACTTTTAAATTCCAAAACTTGAGGGCAAGTTTTGAAACATTTCAAAACATTAGGGTTTAGAGTTTAAGTGTACATCAAATTAAACAATTAATCAAAATTTAAATTCCAAAACTTGAGGGCAAGTTTTGAAACCTTTCAAAACATTAGGGTTTCAACTATTTAAATTTCAAAACAACAAAACTTTTGGGTTCAAATTTAAACTATAAAACCTAAAGGGGAAAATATGAACATTTTCATAACAACAAGGATCAAATAACAAATAATCTAAATTAACATTTAATCACATAATTATCCATATTTGATTTATTTAATGATTTCTTGCAAAACAATTTACCAATTTAATCAAAATAATTAGTCAATTATCACATAAGGAAACAATTATCTTATTAATTGATAAATATCTTCAATTAGATCAAGAATATAGTCAAATATATCATAAAATCGGATTAATATTGATCTAATATGATAAGACAACTATCCTTAAGCAAAAACAACAAGAAATCCCGAGGTTTACTCCATCTGACGAGTTGACTCGTCGAGTCAAGCATGGACTCGTCGAGTTCAGCTATGGACTCGGCGAGTCCAGCCTCCAGAAACCAAAAAATTGAATTTTTCAAACATATCAAGCATCAATACAATAGAAACCAGTCAAGGCTCTGATACCACTGATGGGTTTTAGTCCTAAGAACATCCTATGTGCTCATAAAAACCCTAATGCTTGGATCTAGGTTTCTCTATTGTACATGCAAGTTATCCAAGACTATAAACCCTAATTCTAGCATACAAGTAATCATATTAACATGAGAATAGGTTTATAATATTACCTTGATTGTTATGTAGCAATAACAATCCCAAATCTCCTTGTATTGACTTTGGAAGGCTTAGATTCACAAGTGTCACTCCTCTAATGGCTCACAAACACCATAAGCAAGAGGATGAAGAGGAGAGAGGATAGAGGCTGCCAAAACCGTGTGAAAACCCTAGCAAGATGCTTGTCCACGTTTTTGGTCCTTAAGGGATCTATATATAGTGAGGCAATTAGGGTTATCTAACATGGAAACCCTAATTTGGATGCTTAAGCCCTAAGCAACCCATGGAGCCCTTTCCATAAGGCCTTGGACGATTTCATATGGGTTTCCCCCATAGAATTCGTCCACCTTATGATATAAGGCAATCCATGGCCCAAATTGCAATTATCTTATAATTACAATTCCAGTCCCTTAAGTTTAATTAATCTCTTTTAGTCACAAAACTAATTACCAATTAATTATTGACTAATATTAATTAAACAATATGATTTCTCCTTTAATATATTATTCTCATAATATATATATTAATAAATCATATTTAATCCTTTCTCTCCATAATTCATCCTATCAAGTTGCTTTGGTGAAGGCAACCCAAAAGGACCATGCACCATCGGGTCAAGTACATACCAAAATAGTTATGGACTTAAACACTAATCCAACACTTATGGCCTTTATTTCTACCCATTCTGATAATGGCAGCCGCCTATAAGGTGTCTGAGCATGTGTATGATCGAGTATATTGGCTATTCTCGGTGTTGGTGGTGTTATATGCGAATTAATGGACCAAAAAATCCACCACCACCACTCAAGGTGGTGGCTGCCACCTATTGCCGCTTTTTGCCGTCCTTTGCCACCACCAGCCACCATGGGAGGTGGCTATATGCGTGTGTATTTTATGTGTGAGGTTGTTTATGCACTTTTTGGGCAGGAACCACCACCACCACCATTGGAAATGGTGGCTGCTTCCGTCTGCTGCCGTGAGCCACCGCCGACCACCACTGCCCGAGGTGGCAGTGGGTGGTGCTCGACATGGTGGAACCCTAATGGACCTAAACACTTAATCTTGGATCGGGCTACTTCGTGATTGGGCTAGAAAACCTAATTAGGGTTTAGAAAACCCTAATTTGGGTTTGTTAGTATGAATTTTATCGGGACCCGCGGTTGGACTGTTAAGTTGATATTGTGAATTATGTCCGACTTCATTGTGTGGATGACCTAGTGGAGCGATGGACTTAATGGGTTAAGTCCTTAATGGGTTAATTGAGAAACACTTAACCCTAATCATCATTTTATGTGAAAACCCTAATTTTGCTTGGGCCTTGGTGATTGCGCTATTGATGGGTCATCCAAGAGAAATCATGTGGACTAGAATATTTAGATAGGCTTTAGGGTAAGGCCCATATAAGGGTTTGGGTCCAATTTGGAAAATTGGGCCATAGTTGGGCCATTAGTGGACCTTTGAGGACCTATTTGGTATTGGGCCTTGGTGGGCCCAATGGGCTTGGATTATTTATGGTCCGGTTTGGTGGACCATATTTAGACCTAATATGTTAAGGTTTGGTCTTAGATCCTAATAGGGTTAATTGTGGGTTTGGCTAAGTGTTAGAAGTTGGAGTACAACAGCAACATTTATAGGATTTGTCCGCCATCTGAGGTGAGTCTTCTCACTATACTTACCTGTGTTGTAATTTGTGTGTGACCAGAGGGTCTTGTTGGTGTTATTGACCGAAAGGTCTTGTTGGTGTTATTGACCGGAGGGTCCTAGTGCATTGTTGACCAAATGGTCTTAGTACATTATTGACCGGAGGGTCTTGTTTGTGTATATTACGAGAGGTGTTATTGTGCATACTGTCTTTATGACTTATGTTATTATATTCTTCTATGTATATGTTGATTCTATGTGTTTATATTGAGTACTGTGATATCCTGCTTTATGATTGGTGAATTATACTGTGTATTATTCTGAGCTTATTGAGTTAGAACCAGAGGGTCCACCCGAGTTGTGGGACTCAAGGGTCCCACTAAGACACATTGACCAGAGGGTCTTATTTGGGTTTAGCCATGAGAGGCTTATGTGATGTTTGTGGTATTTTGGGGAACTCACTAAGCTTCGTGCTTACCATGTTATGTGATATGTGTTTCAGGTACTTCTCAAGACCACGGGTAGACGCCGGCTTGATTGTACACACGAGATGAAATTATGTTTATGAGGATCTTGGATTTTATTCAAACAAATATGAACATGTGTTTTTGCTATTTCGACATTTTGGCGAATTTGTGATATGTGTTGTCGAGATTTATGTGATTTTAAAATAAAAATTTGTTTGAAAATTTACGGTGTTACACATTTTGTAAATGAAAGCACAAAGAACTCTTAATCACAATCTAGTGAAACGAAAATGAAATTCAAGTTTGGCAAAGTCAAATCCATGAACAAGCCTAATACTAAAAAGCTTTGATTGTGTGTTCATTAAAACAAACACAAAAAAATCAAAACCTATAAAAGCATAATAAAAGCTTTCAAGCACCAGAAATTTTTTGATTGTGTGTTCATCGAAGATTCGATTGTGTGTTCATCACAGCGAACTTAAAATACATAAAACTCAAAAGCTTTAACTGTCAGTCATCACATATTGATACACCTCGTAAGCCAGATCTTCGCGTCATTTAGATTGCTTGATCGGGATAACTTTGACGAGAATCAAAGATCATTTGAGGATCGAATACCGACACACCTAGTAAGCCAGATCTTCCCGAGTGTCGTAACCTACAGAGATCCTAAATAATTTCTTCTGTCCACCACCCCCATTATCGTTGTTGGTGATGGAAGATTCAACCGACATATCAATCGAAAACCTATATTCATAGTTGTAAACATGGGAAACTATGGGAAATGAATCTCAATATAAAAACACAAATTAGGAATGGAAGAGTGTAATACAATGAAAGTTTTTGTTGTTTCTCTTTCCTCGGTAAATATGGGATAAAGAGGGTGAGGTGGATTTAGGTTAATTATTTTTAGTTTAAAAAAAAATCAACGTACATTGAAACTGTTATTTCAAGTTAAAAGAGACCAAATAAGCAGGTCACATCCACTTTATTCCCTTAAAAAGCAAGAAATTAAGTTAAGAGACTGATTCGATCAAAACGCAAAACATTATAGGGCTACATTGTCGTTTTCCCATTTTAAAACGGTGCAATCTTCTTTCGAATGATTATACCAAAATCTCCCAATTTTATGATCGAAATAATATCATATAGCAGTCCATTGGTCGTGAGAATGAGCTTGGTCTGGTAAAACAATGATATACTCTCCCTTGACAAGCATAATAAAAGGTAAGCTTCAAATCCAGAAAAAAAAAAGTCGAAAATATGACAATTGCTAAGATTTTTGACGTTTTGAATCCACCTTGGGATTCACTTTGAATAAAAAATATGTATTGTTCATCTCGTGTAAAGTGTCAATAATATGATCTAGATCTGGAATAAACAATATTATGAGTATTTATATTTGTTGGGAACTTTTTTTTGAAAAAAGTTGTTGAAAATATGAGGAGCTAAACTTTGAAGAGCATAAAATTTGGAATATTGTGATATTTAAAAAAAAAAGTCATTGTATTCTATGTAATAAAGCTTATCCATAGACATATAATACTCCAAATTTAAATGTCATAAATACAAGCTTTTTAGGTCTAAAGTCGGATATATGTGATGTTTTTTAAAAAAAATCTAAATAAAATTTATAACATATAAACTTACATATACTAGTGGGTCCCAATAGAAAAACATATACACTAAAGATATGTAAATATTTAAGTTACATGCGTAACACCACCAATACATCGTTTGATAATTCTTGTTGATGATAAGGCAATAGAAGGTTCATCGTTTTAGTTTGGTATACAACTCTATAAACGACAAAGGTAAGATTAAAGTTAATAAGATTATGAATCTCTTACATGTTAATCTATCTCATTACCGCTAGTGTGGGCCCACATGCTACAACGCCTTTTTACCATTTCTCACATCTACAAATATAGCGATCGATATGTACAAATGCACTTTACAAAGAATATATCACTTCATATTTGAAGTTATATACTTGTCTTGCGTGCTAGGGTTGACACTTGTGCATCCTCCTACAAAGCATGATGGAAACCGAGTATACTGAATTGTATTTATAGGAAAGGAATATGGCATTATCGTCATAGTGTCTAAATTCCATGTGAAATAATAGTACACTGACAATTCACTAATGAAATGATAATACAATGACAATTCAGTGGTGAAATGACAATACACTGACAATTCACTGGTGAAATCATAACTTTTATTAATATTAAATATTTGAAATTCTTAGTGAAAGTATATATTTTCATAGCCAAAGTGACAGGACAATTCATTAGTGAAATAACAATTCACTCGTGACACAACTCTTAATAATAATAAAAATCTAAAATTCGTAGTCAAAGTGTATATTTTCATAGACAAAGTGACATAACAATTAAATGGTGAAATGAAAATACACTAATGTAAGAAACCATAAAAATCTCATATCATTCTATCATCAAACCTCTATATATGTGACACAAAACCATACCAATTTATATCATTCGATCACACTTCATTTGTAAGAAAATTTGATATGTATAACAAAATGTTTATGCTTAATTAATTATATTTTATTTAAAATTATAGTTGTCTAAAAGTGTATGCATGTATTGCAACCTTCAAGTTTAAGTGGTTCGCTACACTCAAGAATTGAAAATGACAATGATCACCATGATATTAGGCAACAGGATCTTGTCAATAACACTGCATTACAGTTTATTTGTGACTATCTGAAGGGTCACCACTAGTAAGAGTTGTAGTATGGATAATTATCTTTGTGATAATTAGCTGGTATACTGTTATCTGTTATGACTATGTACTAGCATGATATGATGTTATGTGATAGTAGGTAGTAGGGGGAATAGTCCCAATGTTACAGTCGTAAGGGATGAATGGTAGGTCGGGCACCCCAGATATACCCGATAGTATGTATATGTTATGTTATTATGTGGTAGTAGTAGGAGGTGAAATAGTCCCCATAGCCGGTTGAGATAAACCGGATGGTTGGTCAGCACCCCAAAAATGCCAGACAGGGTAGGTCGGCACCCCATAAATGCCAGACATGATAGGTCGGCACCCCAAAATTGCCAGACAGGGTAGGTCGGGCATCCCAAAATTGTCTGGCAGTATGTTAGTTATGTGGTATGTGGTATGATGGAGGAACTCACTAAATTTTGTTGTGTTTGACGCCCTATCATTTATCAACTCATTCGATACCAACGTATAAACACGTGGGTCGATTTTGGGTCGTTCTAAGCATTTTCATGTGTTTGAAATAACTGAGGCCTACATCAAGTTTTTTGAGGTTCACAACGACATTGCTTGGTTCCACCTTAGATGTGAACCACATACAAAAATATTGTAATATGATATTTAGAGTAATAATTAATGTTTGTGTTTTTTTGTGTTTTAATTTAAATAAACATGAACATGCGATTTGAGGAAGAAATTAAAGATATTCTGAATATAGAGTATGCTATGTTTATGGATAGATTTTGTTACAAAGTATACAATGAAAAATATTCCAATTCAAACGGACTTCGGATGAAAAAAAATCATGAAGGTTTATATTTGAGTCGTTGGTTTTTTTTTTCTTCATATTTTTCATCAACTACCCTATTTTGGAGATATAAACGTATGACTTATTTGGAGTGTGATATATTTATGGATAGTACTTGTTAAGTAGGACACAATGAAAAAATTCACATAATAGACTTCATATAAAAAAAGTCATACACTTTCAAAGTTGGAAAAAAAAAACCTTAATTTTCAGTCAAGTGTGCAAAGATCTACTTAGATTTTCACAATCAACCCTTAGATTTTTGCGGACAAACCTCCAAAACAATGTTGTTTGGGCAAAAAAAAAATTAATAATAATAATAAAATTAAGATAGTCATCTGCAAAAATAATTCTTACTTTGGTTTTATATTTTTGAGGCTATTTTATAGTAAATACTTTGAAAAAATAGTTATTATATATTATGTTTTAATTTAAAATTTGATTATGCGAGAGAACAAAAGGAGGTAGATATATTTTTCTTTGATTTAAATTGATTAATTCATTGATAAGTATGACTATAAGGCTATCCGGTGTGGGCAACGCTCCACCGACGTTTTTCCGACGTGACACCAAGAAAACGACGTCACAACGGTACAAACACCGCCTCTTTCACCGTTTTTGCACGTTATAGGCTTGCCTTTGCATCCCGTTACCATCACAATCTCTGATAACACCGTTTCCTTCTTAAATCAGATAAAAACGCCAATGGGACGTTGCCCACACCGGATATCCTAAGGGGTCTTTACCTCGTTGGTGCAATAGGCGTTCAAATTTATTTTGATTTTATTTGTTTTGGTACTATCGGTGAACCCAATTTTGTTTGTTTTCTTTCTTTTTTTATTTGTTTGATATGAAAATTAAGATTGTTTTTGTAATTTGTGTTGCCATGTGAGAAAAAAATGGATATTTTTGTTCATATAAATTAATTCTTAGTAGATATTGTTGAGTACGAAAGTATTGTGAGGTGTCGAAATATGTCTTAGTCTGTATTAGTATCGAAGCTTGTTTGTACATTGTTTATTATAAGGGTATTATATTTCGAAACTTAAGTGTCTTAGTCCCTTATAGTTAGATGAGAGCTTTGTTATTCGCATTGTATTCTCTGAATATTCTCTATACTTCAGAAAGCATCATTGAGCCAACCAGACTTTATTTTGACATTGTGTTCATAATTCTTACATAACTTTGATCTAGTATTTGATACTCGATTAAATCACAACTACAGATATGAGCACAGTCGTATCAATAAGTCAATAAGTGGGACAATTTAGACGATGACTCATACCTTTAAAATTTATACGGTCTCATTTTATATAACTTACTATAATATTTTAGTATAAGAAAAAATTAATACATTGTGTATGACAGTTGAACGGAAAAATGAAAAGAAATAGTCAAAACAAAATTAGCAAATAAGACTAGGGTACATATGATTCTTCTGGAAAAATCATTGCATTTGTCCTCTTACCACGATCAATTGAAGAATGTTGTGAATCGATTTTAGTTTTTTTAATGGTAACAAAAATAAACGGATTTCAATTTTTAATTTGATTTTAATTTATGTATTTTGATTTCTGATTCAATCTTTCTTAATACATTGACTAGTTGTGAGACCCGTATATTATACGGGTTGGATAAAACAAAAAAAAAATTAAATATGAAGTTTTAAACAAAGATTTATTTAAATTTGAAATTTAAAATTTGAATTTAAAAGGAAACATATTAAATACTATATGAGAGTTGTAATATTGTAATTTATTGGTTATTTTCAATTAAGGCAATTATTAATTAAGGTGTAAATATGATGTGTTAATTAAGAAAGATAAAAAAAAAAATGAGAAAATGACAAATGAAAAAACATTTATTCAAAAATACCACAAAATGACAAGTGTCAAAACTCATAAGAGATTGACATATGACAAAAAAAAATTTCATTTATTAAGGAGTATTTGATAATTTGATATCATAGATTCACAATAGATATTTTTGTTTACTTTACATGTTTTTTTCTTATGTGTACCATGATTTTTTTTCCTTTCCATAGGTGGGGGAGTCCCCAATCTCTTATTGTAATATATTTTTTAATTATTTAAAATTTATACGGGTATCAACCCTTAGTTACAAAAAAAAAAAAAAAAAAAAAAAAAAAAAACTATTGTTAAGGGATTATTATTATTTTTTTTAAAATTTTGTTCCAAGCTTCAAATTGGCTTGATCTGGCATTGGGTACGAGTAGTTGGTGTAATATGGGTCCAAATTAAATTAGATTTGATAGTTTTTTTTTTTTTTTTTAATTAAATTTTTTTTTAGTTAGTTATGGTTATTGGCTTTTTATATATTTATAATATTCAAAACATTAAATTTAAACAGCTGGATATAAATTGATAAATTCAGAAAAAGAATGTACTTTTTGTTATTCATTTCTTTTATTTATTCCCTTTTTAAACAGCTGGATTTTTATTTATTATTTTATCCGTGAAAAACGGAGTAAATAGTCATTAATATGACTACCCAAGGCCATAAATGATATACAATAATATTATATCAAATCCATGCTTCAGATTTCATAGGGACGATAACAATGCAGTCATGCAGATATCGGTTGAGACTATCTTTTTCATATTAAATCATGATTCATGCATCTTGTGTTTTTCTATTGTTTCTAATTTTGTCTATAATTATTTCCACTTTTTATTAAGATTTCAATTGTTTAATTTATAGATGTAGATACAAGATACATACGTTTAGACGTTTAGTGACTACTGACTAGTAAATGTAAAACCACCTTAATGAAAATAATTAATAAAATCAAGAGAAACAAGATTAAAATAAGGAATTGCTAATTTGTATATGGATGATACGCACTGTTGGTTACATCCTAAGTTTGTAATTGGTGTGCATATTTATATTATCTTGATATAATTTGACACCTTGTACTTGGTTCATAATATGGTTCATCCAAATTTTGGCGACTCATCACTCATGTTCTTTTAACATATATAGGACATTGTGTAAGGATTTAAAGATTTATATTAATACCGACATTTCTTATTCAACATGTTTGTTTGATTTATGAGCTATTCACTAAAATACCATATTTGAAAGCCAAATACATTTACAAGGACCTAGAAGAGAAGGAACACAACAATTACAAGAAAGTGAAGAACTAATAGCAAAACGAATTAAATCAATTGACTTTAAAATTCTAATTATTAAAAAAAAAAAAAAAAAAGATTGCAACACAACTTTATTGTAAATCGAATCTTTTCTTTACTTCTGAGAACCAAAGATCAACGAGTTCCTATAGATACAAATCAACCCAAAACAACATCAAACTAACCTCATCTAGATAAGGTATCTGTCTGCACAACTATATACAAGAAAGCCACTCCGCAAATCAAACTCCAATACTCATGAATGGTTTAAACAACTTTTACCGATATCCTTGTTAACAAACTATGAAAATATTTGGAAATCTATTAATCTAAGATTCTTTACTTTTAATCTAAATCATGAATATTCAACTATGTAATCTTGTCCAATACATGTTATTTCTTGTGAATAAAATGTTTACTCAATTTGTTTCAGGATTACCTACTCTCAGTTTAACCATATAATCAACCCCTAAAAATATAGGGTTTATGGTTTCACCCAAAATTCCTAAATTAAAATCATCCAAAGATAGATAATTGCTTTTTACCTTATTTTCTTTCTTGGATGATAAAATCCCTTGGTATTATCTTTGATTTGATTCATCTTGGAATTGAGTTTCATACAATACACTAAGAACACCCACATAAGTAATCTTAAAGTTTCTGAAGAGATTTGGGTGTAATTTTTTTTTCCAACTAACTTGTAACTAATAATTAAACTAAAAATTCAATTGTCATCGTAAAAATGATTTAAAAAGTGGGGATCAAAGGGTGGCAACGAGAAAAGTCTGCATGCCGAACTAAAGATCCGATCCATACCCGAATCCACTCAAAATTTCATCCTCATCGGAACCTCCAAGTGCCCTGCGCTGGTGACATGTCAAGACTGAGATCCCCTCAGTGGCATAACCATGATTTTGTTTTAGGATATACCAAATAATTTTCAAAATATGAAAAAGTGACAAAATTCAAAAGATAACAAAATATAACTATATATACATTCTAAAATATTTTTTTTATTTAATTTGCACACAATGTTGTCTTACATCATCAAAATAATCTAAAATGTAGTCTAATGAACATAGACATCAATGTTTTCCTTTTTATTAAATTTCTAGTTTTTAATAGGATAGACCATATCACTATCATAATTCCTTTTATACATTTAAAAATGTATTAATAATAATAATAATAATAATAATAATAATAATAATAATAATAATAATAATAATAATCAAGGTAATGGTAAATCCAAACATTTTGAAAAACTTAAGGGTAAATCCGAACATTTTTGAAAATTCAAGGGCTTTACTGACATTAGGTAACCGGTAGGTTACCTGAAAACCGGCTACAAGAGTAAAAATGAACAAATTAAATAAAACTTCGGGTTTTACTGGACCTAAAACACGTCCAAGGGTAAAACCGACATTTTTGTGAAAACTTAAGGGCTTTTATGTCATTTTCCTTAACATAAATATATATATATTGTACATTCCTATTCTAGTTCTAAGGCCGGAAGGTATGGAGCGGGAAATGGGAGCGGGAGAGCTTCCCTCTCACTGGAACACCGTCCCTTGGCTGAGGGAAGCACTCGCGGGAAAGAGGTGGGAGGAGGGGGTGCCGCACTCTCTCTCCTCATTCTATTGGGCATTTTTTTTAAAATTATCTTTTTTAATATTTATAAAATTATATACCTACTAAAAAAATATAAAATATATATCAAAATTCATGGTTTTTAATTCCCTACAAAATGAGTATAATATATGTATGAAATATATTTTTTTTAAAAGTAAGAAAATAGCGAGGGAAGCTTCTGACCCATTCCTTAGGTTTTAGGTGAAGGAAAGGGTTGTGTGACCCACAAAAAGTGAGGGAAACATCCCTCTCATACCCTTCAGTCTAATAAATGAATAGTTTTAATCTCCTTTTGTCAAATGTCACTCTAATACAACTCCTTATTAATATCATGTCATGTTTCATGTAAATATGTTAGGCAACTCATTTCAAAATTTAAATTTACATTTTTTAATTACATGTTAAATATGAACTTATAATAATAACTATAAAATTTTGATATATCTCTTAATTAATAATTTATTTAAAATGATTTATTTAAAATAATTGATTAATAATTATAAATTTTTATTATGAAACCTTAATTAATTTTATAATCCGTAGTTCCCACAGATTATAAACTAGTATTATATATATATATATATATATATATATATATATATATATATATATATATATATATATATAACCTCAAATTTGTATGGGTGGGCCGATGCCCACTCTTACACCTATATGTGTAACATCCCAAATTTCGAGACCAAAAATTTTATTTTTAAATTTTGTGAACTATAAAATAACTTGCCAAAATATTGCTAAAATCATATCAATACATAAGACCGCAGTGTCATGTCTCAAAACCCATATCATCTGAATGTAATAAATACCATAGTACAATCCCAGAAAACTATGCGGAAACCATGTGTGTGTGTGATGCGCTACTACACCGCCGGCTCCTTCCCCTCGACAAAGAAGTACCTGAAACCAAACCAAAACTGTAAGCACAAAGCTTAGTAAGTTCCCCCATTATACCACATTTCATATAATATCGTCGATATCTTTCAACCGGTAACTGCCATCGGTATCTTTCAACCGGTAACTGGGGACTATTTCACCCCTACCACTAGCATACTGTAAACATACAGTCAGGCATATCGGGTACTGACCTACCCCTCGGTCCTAACGACCTATGCCAGGGAAAGACTATTCCCTATCACTACCACTGACACAGATATCATATCACGCATGCATATCTCATAACCAAATCACATAACCAGACCAAGATAATTATCACAAAGGCAACTATCTACTAATTACCCTTGTTGGTGGGTTGGCATTGTGGCCTTAGACCCACCCCTACTGGAAGGTAACTCACCTCGATGTCGTGTAGTGTCTGAACCGTCCTCTGCGTGAAGATTGACTCTCCTTGACTCCTCAATCCCTACACGACAGTTATTACGTCATCAACCAGAACATGCAACCTTAACCAGGGTCAATACCATAACCAGTCAAAGTCAACATCCAGTTGACCTGACTCGCCGAGTTGGCCCGCCAACTCGCCAATTCCATACTCCACTAATACGATACAACCTCGACACACTCGTCGAGTCTAGCGAGAACTCGTCGAGTTTTCCTTCATTCAAACCATCGGGACTATCTCCATCCGACTCACCGAGTTCTTCCTTAACCTTAGTGAGTTCATCTCCCTCATAAGAATGTGTCCAGTCTATGACTCGTCGAGTTGTAGAACAACTCGTCGAGTCCATCTTCAAGGTTAGGAGATTGCATTGGACTCGCCGAGTCAGTTCATACACTCGTCGAGTCCCATGATTCCCAGGTCCCCTTTACAAGTCTAAACAATTACGGGACTTTCTTCCCGAGCCACTGATCCAACCACAGAAAGGATTTAGTGGCCATTACACACCGACTCGCCGAGTTCCAAGAACTACTCGTTGAGTCCCTTTTTGACCCTTACTATACGGTCGATTTAAATGGGTCTTAACATGTCAAAATCATAGATCTGGCCTCTTAATGTCCATATTATACGTAAAGTTCGAAACTTGGTGCACATGCATGGCGTTTGTAGCTCAAAAGTCCATAAAAGGACCTCTACAATGTGCATGGGGCTCTCATGGCCATAGAGTTGGCACCTTTATGCCGTGAGACCCCTCCAATGACTCAGATCTGAAAGTAGAACCCCATGAATCACTTCACAAATTTGGAAATGGCTTAGAAAGCCCTAAATGCACCCAAAATCAAAGCCCTAAAGATGAATAACCAAAAGAAAGACCAAAACAGGGGCATTTACCTTGGTTGAGCTGAAGATGGAATAAGATATATGGATCTACAAGCCCCAAATCGAATTCCCAAGCTTCTCCCTTCCTTCCAAGCTTCACAACCACCCAAAAGCACCATAAATGGCCTTAGATCACTCAAAGCGGCTAGGGTTTTGATAAGAGGTGTTCTGGGAGCATAAGTGACAATGGAGGCTGCAATAAGGCGTTTAAATAGGGTGCAAACCCTCAGATTTAGGGCTTTCCTCAAACAGCACCTACTCGTCGAGTCAGTCTCCCGACTCGTCGAGTAGGCCACTTAAAATGCCCGCGAATCACGACCCTACTCGACGAGTTGGGCCTCCAACTCGTTGAGTCCCAGAAAAAAAATACAGAAATGCCTAAATTAAATGTGTACCGGGAATCACGTGTTACAATATGGGTACGCCCCTGGATCCTGTGCTTGCCAACTCAACCCTCAGTCATTTTCAACATGGTTGAGTGCTTTTCTATGTAAAAAATATTTGTTCTTCGATTTTGGACCAAAATAACTTTCTCATATAAACACCGATTACGCTTATTGTTTTTTGCATGCATTCTTTGTAACAAGGGTTATTCATTAACATATTGTCACACCCCCAAACCCGAACGATGGAAACGTTCGAGGGCGGAGGACGTCATATTCAGTATCATAACAGTTCATAGTAAGGAAAGTACACACCACCATACATATAAAGGTTTCAAAATGTTTACATAATTGTATTTGTTACATGTTTAAAAGATAAATACATAAACATATTTCAAAAGAAGTAATTAACGTCAGAGCGTTAATCCCCAAAAGTTGGTTTCCAAACCTGCTTAGCGGTTCCCTGAGAATACAAGTTATTTCAAAGAAAAAGTATCAACAATTAAGTTGGTGAGTTCATAAGCGATTTTGAGAAAATGTATGCCATTCCAAAGTTCGTGCGTTTTCCAAGAAAATCCCTTATTTTCTTATAAAAGTATGAAAATGCATATGAATGTTCGTGTCGTGAATTGTAAATGGTCGTACCAGGAAAATCACTTATTTTCCTATTAGTTGATTGTTTTGGACACAGGAAAATTCCTTATTTTCCTAAAGTAACAGGAAGTCTCTAATGTCCAAGACCGAAAATCGCAAGCAACTGACATGCTTAAAGGTTGAGGCATAGTTTTATATAATAAAGCTATAAGAAGAGCGCACTCGTTAGATGAAGAATAGTTTTAATAACTACTCATTCATAAAAGCATAATACCATAATAATTGTCTATCCGGTGAGTTTTATAACCATACTAAACATAATATGCTTGTTGCGACGGTCTTCAAGCGTCGAAACGTTATGACAAACTGTCACCCAAAGGACTGTAGCTAACAGTTAGGGCGCGGGATCATGACTTCCCGTATAGATCTATACACATTTGACACGCTCTCCTAACGGGAGACTCTGGTTATAATAGACAGGACTTTAGGTAGTACCTCTTAACAAAAAGGTAGCATTGAAGATGTGATCGTCTCACGGACTCTCAACCAAGTCTGTATTAAAATAATAGTTTTGTATGAAATGTTTATCCTCTTTCACAATGTTTGATAAATAATAAATCATAAGTTCTTTGAATGCATAAAATGGTTTAACAAGGATGGCTACCCTGGATAGTATGCATTTTGTATAAATCTAATGCATGCAAAGTATAACAAGAGTTTTCACGTTTTCACTTGGGATTAACCGGGTGTTTACTTGTATTCTCCCCCGAAATGTATTAAAAGTACATTATAAAGTATTTGAAGGTGTATAAAAGGGGGTATGAACTCACTTGATAGAGTGAAGATGGTGAGACGAAAACCGAGCAGAACTTCAACAGGAGAAAACGAGTTTCTTGGGATTCTCGGGAATCTCGGGAGCGTACAACTTCCTTCGGGACTTGAGTATGAAAACCGGGGATTCAAGATATTGCTTTCACGCAAAACGGAGTAAAAACGCAGGAGAAAGAGAGGAAATGAGCAATTTTGCCTAGAACCCTCGCATCCCTTTTATAGGGAGGCTGAACCGCCTCGGTACGCTGGGCGTACGGGGTTATGCGGGGCGTAATGGGACGTCATTGCTTATGCACTTCAGATGGGAGGGCTTCTGTCCTATGGGGGAGCCTGTGGCCGATGGGAGTACGCCCTTATCGCCTGATACGCTGGGCGTACCCCTTTACGCGGGGCGTAACTCGATTTATAGAACTTTTAAATTCCGTAACTCTCGCGTACGAGCTCCGTTTCTGGCATTCTTTATATCCACGCGTAGGTGAGACTGTACTCTACTACTCTCATTTAGACTCCGTCGGCTAGTTTTGACTTTATATTTAATAATACCTTTTTAGCAAGCCGGGACTGGAAAAGTCCGTTAAAAATCCATAACTTCTTCATCCGGCGTCCGATTTTATCTGTCTTTTACCGTTGTATTCCTATGGTCAGGGTATTCAACTTTTGTTTAGGTTATGTTAGCTAAAGATCTCTCGATCTCTAATTCAAGTTTTTAGCTGTCAACTGCTAGGTCCGAAACTTCGAAAAATCATAACTTCCTCATATGAAGTCAGATTTAGGCGTTCTTTTTATATATGTTCATGGTTTTGGGATATCTACAAATTTAATTTAGATACCTAAGGCTAAAAAGTATTTTATTGGAATTTCGTATTTTACGCTTAACAGTGTCTTACCGGTATTGTCGCGGATCTTCGATTGGTCATAACTTCTTCGTTATAACTCGAATTTTAGTTTTCTTTATATTTTTAAAAACCTTGTTACGATATCTACCGCATGGTACATCCCAATTATGGTTTTATAAAAGTTTAATTTTGACCATAATTTGACTGGTGTTACATTATCCTCCCGTTAGAGAGAATTACGTCCCGAAATTCGCATTTCGACTAGGACTTCAATTGTTTGAGTGAGGATATGGGCACTTTCGTTCCATTTTCTCTTCTTTTTCTCTAGTGAATCTAGATTCTAGTGTGGGTGTTCCAGCGGACGTTCATTATCCTGTCTGTTGTTTTGACTGGTATAGGTCGTGTGGATTCGGGTTTCTATGTTCATCTAAATGTTAGAATTGTTCACTAGTAATACAGGTCGGCTTTGTCTTGAACTTCATAGTTGAATTCATACCTGGTCCGTCTATCATCGCTTTGTGTATACCATTCACATACACACTTTGTAGTGATAGGTTAACCGTAATCATTCCTAGCCTCCGGGTTTTAACTTGACTCGTCGTACGTGTGCTATTCCTAAATAGTCTGTCGGTAATACTTCGGGAAGGTCGCGAAGGATATAGTACTCCTCACATGAGTGCTATGGGATTTTGAAACTAGGAACGGTTTGGGAGTTGTTTCGGGTTTGTCGTTATAAATCGATAGAGTTTCGTTAGCCAATGGTGAAAGTGAAGGGTCTTTTCATAGCACATGCAATTGGCATGGTGAAGACCAAGCCAATCCATTTCAAGTAGCTATTTGGGAACTTCTTATCGTAATAATTGTGAAGTTGATGGGAAGAGTGTTCATTAGCGTGATAGTGCGTTCTACACATGTGTTTAAGAATTGTCTAGAACTAAGGCACATAAAGTTGAACATCAAAGTTAAACTACTGTATGCATAAAATACTCCTATAGTATTCTAAATGTTATGTTTGATTTTAAGGTTTATAAGTTTGGTAAGTTTTAGACTTGTTGTCCACTGTAGCTATCCCCTGGCATACGCAGTTCGGCTCTTGCACAAATATAGTTGATCATGCTATATTTATCCCAGTCCCGATTACATATCCCAAGGCATACCTGTATTGTATAACTCATCTATAATACTTCTATATTGTTTTCATTATGATACTGACCCTGTTATATAATGTATGCATGTATACTTTATAAAAATTTCATTTTAAAAGTATAACTCTCACTCAGGGTGTTTTTGCCCATTTGTGTTTATAGTTTGTATATCAAAAATATGGTTCTGATATACTTTGTTCACTATAAACAATGTTCTGATACCAATCTGTCACACCCCCAAACCAGAACGGCGGAAACATTCGGGGGCAGAGGACGTCATATTCAGTATCATAACAGTTCATAGTAAGGAAAGTACACACCACCATACATATAAAGGTTTCAAAATGTTTACATAATTGTATTTGTTACATGTTCAAAAGATGTAACATCCGGATTCCCAGGTATCCTATTTTGTTCTTTTATTTTTGGGAATTGTGAGGAGACTCGGCGAGTTCGCGTCTAAACTCGCCGAGTGTGGTCGCGGATTCGTATGCGAGTTCACAGCTGGACTCGGCGAGTTCATGAGTGGACTCGGTGAGTCCACGCTGTTTAATGAAACCCTAATTTCCAGGGTTTGAGACCTATTTAAAGGCCCTTAGGGCCGTCATTTGCGGCCACCAACCCCCAGAAAGAAACCCTAAGAGATCTAGAGCGTTTGTGAGGAAGGAGAGGCCATTCTTGATCCTTTTCTGGGTGTTTTTGCAAGGAGGAGGTGACCAAGGCAAGAGGAGGCTGAAGGAGGTGCGATTTTGGTGACTTTTGAGTTCATAGAGATTGTATTGAGGTATTTTTCTCGGACCTCCTTCAGTTTTGGGGTTAATTCTTAGTGTTAGGGTTTTCTAACCCTTTTAGAGGTTGAATAAGTGGAGCATTTGGTCCTTTCTCGAGTTTATGTCTTGGATCTGGACCCAAAGAGGTCCAGAGACCTTAACCCTAGGAGCTTTATGAGTCATTTTGGGCGCCATGAGCTTGGGATGTCATTTTTGGGGCTAAATCACCAAGTTAGACCATTTTGATGTTGTATGAGTGTCAAGGTCTGAACTTTACGTGATTATCATGCTTGGGAAGGCCATATCTATGAATATATGGGACAGATTTGACCTCAGGAGGCCTGTGGAGTTTGTGCATGGCATGAACTCGCCGAGTCCGAAGAACAAACTCGGCGAGTAGGATGAGGGTTTCCCGTAAATCACTCAGTGAGTGGACTTGCCGAGTTGGGGAATAAATCGGTGAGTCAGGGAGAGCCGGGGGACTAGAGTTCAAGGCGGAACTCGCCGAGTTGTTCTTGAGACTCGGTGAGTTGAGTCGGGGTGGCCCCGCGATTCATGCCAGGTGGAACTCGTCGAGTCAGGGGAAGTACTCGATGTGCCAAGAGAGGGACTAAGAGAGTCAGTTGACACGTGTAGACTCGCCGAGTCGCATTAGTGCACTCGACGAGTCAGGTCAAAGTTTGACCGTTTACCTTGTTGACTTTTGGGGTTGAGTACAGTTGTATTTATGAGAGTATTACTTTATGTGATTAGGCGGAGGCTAGATCACATTTCTTCCAAGTCAGATATTTACCGAGACACCGAGGTGAGTCTTCTCACTATACGTTACCTAGAGTGGTATTATGCGATGACCAGAGGGTCTTATGTGTTATGTATGAGATTATGTGCTATGTGATATATGTATGTTGTATGATGATATAGACCGGACCGAAGGGTCTAACGAGCTATGACCGGACCAGAGGGTCCAACGAGCTATGGGACTGGAGGGTCCCGCTGAGATACATCGACCGGAGGGTCGTATTATAGCATCGAGTGGCGTATGTGTTGTATGCGGTATTTTGGGGAACTCACTAAGAATTTATGCTTACAGTTGTTGTGTTATGTGTGTCAGGTACCAGTGATGAACGCGGGAAGACACCAGCATGATTCGTACACACACACACACATTGGAGTTTATATATATTCTGATCTTGGGGTTTTGTACTGATATAATGTTGATACAATGTTTTTAAAATGAATGTGAATGATATTTTATGGTTTTCAAAAGTAAAAAATTGTTTCAAATTTTTACGGTGTTACAAAATATAAATACATAAACATCTCTCAAAAGAAGTAATTAACGTTAGAGCGTTAATCCCCAAAAGTTGGTTTCCAAACCTGCTTAGCGGTTCCTTGAGAATACAAGTTATTTCAAAAAATACGTGTCAAAAATTAAGTTGGTGCGTTCATAAGCGGTTTTGAGAAAATGTATGTCATTCAAAGTTCGTGCGTTTTCCAAGAAAATCCCTTATTTTCTTATAAATGTATGAAAATGCATATGAATGTCCGTGTCGTGAATTGTAAATGGTCGTACCAGGAAAATCACTTATTTTCCTAAAGTAACAGGCAGTCTCTAATGTCCAAGACCGAAAATCGCAAGCAACTGACATGCTTAAAGGTTGAGGCATAGTTTTATATAATAAAGCTATAAGAAGAGCGCACTCGTTAGATGAAGAATAGTTTTAATAACCACTCATTCATAAAAGCATAATACCATAATAATTGTCTATCCGGTGAGTTTTATAACCATACTAAACATAATATGCTTGTTGCGACGGTCTTCAGGCGTCGAAACGTTATGACAAACTGTCACCCAAAGGACTGTAGCTAACAGTTAGGGCGCGGGATCATGACTTCCCGTATAGATCTATACACATTTGACACGCTCTCCTAACGGGAGACTCTGGTTATAATAGACAGGACTTTAGGTAGTACCTCTTAACAAAAAGGTAGCATTGAAGATGTGATCGTCTCACGGACTCTCAACCAAGTCTGTATTAAAATAATAGTTTTGTATGAAATGTTTATCCTCTTTCACAATGTTTGATAAATCATAAATCATAAGTTCTTTGAATGCATAAAATGGTTTAACAAGGATGGCTACCCTGGATACTATGCATTTTGTATAAATCTAATGCATGCAAAGTATAACAAGAGTTTTCACGTTTTCACTCGGGATTAACCGGGTGTTTACTTGTATTCTCCCCCGAAATGTATTAAAAGTATATTATAAAGTATTTGAAGGTGTATAAAAGGGGGTATGAACTCACTTGATAGAGTGAAGATGGTGAGATGAAAACCGAGCAGAACTTCGACAGGAAAAAACGGGTTTATCGGGATTCTCGGGAATCTCGGGAGCATAAAACTTCCTTCGGGACTTGGGTATGAAAACCGAGGCTTCGGGATATTGCTTGCGCGCAAAACGGAGTAAAAACGCAGGAGAAAGAGAGAAAATGAGCAATTTTTCCCGGAACCCTCGCATCCCTTTTATAGGGAGGCTGAACCGCCTCGATACGCTGGGCGTACGAGGTTACGGGGGCCGTAATGGGACTTCATTGCTTACACACTTCAGATGGGACGGATTTTGTCCGATGGGAGAGCCTGTGGTCGATGGGAGTACGCCCTTATCGCCTGGTACGCTGGGCGTACCCCTTTACGCGAGGCGTAACTCGATTTACAGAACTTCTAAATTCCGTAACTCTCGTGTACGAGCTCCGTTTCTGGCATTCTTTATATCCACGCGTAGGTGAGATTGTACTCTACAACTCTCATTTAGACTCCGTCGACTAGTTTTGATTTTATATTTAATAATACCTTTTTAGTAGGGCGGGACTGGAAAAGTCCGTTAAAAATCCATAACTTCTTCATCCGGCGTCCGATTTTATCTGTCTTTTACCGTTGTATTCCTATGGTCAGGGTCTTCAACGTTTGTTTAGGTTATGTTAGCTAAAGACTGCTCGATCTCTAATTCGAGTTTTTAGCTGTCTACTTCTAGGTCCGAAACTTCGAAAAATCATAACTTCCTCATATGAAGTCAGATTTGGGCATTCTTTTTATGTATGTTCACGGTTTTGGGATATCTACGACTTTCATTTAGATACCTAAGGCTAAAAATTATTTTATTGGAATTTCGTATTTTACGCTTAACAGTGTTTTACCGGTATTTTCGCGGATCTTCGATTGGTCATAACTTCTTCGTTATAACTCGGATTTTAGTGTTCTTTATATTTTTGAAAACCTTGTTACGATATCTACCACATGGTACATCCCGATTTTGTATAAAAGTTTAATTTTGACCCTAATTTGACTGGTGTTACACACATTGTAACAAAAATTTGGACATTAATAAGCTATACTTTCTAGGCTCCACAATAGGCCATTTGGTCATGTTCAATATTTTTTCCTGACTTAGAAATTATTTTCTTCTTTCTCCCAACTCGCATGACTTTTTTCTTAACTTTTAAACATGCAGAACTTTCTCATGCTAACTCGGATTGGATTGATTATTTTCTGTACCACTTTTTTGTTTTGCCTCTTTCTCAAAATTGAATACTCGCCATTTTGATGTTCGCAATAGTCTCAAACATGTGGTGTGAGGAACTAAAATCATCACTAACCATTTTCAAAATGACATGAAGCTTTTATTTTGGCTTGAATTGGTCTGAATATTTTTGAATTACTTTCGTTGTTGTCTTACTTCACATTGAAACCTTTATTTCACAATTATCATATATTTGAGTTTTATTTTCATACCCCCAAAGTACGGCACATATCACTTTGGTGAAACTTCTATAGTTAACTTATTTATTACATTTATCTTAACGTTCCACTATATACACCTTAAATTGATACATGTTCATTAAATATTGTAAATAGAACACATTCAATCATATATTTCATTTAAAATAACCAAAATGTCCCTTTTGATCAAATTAACCCTTTTTTATCCTTTACAATTTCATATTACCATAACACCAACTCATTTTAATTACTTTATGTAACATCCCAAATTTCAAGGCCAAAAATTTCATTTTAATAAAGCGGTTTATAAAAACATTTGTAATAAAACATCACCGATTAACATCTTTTTGTAAAAACATAATCACGTGTCTCAAAACCATATCATACGAATAATAATATTGTCAGAGTACAATCCCAATAACATCATAGTGTGGAAATCCTCTGTGTGTGATGCGCAGCTATCGTGCCAGCTCCTTCCCCTTCGCTGAAGAGGTACCTAAAACAAAACTGAAAACTGTAAGCACGAAGCTTAGTGAGTTCCTCCATCATACCATATACCATACACATATTGCCAGGTATATCTGGGTGCCCGACCTATTCTGTTGAGTATACTGGGGTGCTCAACTGTGATGTCCCAAATTTCACGGCCAGAAAATACCGATTTGTTTATGCTTTATTTTAAAATCAGAGTATATTTTTAAAGAAATATATTGCGGAATTTGTTCCCAGAAAACATGATAAGTATATTATCAAAGCATTTCCGAAGGAATGTATTTTATTCATGTTAAAACATTTGGGATGTCATGGTCAATACAAAAACATAAGCATAAACAGACCTTATTTACACTAGTGATTTACATCTCTTTTAATCTCCCAGTGTAATATAGCTTCGTATCGATACCTATGATACAAATATATTGAGTGGGTCAGGTTTGGAAACCTGGTGAGCACATAGGGTTTTCAACCCACAATAATATAATTGTTATGTTTAATTATCAAACAATTAGCCCAATTACCCATCCCCATTATCTTCATGTGATCTTCCCTAAAGATTTTATCCTAAGGGTCATCTCATATATCATATTTACCTCTTATCTCCTTCCATCTCATTTCCTTATATGTTTGTTCCTAAGGATCATCGCCTACATCACATAGACAGTACTAATTCGAGGATTACTCCCTCAATACGTGTAGTAAGGGTTAGGGTATCATCGCATGAATACGTAGTTACAACATCGCCTGAACTTGTAATTCATAAAAGGGGTTAAAGTATCATCGCATGAATACGTAGTTACAACATCGCCTGAACTCGTTATTCATCACCTACAGGTTATGAGCCTCCTGGTGTTTCCACATTGCTGTCTAGAATAGTCCGTGGTGATGAATAACTAGCAGGCTCATAACATGTAGGTGGTGAATAACGAGTTCAGGCGATGTTGTAACTACGTATTCATGCGATGATACTCTAACCCCTTTTATGAATTACGAGTTCAGGCGATGTTGTAACTACGTATTCATGCGATGATACCCTAACCCTTACTAGACACGTATTGAGGGAGTAATCCTCGAATTAGTACTGTCTATGTGATGTAGGCGATGATCCTTAGGAACAAACATATAAGGAAATGAGATGGAAGGAGATGAGAGGTAAATATGATATATGAGATGACCCTTAGGATAAAATCTTTAGGGAAGATCACATGAAGATAATGGGGATGGGTAATTGGGCTAATTGTTTGATAATTAAACATAACAATTATATTATTGTGGGTTGAAAACCCTATGTGCTCACCAGGTTTCCAAACCTGACCCACTCAATATATTTGTATCATAGGTATCGATACGAAGCTATATTACACTGGGAGATTAAAAGAGATGTAAATCACTAGTGTAAATAAGGTCTGTTTATGCTTATGTTTTTGTATTGACCATGACATCCCAAATGTTTTAACATGAATAAAATACATTCCTTCGGAAATGCTTTGATAATATACTTATCATGTTTTCTGGGAACAAATTCCGCAATATATTTATTTAAAAATATACTCTGATTTTAAAATAAAGCATAAACAAATCGGTCTTTTCTGGTCGTGAAATTGGGGATGTCACATCAACCTACCCCTGCTAGGCATACCAGGGTGCGTAACCTACCCCTGTCAGACATACCGGGGTGTCCGACCTACCCCTCCGGTTTATCTCAACCGGTTACGGGGACTATTTCACCCCTACTACTACCACATAAAGACATAACATAATCATACTGTCAGACATACCGGAGTGCCCGACCTACCCTTTGTCCTAACAACAAGATATGGGGACTATTCCCCCTACTTCCACTATCACATAATGCCATATCCTACTAGCATGTAAACATAGCAGATAGTGGCAAACCAGAAAATTATCACAAAGACAATCATCTCAGCTATAATCAACTACTAGTGGGCCAACATTGGTGCCTTCGACCCACTTCTACTGGAAGGTAACTCACCTCAAAGTCGTGTTGTAATCGAATTGTCCTCGATGTTGTAGTCAACTCCCTTGATCTCCTACACATATCAACCTTCCTTAATTACCCCTTCATGGTCAACTCAGGTCAAAGTCCAAGTCAAGGTCAACACCTTGGTCAAGGTCAACTCTGGGACAAAGTCAACATCTGGTTGACCCAACTCGCTGAGTTCCATAATCCACTAATGCTACAAGTTTCGATCCTACCCATCGAGTCTTTCAAGAACTCGCCGAGTTATCCTTCATACAAGGTCGGGACCTTCTACAACTGACTCACCGAGTTCATCCTTGAAATCGTCGAGTCTTGCATCATGCAAGATGGTACATATAGTCCAGGACTCGCCGAGATCTTCATGAACTCGTCGAGTCCTTCTTCATGTAGTTGGGGATTAGTCTTGAACTCGTCGAGTTTTGTTCTTGAACTCACCAAGTTCCATGATATTCAGGTCCACAATGAACCCAACTGGCTGAGTCTTCTTCCAACTCAACACATTGTTCATTATCAAAAGAGGTTTGGGGACCTCCTAGGGTCCATATTACACACAAAGTTACAAACTTGGCGTTCATGCATGGGGTATTTGGCTAAAATGGTCCTAAAAAGAGGTTTATATGATGCATAGGACTACCATGACCACAAAGTTGGCACCTTTATGCCATGGGGCCCCTTTAAGGCTCTGGATTCGAAGTTATAACTCCCAATCAAGCTTGCACCCATGAATGGTTCCATATAATGCTCCATAAAGCCCTAAATTACCCCCATGGAGGGATCTAAGGAAGGAATAAGCAAGGTATAGACTTTATACCTCAAATGAGCTGGAAAAGTGGCACAATCTCTAGATCTACTTGCTTCCCCAAGAACCTTCGAGCTTTCTCTTCCTTTTCTAGCTTCAAAATCACCACAAACACACAACTATGGGTCAAGAATACTCAAAATGGGCTAGGGTTTCGTGAGTGCTGTTTGGAGGTGATGGAGGCTATAATGAAGGATAGTTAAGGTGTTTACATAAGGTGCAAACCCTTAAAATTTGGGTTTCCTCCAGACATGCCTACTCGTCGATTCGGGGCATCTGACTTTGCGAGTAGGTCCTTCCACCCGCGTCCAAGTTTCACCTCTACTCGACGAGTTGAGGCCTCCAACTCGTTGAGACCTAAAGTACAAGTGCAAAAATTCATATTTAAAGTACGTACCATGAACTAGGCGCTACACTTTAACATCCTAAACATTCAATTTCTACGATGCTACAAATACCTACACCTTAAGAGGATCTAGTTCTTATAAGTTTATCATAATCTAAAAAATCGGGTAATGCTTCGTCATTTCTTCTTTTGTTTCCCACATAAGACATGATCTATGTGCATGCTTCTATTGCACCAACAAAAGTTCAATTTCTTTGTTCCTTAATTTCTTGGTATTCCCAACAAGTATGTCTTGAGGTTGTTAAATCAACTTATTGGAAGCTTCAACTTTAAATTGCAGGGGCCGCGTGAACGCAAGCCCCTACTGGCACAAATTATGATGTAGGCTCGACCACTTGGGCCGATCTTAGGCTAGAACCCATCCTGAGTGCAATGGAGGTCACTAACCTAGGCCATGGTCCATCTTGGCCAACCATTGACCCCATCCAGGTAAGTTGGAAGCTTCAACTTTCAAATGTTTCTTTGGAATTATGTCTTCATCCTTTCCAAAATACTTTTCAAATAACATACACGAAAGGTATCATCTATACGTTTAAGCTCCAAAGAAAAATCAAGCTTAAAATCTTATGATCAAACTTTTTTAATATCTTGAACTTAGTTTTCCCGTCTTTACAAATCTTATAGTGCCTTTCCATGGTGATAATTTCAACATCACCAAATCTTAAACTTCCATTTTTAATGGTATTTTCTTGAATTTGGAGTACCTTATTTGTCGTTATTGAGCCAGTATCTTATTTTCTAAATTAAAACCATCCAAAAGAAATATAATAACTTTTTAATTTTTTTTCTTGGCTTAGATGATAAAAATCCCCTTGGATTGCCTTTAATTTCTTCTTTGAAATGAGTTTCACATAGCCACACACTACATCAAGAGCGCCCACACAAGTTCTGAAAAAGTTTTTATAGAGTTTCGGGTGTTAAAATGACCAAAATGAAGTGAAAGGTAATTAAAAATGGGTGGGTCAATGGGTAAAGTCAGCATACCAGACTAATGATCAAACTCATACCCGACTCCACTCAAAATTTTAGCCCCATCCGAGCCTCCATGTGCCCTCACATGCTAGGGACATGGTTGGAATTGAGCTCACACTCCTAGTGACTTGACACCAAGTCAACCTTGATTCTCTCGAATGCCTTTGTGCATCAAAAACAATTTCAAATAAGTTTGGACCTCTATAACTTGCTCATACAAACTTTGATTTAGCTATTTGAGTTTGCATTGCATTATTTATAGGAAGGGTTATCTATTGATATATTATAATTTAATGTGAACATTGGGAAATCACACTTTTAGGCTACAAAGTTGGCCCCTTGGCCATTTTTGTGCCATTTTTCAGACTTAATAATATATATATATATATATATATATATATATATATATATATATATATATATATATATATATATATATATATATATATATATATATATATATATATATATATATATATATTCCAACTCACGTGACTTTTTCCTTAACTTTAAGCATGCATAAATTTTTTCATACTAACTTAGATTGAGTTAATTATTTTTGCTATATACTCTTTGTTGTGTTGGCTACGTTTCAGAATAATAAAAAGCTCATCATTTTGATGCATGTAAACCGGGATATTATAGTCTCAAACATGGGTTGTTTGATAATGAAATCATCAAAATTTGACTATATTCCGTTTTCAGATTGGTACAACGCTTTCATTTTATAACTAATTGTTCTGAATATTTTTTTCTTTTTGACAATATTACCCTTTTATCCATCGTACACTTCCATATTACTATAACACACATTCTTTCGACCATTGGTTAGGAAATCAACTAACATTTAGGAGGAAAGTGAAAACACAAACATCTCAACCTCCTCCTACTACTATACAAATTCTAAAAATTGGAAGCCACCAATATAGTGGTACCTTAATCATTATTGGCATTCCAGATGAATGTTGTTATGTTTTTTTGTAGACAATCCCATTTGAATAGAGGAGAACATAGTCATTGAAGATTCTTTGTAATAGTCGTTATGAATATATTAGAGAAGATCATAGCCATTGAAGAATCTTTGTAATCGTGATTATGCGTATCTTGTACTTCATAGACGTTATATTGTGTGTTGACTACAAAGACACTAATATTTATAAGTTGCTTGTTCACCTTCTTATGCCACACTAGGATTAATTAAAAATTTTCAAATTCACCCACATCTTCTTTACAATATTGGGAACTTTTTAAGGTATTTGATTCATTGATTGTCTTCTCACAATGTAAGGAAATTAAAATATATGCATTTTAAACAACTCAGTAAGTATCTAATGACATATCCTTATATAAACCAAAAAAAGAATACACATTTTTTTTAATAAAGATTAGATATAAATAGTAGTATCTAGCAAGCATTGCGAAATAAAATCACAACATTCATCCAGAACAATGGTTAGTGGTGTAGCTAGGATTTTATTTTAGAATAAACTAAATAATTTACAAAATATGAACAGTAGTAAAATACTTCAAATGATAACAATATATAAAGCAAAAGGTATTATATATATATATATATATATATATATATATATATATATATATATATATATATATATATATATATATATATATATATATAACCTCAAATTTATTTGGATGGGCCTATGCCACTTATCCAGAATGCCCCTAAGTATTTTCGACATGATTAGGATAAGATGTGATGCCCCTAAGTATTTTCGACATGATTAGGATAAGATGTGAAGGTCACGACTATATCTGTGGCTTATATTTTTTTAAATTTATATAATAGTAGTAATATGTGGAGATGCTTGTGTTTTTTGTTTTCATTTTTAGGAACGTGGAAAGTGCATCTTTGTTAGCTTATTATTAAAATGTATGTTTGGCTATTTATGTAATGTAATATAACAATTCGTGCTTGAGTTAATGCAAGAAAGTTGCTAATTACTAAATAACAAACCAACAATGCACCTATTAGAAAATAAGACCATTACATTAGCAAGATGGATGATGATTACAAAAAAAACAACCAACAATGCACTTACTATAGAACATGTTCTTAAACTATAACAAACTAATTGATGGTGAGTTGCAACCTACTTTTGCAATTGATTAGCCTTTAATGTTGTATCGACTGAGAATGATATAGTCATGTTTTGCTCTGGATACATAATGAAATCTTGATCATTACGAATGACCAACAATTTGAAGGACCCCAAGAATTACATTGAAAAAAATAGACAGATAGCTAAAGATCTAACCTCCTAATAGACCAAACCCTTAAATATATGAATGTAGATGACTTCATGAATCTTTAGCGAATAAAAATTACGAACATTGTATGTATGGATGAACATTACGTTAGAAACAAACAAAACATTAATACTCCACGAAAGATGTGGCACACAAACCATTATTAAGCTTTATTAGGTGGGGACCACGAATCTGTCATATATATTATGAAAATAGTAAATTAAGGGCGTGCTTGACTAAAATAGCTGTTAGCTGTAAGCGGGTAGCGTGTAGCAGGTGAGTAGGTGACTGGTAGCGAGAAACTATAGCTTTTATTTGTTATATGAATGTTTGGCGAAAGTAGCTGAGAATTTTTGAAATATATAAAATTACATAAAAGGACAACTGATTAAAAATAAATAAATATATAAATATATTTTTAAGGGTAATTATGGAAATTGATTTCAAAAGCTCATGAGCGTTTTGTTAAACGCTACATGAAGTAGTTTTTAGAATCGGAGCGTTTTGTTAAAACTAAAAGCTAAATGCTCGTACTGCCAAACGAAGCTTTTTGTTTAAACTAGAGTATTTTGTCAAAAGCTAAAAGCTAGAAGCTCCCAAACGCTTCCAAAAGCTCCATGCCAAACACGCCCTAAACCTGCGAAAATCTATTGACACTTTCTTTTGTATAACTAAACATGAGGATAGTGATTATTTTCTTAAAGTCTCACAAAGTTTCCTACTATATGATAATCTCTTGTGTAATATAACTCAAAATGACATGTTTTATATGACTGTGTTGTAACTATTATTTTTATTTAAATTAAAAGAAGTAATATACGGATATAAACATAAATGTACCATTGGCAATACTTTTTTAATTAATATACGAAGATGATAAATAGTACTACCTACAAAAGTTTTAATTTTCTTACCAGCAATGAGTTACGAGAAGATGAGGTCGAGCATAGTAACTCTTGCTTTATTGACCAAATTAAATTATGCTTTTAATTTCTCAACTACATTGTACCCCACAACCCATATTTCATACTTCATCTTTCATCCACTCTCACGTGTTCATAACTTCGTATCATTTCAATTTTTCTTATCAAAACTGTAGCATTGTCTCCTTTATAATATAAAATTAAAATTACTAATTTGTCTTTTGACCGAAAAGTTCATGCTATCTTCTAATATTCAGTTCATAAGAATTTTCATTCTTTGATCTAATCTATTATTTCATATTCTATTTTTTTTTTAAATGACGCGCTTCATTCATGTACAAATTATTTTATAAGCTTCGTTTATTTTGAAAAAACTTTGTAAGAAACAATTAATGACCTTTAAATTTATACTCTCATACTCTGATAAATATTACATCTCCAAACAACGTTGGCTCATAGACCCTTAATATCTCTTTCCTATATATAAACAAACCACACCCATCAAATCCAACATCCAACTCTTCAAAATTCTACTTCTAATTGAAAATGATGTCATCAAAAGAGCAAAACTCCATTTACGACCTCAAAATCTCCACAGTGGCACCCGGGTTAGTATGTGGGAATGATGAGTTTCAGGAGCTAACTGCTCTAGACCAAGCCATGAAGCTTCACTACCTACGATTCGTCTACTACTTCAGAACACCAGCATTCGATGGTTTCAACATCACTAACATTAAGAGAACAATGTTCGATTGGTTAAATCATGCCTATATCCCATGTGGTCGATTTAGGAGGACGGATACGGGTCGACCCATCCTCAAATGCAATGATGGTGGAGTGCGAATCATCGAGGCTAGTTGTCATCTGAGCCTCGATGAGTGGCTCGAATCAAAATATGATTCGAGACACAAGTTTGTTGTTCCCAACAACGTTATTGGCCCTGAACTACCTTTCTCTCCATTGGTTATGATACAGGTTTGCTTGCTAATCTTGTTTTTTTTTTTTTTTTTTTTTTTTTTTTTTTTTTTTTTTTTTATGTCTTTTGTATGTTATGCTTTGAATACGTGTACTTACTTGATATGTTTGGCCATGATAAAACCAACAACAATAAGAGAACTAACAACGTGTCTATTTCCTTTCCCATTTGAGTGTAAGAATGTTTCCAACATTTATAGTTTTAGAAACTTTTTAGTAACATTTCACTATATATTTATGCCAAAAGTCGATGTATTATTCATTTGAATCTGCAAATTTTCTTTATCATTATGGAAGGAAACTTTAGAAATTTAACAAAGTAGAAAAATAGCACCATCATTTTTATATTGTTGAGTAATATATTTCGTACCACGTATTCGAATCACTTTATCTTCCATTATCTTTAGCAATAATGAGATAAAATCATAAAAGCATGCAACGTTGACCTTTCTGTTTGGTTGATACCTCTTCAAATGTCTTACTTATAATAATTTTATATACCAACATAATTAATATCTTTTAATGATTAAATGAAAGGGTAATTAACTAATGCTTAAATTGATTTTACATCAACTTTTATATTTTAAATAACTTGTTTCGTAACAGATATCAACAATTTCATTTTAGGGTAAAGCCTTTTATTAATTGTTTTGTACACTTTTCAAAAAATTTATAAAATTGAAATATATATACAGTTTTACATACAAATTCATAAATATTCATTGTTGAATTTTGTCATGTGCAGTTAACTAAGTTTAAATGTGGGGGCACATCGGTTGGTATGAGCTGGTCTCATACACTTGGTGATGCTTTTTCAGCTATGAGCTTCATTAGACTATGGCCTCAAGCCATTGCAGGCCATTACCCGGCCCAACCAATCACCATGGCCCAACAACAAACCAATGTCACTGATACCCGAAGCCCAAATCCACGCCCAGATCTACTTTCCGTAAAACGGGTTGGCCCAGTTGGAGACCTTTGGTCTACTTCAAGCAAGTCCAAAATGGAGACATTCTCCATTTATATTTCGATGTCTGAGTTGACTCAATTACAAGCGAAGATATGTCAAGAGAAAGTTGGTGTACAAATTCCTCCATTCGAATGTATTTGTGTTGTGATTTGGCATTGTTTAGGAAAAATTAGACACGAGTCAGGACTACAAGCCGTTACTGTATGTAAAAGTGATTTGAGAAATCGAACCAAAGGAACTATCACTAATAAAAGTCAAAGCATTGGCGTGGTCAAATCAGATATTCCTATAGTTGAATGCAACCCGATACAACTAGGGTCATTGATGATGAGTCGTGTAGTCGATGAGCGAAATAACATTGAAGAAGCAATGAAGAACGATAACATGCTTTCAGATTTTCTTATTTATGGAGCGAATTTGACTTTTGTCGATTTAAGTGATGTCTCATTTTATGAGATTGAAGTGAGAGGACAAACACCCGTTTATGTGAACTGTTCTATTGATAATATTGATGATAAAGGTGTTGTTTTGGTTCTTCCAACACCAAAAGGTTGCTCTGATGGAAGGATAGTAAGCATAACATTGCAAGAGAATGAGATGACTGATCTTAAAATGGCACTTAAAGAAGATTGGTGTATTGCAATTGCATAAACACATCCAAGATTAGAGGAAATTGCATAAAATTGTGTGCTAATAATTTAAATTGTGTACCACTTAATGAGACATAAAGTGGCAGCACGTATCTGTTTTTAACTATTAAATCTTTCTTATGGTAGTGTATGTGTGTGATATGTTATTTTAGGGGTGGAATTGGTACGGTATCAATTCGTTTTTCTTTAAACCGTGTACTGTAACAACTATATTTGGTATAAAAAAATTGCTACCAGTACCGTACCAAATATATTTGGTACCAATATATTTGGCTACCAACAAGTTTGGTTGATATAAATTGGTAATGGTATATATCGACTTATTTTATTTTTCTATTGTAAGATTTTAAAATAAGCAAATACATCGGGTACTTTTGATATTTAGTAAAGAAATTGGTTATGTAGTTCTTTTAATTTACAAAATAATTCTATTGAAGTAACGTTACAGTAACATTTTAGTTTTGTGTTTTAACATGTTAATAACTATCGACTAATGCAACCAAATAACTTATATAACGTTCTTAAAACTCTAAACACGAAACACAACTGACAATTGAAAATTTGAAATATACGATTTTGTTTATATATATATATATATATATATATATATATATATATATATATATATATATATATATATATATATATATGAATTGGTTGGTACCGTATTACCATGATATTCAAAATTTTATACTATTACCGTACTAAGATTGTTCAATTGGTATGGTACTACCAACCAAACATGTTGGCTACCAAATATGTTGGCTACCAACTTTCTTGGTTCGATTGGTAGCATGTTGGTTGGTTTTACATGGTACAATTTTGACAACCCTATGTTACTTTGTCTAATAAGTTATATTGAATGCATCAAAGAAGGGTAACAAAAAAATATTATCGGTTCACATGATCGCTGGTATTATTATTAACAACACTTATCATTTATGTTTGTTTTGATGATTGTCAGAAATAATTTTGACGTGTTTTTATGCCTAATTCTGGTGTACCATGAGCAAGTATAGCCAGTAAATTATTTAAACAAAAAGTTACAAAAATGGTCCATGTAGTTTTCCAAAAGTAACAAAGTCAGTTCTTGCTAATTTTTTTTTGATGCAAATGGCTAATGTGGTTTGCAAAACTTGCAAAGATGACCTTTTTACTAACGGCGTTAGTATTCAGCCGTTAGAAACTTAATTAGCAATGGTATTTTCGTCTTTTCAAATATTAAGGGAATGGATTCGCAACATTCAGTAAACCATAGAGACCATTTTTGAAATTTGTTTAAAAAAAACACTTAAATGGCTAAGGTAGGGCTCGAACTCGAGACCAGCCCTTAATTCACCAAAGCCTTCACCAATTGAGCCGCATGCTCTTTTAGATTTTTCATTCCTAAAAATAACTTATATAATAAAATATCGTTAAAATATAAACAATATATAAATTACAAAAAAAAAATTTCCTAATTTTTTTTAAATAAAACAAAATGTACATTAGTTTAGTTGTATTATATAAAAAAAATTTACAAACAATTTGTATGTATTTTTATGTATTTATTTTACGTAAAATATATATTTTTTGTGTTTAAAAAATACGTTTTTGTAAAATGTATATTTTCTATGTCTTTGAAATAATAATAAAAACATATATATTTTTGTAAAATATATATGTTTTTGTAAAATTTTCGGGTTTCGGATAGAACGAGTATTTCCTTAAGAAAATAATACCTGATACCCGACCTATATTGTAATTTGGGTTTTCGGGTTACGGGTATTCGGGTTTGAGGTCGGGTCGAGTAATTATCGGGTATACCCGAAAATTTCTTAAATGACACGTATTGATAATTTTTTATTTTTACATGTTGGTTGGTTTAATAAAGAATTGGGTAGGAAAATATTTCATACAATTAAAAAGTACATATATAATAACAATACAAATCATTATAATATGTTATGTACTTTTTTAATTCCATTCCGTGCGATAGTGAGAAACTGAGAATTGTTATGACGGTTCAGGACTTCAGTTTCAACGTCGTATTCCCTTTGCAAGTTTGCGTTGACTGTCAGGACATCATTCATAAAAAGGGAACAAAGGGTTTGTTTTATTTGAAGTGTGCGTACGTGACTGCATTGTATATTTGGTATTATTTAAAAAACGAATTCAGGTATTCGGGTATACCCGAAAATAAATATTCATACCTAAAACCCGACCTATAATATTATCAGGTTAACCTATTATCCGAATGTCCATACCCGTTATCCGTTCTACCCGACCCATTCTACCCGAATTCAGAACGGGTCGGGTGGGTAGAACGGGTTTCGGGTTTTTTCGACATGCCTAATTAACGCTACTCATGACATAAAAAATATATAAATTCTTTTGGGTCGCTAGTTCTAAAACGATTATATATATTAAAAACAACTTAAAAACGATTTTGTTATGTATCTAAACAATTTATACGGTTTTGTTATACCAAAAGTAGTGTTAATAATTGAATATATATATATATATATATATATATATATATATATATATATATATGTGTGTGTGTGTGTGTGTGTGTGTGTGTGTTTATCTATCTTTATTTTAACCATATGATTTAGAGCTTGCGATTAAGATGAAATACGTATTTTAAATAAGATACATAACCGAATAGGTTTTTTATGTTTTTTAAAATACATATAACCGAATATGTATTTAAAAAAACGGTATTCAAAAAACCGATTGGACCAAACCAAAACATATTCGGCCGATTTTGCCTTCCAATACAGCGTAATAACATTTTTTAATACATATAACCGAAAAAATAATTTTAATACTAGCGACTCAAAAGAATTTATAGATTTATTTTTTATGTCATAAGTAGTGTTAATTATTATTATTTTAAAGACATAAAAAATATATATTTTGCAAAAACGTATTTTTTATACGAAAACGTATTTTTTAAAAACAAAAAAAATATATTTTACATAAAATAAATACATAAAAATACATACAAATTGTTTGTAAATTTTTTTTTTATATAATACAACTAAACTAAAGTAAATTTTGTTTTATTTAAAAAAAAATAGGAAAAAAGAGTTCTTTTGTAATTTATATATTATTTATATTTTAACGATTTGATATATTATAATTTATATATTATTTATATTTTAACGATTTGATATATTATATAAGTTAGTTTTAGGAAAGAAAAAAACAAAAGAGTATGCAGCTCCTTTTGAGTTCGAGCCCTTGCCTACTCATTTAATTGTTTTTATTCAAATAAATTTTAAAAATGATCCCTATGGTTTATTAAATGTTGCGAATTCAATCCTTTTATACTTGAAATGACGAAAATACCTTTACAGATTCAGTCCCTAACGGCTGAATACTAACGCGGTTAGTAAAAAGGGCATCTTTGCAAACAAATTTCAAAAATGGTCCCTATGGTTTATTAAATGTTGCGAATTCAATCCATTTATACTTGAAAAGACGAAAATACCCTTACAGATTCAATCCCTAACGGCTGAATACTAACGCCGTTAGTAAAAATGGTCATCTTTGCAAGTTTTGCAAACCATAGGGGCCATTTGCATAAAAAAAATCAGCAGGAACTGACTTTGTTACTTTTGTCAAACCACAATGACCATTTTTATAATTTTGTCTTATCAAATTTTTGTCTTAGCAAAGTATTGACGTCCAAATTACAAGATTGGATACTCTATGGGATGCGTGCTACCTCTCGATTACATTGGCATGATTTATTTATCACTAAACATGACATGGAGAACTTAATCCAAAGTTAAATCCGAAAACATTGCCAAAAAAAAAAAATCCATCGAAGAGGAATTATGCTTTGGTGAACCTAATTCATTTTTATCAATATGTAATTTGAATGACTTTATAAAAACAAGTTGAACATACGTATCATACTTAGATTAGTTAGTTTAATTAATCAAACTTTCTAGTTATAATCTTGATGTTGTATGTTCCAACTTTTTGGTTATAGTTGTAATTATAGGCTCTAAAACCATCAAAATAGGGTAAAACCATAACAAGAAGGCTATACTAATTCATGATACTTGGGGAACTTTACCAAGATAGTACGGAAATATCACTTCTATTTTCAACTTGATCGAGCAAAAAGAATTCACAACACGTTCAATTGACCACGATCTTTTTTTTTCAACAACTGAATTTTTTAAAGAGAAATTAATTATCTCATACATTTTGTTCCTATCTATGTAAAATGATGACATGTGTCACATTTTGAAAAAAATAATAACATTTTAAGACACTTGACCACTTGTCATTATTTTATATGAATAGAAGGATAGATAGGAACAAAAATAGAAGAATATTTAATTTCTCTTTTTTAAATGAAGCTAACAAAAAGCTATAAATTATAATGAAATAACTATGATTGGGTAGAATTTATGGATTCCAAATATGTAACAATTGCATTGGATGTTTCATGGATCGTGAATTCGTGATTGTATCATTTTTCGAAATATGTAATTTGTCCATATTGCCTGGGAGACAAGAATTCAGAAGTGGAATAATCCAAGAACTTCAATTATGATTAGAGGCTTAATCATAATTAGAAATACAAAATACTTGTAATGATTTGTGAATTTCAAAGATAGAGAAATGCAAATGAATTAGTTTCGGTTATATGAAAGTTTTAACATTTGCATGTAACTTCCATCTTCCTTTTATACATGGAAGATGTAAGTCAGGGCCGGTCTAAGACAATTTGAGGCACGAGGCAAAATACAAAATGTGGCCCTTCATGACATCTCTGAATAATTTTATTAACTAAATAAAATAATACAATTGTAGGGTGAGGATTCCCCAACTATAAAAATAAAAAAAGCTTCCCAACACGATTAAAAGCCACCAAACAGCTTAACAACCATTAAATATAAAACAACAAAGAAACATTATGAACCCTCCTAATACATAAACATAACAAAGAAAAACTAAAAAAATTACATTTACTAATTTTTTAGATGCAAAGTTATCGATTATTCTATCAAATTCAATATCATCTAGCAAATCTTTCTTAATTCGTAATGTGGCAAAACTATTCAATCTTCTTAATTTTCTAATCTGCTGTAAGAAAGTGAAATGCAACAGAAATAAGAAATACAACAAATATCTGAAATTTAGAATGAGACACTATAAGAACAAGAATCAATATTTGCATCAGATTAAAAAAAATCGAATTTAAAAGTCTAAGATCGAAATTTGTATAATTGTATTCAATTGTAAGAAAAAAAAAAATAGAAATTTGAATCAAATTAAACTTACATAGATTCAGAAATCAATTCGTGATTTGAGTCTTTGAATTCTTTGAGTCTCAAACTTCAGAACGATTCAATCCTTCGTAAAGAAACAAAAAATAAAAAAACATACGAGTATTTCAGAAATTAGAAGTAACTAAGGCTATTTCTGATTTAGAAATAAGTCACAGGTTCAGAATAAATTCAAGAATCTCGTCTGCTGCTCTATTAATTTCAAAAATAAGAATGAAGAATCGCTTGATGCACTCTCAGCTCTCAAGGGAAAATCGATTAGAGATTCATATGGGATGGAAGAAATTGTGGGATAATGAGATTTAGAAATCAGAAAAAAATCAGAAGAATAGAAGTAACCGTTGTGTGGAGTCTGGAGAAGTGGAAGCGGTGCATTTGGAGTCTCCATAGAAATCGTTGATAGCCTTGGAAAGAGGGATTTGTGAACGCATGCTCGACATCTTGCTCCCGTTTTTCGGTTCCTCTCGTATATTATAATTTGGCCTGATAACTAGTGGGCTAGGCTAAAAATAATGGGCTAACTTAATATAGCAAATGCAAAATGGGGGCCTTTGGTATTTGGGGGCCCGGGGCGGTCGCCCAGCTTGCCCAGGCCCACGAGCCGACCCTGATGTCAGTTAATGGTGGTTATAAAGGGGAAACCGTGAACACATGATCATGATGCAATTACCAAATTTTGGAGGGTGCCCCTTAGACCTTACTAGGGGCCTTGCCCCTTGGAACCCTGTCCCCAGGGGTGTTGCCCCCCGACCTCCATATTCTAGATCGTACATTTATCACTCCGAGTGTACACCTCACACCTCTAGTCTTGGATAACTGAACTCAGCCTGTCTCGATAGTAATACTAACTACACTAAAATATGTTGATAACACTAAAATCATAAACATTGAGTTTTTTTCAAGCAACCTTGGTAGTATTCGTCTTGTTGTTTCTAAAAAACAAACAAATTATACGAGAAATCAACTATATTATCAAAAATCAAGTTTTGATCGGATGCGACTCCTCAAATACTAAACCATTATGGAACCGCCAAATCATACAAGGCACCATCTAAACAAATAACTCCAAAACCACCCTCCTATTTGAAGAAAGAAAGACTACTTCCAACCATGCAAACAAGTCCTGTAAAGTATCTACACCCGACAACATTAAATCTACCCACCTAAACACCATTTTCCAAATAACAGAAACCTCCTTGCATGAAAGCAACACATGATCAATTTTTCTACCTGTTTTAAACATAACGTGCAAATCAAAGAAGGAACCTCCAAACGTTTAAGGCTTATAATCCACCTTGTAGGTAAACGGTCTAATAACGCCTACCAAGTAAAGATGTTCACCTTTCTAGGCACAAATCGATTCCACCTAGTTACATAATTACTATTCGGCATGCACTCGTTATCGATAATGTTCCGAACATCATTCATCGTGAATTCAAGAATCCTATTTACCTACAAGCACCAATCATCTTCCTTAGAAGTCGGCATGCACTCATGAAGTTGCCTATGCAAATCTCCATCATCAAAATGTCAAATCCAAGACCATTTCCACCCATTATCCCATCTATCCGCAATGGTACACTCTCGGCTCTTTTCAAGATAAAACAACCGTTAAAAACAATATTTTAAAGGACCATCACCTACCTAAGTGTCATGTAAAAATCGAGTACATCTCCCATTCCCAACTCTCTTTCGAAGCCATGAATAAGGAATAACACCTCTTTCATGCATATTGTTTATGGAACCAATGATATGAGACCACACCCCTTAACTAATATCTCTCAAATTATTACAAATATAACCTTTCGGGTATTCATAAAAAGACAAGATCACCTTCACCCAGAAAGATTCTCTTTCATTTACAAAATGCCACCACCATTTTTGGATCAGGGCATGATAAAGAACCTCGAGGCTACCAAAATTGAGCTCTCATTTCCTTTCCTTTCATTTACAAGTATTCTTTAACTCGCATGAAAACCGTAAAAGAACCTTTTTTTTCAATGATCCCAAACATTTTTTCACCTGAATTGGCAACACAAAAAGCGACATATAATAATTCATTGATGAACGCAAGACTGAAAACAACGTTGCTTAGAGAGCAAGGGGTCACGACTAAGGTTTGACCTTGTGAAGCCATGTGACATGTATGTAATGCCCACAACTTCGGGTTAGACAATCAAGATATGATAAGCGAAAAAACAACATTTTAATAGAAGGTTATTTTGAATAAATAATCTTATCCAAGTCGTAGTAGATGTAGCAAGGATTCTGTACATATAAAGAGCTCTGAAATCTGACTTCGTATGAAGAAGTTATGATTCTTCGAAGTTTCGCGATTAAACCGACACAGCTATGCATACTGTAAAAAGTGAATTTTAGATAGATTGCTAATTAGCCTAAGTAATCAAAACGAAAAGTCGTATTAATTGTAAAACTGCGTGTGTGGATATAGAGAATGTCCAAATCTGACTTCATACGAGGTAGTTATGATTTTTTCAAGCACAATGCGGACACAAAAATCGAAATTCAAATCGGTTGATTGTTAGCCGAAACAATTTAAACGAGAATTGAAGAGCTCGTGAATATGAACCGATCAATATAAAGAAAGTCAAGAATGGAGTTCGTATGATGGAGTTATGAATTTCACACAGACTTTAACAGTCTAAGCCTTCTAAAAAATAATAAATAAAAAATAAAGTGAGAGTTAGGTGATGTAGTCTAATGAAAGTTGTATATCTCGTCGATAGCTACACGTGGACATTGCAACGCCTGTTCTAGGTATCATTTAATTTTCTAAATTTTAGGGTTTTGAGCTAGGACTCGACGAGTTGGGGAGCTCCAACTCGTCGAGTAGAGATCATTTATGTGGACACGGGACTTCGGATCTACTCGACGACTTGGAAGGCCCCAACTCGACGAGTAGACACTGTAAAGAGAAACCCTAATTTTCAGGGATTTGTACCTCTTTTAAAGAACTTATGGGTCATTTGCAGCCTCTTCCATCGTTCTTACAGCCCAAAGAAACCCTAGTTCGAGCCTTGCACCTTCTTGATAAAAGAGAGAGAGAGAGAGAGCTTTTGAGAGTGATTTTGGTGTGGTTGTGAAGGATTTTGGAGCTTGAAGAAGAAGGAGCAAAGAGGGAAGCAGTAGATCCGACATCTAATCTAATTTGGCGACCATCTTGAGGTATAAGGTCACTATCTTGACCTTTAGTTGCGTATATATCATTTCATGGAAGAATATGGTCACTTTTGGTGCAAAAAGGGTGTCATACTCGGATTTGGACTTGTCACAAGGATATGGTTCCAGATCTGGACACCTCTAGGTCTTCAATGACATAAAGTTGCCCACTTTTGCACTAAAACCTTGTAGGAACCTTAATTTTAGTGTTTTAGCCTGGTGAGGCCTTGCATGCACGTAAAGTTTGCAACTTTACGTGGCAACTACTCCATAAGAGGTTGGATATGTGATTTGGGGCTTTGGATTCCACTGGAAAGGACTTAACACAAAAAGAGCTGAAGGGACTCGACGAGTTGCTTAGCCAACTTGACGAGTCGGGTAGGGTTTACCCGTTTTTGGGAACTTGAGTAATTTCGGTGAGGGATTAGGGTTTTTGGTCTGCATGAGTTTTCTGTCCTCTGGAAATTGAAGGAAATCGACTAGTTACTCAAGTGAATCGGTGAGTAGACTTGGGAATTCGATTGTAGGGACTCTGAAGGAACTCGACGAGTTGCTGGATGCACTCGACGAGTTGAGGTCAACATGGACTGTTGACCTTGACTTTGACCAGGGTTGACCTTGAGGGTATTTATGGTATTTCGGGATTGTGACAAGTAAATCACATGATGATTATAGGCAGTTGAGTTGGAGTTGTACGTTGGGACTTATCCGATCTTATCTTGTCAGTTCAACATTCTCGAGAGGTGAGTCTCCTCACCATACCAATGGGTCTAAGGCACCAAGGCTGACCCATTCTTTTTTATGTGACATGCTAGTTGGTTATGTGATATGTGGTATGCTAGTTGTGATTGTAGTACTTGCATGAAAGACCTCAGGGGGGTTCCCGAGGCACTTGGGTGTAAGACCTTGGAAGGTTTCCATGGCCTCCTTAGTAAAGACCTCGGGGGATTCCCGAGGCACTTGGGTGTAAGACCTTGGAGGGTTTCCATGGCATCCCTGGGGTAAGACTAGGGATGAGCATACGACCCGTGGGACCAGACCAGACCGGCAAAAAAACCGGGACCAGACCCGAACCGAACCGGATTATCATATTAGTGGGCCGGTTTTCGGGTTTGGTTTTTATCAATAATCGGGTTTCGGGTTTGGACCGGACCGTACCCGAATTTAATGATTTAACCCGGACCGGACCGGAAAAACAAAAGTTATTTTTTTTAATCGACAAATAGTAATCGAGAATTAAGAAAATAAAAAAAAAATATTGTCCGATTGAATTGATTCATCCTCTTCTATGGATCACATTATAGTGTCAATTTTTTGTTTTGTTTCGACCTCTTCTCTTGATCGCATTATGGTGTCAATTTTTTTTTTCTCGAAAAACCAAAAGTTATTTCCTATACAATTTTTTTTTAATAAAAATAGTGCAGTTCTTTTTTAAAAGAAAAAATAATGCAATATTTTTTAGTAAAAATAATGTTGTTAAGTGCAATTTTTTTTTTAAAAAAATAGTGCAATTTTGTTTTATAAAAATAGTGTAGTTTTTTTTAATATAACTAGTGATGTTAAGTGCATATTTTTTTATGTTAAAATAGTGAATTTTTTTATTTATAAAAATAGTGTAGTTTTTTAATAACGTTTGTATTTGTTTGCATATACCTCATTTGCACGTGTTCTAATTAGAGTCTCGCAGCGTACCGTTATATTCATCTTCTTTTATGTATTTTTAGTCGAATTGTGCAAACAAAAAAGATACGAATGATGAATGTTACGTAATAAGATTATAATTTGAAATAGTATGCTAGAGAGTAACATGACAAACAAAACCTGAAATCGTAAACAACAAACATACGAAACCCAGTTTGATATCAAGAACAAGATTGGACCAAAACCGTAAACAACACTACCAAAGTCTAATTTGGTCCAAAACTCGAAACCCGGTTTAGTACCTGGAACCGGACCAGACCGAACCCGGACCCGCTACACCCAAAAACGGTCCGGTTTTCGGGTAAGGTAATTCACGATTTTCGGTCTTCGGGTTTTCGGTCTTCGGACCGGTCCGGTCCGGGTTCGGCCCATTGCCCATCCCTAGGTAAGACCATGTGGGGGTTCCCATGGATCTTGGAGTAAGACCCTGGTGGGTTTCCAGGGAATCATGATATGTTTGTATGTCTGGTTTATATGGTAGTGGGCTAAGACCATGTGGGGGTTCCCATGGCACCTGGAGTAAGACCTTGGAGGGTTTACAGGGCATCCCTATATGTTTTATGCATGGATTATGTGGTTTATGTAGCTTTTGTAGCTAATATGATTATGTGATTATGTAGATTGTGTGGGGTATGCTCTGGGGAACTCACTAAGCATTAGCTTATAGTTTGTGGATTCGTTTCAGGTAGATCTTAGCCTAAGGGCAAGGACAAGGCTTGATCACGCGACATGCACTCTCTCTCAGACGTTTTTATGGGACACTCTGATGACTGGAATAATATTGTTATTGTTATGAATTTGAAAACAAATGTATTTGAGATTTTATGGTTTATGGAAAATGTTTTGACTATTTAAAAATGAAAAATTTCTTTTGAAAATTGGGTTGTTTCAGATATAAAGAACGTCGAAAAAGGAGCTCGTATGAAGAAGATATCATTATCAAAGTTTTTAAAATTCGAGCGCGATTGAGTACGCGTGGTGCACGACGCGCACTGACAAGGAGATGTGGCCCACCAGGAAATTGACACTAGCAGGCTACTAGAGGAGAGTCGTCGTCTCAAGGTAGCGGCACGCCTATAGAGGAGCACGACGCCCTCTTCCCCCAGAATCCTATAAATACCTCCGAATGTTTCTCATTTCTCACACATATCAAACCAATTCTCTCTCAAACATTTTCCCCGCTTTTGGTCTGAAATTTCCCTAGTTTTTGGAGTATTTTAGCGGGGCTTTGAATCATCGAGGAGTCCAACAAATAGAAGCTTTTGGGTCGATATTTTGTCTGTTTAATTTTTCAGTTTTTGCTAAAATATATTTAAGTTAAGCTATACTTATTTTATTTCAAGTGTAACTATTAATGCATAAAAAGTGAACCTCTAGCAATCCGAACCAAAGTAGATCCAAAGTCAACTTCAGTCTGAGATGTGAAGATGTTCTAGAAACTATCCCTGTCCGAAATGAAGATGTTTCCGAAGTTATTTTGATGTGATTGAGTATGTACAAGCATTTAATGCTTTTTGTCTTTTGTTGATGTAACCGTTCTTAGGACCAAATCAGTAAATCTTTTAAGTGTGAGAATTGTCAAACACTTAGTATTATCTAGTCCTTAGAATGTTCTCTCGGTTTGTACTGTGTCTTTACTTTACTATTTAAGAAGTTGATTTTTCATGTATTATGCACGAAGAAATAGCAATTATTCTCTTCACATCAATTATAACTCTCTTGCAAGTCAAATCTCTTTCACTTTCATTCTTCTTGTTCTTTAAATCGTCTTTACTTTGTTCTTCTGTTGTACTTACTTAAATACTTTGTTGAATATAATCTTTAAGTCTTGACTGGTTTACCAGACTTGACTGAACCGACTTATTAGAAGCAGACATTGATCTTAAAAGTTAATTCAAGGTTTGAGTTTTCAAATTTTTTCCACGCATTGAATATTGTACTCACAATTTGTATTAGAGCTGGAGTGGTTGTCCTTTGAATCCATAAAAATAGATTATAACTGATCTGAGATTACCTTGGTGTCTCAATCATTTCTATGTTTAGGATAAAAGTTCTTCTATATACTACTTCTGCTCCAATACTTTAACTGATGGGTTTTAGCCATAAGAACTTTCCTATGTGCGCATGCAAAACCCTAATGCTCGGATGTAGGATTTCTAATTAAACATGCTTTGAATCCAAGACTTCTAATAACTATATAGGCTAAATAACAACATTGAAACAGATCTAGAATCATACCTTTGAATTCCTTGTTGACCTTGTTGTCTTGGAGCTTCTAGAGTCACAAATGTCACTCCTCTAATGGCTTACAAACACCAAAGCAAGAAGGATGATTTAAGAGAGAGGAGAGGGGAGGAATTTCGACCAGAGGTTCCTTACTTTAGGTTAAGTATCGAATTCCATCAGCCATAGGGTCTATTTATACTTGTAGACTCCTTAAGGGTTACAACCTAAACCCTAATTGGATAATCTTCTCTTAAGGCTATCCAAATCCATTCCTAGATAACCATAATGGACGATTTTAGCTATCCTATATCTCTTAGAATTCGTCCAAAGCATATCCCAATGGATTTTCAGTCTAAAGTTTAACTATCAAACAATTGACAGTTTATACCCCTTTATTTAATTAACCTCTTTAAGTCACCAAATTAATTCTAATTAATTCTATGACTTATATTAATCAAATAACAATATATTATTCATTATATTATTCCCATAATATATTAATAATATTTACTCTCTCTTATTAAATCATCCTATCAAGTTGCTATGGTGAAGGCAACCCAAAAGGACCATGCACAACCGGATCAAATACTTGCCTAATATAGTTACAGCCTTAGACACTATTCCAACATTAACTTCAATGGATGCTCCTAATCCTACTCAAAAAATGTATTCGATGCAAATAACAAATAGTGTGGGTTTCCCTTCTCGTGCCCCAATGCTAGTTGCTGAAGAGTATGATCATTAGAAAGTAAGAATGGAAAGGTTTTTACATGGAAAAGAGAATGGTGAAGAAATATGGAGGTCTGTTAAAGAAGGTCCTCATGTTTCAGTCAGACAAACGATCATATATATTGCTGCAACTCTTATGTTCCAAGAAGAACAACGTCCAATACCTATTGTTGCTGCAGACATCGAAAAGCTGCATGCAGACCATATTGCATTTAGGAGATGGTGTTTGGTGTTCCTCCGTCTCTATTTGAGAACATTAAGTTGTGCAAATATGCATAAGAGATTTGGGACACTCTTCAGGACCTGTTCGAAGGGTCCAAGAGCATGAAAGACAAACGTCTGACTTCGGTTGTCAACGATTTTGATAACTTCACCACTACTCCATGTGAATCTGTAGCCTCAACTTCAAATAGGTACCGATTTGTTGTGAACAACATGACTGCACACGACATAATCGTAACTCCTCTTGAGTACAATCTGAAGTTTATCAATAGCCTTGGAAAGGGCTGGGGAAACGTCAAGTCATGTATTCAGAATAATGGATCTCTGAAGAAGCTGAAGCTTTATCAACTTTTTGACGAACTACAAGGCCACAAATCTAATGTTTCACACACGTTAAGAGAACTATCAGGAGGTCCTCTTGCCTAGATTAGTTGTGTTAACCCACTTATTCTGAACCCATCTGTGCCAAATCCCTTCGGAACCATCCCACCTATTTCACATGTTCAACTATTTTTTTCCGACTCCACCTACTCCACCTGTTATGAACCATTCAAAAAATCATGATCTCGATCCAGCTGAGTCCGAACTTCGCTTTCAATAGGAGTTTGCACTATTTTCCATGAAATACAAGCATCAATGGAATCCTAGTCACAAACCTTATCAAAACCGATTCCAAGACCCTCATCAAAATAATCCTCAACCATTTTCTAAACCTTCAAATAACCCACCTACTTACAAACCCACCATCTCCTCATCAAGTCACTCCTTGAAATCCCATGAAAATTTGAAGTCAGACAAACCCAAGATAGTTTTTCATAAGTGTTGACTTGGTAACTATTTTTCCAAATATTGTTTGGGTGAAACCTCTTAGAAGCCTAAGGTTAAATATTCTGCATACTATGCCCACAGAGCTCAAGAGATGGCAGCAAGTGAGAAAGCTTTTGTTACTACTGTGTCAAGAGATGTTGAAGGGTACTGGTCTTCTGGAGATGGGGATGATGTGGGAACTAGAAGGAATTTGTGTCTTATGGCAAGACAGTCGATTGAATGTGATGAAGGATACTGGTCTTCAGGATTTGAAGAAGACGAGGAAGATGCTGAGCCAAACTTTTTCTACATGGCAACTAATGATCCACCAGACAGAAACATCGTCCAACATGTAAGATCTATGATCACTGAAAATAATTTTAATTTATCTTTTTGTGAATCATATTTAACCCATATCCAATCATATATGACCATCATTCATAAAGCCTATGAGTCTGCTATAGAAGTAAGTGAGAAGCTGGAGAGTGAACTGACTCGCCTTAGGTTACACTTTGAAGATCAAAAGCTTAAGATAGTATCAATAGAAAGAGAGCTTGTAATGTCTCAAGAGGAATGTATCATTTTAAAAGACAATTGTGAAATCACTTTTTGTGAAAGAAATGTCTTAGTTTATGATAATAAATGTCTTAATGCCAAAATTGATGCTTTACACCATTCAATTGATATTCTTGAAGCAAACGAATGGATGACTCATAATTTTCGTCACCCATGGTCCAAAGCACCAGGCCTCTGAAGCGAGTTTCCGAAACCTGTTGCTCGTCCTTTGAAGGAGTTGCAAAATCTAACGTTTATGGGAGACGATCTGAACCGCAAGCATTCAGATACCCCTGTCTCACCACTATCACCCCTTCTTGATACTTCAAACCAGTTCCAATCTCTGGTTCCTGAGTTTTAACCTATCATTTTCAAATGTCCTGATTCCACACCTCTTCCGCCTCTGATATCCATGGACTTGAATTAGTCGTCGGATTCATTCCCTGACACCAACCGTACTGGAGCTCAAATTCCAAACTCTGATCCTCCGAACAACTTTATCATTGAGGAAAATATTCCTGAGACAACTGGACATGACTATGAAAATCCGACTTCGTTTGGGTGTCATTTTATAGTGACGTTGATGAAGAAATTGTATGTGACGATTCATCTGACTCTTGATCTCTAACTCTGAAGTGATTTCGAAAACAACTCTAGTGCCAATTGTACCTAAGTTCGACAATCCATCATCTAGACAAACTTCCAAGTCATCATATGACTCTCGGAAGAAACCTTAGTTATATAAGAAAGATGTTGTCCACCCTAAGACCGAAGCCAATAATGCTCTTAAGAAAGAAATTAACTCTAGGCAAGATTCCAGATTCATTGACAAATCCGAAAAGAAAGTGTCTCACACTTTATTCCAGCCAGTAGGAACCACAACACAATTATGCATGTTAAGATCCTTAAGAGGCCATCCAATCCTCGTAGTTTGGATGTTCATAACAAATCTGTCACTAATAGTTTGAAAAAGATCATTGATGAGACCCCTTCTGTAAAAAACTAACTCTCCTAGGGCAGTTTTCTCTGTGTTTGTTGCTAAACAGATGGCAAGATTTACAAAACGAAACAATTTTCTAAACCAAATGTGCGTTCGAAAGTAGCTAGCAAAGAAAATGTTGCTAAAAACACTGTTGTTCAGAAATCCTCAAACGATTCAAAACAAAAAATTGAGTGGAAAGTAAAAATAGTTGAAAACACACCTGTGACATCTGTCAACACAATGATTCCTACAAAAACTGTTGGTCCGAGAAAAGTAGTATCCAAACAACCTTTGGTTGAATATGATTTCTGGATAATGAAAAGACTACGACATTCTGCTTCTTTCCCGAAGAATCTCGGAACAAGCGCTCTGAGATGACAGTTTCTAAAAAGTCACATCATAAGTGAAAAGCCCATGCCAAAATCCCTAAACCTAACTCAGAGCCTAAAAACTCCAAAACTCACAGATTTTGCAGGCACTCTGTGCTTTGGAACAAGATACAATATGGTATATTGATAGTGCTTGTTCCATGCACATGACGGGGCATAAAAACTTTCTGCATGATTTCAAACTCGCTCCTAATGTTGGTTATGTTACATATGACAACAAATCTAATTCACAAATTTGAGGTTATGGCGTCCTGACTAATGGAAATTTCTTTGTCTCCAACGTGGCGTATGTGGCTGATCCTAAACACAACTTGATTAGTGTGTCTCAACTCACTGATGTAAACCGAAGAGTTGAATTCTGCAAAAAGCATAGCTAAGTCATGACAAGAGACCAGAAAGAGTGTCTAATCAAATTGAATCACAACAAAAATATGTATCCACTAGACATCAACATGATCATCGGAAAACCTCAACCTTGTCTTCTTTTAAAAGTCGTTCCTGATGTTAGTTGGTTATGGCATCGGAGGCTTGCTCATCTAAACTTCCGATATATGAATGATTTTGTTTCCTGTGAAATGGTCTGAGGTCTGTGTTGGGTTTTAGTTCAAAAATAGTTTCGTAAATTAGGAAAAATATGGCAACGGAAGACTTTAATTTTAGAAACAACATAAACATTTTATACCCACCAAGGATCTTCTTGCAAGTTATAAAAAGATTAAAACACCAACCAAAGAACAGGTGAAGAAATTGTTGGATTAGGTGTCTAAGCCCATAACTATAATTGGTATGTACGTGAATTGATAGCAGCACAATCCTTTTGGGTTGCCCTCAAACCTAGCAACCGGACAAGGAAATTATGAAAGGAGAGATATTGATTTATTATAAGATTAATAAATTAATATAAATGATTTATTAATATGTTAAAAGATTAATACATTGATTGGAAATCATAATGTTTAATTAATAGTTAGCCAGAAATTAATTAGAATTAATTTTGGGGTTAACTGTATAAATTATAAAGTGCAGGGACTAGTTTGCAATTATCTAATAGTTGAGTGGAAGGCTCTAGAACTCCCTTGGAAGTGGGTGGACGAAATCTATAGGGGAAACCCTAATGATTTCGTCCATGGGGGCTTGGATAAGGCCCTTGGGTTTGCTTAGGCCCTAAGCAAGGAGCATTAGGGTTTTTCCCTAAACCCTAGATCCCTCAACTATATAAGGAGCCTCCTGGCTCACATTTTGGGCACTCCTTCTTTTGAAGAAACCCTAGGCCGAAAATTGCATACTCCCTCCCTCTCTCTCCTTCTAGTTTCCCTCTTGCTAGTTCTTGGGTGTGATTCCATTAGAGGCATTACATTTGTGGTGCTAAGCTTCCAAGAAGATCAATATCAAGATCAAGAGGATTATCAATTGTTTTCTATAACAATTGAAAGGTATGTAACACCTAAACCCTAGTTTGTTATTTTCAAAAATAGCCTCTCTCCTCTAGGGTTCTTGTTTTGCAATTCAAAGTTATATGTTCAATAGTTGAAACATAGATCCAAAGTAGGTTGCATGTGAACTTAGGAATTGTTTTTCTAGTTTATTTGTTTTACCTAAAACCCATCAGTGGTATCAGAGCCATTATTGTTTTAAATTGAATTGCTATAATAGTTGAATTGAAAATTAGGGTTTATAGCTATTAAACCCTAAAAGGTCAAATTTTCGATTTCTAGGATTTTTGGTTCAAAGGGTTTTCGAAAAACCCTAGCCTCCATGAACCCTAATCGAAATTAGGGTTAGGGTTTTGAAAAACCATAGCCTCCTCCCTTGAATTTCGAAATATGCTTAGTATTTTTAGGTTTTCTTGTTTTGGATAATTGTTACTTGATTAGATTAATTGGATAATTATCCTTTACCCTAATTTTCGAAATTTGGAGGATTAAATTAATTGTTTAATTTGATTAGATAATCCTTACAAGATTTAATAAATTAATTAAAAGTTAATTAATAGATAAATATTAAATCTAGTTATTTGGTTTATTTTAAATTTAAAATTAATGGCTTAATTTTTGAAATTTCTATATAAACCCTAAAGTCTTAAAAAGTTTAAAACACACCTTATATATATTATAATTAAAAGTTAAATAGTATATATGTATAAGACTATGGTCAGTCAAATCGCTAGTATGCCTCATTCACGAAGCTAGTCTATAAGGGGGTATAAGGAAAATGCCTATAAAATGGTAGTTGAATGTAGGGACGAGAATTTGGCCCGAAAACCCGAACCGAATCGAAAACCGAACCAGACCGAACCGAATTAGACCCGAATAAGCAATTCGATTCGGTTTTCAGGTATCTATATAAGGCTTATTCGGTTTTCAGGTTATTCGGTTCGGGTTACCCGAATAAGGGCTTATTCGGTCCAAAAGGACCGAACCGAATATGGAAAGTCACATTTTTTCCTAACATGATTGCTTATTCGATCAATCGTTACCCAACAAAACCCACGTAATACACCAAAAAAATCAACGCAATCGAATTCGATCATCCGTATTACACCAAATTGACGAGTCGACAACATTACTCTTTGATCGATTAAGGTTTTTCTCATCCTTGCGACATTACTCTTTGATTGAAAATTGAGGCTACCGCCCTTGCGACTTATGATAACCTGGACTCATTGATCGATCATCACCGGTTCAAATTTCGAACTTCAAAGTCCATTCACGATAATAAAAAAAAGTCGGCCTTTGCGTCTGGAAAAAATAATCGTCTCATCATCGTTGTTTTCTAGTTTCTACTATGATCAAACTCCATTCAAGTCATACAAAATACAATATTTATAATCACATTGTAAATGTTATTCGGTTTATTCGGGTTATTTGGCTCCTTAATCATCTTCTACATGTTATTTGGGTTATTCGGGTCGGAACCGAACCGAACCGAATAATACCCGAACCAAACCGAACCCATATTGCTTATTTGGTTCGGTTTTCGGTTCATACAATTACCCTTATTCGGTTTTCGGTTTATTCTGGTTCGGGTCGGTTCGGTTCGGTTCCGACCCGAATAACATCCCTAGTTGAATGGGTGTCCACTCTCACCCACCGCTTCCTTGATTAGTGGAGGGTCGTTAGTAGAACGGATTTGATAGGAAAACTACATCTCATTAAAAGTATAATGTTATTAAGTACTATAACATTGTTTTACAAAAATCCCAACTCTAGTTACTTTTGGAAAAATGTGAAAAGTATGCTAATCCATGAAATTGCACATTATGCTTTATTGGTCATTGGTGGAGCGTGTGTGGGTAACCGGCACACTAATAGGCACTAATAAAGAGTAGTAATGGGTATCTTATAATTATCATTTTGATGGAGCGTGTGTGGTTTACCAGAAAATCAATAGTTAATGATAAAGACAATAAGGTTACCAAGCACATTTGCATGGTTATTCACATCTAGTTTGTGATCCTCGGTATCCCAGTCACAAATGGTAGAGCATAATCCGAGATTAAAACATGCCATTAAATAGTTTTAATGTATCTCAAAAGAATTAGGAATTTCACTTCGTTTATTTTGTCTAATGGTGGAAGTGGTGAATCGTCATTCACCTACCTTTATGAGATTTGAACTTGGATCTCGGCATCCCATTTCTAAGTTGTATATCATCATAGTTGGGTCCTAACCTTGATATGATATCTTTGGGTTATTATATTGAGGTGTCTTGAAATCTAACTAAAACTATCTTTCTTTTCAGATGTCTACTCCTGGAAACACTTCTGCTTCATCATCCTCCAGCCACAACTTCTCTTTACTCAACATTCGCTCCAAAGTCGTTATGGATGGCTCTAACTATAATGATTGGATGCATAACATCAAGATGGCACTTAGATTCGAGGACAAAGAGTATGTCCTTGAAAAGGAGCTTAAAGAACTTGATGAGTCCAAAGCCACTCCCGAAGAGTATGCTGCCTACAAGAAGCACTATGATGATGCTACCAAAGTGGCATGCATCATGGTCACAACCATGTCCTCAGAACTGCAAAGGTACTATGAGGACTACTGGACTTTTGAGATGAACAAGGACCTTATGGAAAAGTACCATAAGCGAGCTCGTCAAGAAAAGTTTGAAGTAGTCAAGTCACTCATGGCTTGCAAGATGAAAGAGGGGGAGTCGGTTGTATCTCATGTGCAAAGAATGCAACGCTACATAGAGCGTTTGGTCAAGCACAACATTCATTTTGATGAGGAATTGGCAATTGACATGGTCTTGAACTCATTGCCTGATTGTTATGGTCAGTTTATCTTAACTTACCATTTGAACAACACTGAGCAGATACTGGCCCAATTGCACAACTTGTTGCAGACTGCTGAAGCAGGGATGAAGGGTAAAAGTATAGCCTCCACTCCTACAAGTGCTCCTGTTCTAGCTATTGGACAGGGAAAGGGGAAAAAGAGGAAAGGTCCTCCTAAGCAAAACTGGAAGGAAAAGGTCCAAGTCGGGTCATCTAGCAGTGGCCCGGAAGCTAAGCCTAATGCTTCCATTCCCCATGTTTCTGATCCAAAGGAAGCTGCTTGCTTTTATTGCAATCAAAAGGGGCATTGGAAGAGAACCTTCCCACAATATTTGCAGGATATCAAAGATGGCAAAGTGAAGCCATCTTCGGCAGGTATTTACACTATTTCTTCTAATAACTCATTTTCTTCTCGTTCATGGGTCCTTGATACAGGATGTGGTTTTCACATCTGTTCTGATTTGCAGGGGCTAAGGGAAAGTGAGGAGATAGAGCGAGGAAGGATAAACTTGATCATGGGAAACAAGAATTCTTCAGCAGTGACCAAGATCGGAGTTTATCAACTTTTGCTTAGTAATGATGTTAGATTAGATTTATTGAATTGTTGCTATTCTTCTGAGATGAAGAGAAACATTATTTCATTTCATGCATTGTTCAGACAAGGTTTTAAATATTCTTTTAATGATTTGAATGGTTCAATTTCGGTTTATAAGAATGGTGTTTTGTGTTTGAAGCTTTACCTTGTGATGGTGTGTATGAAACAGTGACTTGTGTTGATAGCTTAGGAAATAGTGTGTTTAATATTGACTTGTCTAATAGTGTAGACATGGCATGCTTGTGGCATTGTCGTCTTGGACACATTAACAAGAAACGCATAGTCCAACTCCAAAAGGATGGAGGGTTGGAATCATTTGACCTAAAATCAGATGATCTGTATGAATCTTGTCTTTTGGGAAAGATGACAAAATCACCATTCACAAGGTCTTGTGAAAGAGGTGAAGATCTGTTGGATCTCATACACACAGATGTGTGTGGGCCCTTCAGATCAACCACAAGAGATGCTAATCGATTTTATGTGACTTTCACTGATGATTATAGTAGATATGGTTATGTATACTTAATCAAACATAAGTCAGAAACCTTTGAAAAGTTCAAAGAGTTTAAACATGAGGTCGAAAATCAATTAGGCAGGAAAATAAAGGTACTTAGATCCGATAGAGGCGGAGAGTATCTTAGCATTGAGTTCAACGACTATCTAAAGGAATGTGGGATAGTCTCACAATTGACTCCTCCTAGGACACCACAGTTAAATGGTGTGGCCGAGAGGCGTAATTGAACCTTGTTAGACATGGTTCATTCTATGATGAGTCATGCTCCACTTCCAATTCATTTCTGGGGCTATGCCTTAGAAACAGCCGCCCACATCCTAAATATTGTCCTAACAAAGAAGGTTGCCAAAACACCTCACGAAATGTGGACATGGAAAGTTCCCTCGTTAGCACATATTAAAGTCTGGGGTTGCGAGGCTTTCGTAAGTCGAGAGACTCACGACAAGCTAGCAGCAAGAAGTGAGAAATGTGTTTTCATTGGTTAACCAAAACAGTCTTTTGGATATTTGTTCTACAGACCTAGTGAGAACGTGGTGTTTGTAGCTTGAAGAGGAGTCTTTCTAGAAAGAGAGCTCATATTCAAAGAGGAAAGTGGGAGTATCATTGACCTTGAAGAGATTCATGAGTCAACCAATGATGGAACCTTAGATGACACTAGCACTCAACCAGAGGAAACAGTTCCTGTTGAACCAGTTGATAAATCATTACCTATTCGTAGATCCACTAGGGTGAGTGTGTCACCTGTGTTGTATGGTTTTCATATTACTTCAGACGATGACACATTCATCAGTGATAGGACACTGGTGAATTTAGATGAACCAGTCTCTTATAATGAAGCAATGGCAGACCCAGAGGCTTCCAAGTGGAAAGAGGCAATGGACAACGAGATAAAGTCCATGTATGACAACCAAGTTTGGAATTTGGTTGATAATGCACCAGGTCGTAAGACATTTGGGTGCAAATGGATCTTCAAGAAAAAGACAGACATGGATGGGAATGTACACACATTCAAGGCTAGACTGGTTGCGAAAAGTTTCACACAAACCCTAGGGGTTGACTATGATGAAACATTCTCGCCACTAGCCAAGATTAAATCTATCAGGATATTGCTCGCCATAGCTGCCTTTCATGACTATGAAATCTGGCAGATGGATGTCAAGACTGCTTTCCTTAATGGGAAGCTGGATGAGGATGTTTACATGAATCAGCCAGAGGGTTTTGTCGATGCAAAGTTTCCCAATAGAGTGTGTAAGCTTGAGAAATCCATTTATGGATTGAAACAAGCATCTCACGGCTGGAATCTTTGCTTCCATGAGAAAGTCAAAGAGTTTGGTTTCTCTAGGAGTGAAGATGAGTTTTGTGTGTATATCAAGGCTAGTGGGGGTATAGTAACTTTTCTGGTGTTATATGTCGATGACATATTACTCATTGGTAACGACATTCCAACCTTGAACGAAGTTAAGTCTTGGCTTGGAAAGTGTTTTGCCATGAAAGATCTTGGAGAAGCTGCCTATATTCTTGGGATTAGGATATTGAGAGATAGAAAGAAGAGACTAATTGGACTTAGTCAGAGCACATACTTGGATAAGGTACTAAAGAGGTTTAGTATGGAAAATTCCAAGAAGGGAGAGCTACCTATCCAGAGCAACACAAAATTGAGTAAGACTCAATGCCCTAGTACAGACGAGGAAATAGCTGACATGAGTCGTGTACTTTATGCTTCCGATGTCGGATCGATCATGTACGCTATGACATGTACTCGCCCTGATGTGACATTTGCTTTGAGCATGGTCAGTCGCTATCAGGGAAACCCGGGTAAAGCTCATTGGATAGCAGTAAAGAATATACTCAAGTATTTATGGAGGACAAAGGACTGGGTCCTTGTACTTGGTGGCAATGATACTTTGAGAGTAGATGGTTACAGTGATGCCAACTTTCAAACAGATAGAGATAACTTCCATTCTCAATCTGACTGGGTATTTCTACTGAATGTAGGAGTAGTTACTTGGAAAAGTTCCAAGCAAGATACAGTGGCTGATTCTACTTGTGAATCAGAGTACATAGCAGCGAGTGAAGCGTCTAAAGAAGCAGCTTGGTTGAGGAACTTCATCGGGGATCTCGGAGTTGTTCCAACCATCCAGGAGCCTATGGAACTGTTCTGCGATAATGTGGGAGCGGTTGCCTTAACTAAGGAACCCAGAGACCATGGTAAAACCAGACATATCGATAGAAAGTACCATTTTGTCAGGCATAGAGTAAAAGAAGGCCATCTTGTTGTAAAGAGGGTATCATCTGAAGATAACCCAGCAGACCCCTTCACAAAGGGTCTGAGTAGGGCTAAGCATATTAAGCATGCTCGAAGCATATGTCTGAAAGATGATATTAGTTTTAGTGGTTAGATTAGTCTAGTTCAGAAACTTGTTACAAAGTAAATGTAATTGACTTTTGGTGATTAAATAATAAAGTATTATTTATGAGTTTACTACCTTTTGTCAATTGTTTATTATTGTGTTTCATATTTTGCATGTTTTACTTCCCGAATAATATGATTGTTCAAACTCCACAGTCGCTCGTACTTTTGGAAGTAAGTAGTGAATTAAGACTGTCATGAATTGGATTGCAGATTGTCTAGGATAGACATAGCAATAGAATTGCTGCAATGTTCATGAGTACTCAGAGAGTGAGATTTGAGTATTGGATAATCCCACGCTCAGAGTATTACTTCATGGAATTCATCACGAGTAATACTGAGACGATAATATCTATAATCTTGAAATAGAGATATATGAGTTGTAATTTGCAAGTCGGCTATACATTGGTGATATGAAAACGCATCAGTAACTTGGTATTATAAAACGTATTGTCATGTATGGTTTGATGAGTAAAAGATACAAGCATATGAGTCAATCTTTATTCGTTCCTTTTTCCCTAACGGGAAAAGCGATATTTGTGGGCCCCACGATGATTTGGTGTTGACTTTTGTGTTGGGCCCAGCCAGGCCTAAATTGATGTGTATGATTAGAAGTCCTATATCATCACAAATCAGAAATCGGGAAACATAGATTCTGGACAAAGAGATTGATTATATTCCATGTCTTATGTCTAGGGATATCTAGTAGAACGAAGGGTTATGTGATCACTTATCTTAGGACACGTAACTGACTGGGTCAGAGTTCGGCAACAGCTTTTGGAAGCTACAATTTGCTGGTCAAATTTAGAAGTCATACTAGCAATTATAGTTACAGAATTATCCAAGTGGGAGACTGTTGGATTAGGTGTCTAAGCCCATAACTATAATTGGTATGTACTTGAATTGATAGCAGCACAATCCTTTTGGGTTGCCCTCAAACCTAGCAACCGGACAAGGAAATTATGAAAGGATAGATATTGATTTTTTATAAGATTAATAAATTAATATAAATCATTTATTAATATGTTAAAAGATTAATATATTGATCGGAAATCATAATGTTTAATTAATAGTTAGCCAGAAATTAATTAGAATTAATTTTGGGGTTAACTGTATTAATTATAAAGTGTAGGGACTAGTTTGCAATTATCTAATAGTTGAGTCGAAGACTATAGAACCCCCTTAGAATTATCTAATAGTTGAGTCGAAGACTCCAGAACCCCCTTGGAAGAGGGTGGATGAAATCTATAGGGGAAACCCTAATGATTTCGTCCATAGGGGCTTGGATAAGGCCTTAGGTTTGCTTAGGCCCTAAGCAAGGAGCATTAGGGTTTTTCCCTAAACCATAGATCCCTCAACTATATAAGGAGCCTCCTGGCTCACATTTTTGTCACTCTTTCTTTTGAAGAAACCCTAGGCCGAAAATTGCATACTCCCTCCCTCTATCTCCTTCTAGTTTCCTTCTTGCTAGTTCTTGGTGTGATTCCATTAGAGGCATTACATTTGTGGTGCTAAGCTTCCAATAAGATCAAGATCAAGATCAAGAGGATTGTCAATTGTTTGCTATAACAATTGAAAGGTATGTAACACCTAAACCCTAGTTTGTTATTTTCGAAAATAGCCTCTCTCCTCTAGGGTTCTTGTTTTGCAAGTCAAAGTTATATGTTCAATAGTTAAAACATAGATCCAAGGTAGGTTGCATGTGAACTTAGGAATTGTTTTTCTAGTTTATTTGTTTTACCTAAAACCCATCAGAAATAACAACCTTTGTAGTTATTTGGGTCCTCTTGGAAGGCTTGGAAGTTGATGAAGAATGTGGTACCTTTAAGACACCAACAATGGCTCAACTTGATGTAGATGCTAGTCCAAAACTCTTAAACCCTTAAGCTTTAAGTTCATAACCAATATGAACTTAAAGAGGGCATGAATATGCAAGCGTTCTTCAAGTTTTCTAACCATTACTAGAGAGAATGAGGGAGAAGGAAGAACTTTCAGCCACTTGCATCAAGAAGAAGAAATCGAGCAATCTAGCCAAATGCAAGCCCTCTTATTTATATGCATAAAGTGAAGGTATTAACCATTAGGTACTTCCACTTTAGACAAGCTTGTCCCCATGTCATACAAGTGTCTCCCATGCTTCGTTTCTTTTGAAAAAACTAATGGAAAGCCCATAATTTTTCTTCTTTTTATGCAAATTTCAAAAATTGCATAAAAAAGAGGAAAGTTAGTTTGAATTTTATAAACTCAAGGTTTATAAAATATAAACTTTGTCTTTTGAGTAAAAGACAAAAGGTTTTCAACTAGTCCAAAAAGTTGTGCATGACTTATTAATTCATACCATATGAAATAATATAATGTTACTTGCTAATGAAAATTATTATTTCCATGAAATAAATAATTTTCAATTTAATTATAATACTTTTGTTGAATATTTATTAAAATCAATTTCTAATAAAGAATCAATTATATCAAGTTGTTAGTGTGACCCATTAGTATCATATGTTATTTAGAAATATCACTTTAATATGACTCTTGAGCATACTAGACCTTTCAATCTCCCACTTGCGTAAGACTCATATTAGACTGCTATAGACAGTGGTGAACGTCTAGCAACATTTCACTGCCCCTAATACCACATGACTTTTTTGTGCTATTCTATCAACGCCCAATTCCCAAAAAGCTCAAAGCTACAATTGGTGTATAAGGTAACTTTATCAGTTATCCCTTTGCTACAGACATCATGTTGAACATGAGATTTGGATCGCGATCAATCTCATTAGTTGTTCAACTTTTGGTGAGGTGCCTTAGATGTCTAACTCTCAACACATAAGAGGAACAAATCCCATCTTGACTACATAAGCCTCTTGCATAATTCACACCATACATGGAAATGGCTTTTATAACTGCCCGATTAAGGAACAACATTTGACCATTATCAAAGCATAGTAGTCCCTATACTTAAGTCCCACTATGTATCTCAGGTGTTAAGGATACAAAAATAGTACCTTTTAATCAAGTATCATTCACGATAGCAATCCATGAGATGATCTTGATGCGATTTAGTTCAATACTAGTTCTCTGACAAGTACCTATGAAACTTGGTTACAACCACTTGCCTACTTTCATCTAGTGAGAGTCAACCAATCCAATTCATATTAGTCTTACTTCATAATTGCTCCCACAATGATAACCAACTATAAACTTTAAGAATAATAATATTATTCATGGATTAAACATGTTAATTAATACATAACACAACAAGTATTAATGTGATGAATATATCCCAATATATCATAACATTATCTAATAGCTGTTGTTATAATGTTCCAATATCTAAATACTAAATCCAAATCAAAAATCCATTTCTATAATAATAAAGTCTTATTGATGAAGTGTGTTCATTCGTACTTAGCTCAAAAGAATGACTTTATTAATGGATTTGTCAAAATTTAATTTTGTGAATTCTGTGAATACTATCATCTCCATACTTAACTTTACTCTAGGTATAGTTAAATATCCTGGAGAATATGATTGGTGTTCTTTCGTGACATATAGTCTCTTAGCTTGATTAAGTATACTGTCGAAGTCACAAAGATTTCTATGTGATCCTCGAATGGCAGAAATCAACATAGTTTTTCAATGATATCATTCATCCAATCATATTTGAGTTCAACTTCTAAAGTAGTGTATTCTTATTTTGTAGTAGATTGTGTAATGATGTTTTGCTTGGACCTCCTTCCAACAAGACTTACTCTTCATTCCATAATGAAGTCAAAATCCAATTATAATTCATAATTATTTATATCTGTTTAGAAATTAACATCTTGTGTAGATTTTTCCAAAAAGATCCTTTCTAAACTGACTGTCTCATATACATTCTCTTAGTTCTTCTAAAGTACTCTTAGAATGCTCTTTTAGTCATCCAGTGACTTAACCATGTATTCAATTAATATCCTATGACATTCTTACAACATGATCAAATACCATGTCCTTTGCATAATATGGTGTAAATGATGAATTCAGTTGCCAATCAAATAGAATATAAATCATTTCATCTAGTTCAAGCCTATGAGCTATGTACTTTTGAGACTAGATCAAGATGATGTCATATGACAAAGCCAAGAATTCTCCAAAAGAATCTTGTGTCATGATCTCTTTCAAGATATTGCCAATATATGTATAAGGACATGAAACTTTGAACATTCATTTTATCCATCCCTTATAGATTTTACATTCCAAGAATGTGTTTTCTCCTTCCTAAGTCTTTCATTTTAGATACACTTTCCGAATCAAGGTGAAAACGACCTTGCTTAGTCAGAATGTGATTCAAATGATTAAGTATGTCTTATTCATACAAGATTAGGAGTTTCACTATGCTCCCACTAGTTCTTTGTAAACACACATGTTCTATTCATTTTGATATAAAAATACACCTTGTGGTTTTACATAAAATGATGATTATAACATTTAGATGTTTCCTTTATATCCACAAGTGGATCTCAAGCTCTACACATTTTGTTAGGATAACTTGGATTAAGAAAACCTTCAGGCTAATCTATATAGATATCTTCCAGTAGATGTCTATTAAGAAAAGCGGTCTTTCTTGAAATCTATTTACTATATCTCATATTAAGAATATGAATTTATAACAAATAATATCCTTGTTGATATAATCATAGCTACCTATGAAAAAGGTTTGATCACAATCAATGTCATGAGTATGATGAGGACCATAGTCAATGACATGAGTATGAGAAAATCCTTTTACTACAAGTCTTGCTTTAAATGTGTATGGTTATCCATGTAATTTATTCTTTCTAGAAGAATCATTTACTCCTTCTCGCCTTGATATAGGGATAAATTTTAATCAAGCCTATACTTGATTCTCATACATGGATTACATCTCATGTTCATGACTTTAAGTCATTTATCAAATTCGAGATCTGACATAACATCTTGGTATTTGATGGATTTTCTAGAAATCATCAATAAAATCTCATCAATGAGAGATTCCACATTTCTCAAGTTATAGATGAATTCTAACATTAATACAAACAATTTCTATTTGTGAATAGCTATTTTTCAATTTTAACAATCTTTGTTAAAACTAGTGCTAACTATTACTACATAAAGTTATGGTTCTTGAAATGCTTCAAGTTCCATGTACCTCCCACTTGATTTGTCATTAGAATCTTGTTTTCTAGTAACTTAGATTTCACAAGAATAAGAGAACCTATTCTTGGTGGGTTTGCATATAATAATCTAAGCCACATTTAGAGTATTATAGAAATATGTATTTAGTAGATTTTTGGGTTTAGAAGCTTTAGTCCAACATCAGCTTCAAATACACAAAACATTAAGTAAGATGAGGATGGAGCCTTTCCATACTAACTTTTATAAAGTGTTTAATCTACTTATTAGTTGGTATTTGTATTCAAGATACAATTAATAGTGATTGAAGTGTTATCCCAAAAAGATTAAAGGGGGATATTTCTACCAATTAGAAAGTAAATCACACCAAGTAAGATTTAATTCATTCTTTATTATCATTAAGGCCTTAGAAGGTTCTTACCGGTTTGCATCTCAACTTTTGAAACCTTCAACAAAGATTTCACAATTATGCTTTACAACGTAAAATATAATTAAAACTACTATAGTTGTTAATAAAGTTGATTTGGTATCTTGTGCTTAATTTAAGACATTCATTAGAAAGTAAGTCATACACCAAAGTGTATAGTTCCTTGATTATTTTCTCTACACCCTAGTGAAAATATCATTATGAATTCTCTACATATAAATAAGGTTCACATATGTCAAATAAACTACATTATTTTCCTTCAAAAATCCCTTTCTTGAAGTTGGAATATGTGAATGCCATTTATATAACAAAGATAACAATGTCAAAGATTAGTTTGATTTAAAACAAGTTTAAGTCAAAAGTGCTTTCATATAGAACTTAAGTTTATTTATCAAATGTTGATATTTACTTCACAACTCTATTAAGAGATCTAGTCTCATAAATTGATGTTAATAATTTCAGAATATGTATATTATCGGTATGAAAAATGATTAAGTAAATGATCAAACATTTGAATAAAATAACCGAGATATAAATTTAGACATGCTAAATTAAAACATACTTTGTTCCAAAACAAATATTGTTTTATATTACAAGTAATTTATGTTCAAAACATAAATAATAAACTAACCTCCGAGAGTGTAGTTCCAAATTGATTGTGCTCAGATGGTACTCTTCAGTAAATATCTGTAAGCCATTTACAAATATTATGTTAACATTTAAGTACCAAGTACCTAAGTGTTATATGAAAAGTATGAGTTCTATCTAGTATATAATAGAAATATTAGTCTTGTAATGCCCGGTTCCTAGTATGCATTTTAATAAAAAATATTCATTTTTGCAAAGGGACTCGACGAGTTGGAGGCCCCAAACTCGTCGAGTAGGAATGGAATTCTTTTTGGACGCGAGACTTGAAACCTACCCGACGAGTCGAGGAGCCTCAACTCAACAAAATAGGACTGCCAGAGTGAAAGCCTAATTTTTAGGGTTTGCACCCTATTTAACGACCTTAACGCCCCATTGTGTCCTCCCTCATCACCTCCCTTATTCCAGAAAACCCTAATTCGAGATCTTGATCTTTGTGAGTGTGTGTGAGAGTGATAAGGAGTGATTCTTTGGTATTTTCTTGAAGGAGTGGAAGTTAGAAGTGCTTGGTTGAAGGAAGGAGCTTTGGATCCAGAAGAAGAACTTCATTTCCAGTTCATTTGAGGTATAAAGCCTATACCTTGTCTATTTGTTTACTAGATCTCTTCATGGGGTAGTTTAGGGCCATTTGGAGCACATTATGGAACCATTCATGGATGTAAGCATGTTTTGGGATAATAACTTCAGATCCAGAGTCTTTAAGGGACTCCATGGCATAAAGGTGCCAACTTTATGGCCATGGGAGTCCCATGCATCATATGAAGCACTTTTAAGGCTTTTTGAGCTAAATAACCTATGCATGAACGTAAAGTTCGAAACTTTACGTGATATATCGACCCTAAGAGACCAGATCTACGTTTTGGATGCATTAAGCCTAACTAAAATCGACTATATGGATTTAGAGCATGGGGGACTCGACGAGTTGCTCATACAACTCGGTGAGCTGGGTCGTGGGGCCCCAACCTTTTTTGTTACTGAGTAAACTCACTGAGTCTAGGAGATGACTCAACGAGTTGGACATGTTTTGGGCTCAAAGATTAAATAACTCGACGATTCCATAGAGGGACTCGGCGAGCTATTAACAAAATGTCCTGACTATGTATGAAGAATAACTTGATGAGTTCAAGGAGGGACTCAGCGAGTTATGAGTAAAAGGTCCCGACTACGTAATAAGGAAGAACTCGACGAGTTCATGAAATGACTCAATGAGTAGGATCGGGATTTTAGGGTTTTATGGATTATGGAGCTCAACGAGCTGATGGACCAACTCGGCGAGTTTAGTCAACCAGAAAGTTGACTTTGACCAGGATGTTGACTTTGACTTTGACCATTGACCAGAGTTGACCCTTAAAGGGGCTACGAGGATGATAGAGTAATTAAAGGAGATTGTTATGTGTAGGAGATTGAGAGAGCTGACCCCAGATCCGAGGACAGTAAAGTTACTACACGACACTTGAGGTGAGTTGCCTTCCAGTAAAAGTGGGTCTAAGGCTACAAAGTCGGCCCACTAGTAGGAGTTTTTAGTTATATGATTGTCTTCGTGATAATTTTCTGGTATGCCACTATTTTTTATGCTTTATGTGCAAGTATGTTATGTTATGGTGTAGTGGTAGGGGTGAAATTTTCCCCAATTATCGTTTGAAAGATACCGAATGGGAGGCCAACACCCAGATATGCTAGGTAGTATATGATATATGTATGTATGCTAGGATATTATATGATAGTAGCAGGGATGGAATAAACCCAGTATCTGGTTGAAAGAAACCGAAGGGGTAGGCCAGCACCCAGATATTCTAGGCAATATCCGATTGAAAGAGATTGAAGGGGTAGGCCAACACCCAGATATGCTAGGCAGTTACCGGTTGAAAGAGATCGAAGGGCTAGGTCGGGCACCCAAATATGCCCGACAGTATGTTATTGTATGGTATGTGGTATGATGGAGTAACTCACTAAGCTTTGTGCTTACAATTTACAGTTTTTGTTTCAGGTCCTTCTTCTTCGAAGGGAAAGGAGCCGACACGGTAACAACGCATCACACCGCTATTTTCCACACTATGATGTTCTTGGGATTGTACTCTGACATTTTTACTACATTATGACATGATTTTGATATATATGATCTATGGATTTGATGAAATGAAATAACTTGATGATGTTTTCTTTAGATTGTTTTTATAAGTTGTTATATCAAAAATGAAAATTTTGGTCATGATTTTTGGGATGTTACAAGTCTCTTCCATATTTTCTTTCAAAATAATAGGAGTAAGTCCTCTTCCAGTGGCCAGTTTCTTCTCAAAAGAAACAAGATCCATCTATGTAGGCCTTAGTAGATTTCTTGGATTTAAAGGTGTTCAGTCCATAAAACATGGGCCTCCTGGATCACACAAGGTGATTCTTTTAGCCTTGCATTATTCCAATGTTTAAACTAGCTTTAAATAAAATATCACTGTATTTATTGGAATATCGCTTGACCTGTTATATCATCAAACATATGTTTAAATTATCCAAGATTTCCTAGAAGTCACGAATAACTATTCCTAGCTTGATGTTAGAAGCATCTTTAGCATCATAGTGATGCATTTACTAGGTATCATTTTTCAGGCTTATTGCTCAAAGCAAATAGTTTAGGACTTGGTCCTTTAAATGCATATAATTTCATATCTCTTACGAGATTGTCTCTTAAGACATTAACCCATTCATTGAAGTTGTATCTAGTGAATGTTATTGTTTCATTAAGTCATTAAAGAAAATGACAATTCATGATAATGTTAATGGATTATGTAACTACAAAATTTTAATAAAATTCATTTAGTATTTTCAATATTTAATCTTTAATAATTAATACCCTTTTACTTTCCAAAAACATTAATTAACAAATTCTAGGATCCAAGTTGCAAAACAAATAAATGGTTAGGTATCCTTTATCTTATCAATTTGAATTCAACTCGGTAGATATCAATTATCAATTATTTCTTATTGTATAATTCCTAGATTTTTGGGATCGCTAATAAAAAAATTAATTACACATGTTTGATCCCATCTATGCATCATAACTCTCTTGCTTAGGTATCCTTTATCACAAAATATTTCCGATCAAATCATCCAAGTTAAAAAACTTGTGTAATCGGCCTATAATTTGGTTATAGAAATTGCGAAGACACCCCGACCATCAAAAGACAACACCAAGCGGTTATGTATCCTTTATCCCACTAGTGCATACAAGAGATGTGTGAGTGTTCTTCAAAAGGATTTCATAGATTTGGGGTTTGTAAAAAAAATGTCTTTATATGTTTTATAATTCTAGTTTGAAAACATATGATGTCATGGTTATTACATGCATATAATAAATCGTGGTATCAATTTTCAAAAGAAAATTACCTTTTAAAGTTTCTATATAAAAAGCTAGTTTTATATAATTTAATGCAATTTAATTTTAATAAACGGTATTAAGTTTGAGTGCATTTGAACCTTTTATATCTTTAATAAAACTTTATTTTATTACTTATATATATATATATATATATATATATATATATATATATATATATGGAGTTTGTATAAGTTACAAAAATCACCATTTAAAACTTATAACATAGTATTTTAAAATTTGTCGCTATTAACGATTTTATAAAACCGACTTTTATTTTAAAAATAATAACTTGTTACATATTTTGTCCAATTTTGAAAACCCAAACTCCATGTGATGTTTATTTTGTCAAAAATTATTTTAACACGTGAAAAACTAGTTTTATTAACCACACAAAATAATGCATAAAATAAACAACACAAAAATGCATGAAAAAAATATGTGCATAAACATAACATTTTATGAGCCAACACAAAAATGCCAAATCCATTCCTAAAGGGATATTTAAATGGACCAAAAACTTCGTGTAATGTTGCTGTAGAAGCTCACACTTGAGTAGACACTCATTGCTTGCAAAAGATAGGAAAAACTTCTTGAAGGCTAAAATTCAGCAACTGCCGCTAAAAGTCCAAAATTCCTTTTTGACTTGAAAATTGCTCTTTTTTTGTCTTCAAAAATGGTTCCAACTTGATTTCTTGTTACATTTTTGTACAAATAAATTTAATCTAAAAACTAGTATATTATTTTACAAAAATAACCAAGAAAAACTAATCTATTTAATTATTACATACCATATGAATAAATAAATTATTACAACCATTTTATAACAAAAATAACCAACACAACGACATAACAAAATATTGGTCATTGTCTAGTTTATGCACATCATATAAATCAATATATACATCAAACAACATTTATTTTTCTAAGACAACTTTAAATGACAAAAGATGCATGAAGCTTTTGTCACATAACGTAACAAAAAAAGTTGTCATAGAAAATATGTATGAACTTATTTTTATACAAAAACAAGTTATCCATATTCTGCAAAAACTAAGATTTCCAAAAATCAAAAAATCCAACCAAACTTGCAAGGCGGCTCTGATACCAATTGTTTGGTTTTAGTTCAAAAATAGTTTCATAAACTAGGAAAAATATGGCAACGAAAGACTTTAATTTTTGAAATAACATAAACATTTAATAACCACCAAGGATCTTCTTGCAAGTTGTAGAAAGATTAAAACACCAAGCAAAGAACAGGTGAAGAAATAACAACCTTTGTAGTTCTTCGGGTCCTCTTGGAAAGCTTGGAAGTTGATGAATAATGTGGAACCTTTGAACACCAACAGTGACTCAACTTGATGTAGATGCTAGTCCAAAACTCTTAAACCATTAAGCTTTAAGTTCATAACCAATATGAAGTTAAAGAGGGCATGATGATGCAAGTGTTCTTCAAGTTTTCTAACCAAAACTAGAAAGAATGAGAGAGAAGGAAGAACTTTTAGCCACTTGCATCAAGAAGAAGAAATTGAGCAATCTAGCCAAATGCAAGCCCTCTTATTTATATGCATAAAGTGAAGGTATTAACCATTAGGCACTTCCACTTTAGACAAGCTTGTCCCTATGTCATAAGAGTGTCTCCCATGATTCATTACTTTTGAATAAACTAATTGAAAGCCCATATTTTTTCTTCTTTTTATGCAAATTTCGAAAACTGCATAAAAAAGAGAAAAATTAGTTTAAATTTTATAAACTCAAGGTTTATAAAATATAAAATTTGTCTTTTGAGTAAAAGACAAAAGGTTTTCAACTAGTCCAAAAAGCTGTGCATGACTTATTAATTCATACCATATGAAATAAGATAATGTTACTTGCTAATGAAAATTATTATTTCCATGAAATAAATAATTTTCAATTTAATTATAAGAGTTTTATTGAATATTTATTAAAATCAATTTCTAATAAATAATCAATTATATCAAGTTGTTGTTTGTGTGACCCATTAGTATCATATGTTATTTAGAAATATCACTTTAATATGACTCGTGAGCATACTAGACCTTTTAGTCTGCCACTCCTCAAGTTCGAGAACGATCATCTCTGTACTGCTTGTGACTGTAGGAAACAATCAGAGAAAGACCATCATGTAATTATTGAAAAATCAATTACGGAACCATTAGAACTTCTTCATATTGATCTTTGTGGACCCTCCACCATAGAAAGTCTGCATCACGAAATTATATTCTTGTGATTGTTTATGACTACACAATGTTCACATGGGTCTTCTTCCTTAGGCGAAAATCTGAAACAGCCTCAGAACTTATTAATTTCATCAAAGGAATTGAAGTTATTGTCAAACTTCCTGTCAGAAGAACCCAAAGTGACAATGGATCAGAATTCACCAATATCACCATTGAGAAATTCCTCTCCGAAAAAGGAATCGACCACAATTTTTCTGCTCCTTACACTCCTCAACATAATGATGTAGTTGAAAGAAGACAATGAACTCTTGTTTAAGCCGCTCAATCGATGCTGAACTTTTCAAATCTACCTCTCTATCTTTGGGCTGAAGCTGTGTCCACTGCTTGTTTCACTCAAAACTGAAGTGTTAAATCATAAAAAGTGATCCTCTTGAACTTCAGCTACCGCAGCCTCCAAGCTACCGTAGTCAAGCCACTTCATCAACAGTCATCAATCGCAGTATCTATCTTCCGCAGTCTCTATCTAGATTACGTTACTTTGTCTTTTCTATAATACACTCTATTGTCCAGTATGCCTTGCATGGCTACTCTTAGAGTTGTAATCTAGTAATCTTTATGAGTCTCTATAAATAGAGCTCATTCTCTTGTAAGAAAAAAATCTCATGTAATTCTAATACACATCTCTGAAGTTATATTTTTCTATCTTATTCACTCTTCTTACTCTCATAATCGATCACAACCTCTCTTCGGAGCAAGTCTTTTGTGACTTAATCACTAAGTTTGATCTCACTTATTAACTTGGCTTGAATGCATTCCTCGTTATGAATCAGCTTATGTGTATACTTGATATAACAATTGTTGTCATTTACATTTCTTTACTTTTCCACAACTAACTCTCTAACATCTAACTCTAAATATTATTGTTGAGCTTTTAGATCCTTCGAGATTAACTATTCCACAATATACTTGTTCTAACGTTTGTTCAAGTGTGTCTCAAAGTTTTTCTCTCTACAATTGGTATCAGAGCCATAGTGGTTGCTTTTTGAAAATCAGAACTCTGATTTTTCGAAGAGCCTTCTATGCCACTGAAGCTCATTTCTAAAAGAAAAATAAAATAAAAAAAACACTTCAAAACATGGCACAATCGATATCTCTGAATGTTTCCAACAGTGTTGGTGGTTCTAATCGAGCCCTAATACTGGTTGCAAATGAATATCATCATTGGTCACAAAAAATGGAAAGATACTTAAGGAGACTTGGTATAGATGTATGGAGATCCGTAGAAGAAGGAGCACATGTCCCAGTCCTTACACCAGTCCAAACTGATGGAGCTACAACAAGACTAGGAGGAGGTCAACCAACTATGAGCCGTCCCACCAAGGATGATCTCGATAAAATGGAAAATGATGTTGTTGCTTTTTATGAAATCTCCTGTGGAGTTGCTCCTGACAACTTCGATATTATCATAAATTGAAAATCCACAAAGGAGATCTGGGATGTTCTCAAGAATCTATACGAAGTCTCAAAACAAGCTCAAGACAAGAAGCTTACAACTGCACTCAATGAGTTCAACAACTTCAAAGCTCATACTGGCGAAAGTTTGGAAGACTCCTTCAAAAGGTTCAACCTGATTGTCACCAAGTTATCCAATGCGGGAATCGTCCGTAGTAACCATGAAACAAACCTTCAGTTGCTTAATGGTTTGGGAAGACATTAGACTACGGATAAAATGATAGTTCAAGGCGATAGAAAGATTCATTCCATGTCACTCTACAAACTCTATGGGGAATTGCAAGCACAGGAATCCACCGTACTCAAAGACTGTGCTGACTTCAGAGGACCTCTTGATCTCATCGCACAAACTCCACATAATCAACCTTACGCTCCCTCGTATGACACTCCACCACAATCATACGAAGCTGATTCAGAGTATGATGATGAAGAAGAATTTCAAAAAGCAATTGCTCTAGTTAGCAAACAATTCAACCGACTACCACCTCACTCCTTTCGTAAAAATCAATAATTCAACAAACCACCCTTCAATCGTAACTTCAACCCACAAACAAATCAGTCACATTATCCTAAAAGTTCTCATCCACCACCGCAATCTCGCAATACCCAACCAAAGGAAGCACCGCAGCCTACTCAAACCTCTGACTCCGGTACTCCCTCAGAAGACAAGACTGATGTTGTAGTTTGTCACAAATGCAACAAGGAGAATCACTTTGCAAGAGATTGTAAGGCCAATACAGTTAAAGACAAAGCATTCTACCTTAGAATGGCTCAAGAGATGGAAGAAAAGGAGAAAGCAAGGGCATACGTAGCCCATGTCAAAAGTGACCATCAAGTGTGGTCATTCGGAGATGAAGATGAAGCCATCAACAGTGTCAATGGAAAAGGGAAGATCTGCAAGTTGGCGACTGCAGATGATGATGGGTCTACAAAAATGAACAAAAACTACTGATACATGGCAAAGGATGGAACTCTAAGCATCGCCGAACAGGTAAAACTCATGATCCAAACTCTAAATTATAGTATGCCTGATTGTCAACCTTACATAGATAATCTTAATGAAACATGTTCTACCGTCCTTACAGACTATAACAAAGCCTTAGATGAGAAGAACATTGTGTCCCAGGAGATGTTCCATGTGAGAGGATGACTGGATAACAAAAGACTCAAAATGGCTATGTTAGAAAGAGATTTAGAGTTAGAAAAAGATGCAATAATGTTGAGTGAAACCCAATTAGAGATAGCTTTGAACCAGAGAGATTTAGCTCATAGTGAAATTGTACGCTTAAATCTTTTAATCGAAAAATTGTTCAATGAAAGTGAAGCTATTGAAAACTTGGTAAATAATGGAACCGTGGACAATACATACAATTGGGGTTGGTCAAATGGATATCCTACCACAATGGATTCCTCACCCCGGTTCAACAAAGACAGACTATATGTCCCTCCAGACCGAGAATTTCATTTCCCAGTCAATGACAAGACCTTTCCCGAAGATATCAAAACTCACTTCGGTAGACTGCATAATCTAAGCAATAATTGTGTGATTGAGGAAATTGTGCCTGAGGTTTCGGGTCACACATGTGATCAAATTCCAATCAGTGGCTCTACTTTCCCAAGCTCTCAAAACTCATCCGTTGTCGATGAATAAATTGTCATTGAGGACACCGAAGTCTCTAAAGACTTCCCATCTCTGTCCTCAGATCGCAGTGTCCCTCACTGCAGTCAAAAGTCCCACATAAGTCCCACTGAAGTCCCAACTAAGACATACTCTGCGGTAGTCAAGTCATCCTTACCGTAGTCTTCGAACAAAAGTTCTGCCACCCTTCAAACGATTTATCAAGAGTTACCCATAGAAAATTTTGAAGTGGGTCAATGTTCCCAAATCCTAGAATCTTAAAGTTCTGATGACTCAAGCCCACGTTTTCACAAAATTTCAAAGGATTCTAGGAAACCGCAGTTGAATAACAGAGACCGCGGTTCACCAAAATCCTTAGCCAAAAAGGCTTTCAAAAAAGAAATTCGCTCCCAAGGCACAAATAGAAAAACTTTTTCACAAAACAAAAGGCATGTCAGATCTCAAAAGTCCAAAAGTCCAGAAAAATTTGTTTTCTCTCACTATTTTGCAAAAAACCCTACCACCAAGAAAACATTCAAAAAGGAATGTACAGTTTCAACAGTCATTCCTACTTCATCTGACACAATTCAAAAGAGAGCAATGTCTTTTCGAAACAGTGTTTTTCAAATCTATTCGTCCGATGATCCGAAATGGAAAGGTATTTTACCCATTCCAACACATTTAAAGTCACGTCAAAATTTTAACAAATGGAAGGGTATCTTAACAAATCCAACAAAAAGGACAAAAAGATCTACATGTGCTAAACTTTTTTCAAAACAAACTTTTCAGAAAACTAACAACACTCGTGTCAAATCTTTTCAACCTCGGTCTAGTCAAAAGCCAAACAACTCTTCCTGTAGACTGCTGACCAAACGTGGTGTCAGAACAAAAGACAAAATCTCAACCTGTGAGTGTCAGTGTAGTTGCAAAAATCAGAAACCTCGTAACTTTACAAAAACACACAACACTCCAAAATTTCACAAACACCCAGGACTAGGTTTAAAAGTTGACATGAAACTAGTCCATGCAACCTCGGTCCATGCATCACTTAGAAACTCACCTGTTGTTCCAGGCTCCAAACTTTTTTGGATGCCTAAACTAACAGTGTAATTCGTAGGCTTTGTGCAAGGAGGAACAAGAAGATGAATGGTTAATTGACAGTGCCTGCTCCTTGCACATGACTGGAAGGTTAGAATACCTTCGGGATTTCAAGCCAATTTGCAATGGTGGAAATGTTACATTCGGAAACAATGCGAATGGAATCATCTGAGGTTACGGTGTATTTACTACGGGGAACTTCTCAATTCAGAAGGTTGCATATGTAGAAAGCCTTAAACACAATCTCATCAGTGTTGGCCAACTATGTAAGGCAGGCCATCGAGTTGAGTTTGATGATCAATTCTGTTACATTATGACAAGTCATAGGAGCACCTTCTTGATCAAGTCACGATCCGAGGGTACTATGTATCCTCTGGATGTCTCCCTCATCATTGGCAAACCTCAACTGTTTTTCCTTTCCAAAGCCATATCCGAAGTCAGCTGGTTATGGCACCGCAAGCTCGCTCATCTCAACTTTAGATACATCAACACTTTGGTTACTGGAGAACTGGTAAGAGGACTACCTATTCTCAATTCAGCAATGACACAATATGTCCTGCTTGTGAATATGGTAAGTAGTCCAAAGCGAGTCACCTCATGGTGATTGACTCTTCTATATCCGAACCAATTGAGCTTCTTCACATTGATCTCTGCGGTCCATCAACCGTAGCTAGTCTCCATCACAGAAACTATATACTGGTTATAGTTGATGAGCTTAACAAATTTGCACCGAAGTCTGATGAAGGCATCTTTCTTGGCTACTCTACGAATAAGGTTGCTTACCGGGTTCTCATTAGACGTACAAGGCTAATCATTGAAAGTTTCGATGTGAAATTTGATGACTCTTACATCCACAACACCCCACCATCCACTGAAACCACAGTAATCATGGAAGGTGACATTCCTGCTTCTTCAGGTCCTCTAAATCTGGTTGAAGTCAATTATGATGATCTTTCGACCCTGTTGAAATGGAAAAACTATCCGAAGTTCTTGTGTCACCGGCTGCTCAACAACAACACACTGATGTTTCTAGTCCATGTCTATCCGAAGTAGCATCTCTTAATACTTCCACCTCTGCAGTTGAGGGGGAAAGCTCTACTCAGGATCAAGCAACAACCATCGAGGTTCCAGTACTTGATGATGCTCAAGTTCCTATCCTCATAAAATCATTACCATCAAACGTATCTTCAGATTCGGATGATGAAATCATAGAGAAAATTGACACTCGAACCGATTCAAGGATCTTTACTCTCCCATCAGCAGTCCAGAGGGAACCTTCTCAGGTTCTAGAGGAACTCCCATCAGCAATCCAGGGGGAACCTTTCCAAACTGCTCTAGAAATTCTCGCTCCAACAAGCCAAGATGATTCCGCAGGCTGTTCTCAAATCCAGGGGGAACTGCCATCTCCAACCGAAGAAAATTCTGATATTGAAGACATTCCTTCTACTGCAGCTGCTGATCATTTGATGCCTCGTCTACATGTATGTATGAAGGACCACCAACAAGTCAAATTATTGGCAACCCATCCGCAGGTATCCAAACTCGATCTGCCAAGGACTTATCTGATCATTGTCACTACGCAACATTTATGTCCGCAGTCGAGCCACGATCAATCAAAGAAGCTTTATTGGAACCTGATTGGATTTTTTCAATGCAAGAAGAACTGGAAGAATTCAAAAGGAACAAGGTGTGGCAACTCGTTCGCATACCACAAGGCCATACTATTGTTGGAACAAGATGGGTGTTCAAGAAAAAGTTAGATGAATCTGGTGCGGTTATCAGAAATAAGGCAAGACTGGTTTCAAAGGGGTACAGTCAACTGGAAGGTGTTGACTACGATGGAACATATGCTCCGGTGGCAAGAATGGAAGCCATCCGAATCTTTTTAGCATATGCTGCCTACAAAAACATCAAGGTACACCAAATGGACGTTAAGAGTGCTTTTATCAATGGGGAATTGAAAGAAGAGGTTTATCTTCAACAACCTCCCAACTTTGAAAGTATTGAATTCCCTGACCACTGCTACAAGCTTCAAAAGGCAGTCTACGGTCTGAAGCAAGCCCCTAGAGCTTGGTATGACACTCTATCTAAATTTCTAGTCTCTTCAGGGTAAAAAAAGAGGAGTGATTGATCCCACACTATTTAGAAAAGCAAATGGTGACCACCTTATGCTTGTACAAATATACGTGGATGATATCATCTTCAGATCGACTGATCAAGGAATGGTGGATGAATTTGCTAAGCTCATGACAAACAAATTTCAAATGAGCATGAATAGAGAGATTAATGTCTTTCTAGGTCTTCAATTCAAACAAATTCAGCAAGGGATATGCATTCATCAAGAGAAATACACCACTGAACTATTGAAGAAATACTCTATGGACAACTGCTCCTCGGCTAAGGTCCCTATGGCCTTCGGTTATAAGATCTCTGCTGATCCCTCTGGTAAATCTGTGGATCAAAAGACTTATAGAGGTATCATTGGCTCTCTAATGTACCTCAACGCTGATAGGTTTTGGTCATAAGAACATCCTATGTGCTCATACAAACCCTAATGCTTGGATCTAGGTTTCTCTATTGTACATGCAATTTATCCAAGACTATAAACCCTAGATCTAGAATATGATAATCAATATAACATATGAATTAGGGTTTAGATCATACCTTGATTGTTATGTAGCAATAACAATCCTAAATCCTTCTTGTAATGACTTTAGAAAGCTTAGAGTCACAAATGTCACTCCTCTAATGGTTTACAAACACCAAGAGCAAGAGGATGAAGAGGAGAAGAGAAGGAGGCTGCCCAAAACATGTGGAAACCCTAGAAGGAAGCTTGTCCACGTTTTTGGGGCATAAGGACTCTATATATAGTGAGGCCATTAGGGTTATCTAACAAGGAAACCATAATTTGGATGCTTAAGCCCTAAACAACCCATCGACTCCTTTCCTTAAAGGCCTTGGACGATTTCTAATGGGTTTCCCCATAGAATTCGTCCACCCTTATAAGATAAGGCAATCCATAGCCCAATTGCAATTATCTTATAATTACAACTCCAGTCCTTAAAGTTTAATTAATCTCTTTTAGTCACAGACTTAATTCTTATTAATTCTTGACTAATATTAATTAAACAATATGATTTCTCCTTTAATATATTATTCTCATAATATATTAATAAATCATATTTAATCCTTTCTCTCTATAATTCATCCTATCAAGTTGCTTTGGTGAAGGTAACCCAAAAGGACCATGCACCATCGGGTCAAGTTCATACCAAAATAGTTATGGACTTAGACACTAATCCAACAGTCTCCCACTTGGATAAGTCTAATAACTATTCTGCGTATGACTTCAGATCTTGATCTGCAATCGTAGCTTTCCAAAGCCGCTATCAACTCTGATCCTATCAGATACGCGTGTCCTTTAGATAAGGGATCATATATTCCTCCATTCTAGATATCGTATGAGACATGATTTCTAATCATTCTCTCTGTACTATTTCTCGACTTCTGATTTATGACGACTGACTAATTGAAGAAATCAAATTAGCCCTAGCCCGGCCGAGCATTTATGTTTGTCATCACTAAATCATCGAGGGGCCCAAAGATATCGCTTTTATCCTACTTTGGATAAAAGGAACGGATAAACTTTGATTCAATGCTTGCTTGCACTTACTCACCGAATCACACACAACAATATGTTTTATAACACCAAGTTACTGGTGCGTTTACATATTATCAATGTGCAACCGATTTGCAAGATACAACTCACACATCTCGGTTTCAAGAATATAAGATGTTATCGTCTCACCAATTACTCGTGATACAATTCATGGAGTGATCTAAGTGAGCGTGGATTTAATCCAATGCTCAAATCATATTCATAAGCACTCATGAACGTTGCAGCAAACATTTGCTTATGTCTAATACTCTTTTGACAATCCACACACCAATTCACGACAGTCTTTATTCATACCTACTTCCAACATATGAACGACTGTGGCCCGTTCGAATAATTTGACTGTTCTAAACCAATTAAATTATTCAGGAAGTCAAAACATGCAAAGTGAAACACAAGAATAATACTAATCCCATATGGCCTCAACCTTGAGTATAAATAAAACACCTTTTATTTATCACCATATCGATTACTCATTATTTGTTGTTTCGGGTAATCAACTTTTTACTTGAATTATTGCAACACTTGTCCCATGCTCTTAGCATGCACACAATGTTTACCTATGGTTCTTACTTTGTGAAATAGATCAAATGAACAAATTTCCAATCATACTCTTTTCACAACTCCCAATCCTTTTCACAAGTGAAAGAATATCAAATTCTTTCCACTTATGGAATATGCTAGATTCTAACATTTTATGCAATGATCCTTTTGTAATGTCACTGTACTAAAGTCACAATGACTATTGCCAATGAAATTACAAAGTCCTCTATCGGAGATTGTTACAAGACAATTCCTTAGATATGATGTCTCTTACTCAAAGTACATTCCTATGAACATCCTTTTGCATAAAAGTTTCTAATCTAGACATAGATTTTCAATATTCAATTCCCAATATGGACAACTATCCATAATTACCATATGACAACTCATTCTCAATAGAATCTTATCTATTCATAATAATGTCGATATGGTCTATCCAATACTATACTTCCAACTACTCACAAGCGACCAATCCTCAACGAACTTTGGATTGTCCTTTGATAATTGTTTAATTATCTTAGTCAAAACCGATTCTTGTCCTTTTTCCCTCTAAATGCGCTACACATTTGGAAAATTTTAGAATGGTCAAATATTATATCATTTGTAATCAATCCTATACCCGAAGCGTATGGGACACGATGCATAATATCTTACATAAAGATTTGATACTTTATCAATCTTCTGTCATAATATTTTATGTGCTACGTTCTCAAAATTCAAATTATGAAGAGGAATGCCGTAATCATAATCGATTTTTTAAGAACGCACTATGTTTCCTTGACTAAATTATTAACATTCCACAAACTAAGCCTTTAGATTTGAAATGAAGCATAATATTCTCTCCCTTAATTATAGCAAAACAACTTTACAACGTTTACAACTTTGGAAAGTATGACTTTTGTTTTTCTATAATTAATATTGCTAACTTGCAATACTTTCCATAATAATCATGCAATCATAACATTTATGTTCCCACTATCATGATAATTATTATAAACATAACACTTATGCTCCCACTAGCTTTGACATGTATTCAGAAACCAACTTAACTTCCAGAAAAACAATACATATTGAATTTCTTAAGTTCATGTTTCTAATACCTAATGCTTTGATAATCCTTTATCTAAGCTTATACACCTTTCCCTTAGATAGCTCATATGTGTGTCTAATTAATTCAGACTAATTGCCAAGTCTCACAATTAGAATCATGGAAAGGGATACCGTAACCATAATCGAATTCGAGAATCCAATTTTCACAGTCACTATCTTTTTAAAATCTCTCTTAGTGAAAGCATTTCCTCACAGTCATTTTCATGAAGGAGGGAATCTTATGACACTTATATTTTAATGGTGTATGTGTTCCTATCCATGTGAATTTGTCAAAACCAAAGTTTACGACAAATTCAAACTCATATGGACCGAACTTACTTAATCTTGATTTCTTTGCCTTATGGTAACACAGCTGCCCACCATGTCTTCCAAGTAGTTAAACGGCTCACCTTTTCCTATCAATGTACTTTTCATTAATCAAGGTCCTTGCCTTTTATGCATTCAAATGAGAACTCATAGAAATCACATGCATAATTAACTTAATTGGAACGACACAGAAACAAAATAATGTCAACACGATAGGTTGTAAACCTCAACTCGTGTGCTAGTGATGATCGATAAGGTCTATTTTGATTTGTTCTTGAAACCTTTCAAGACCATTAAGACTCCCACTGACTCCTTGACATATAAGATTCTCTTGTCAATAAACATTTCTTGACAAACAAACATTCAAGAGTTAGTGTAGTTTTTATCAAAACACTTCATAAATTGGTCCTAGTTGGTCTTTGTCTTATCCAAGTCATCACAACTTTCCACATTTGATGAATGTTATAAACCTTCTTAATATTTTTCACTCAATGTCACAATCTTAACTCTAAGACTTGTTTTGGAACGAAGTATGATTGACTTCTTGATTTAACCATTTCTTCAATTCTTGATTCCTCTTCTTATACATACAATTGCACTAAGACTCACTTAGAGGATCAATTGAGATATGGTTCTTTATCATTAAGACTTATCATAAAGCATAAAAGGTACTCTCCCTTCTTCTTAGAATGGAGAAACTTTTATCTTTCTGCCTACTTGATTCTTCTTATTCGTTCTGTCATTGATTTAAACTTTTTCAATCAATTCAGAATTACACTTAATCTTATAAGTATAATCATACTTATTAAACCTTTAGTAAATCATGACGAATATCTTTGTTACTCTTATGATGGACTTGATCATCACGCAACTTTGTGTACTTGATCTCCTAGTCCTTCACTTGACACTTTGTCAATGAATTAGTCTAATTTCCAAATATGAAATTTCTCATTCATCGTGCAACCTTGTTGCATGATTCCAAGTTTCTGTCCAATTGAAACTTGGGCGATGAGAAACTCTCCCTATTTGGTAAATTCTCGACATTTCCACAAACAACATAATGAAGAATCAAATCCATTATTGCTAATAATATAAATATTCAAACATCAATTTTTCATACACGCCATTGCAAGGATAAATAAATAATATAAAAAAAAAAATTTATTTTATTGCGGAAAAATTTGTCCTTACAATGCAATTCATTGAAAAAATATGCTAATACATATTTCTTAGCAATCTAATTCTAACTCTAAGTAGTATCTCAAGAATCTAATCTTCAAGTAATACGATCGAAATCCATTTCTTCATGGTTAGATTCTGCTCACTTCTTCCTTAAGCTTCCTCTCTTTTCTTTGATCCTACAAAACATCAATTGTAATCTTATCACATTATGTATTAAGAATATAGAATAGGAGCTTAAAAGATTTAGTCAATGGATTTTACCTAAAGCAGAGCCATACGTTTTGACTTTCCCATCTCTTAGATCTCTTCGGTAAATAGGGCAGCTTCGTCTCCAATGCCCCTTCTCTTGGCAATAAAAGCAAATTGATTCTTTTGGAACAGGACATGGAACTACTTCAGACATTGCCTTTCTCTTATGATCAAACTTTTCAATCATAGCATGTATTTCGTTGCCATTGTCTATATCCATAGAGGTCTTGAAGGTAGATTCACCAATCAACTTTGCTTTTCTATTGCGCCAAACCATTGCTGATTCAGCAACAATAAGCATATAAGTGAGATCTATAAGGGTCACATCGTGGTTCATCATATAGTACTCTCTTACGAACTCACTATACGAGTTAGGAAATGACTGAAGAACCCAATCAACAACCATCTCCTCACAGACAACAGATCCCAACATTCTTAACCTATCAATGTGTGACTTCATCCCTAGGACGTGTGCACACATCGGCTTTCCTTCTTTATGTTTACTTGCCAAAAGGGCTTGAGTGAGTTTGAACTTTTCAAGTCTTCGAAATTGTGGGTTAGGGAGAATAATTGGAGGAGGGGGAGGAAGTGAAGCATGATCTCTTGTTCCTCGATCGAATCGTGGAATATCATTTTCATGTGGAATGCTTGTTCCACGGGATTTGGGAAGACCATAGTTGTCGAACTTTGACATCTACAAAACGGGAGAAAACGAATCCAAGTTAGTTGATTGATTGAGTCCTTAGTAAATCACCCAAATGAGATACTAAGGCTAGGACCCAACACAATATGCTACAACCTAGAAAAGGGATGCCGTAATCTAGTTGCAGAATATTTGAAGGTAAGTGAATGACGATTCACTAATTTCCACCATGAAAAACGAAAAAGAAATTTAAGTTTTAAATCTATGAAAACTCCTAGATCCTTTGAGATTCATTGAACTTTTCAATGGCATGTTTAAATCTCGATATGCCCCTATAGTTTGTGACTGGGATGCCGAGGATCACAAAGCAGGTGTGAATAACCTTGCAAACTTACATGGTGCCCTCACTTGTTACAGTCACCTATTCGATGTGCCGGTAAACCACACACGCTCCACCGAACTATGAAAAACATTGAGTCACCCTTTGCTACCTTTGCTTAGAGCCATTTAGTGTGCCGGTAAACCACACACGCTCCACTAACGTCTTCGCAAGGGCACAAAGTGTAATTTCATGGAATTGCATCAATTCACTTTTGCCTAAAGTAACTAAGATTGGGAATTTGTAAAACATTTAGTTATTTTGTACTTCATTATACTTATAATGGAAGGTTTTGTCCTATCCTACCTGTTCGGCTAACGACCCTCCACTAGTCAAGAGTGCGGTGGGTAAGAGTGGATACCCATTCAATCGCCATTTTATAGGCAATTTCCTTAAACACCCCTTATAGACCAGCTTCGTGAATGAGGCCTACTAACGGTAAGACTGACTTTTACTCATACATATATATAATGTTAGACTTTTAATGTTATATATAGTATAGGGTATATTTTACACTTTTTAAAATACTAGGAGGTCAAATTTAACAATTATACTTTTAATTCAATTAAATTGTAAACCTAAACTTTTATGGATTTATTAAACCTCTTTTAATTATACACCTTAATGAATTAATAAAACCATAAGGGTGTGATTTGAACATTTCAAAACAATACTAGGGTTTTAGAATTTAACATTCCTAAATTAAACTTTTAATCAACTTTTAAATTCCAAAACTTGAGGGCAAGTTTTGAAACCTTTTCAAAAGATTAGGGTTTCAACTATTTAAATTTCAAAACTAAACTTTTGAGTTTGAATTTAAACTATAAAACCTAAAGGAAACAATTGAAACTTTTCATAACACAAAGATCAAATAACAAATAATATAAATTAAACAATTAATTTCATCATCATCTATATTTGACCTAATTTTCAATTACTTGCAAAATAAGTTACCCAATTAATACAAATAATCCAATCTTTATCATATAAGGAAGTTATTATCTAATCAATTGGTAATTATCTTGTGTTTTGGCAAGGATATTCTTTAAGGAACAATAAAATTCGTATTTTATAGGTTTAAAACGAATATGGTAATAATCCTTAAGCAAAACAACAACAAAATCCGAAGTTTCCTCTGTCTGACGCTCCGAATCGCCGAGTCACACTCTGGAACTCGCCGAGTAGGGCTGACTCGCCGAGTCCAGGTAGTGACTCACCGATTCAGGTCGAATAGAAGGCCATAAAACGCTTTTCAGCTACATAAAGCATCAATACAATAGAAACCAACCTGGCTCTGATACCACTGATGGGTTTTGGTCATAAGAACATCCTATGTGCTCATACAAACCCTAGTGCTTGGATCTAGGTTTCTCTATTGTACATGAAATTTATCCAAGACTATAAACCCTAGATCTAGAATATGATAATCAATATAACATATGAATTAGGGATTAGATCAGACCTTGATTGTTATGTAGCAATAACAATCCCCAATCCTTCTTGTAATGACTTTAGAAAGCTTAGAGTCACAAATGTCACTCCGTTAATGGTTCACAAACACCAAGAGCAAGAGGACGAAGAAGAGAAGAGAAAGAGGCTGCCCAAAACATGTGGAAACCCTAGAAGGAAGCTTGTCCACGTTTTTGGGGCATAAGGACTCTATATATAGTGAGGCCATTAGGGTTATCTAACAAGGAAACCATAATTTGGATGCTTAAGCCCTAAGCAACCAATGGACTCCTTTCCTTAAAGGTATTGGACGATTTCTAATGGGTTTCCCCATAGAATTCGTCCAACCTTATAATATAAGGCAATCCATAGCCCAATTGCAATTATCTTATAATTACAATTCCAGTCCCTTAAGTTTAATTAATCTCTTTTAGTCACAAACTTAATTCTTATTAATTCTTGACTAATATTAATTAAACAATATGATTTCTCCTTTAATATATTATTCTCATAATATATTAATAAATCATATTTAATCCTTTCTCTCCATAATTCATCCAATCAAGTTGCTTTGGTGAAGGCAACCCAAAAGGACCATGCACCATCGGGTCAAGTACATACCAAAATAGTTATGGACTTAGACACTAATCCAACAACCGCAAGCCGACCATAGATTGTCTTTGCAACTGGTGTAGTGCAAGGTATCAGGCTGACCCAAAAGTGTCACATATGACCGCAGCCAAACAAATTCTCCGGTACCTGAAAGGAAGCAAATCTCTTGGTCTATGGTACCCCGCAGGAAATGATTTCAGTCTGCAAGCATTTACCGATGCGGATCATGCCAGATGCAAATTTGATCGTAAAAGTACATCTGGTGGATGTCAATTTTTGGGAGGTAGACTCGTCAGCTGGTCCTCAAGAAAACAAAGCTGTGTTTCATTGTCTACTGCAGAAGCTGAATATGTGGCCGCAGCCAGCTGTTGTTCTCAAGTTCTATGGATGAAGACACAATTGTTAGATTACGGATACAGAATGTTGCGGATACCAATCTACTACGATTCTAAAAGTGCCATAGCGATTTCTCATAATCCTATTCAGCGCTCCAAGACGAAACATATTGAACTACGGTATCACTTCATCAAAGACCACATTCTGAAAGGTAACATCGAACTTATCTTTGTCGCTACTCATGAAGAGATTGCTGATGTATTTACAAAAGCACTTGACTCTACTAAACTCAATGCATTCTTACAAATGTTAGGGATGATGAATCTGGACCCTCAATTCTTCTTGAATCGATAGGTACCGCAAACCTTCTTGGTCTCCATTGCGGTCCTAACTGAAAGTCATTTATAATAGATGGTTTTCACATATCATGTGTGCCGCAACCATATATTATATCTATCTTTCATAGGTCTTTCTTGTTTGTTATTACTAACATCTTGTACAAGTGATCTTCTCAGTTTTCCCCAATGCAGTCATCCGCAATGACAAAGAAGCCATCCGCAATGATGTGTCCATCCGCAGTCACATTAATTGATTTTCAGACGGTTCATTATTTTGAAAAACAAAAAAAACATAGTGTGCTATTTAATGATCTTTCAGTAAATAAACCATTAAATAAAAACATTCCTTTGAGAAAATGTCACATTCTTTTCTTCTAAAACCTTGTGTCAGACCTATTTTAGGTATGACGACAAAATAAAGATTTTCCAAATCAAATCCTTTTATTTTGTCTTTTCCTATTACTTCAAACCCTCACATCCGTTACAACTGCCCCTTTATCCAACGGATTAATCTCTCCCCCACCACCCGTTGATCAGACGTGATACAAAACCTGACATTTCATTAAATGCAGACCCATTTTCTGGTTAATCCTAAATTCAGACTTTATCCCTCTTTTGTCAATATGTGGTTGAGATTAAAGACGCTAATTCAAAAGATAAACCCAAACGTTTTTACCCAATTTCACTTAGGTAAAAAACGTTTCCCGCTTCATTAAGACACTATAAAACCTCTTTCTTCTCCACAAAGAAAAGTTTACGCTCTCTAAACCTTCAATCCTCTTCTGCATTCTTCAAGCTTTCTCAAACTCATAACAATTGTGAAATCCGGTGTCTCAAAGAAACAATCCAAGGCCTCTGGATCAGTGAACCCAATTGGTTCAGACTCTCCCACAATTGCCTCAACCAATTTCATGCCATCTTCGAAGAACTTATGATCAAGTTCTTGAAAAATCACCCTTTGGTTGGTCCATTCGATGCTTGCACAGACGTTGTCCCAATTTCAACCCTCTTCAAGTGTGCCTTCTCCGCCTATCGGCCACTTGATAACCCCCAAGAAGTTCATCTAAACCTAATCAACGATTCTTTGGTTATTCTGTCCAAAGAAAAATTCCTCACCGCCATTAACCTCCTTGTTCATCCCTCCATCAAGATTTTCACCCCATCAATGGCGGACATCACTTCGGCACTCTATCAGATGGGTTATCAGAAAAAGATCAAAGGAATTAGCCAATTCAAGAAGAACCAATTACCTACGGTCTAGCAGTTCATGTGCCACTTTATCATCCGCAGTCTATTCGGCAGAACCGGAGGCACGGATAACATGTGACTCAAGCTATTGGAACTGGTATGGAGTATATTCACAGGCCACAATGTGAACTACGGATAGATCCTTTGGGATGATTTTCTAGAATACATTCCCAAAGAGAGCCCAAGGGAGAACCCAATCGAACGTACCTTTGCTAGGTTCTGGTCCCTCTGCATTTCAGATCTACATGCGAACGCAGGGATAGACATGGGCGGTGACATCAATTTTTTCGTCACCAAGGATCTCAGAAGGTACAATCCTTCTTCTGATCAAACAATCTTTGGCCCAATCCGCAGACTTCCTGTCCATATTCTTTCTACCCTCGGTCTTGAGACTGCTGATGTCTCAGACCACATTGAGGCTACGGAAGGTATTGACCCATACCTTCCTACCCCACCTCTTCCATCCGCAAATGTTAACCCTGAAGGTACCGCAATCCCTTCCTCTACAACTCTCTCTAATGTCTCTCATTCCCAAAGACATAAACACAAAGTTTCTACCCTTCATGGCCCCCGCAACACAAAGAAATTAAGAACTCCTAAAAAGGATGCTTCCAAACCCTCCAAACCTTCTAAGAAAAGAAAAACACCACCCGTAATAACAACTGTGGAACCAAGTCATCATGACTCCAGCAGTGACTCAGATGAGGATAACCAACCCATATCAATCCTCAAGAAACGTAAAACTGTTCCTTCTATCCAAATGCATGACCGGACCGATACCTCATCCTCTCTACAGGCTCCGGTAGTCCTTGGGATGCCTGCACATCCATTCGAAACTACCATCTTCTTCCTTCCAGACACAGAAAGTGAGTCTGATTCATAGCAAAGAGGAGACTCCCCCCCCAGTTCATTCCCAAGGGGATAATACTAGTTGTCGCCCTAAAGTCTCCAGGGCTTCCCGACTGCATATTTTTTTCTCCTGAGAAGTTGAACTCCATCCTCTTGAATGTCACCCAAACACTACAAACACCTTCCCAACCGCAGGGCACTTCTTCCGCCCATTCCAGAACTGAGCTGAGGCCATACTTGACCACGGGTCAAGGAGACCAAGGAAGCTCAGGAAATCCTACTCTGCTAACATTAGTAATAGGTGGTTTAGGCACGATGACCACAAATGTGCAAGGATTCGTGGACCCGAGGGACACCTCGGTGCGATTTCAAGGAATTGACGGTGAAGATTCTAGTGATTCATGGAGCAAGTATCAACCCTCCAATGAGGTTGAAGCAAAGAAGTATGCCACTTTTCGAATGGCATTCCAAGCTCGAAAGGATCAACAAATCAAACAACAGCAGCTGAAGGAACACGAAATACAAGCAGTGGCTAAGTATTGGGCAGATGCCATTAATAATGCCAATACCGTAGCCACCATCCTCAAAGTTCAAGACTGGATGACAGAAATGGTTGAAACCTTCCACAAGACTCAGGAAGCCACTGCTGACCAACATGTCTCCAAAGCTCCTCCCACTCCCACTGCAGAAGGTTCACAAGATGAAGGACCCAAAATCGAAGTGAGTTCTGATCCCATCTTCGGTTTTGATGATGCTGAACTACAAGAGGTAAAAAAACCCTCTCCTTCTGATGACGATCTCATGATGTTCGATGAAGACGAAAAATCCAGTGGCTCTCATCATTTGACCTCTAAACCTATAGAGAAGAAGAAGAAGAAGAATGCTGTTACAAGAGAAGAGTTTCTAAGTCTTCAAGCCAAGGTCGATCAAATCCTTGCTGCGGTTAAGCCAACTCAACCGCAACCAGAAGACATACCTGGACCGCAATCCCTGATGGAAAGGATTGAACGCCTGGAAACACGAGAGAGAATGGCTGCGGAGCGTATCTCTCTTAAGGTCGAAATGGGGATCCGGTCCCTTGATAATAATCGTCAAGCTGACCACAAAGAGTTCATGGCTGTTGCGGAACGCGTCATCTCTGAGGTAACCGCAATCAAAAGGGATCTTCAAGCAGCTGTTGCGGATCAAGCCTCCCACACTGACAAACTGATTGCGGAAACTCACACTGCCTATGAGTCTGTAATTTCAGTCCTTCAAACTACTATCAACCGTCTGCAAAGATCCTTGTCTGCAAATTTCCATGGCCCCGGGATTCTTCATCTTACCAATGAAATCCACAGGCTACTCTTCAACCCCTTCATCCCAAACAATCAAAAATTAACCGAAGCCCTCAAAGCTCAATTCCAAAAGGTGTATGCCAAGGTTGATGGCCTTCGTCAATGGCTTGAGGAGGCTCCGGGTCTGAACTCCTCATGACGGGAAGTGAAGACGAAGAAGTCCATCACTCCAATCACTCCATCTCTCCACAACATCAAACTCCCCTTGTCACTACAGAAAAAGTTCCTACACCACAACCTTCACCTCAACCATCTCACCACACTCCACCTCATAACTCTCTAGTGCAACAGGAAAACACTCCTGAGAAACCAGAGACTCCTCCTCGGTTCAAAAACCTTGTGGAGTATATGTCCTATTTGAGTTTAAATGACTCCCCTGCCACCACTCAAAGGAAAATAAATTGGAAGGCAACCAAACTTGCTGAAGAAGTTTGGAGAATATGCGGTTTTGACACCATCGTGGATGAGTCCTTGATAAATTCTTGGATCAATCCCCACCGCAGAATGCTTGATGATGACTACATTCCCCACCTCACCTATGCGGAACCCCCTTCAGATGGTTACTGGGATGTCCCAATCTCTCCTAATGCCAGATACTTCACTGTATTTGAGTAGTTAGACCGCAGCCTTCCAGACGCCAAAAGACTGCCAATGGAGTTTGAGAGACTTAGCCAATTTTATGCTAAGCATGCCTCTCCTGTTGAGAACATATGGTCTAACGATAGACCATCTGCAGTCAAGAAATACAAGATCCAGAAGTTTATGAAGGCTGAATTCATCCGGTACACTCTGACCAGAAGGGAACGCGATTATATTCGCACCCAGGCTGATTTTCCTTGCATGAATCCGGAAGAAGTCTTTCTCATCTCTAAGGTGTTTCAACACAAGTCTGAGAAGCACCCGAAGATGAAGATTGCACTTGAAAGGGCTAGTACTTTCTTGAAGGAAACAGTCTGTGACTTGGACAAGATCGACACAGACATTCACCCCACCATTGCCAAGAAAGTTGATTTGCCACCTCTTGACCCCACACCAATGCCTACCGAAGGCTATGAAGAAAGATCCTTAGGTGCAACCAACTATCCTTAACTTGGAGTCATTTTCAAAAGGAAGACTGATAATGTCAAATACGTCATTCCTATGAATGCCATGCATCGCCTCAGCAGGAAGCAACTTGACATCTGCCGAAACGCATTTGAAAAATCTAAGCACACAACTGCAGAAGTCAAGTTCGAAATCTTAAGAAGAATCAACTGGTTGGAGAACATCAGGAAGTTTTGGTGGATCCTGATCAAGTTTCTTAAACTTGATAGCTGATCAAAAGTTATAGAGGGAACTTAGGGGAAATTGTTGAATCATAAAAAGTGATCCTCTTGAACTTCAGCTACGGCAACCTCCAAGCCACCTCATCAGCAGTCATCAACCGCAATATCTATCTTCTGCAGTCTCTATCTAGATTACGTTACTTTGTATTTTTTGTAATACACTCTATTGTCCAGTATGCCTTGCATGGCTACTCTTAGAGTTGTAATCTAGTAATCTTTATGAGTCTCTATAAATAGATCTCATTCTCTTGTAAGAAAAAAATCGCATGTAATTCTAATACACATCTCTGAAGTTATATTTTTCTATCTTATTCACTCTTCTTACTCTCATAATCGATCACAACCTCTCTTCGGAGCAAGTCTTTTGTGACGTAATCACTAAGTTTGATCTCACTTATTAACTTGGCTTGAATGCATTCCTCGTTATGAATCAACTTATGTGTATACTTGATATAAAAATTGTTGTCATTTACATTTCTTTACTTTTCCACAACTAACTCTCTAACATCTAACGATAAATATTATTGTTGAGCTTTTAGATCCTTCGAGATTAACTATTACACAATATACTTGTTCTAAAGTTTGTTCAAGTGTGTCTTAAAGTTTTTCTCTCTACACGAAGCATCATTAATCGTCGTCTTAACATGACACCGTATGAAGCCATGAATGGTCGCAAGCCGATTATGTCGTTCCTACATGCTTTTGGCTGCAGATGCTATATAAAAAACAACCATGATTAACCTACCAAGTTTCAACCGAAAGCCGATGTAACAATATTTTTGGGATACTCAGCCAAATCTATAGCCTACAGAGTTCTAAATCGTCGAACTCGTGTACTTGAAGAAAGCTTTGATGCCACTTTTGATGACAACTTTGTTTGGAATTCTAGTCCAACTCACGTTACAACTGACATCATGGAGTCTGATGCTCCACCACCAGGATTTCCAACCTCCCAAATCATCTATGTAGTTATCTTCGAAAACCTGTTCAGACCTTTAGGAACTTCCCTTGACTCGGAATCTCGATCAAGACCGTTCTCATTAACTATAGTTCTAATTTCTCAAAACGTTTCTGGTCCGACACCTACCTTTCCTCCATTTGATTCCGAACCGTTTCAAACTTATCAGGTTGAGGGGGAGAATGAGCATCCTTCCCTCGAATAAAATGTGAACGGATTTCAAGATGCAACAGATCAAGTTGTTGAATTTGATCCTATTCCGAACAACTATGAAGATGATGCTAACTTCTTTGACTTTCTGAACGATGACGACGTCGCCATATTTGATTAAGAAGTTCAGGCGGGAGGGGGGGCATCATCCTAAAATTCAAACTGTTCAGGGGGAGCAACACAACCCCATTGTTGATATCAGATCATCGGTTGCTCAAGAACTTCCGAGATTACACATCTGGAAAAAAGATTATCCTCCAAATCAAGTCATCAGAAATCTCAACACTGGTATTCAAACTCGTTCTGCTACAACCATCCAAAACGAGTGCCACTTCTCGGCATTCATCTCAATGGTTGAACCAAAATCCATTAAGTAAGCATGAGAACATGTTGCTTGGATTACAGCCATGCAAGAAAAATTAGCAGAATTTGATAGAAATGAAGTGTGGAATCTCGTCCCTCCTCCTCAGAATAACCCTATTGTTGGCACAAGATGGGTCTTCCGAAACAAGCTCGACGACTCCGAAGTTATAATAAGAAACAAATAATAATTGGTGGCCAAAGATTCATTCATATCGAAGGACTCGATTACGACGATACTTTTTCTCCTGTTGCTCGTCTTGAAGCCATCCGGATCTTTCTCGGTTATGCAGCTCAAAAAGGATTTAAAGTTTACCAAATGGACGTCAAAAGTGCATTTATCAATAGTGAACTAGATACCGAAGTGTATTTTCAACAACCCCTTGGTTTTATCAATCTTTCATATCGGAACTACTGTTACAAACTCCAAAAAGTTGTTTATGGTCTTAAGCAAGCTCCACGCGCCTGGTACGAGATTCTCGCTGAATTTATAAAGTGTTTTGTAACACCCCGACTCTCAGGTATAAACTTTCAATCTTATTTTTCCAATTTTAAAAGTCGACTCGATGAGTTGGATGCCTGACTCGTCAAGTAGGCACGATTCTGATTGCGTGTTTTAAGTGACCAACTTGGTGAATCGGAGGACGGAATCGGCGAGTTCGAGCGGGAATGAGAAACCCTAATTTTTGGGGTTTGGCACCCTATTTAAAGGGTCATTAGCCTCCCTTAGCCTCCTATTTAGCCCATTGTGAGTCCAGAAACCCTAAATCGCCGTTTTCTCTCCATACTTGTGTGTTTTAAGCATTTGAAGGTGGATCTTGGTGAGAGGAACTTGAAGATCAAGAAGTTGAGGCAAGGAACATGTGTCGATCTGAAGTCTACCCCAGTGTAGTATCATTTGAAGGTATCAAGTCGTTACCTTGACCTTCTTCTAGCTAGATCCTTCTATATTTGAGTTTTGAGGTCATTTTGGCATTTGGTGCTACATTTCGAGTGATGAACCAAGACCTGAAGTTGTAACTTCAGATCTAGGCTCATTTTGGCCGTTACATCCATAAAGTCTCTATCTTTAGCATTCTAGTATAATCCCCTTGCCTAGAACCTCTTCCTTAGCTTGATTTAAGTCATTAGCACCTTGCATGTACGTAAAGCTTGCAACTTTACGTAAGAAGTATGCCTTTGGAGCTTAGATCTACGTTATGGAGCTTTGGAATGGATTAAAAAGCATCTGAATGGAGCAAGACTGAAGGAACTCGACGAGTTGCATGGTCAACTCAACGAGTACGATGAAGATTGTCCTGCAAGGAATTCTGCTTGGATTCGACGAGTCAGTAGGGTGACTCGGCGAGTCAGCTAGGGTTTTCTCGACATTTGGACATGCATGAACTCGGCGAGTTGCGGGTAAACTCGACGAGTCAACCGGGGATTTCACGACTTCTCGAGTTCAGGAAGGACTCGGCGAGTCGGTGAACTACACTCGACGAGTCGATTCAATATGGACTGTTGACCTTGACCGTTGACATTGACTTTGACCAAGGACATACTAGTTTACTTCTGGGGTATTTGGTAATTTGGAAGTTTATAGAAATGGTCTTATGGTAAATATAGGTGGTGGTGTTCGTGTCTGTGATTCGAGAATTTGAGCTTATCACTGCACTGCAACAGTTGTGAGGTGAGTTATCCTCACTATATCAACAGGGTCTAAGGCACCAATGTTGGCCCTTACTAGATTTGTATTCAGGATTATTGCATGATATGCTTATTGATTTACATCCTAGTAGTTAGGATGGTGATATGCTTAGTGACCTGGTTAGGTCGGTATCCTTGTATATAGGATGACGCTATGTTGGTGACCGGTTAGGTTTGTATCCTGGTTTTAGGATGTTGCTATGATTGATGATATGTTAGATTGGTTTGACTGTTATATATGCTAGCGTATGATATTATGTGCACATGTTTGTTTGATTGGGGATTAGGTTGAGGCATGTCTGGACCGCCTCGCAGGGCGGTCCAGATAGACTACAAGCCCAGGAGGGCATGTGAGTCATACCGAAGGCCCGACGAGTGGTCCAGATAGGTTGAAGGCCATGCGAGGCGGTCCAGACATGCCGAAGGCTCAAAGAGCGGTCCAGATAGGCTAAAGGCCTGCGAGGCGGTCCACTCAGGCTGAAGGCTCATTATGCATGTTGTTTGCTTATATGTTTATATGATATGGTTATATCTTTATGGTGTTGGTATTTTTGGGGTAACTCACTAGGCCTTCGAGCTTACATTTATCTATTATTGCTTCAGGGACTTCTGATGACCGTGGGAAGGCAGATGCATGATCGTATCGCTCCTCACACATTACAATATTATTTTTTGATTCTAGGAAACTCTGACAATATAGTATTTTTAAAACGAGTTTATTAATGATCATGGGTTTTGAAATGTTTTAAAAAGTTAAAATTTGGATTGAATTTTATGAGTGTTACAAGTTGGTATTAGAGCCTTCGTTTGAGTGAATTGGAGGAAACACTCGCGTGTCTCCGGTCTCAAACTGAGGACAAGATTTTAAAACGATTTTCTTAAAATATTTTCAAAATAATAAAGGAGGATGCAAGTGTACGATCAGCTGGAGCATGCGGATAGATCCCAAAATACCTTGCAGATTCTATGATTATGTGATATGTTAGAATAGCATGCTTGTACTAGGCTAGGGATCTTCATGAATTGCATGATAGAATTTCATGATTATATGATGCCTGATAGCCTAGGGTTTACCTCATATAAAATTGACATCATTACTGTAGTTGCTTAGTGTATGCATTACGACTGTATATTATTAAGATGTTATAGCCTGAGAATGTTTGGTTTGACCTTATTTCGTATTCTTGTTTGATGAAGGGCTTAGGGTAGGATCGGGTATTCGAAAGTCTATAGGGCCCCACGTTATTGATATTTCCATATTTATACATATTTTTAGGCAATATTTATTTACATTTTTATTAATAATTTAGTTATTTGCATAGAATAATGGTACTTATAAGCTTAAATTATATTGTGCAACCAAATTGAAGCATTTTCGAAGAGAGGGACTAAAGTTGACAAAACATGGAACTTTGGAGGCTTGAAGGAAAGAAGAATAAAAAAACTCAGCAAAGAACATACACACGATGTGAGTAATGGAAGACTCACGACGTGAGTGGATTATTCTAGAAGATATGCATCGAATGAAAGAAGAGTCCTTGTTGAATACGTTAATCTCGCACTCACGACGTGAGGCTTATTGGCTCACGACGTGAGATTGGAAAAAATCGGAAATTATATAAACCCTTGTCCATTACGACTTGGGATACTTTTTCTGCCTTGGAGGGTTCCTAATGACGATTTGCAGAAGAAAAGTAGTTTTGGAATAGGGTATCAACACAAAAGGAGAAGAGAAGTTCATAAGTAGACTTATAGTTGGTACATTTAGTATGCTTTTTAATATGACTTGTGTTTGTTTAATTGCTAGTATGTCCAGCTAAATCTAGCTGCTTTTGTTAGCTAGATGAAGCTGGAACTCATGGTTTTAATACATTAGATTTGACTTTACTTGTTGGTATTATGCTTGTGTTAGATTGATTGAACCTAGCATGTTTGATTTAGTATTTGGTTGCTTTAAATTCTTGTTCTGTGTAGTTAGTGAATATGCAGCTACATGAATATGAATACCTAATAATTCAACAAACACATATTATGACCATAAGTAATTGGATCATTGAATTAGGCTGTGCTAGAGAACTCATATTATGACCATAACTGTGTTTATCAAATCAATCTTACATGGCTCCAATCATATTCAATAATTGATCATGTGTTAACTATTGTGTGACCATAAATAGACTTACATGAATTAATTAATGTTAGTAGATTTAGAACTAAATTGCTAATACTATCTTAATTGGTACCAACAGTAATTTTCATAGCTAAATTATAAATCATTGAGGGAAAGTGGATTCGAACTAACAGAAGTGTTTTAGTAATTGGCTGAATTTTGTATTAAGAATTAAGTTCATCTAAACTTGCAAAATTAGATAAAACCCCTTCCTTTGTTAATAATTAGGTTAATTTAGTAGTAGATAAATTAATTAGTCAAAATCGTTCCCTGTGATCGACACCCGACTTACCCAACTATCCTATAATTTAACTAGGTACATTGCCTAGGTGCATAATAGTTAGTTAAGTTAGTTAGGTTATAAATTTAAAATTAGGTGTAGCTATTTGCACGCATCAAGTTTTTGGTGCCGTTGTCGGGGATCGACTTATTTGATAGTTTATTTATTTGCTTTAGATTAATGGATCCTTTTTGTGGGGTAAAACATGCAAAAAGTTACCTTTTCAGCTTATTTTTGTTCCAGTACCTAACTCACGGCGTGAGTTCAGTATTTTCTCGTTTTTCTTTTCTGTTTGTTTTTCTGCGACAACACGAGGTGGTAGCCTTTACCACGTCGTGGTGGACAGTCAGTAGACAATTTTTATTTAGTTTTTGTTCAGTTTTACGTTTTTATTTTGTTTATTTTGCAAGATTTCATGACTAGAGGTTCCAACACACCTTTGATACCACCACTTGAAGATCCAGAGTCAGTCCTTCACAAAAAGAAGGATAAGAACGTGAAAGACGATCAAACACCAAAGAAGACACCTTTACAAGAGTTCAAGTCAGTGTTCTCAAAGAAGTCGGGGAAGAAAACAGGAGAATCAAGTTCTTCTTCAAGGGAGAAGCGCAACATTGAAAGCTTAGATAAAATACCTATCCCAAACGAATTTGAATACGATTCCGAGAACGAGTTTGGACTATATATGAGCGAAACCGAAGACGAGCTAAGCAACGAAATGGAGAACATTGAAGAGATGTCAATGGGAGCTTACAAGAAGTGAATTCGAGACGATGTTGGCCCTGGGTTAGTACAACCCGTGATTCCGGCCACTGCCACATTCGAGCTAAAGGGACACATCCTTAATGCACTTAAGGATGTTCCATTTTATGGAATGGATCATGAGGATGCTTTCAAATATCTAGATGAGGTCAACGACATTGCTGACTATTTCAATGTCAAAAATGTTAATAGAGATATTGTCTTGCTGAGGATGCTACCAATTACTTTCAAAGGAGCTGCAAAAGACTGGTTGAAAGCACTCCCACCTGGTACAATCACTACTTGGGCTTAAATGCGTGAGTAGTTTCTAGACCAATTTTGCCTACCATCCAAGATAACTATGTTGGATTAATGTCTAAGTCCATAACTATATTTGGTATGTACTTGACCCGACCCGACATGGTCCATTTGGGTTGCACTTCACCGACACAATTTATATGGATAGTATTTTGAGAATAGTATATTTATGATTTATATTAATATATTATAAGTTCTAATATATTAATATGGAACCATATTATTTAATTAGTATTGATCAAGACTTAATTTAGAATTAATTAAGTGATCAAAATGAACTAATTAAATATGGACTCTTATATATATGGAATGGGCCAAGGTCATTTAGGTTGGGCTAAGCTTTCATGGATAGTCCATGGAGTGTTTAACCCATGGATCATATGAAATGAAAGTTCATGGGTTTAACCCTAGTCTCCACACTATATAAATATGTCCTTGGTGAAATGAGCACTAGTGTGGGTACACTAAGAGGGCTAGCCGATTTCACTAGAGAGATCCAAAGTATTCTCATTCTCAAAGTCTTCCAAGGTGTTTTGGTGATTTGTGATTCCACTTGAGGCTTCCACACTATTGGGGCTAAGCTCTTAAATCTTGAAGACATCAAGCCACACCAAAAGGTATGTCATCTAACTAGTCTTTGTAGTATAGTTGCCTCATAGTATGCTAGTTAGGATTAAAGCCTTGGAAAGTTCTTATTTGCATGTATAATAGGGAAAACATAGATCCAAGGTTTATAGGGTTTCATGTACACCATAGGAGTGTTAGAATGCTCAAAACCCAACAGTGGTATCAGAGCCTAGGCTTGTTTTCTTGTTATACTTGCAAATTTGGCTGAAAAATCGAGTTTTTATGCTGTCTGCTCAGCAGACTCGCCGAGTCCACTGATGGACTCGCCGAGTCCAAGACAAAATGCATCCAAATCGCCGAGTTGGTTCGTGCACTCAACGAGTTGGAACCCCAGACAACATATATTTGATTGTTTTTGCTGGAATTGGACTAGGAACATTACCCTAAGATGTTTTTGGACTTATAAACTTGTTTTTGATGTGGTAATGTTCATGCTAATTCAATTTCAAAGATATTTGTCAATAGATTCATGTTTTGTATTATAAGTTAATAATATTTATATATATATAAGAGTAAAGTTAGTCTTACCGTTAGTAGGCCTCATTCACGAAGTCGGTCTATAAGCGGGGTATAAGGTTACTGCCTATAAAATGGCAGTTTAATGGGTGTCCACTCTCACCCACCGCTTCCTTGACTGGTGGAGGGTCGTTAGCCGAACGGGTAGGACAAAGACTATAAATTCTCCCTTCATTAAAAGTATTAATGATAAATACTAAGTAACTAAACCTTTTATAAATACCCGATCTTAGTTACTTAGGAAAAATGTTAATAAAGTGCTAATCCATGAAATTACACTTTGCACTTTGTTTAAGTCGGTTAGTGGAGCGTGTGTGGTTAACCGACACACTAACTCGTATTTAACAAGGTAGGAAAAGGGTAACTTAATGTTTATCATAGTATCAATGGAGCGTGTGTGGTTAACCGGCACATCAATTGAGAGGTAAACACTTAAGGGTACCAAGTAATTTGCATGGTTACTTCACACCTTGTTTTGTGATCCTCGACATCCTAGTCACAAAACCTGAAGGGCACACTCGATATTGAAACATGCCATTGAAAAGTTCAATGAATCTCAAAGATCTAGGAGTTTCAAATCCAATGAAAACCTAATAAATCATTTCGTTTTTCATGGTGGAAATTGGTGAATCGTCATTCACCTACTTTCAAATATTCTATAGCTTGGATTACAACATCCCCCTTCCAAGTTATAAAATATTATGTTGGGTCCTAGCTTTAATATTACATATTAGGTGTTATATTAAGGACTTTAAATCAACTATCTTGAATATCTCCCAAAAAGATGTCTAGTTCAGATATCTATGATCTTCCCAAGTCTCTTGAAACTTCACCTCCTCCACCTCCTCAATTTATTCTCCTATCCCACAAGTTCAAGGTCACTCTAGCCCTATTGGCAAGAATGATCTATGTGTGCACACATCTTGGAGATGAATTCACATATTGACAAGCCGAGAGAGTTGGGTGTCAAAGTCTTGAGAAAGTTGGATGTCCAATCACTTTCTAAGTCACATAGTGAGATTCTTTGGGACTCCTATGAAACAGTCTATGACAAGATCCTTAATGATCTTATCTATTTGCTAAGATCAAATTCCCAAAACTTTATGGACATTTAAAATGGCGACATTGGAAATCCAGAAAAAGCATTCTCTTCCAATGGAAAGGGATCGACCATAGTCAACTCGGCTGACCAAATGGTAAAGAGAAAGGCTAAGTCTGAGATTATCCCATGTACCATTCCCAAATGATCCATATGGTTATATTTCCAAAAGGGAAAGGGCATTGGTTGCGAAGCTGCCAAATTTACCTGAAAGATCATAAGGCTGGTAAAGTCATTAAGTTTAACTATACTTTAGGTAAAGTCCACTATCTAACTCGATTAAGTTTCTATTATGAGATTCTTATTACATGATGTGACTGGGTCACATGTTAATGTTTTAAGAATCAAAGGAAAAGTGAAGGATACTTAAAGATAGAGTATGCTGAATCTGATCGCGAAGATGGATTTCTATCGCTTGATTGAAGATCGGATTCTAGAGCTACTCTTAGGAGTTATGATAGATTGCTAGGAAACATGTAATAGCATTGTTTTCATTTAAAGTTGCATTGTAAGGGAAAAGTTTTTCCGCATTTTGATAAATAAATAAAATTTGTTTTACTTTATTTTATATCTCCTTACAATGGCATCCAATACACTCTGACCAGAAGGGAACACGATTATATCCACACCCAGGCTGATTTTCCCTACATGAATCCAGAAGAAGTCTTTCTCATCTCTAAGGTGTTTCAACACAAGTCTGAGAAGCACCCGAAGATGAAGATTGCACTTGAAAGGGCTAGTACTTTCTTGAAGGAAACAGTCTGTGACTTTGACAAGATCAACGCAGACATTCACCCCACCATTGCCAAGAAAGTTGATTTGCCACCTCTTGACCCCACACCAATGCCTACCGAAGGATATGAAGAAAGATCCTTAGGTGCAACCAACTATCCCTAACTTGGAGTTATTTTAAAAAGGAAGACTGATAATGTCAAATACGTCATTCCTATGACTGCCATGCATCGCCTCACCAGGAAGCAACTTGACATCTGCCGAAACGCATTTGAAAAATCTAAGCACACAACTGCAGAAGTCAAGTTCGAAATCTTAAGAAGAATCAACTGGTTGGAGAACATCAGGAAGTTTTGGTGGATCCTGATCAAGTTTCTTAAACTTGATAGCTGATCAAAAGTTAAAGAGGGCACTTTGGGGGAAATTGTTGAATCATAAAAAGTGATCCTCTTGAGCTTCAGCTACCGCAGTCTGCAAGTTACCGCAGTCAAGCCGCTTTATCAGCAGTCATCAACCACAATATCTATCTTCCGCAGTCTCTATCTAGATTACGTTACTTTGTCTTTTCTGTAATACACTCTATTGTCCAATATGCCTTGCATGGCTACTCTTAGAGTTGTAATCTAGTAATCTTTATGAGTCTCTATAAGTAGAGCTCATTCTCTTGTAAGAAAAAAATCGCATGTAATTCTAATACACATCTCTGAAGTTATATTTTTCTATCTTATTCACTCTTCTTACTCTCATAATCGATCACAACCTCTCTTCGGAGCAAGTCTTTTGTGACTTAATCACTAAGTTTGATCTCACTTGTTAACTTGGATTGAATGCATTCCTCGTTACGAATCAACTTATGTGTATACTTGATATAACAATTCTTGTCATTTACATTTCTTTACTTTTCCGCAACTAACTCTCTAACATCTAACGATAAGTATTATTGTTGAGCTTTTAGATCCTTAGAGATTAACTATTTGACAATATACTTGTTCTAAAGTTTGTTCAAGTGTGTCTCAAAGTTTTTCTCTCTACACGAAGCATCATTAATCGTCGTCTTAACATGACACCGTATGAAGCCATGAATGGTCGCAAGCCAATTATGTTGTTCCTACATGTTTTTGGCTGCAGATGCTTTATAAAAAACAACCATGATTAACTTACCAAGTTTCAACCGAAAGCCGATGTAACAATACTTTTGGGATACTCAGCCAAATCCATAGCCTACAGAGTTCTAAATCGTCGAACTCGTGTACTTGAAGAAAGCTTTTATGTCACTTTTGATGACAATTTGGTTTGGAATTCTAGTCCAACTCATTTTACAACTGACGTCATGGAGTCTGATGCTCCACCACCAGGATCTCCAACTTCCCAAATCATCTATGTAGTTGTCTTCGAAAACCTGTTCAGACCTTCAGAAACTTCCCTTGACTCGGAATCTCGATCAAGACCGTCCTCACCAACTGTAGTTCTAATTTCTCAAAACGTTTCTGGTCTGACACCTACCTTTCCACCATTTGATTCAGAACCGTTTCAAACTTATCAGGTTGAGGGGGAGAATGAGCATCCTTCCCTCGAATAAAATGTGAACGGATTTCAAGATGCAACAGATCAATTTGTTGAATTTGATCCTATTCCGAACAACTATGAAGATGATGCTAACTTCTTTGACTTTCTGAACGATGACGACGTCGCCATATTTGATTAAGAAGTTCAGGCGGGAGGGGGGGCATCATCCTAAAATTCAAACTGTTCAGGGGGAGCAACACAACCCCATTGTTGATATCAGATCATCGGTTGCTCAAGAACTTCCGAGATTACACATCTGGAAAAAAGATTATCCTCCAAATCAAGTCATCGGAAATCTCAACACTGGTATTCAAACTCGTTCTGCTACAACCATCCAAAACGAGTGCCACTTCTCGGCATTCATCTCAATGGTTGAACCAAAATCCATTAAGGAAGCATGAGAACATGTTGCTTGGATTACAGCCATGCAAGAAAAATTAGCAGAATTTGATAGAAATGAAGTGTGGAATCTCGTCCCTCCTCCTCAGAATAACCCTATTGGTTGCACAAGATGGGTCTTCCGAAACAAGCTCGACGACACCAAAGTTATAATCAGAAACAAAGAAAGATTGGTGGCCAAAGGATTCACTAATATCGAAGGACTCAATTACGACGAGACTTTTTCTCCTGTTGCTCGTCTTCAAGCCATCCGAATCTTTCTCGCTTATGCAGCTCAAAAAGAATTTAAAGTTGACCAAATGGACGTCAAAAGTGCTTTTATCAATAGTGAACTAGATACCGAAGTGTATTTTCAACAACCCCTTGGTTTTATCAATCTTTCATATCAGAACTACTGTTACAAACTCCAAAAAGGTGTTTATGGTCTTAAGCAAGCTGCATGCGCCTGGTAGAAGATTCTCGCTGAATTTATATGTAACACTTTAAAAATTAAAAAAAATTTTTAATTTTCAAAACACATTTATTAACAAAATCTCATCGTATCATATCTTTGTTTCACAAAAACATTTCCCAAGATCGAAATACATAAAATCCCATGTGTGTGTAAGAATCATGCCGGTGCCTTCCCGCGATCATCACTGGTACCTGTAACACATAACACATAACACTGTAAGCATAAAGCTTAGTGAGTTCCCCAAAATACCACAAATAACACATGTTAGCCACTCAAGGCTATAAATCTGTGGGCCCACTGGCCCTAACTCTGTGGACCTTCCGGTCCTAACTCTATAAACTCTGGAATACACACATCATAGATCACATAGAAATAATGCTGTGCAACACATCACATACATAGCATACAAGATACTCTGTCACATAACCCTACTTACCACTCAAGGTAAAGTATAGTGAGAAGACTCACCTCAAATGTCTCGGTAAATCTCTGTCTCTGTAGCAATACGGTCTAGCCCCCGCCTAATCACATAAAGTAAAATACTCTCATAAATATAACTCTAGAGACTAGACTCAACCCTCTCGTGACACGAAGACTCCATTGTTGACCAATCCTGAAAATCAACAAAGTCAACGGTCAGACTCTGACCCGACTCGTCGAGTGCACTTAGGTGACTCGGCGAGTCTACGCGTGTCCACTATCCCTCTAGTCCCGCATGACACGTCGAGTCTTTCCCCTGCTCGACGGGTCACACCTGGCATGAGTCACGGGGCCACCCCGACTCAACTCGCCGAGTCCCAATATGAACTCGGTGAGTTCCGCCTTGAATTCCAGCCCTCTAATTCCTTCGGACTCACCAAGTCATTCCCCCAACTCGGCAAATACTCGCTGGGTGAACTATGGGGAAACCCTAACCCTACTCTCCGAGTCTGCTCTTGGTACTCGGCAAGTTCATGCCATGCTTGCGCTCAAATGAGCTCCTGAGGTCAGATCCGTTCCTCTAACTCATAGATCTGGCCTCCTTAAGCAAAATAAATACGTAAAGTTTGGATCTTGATGCCCATGCAAAGACCCAACGACTCTATTTGAAGAAATGGCCTCATAATGCCACCCTAAGCTTATAACTCTCCATGACACCCATAAAGGTCAAGAAGTTAAGGTCTCTGGACCTCTTTGGATCCAGATACGAAGCCTCAACACAAGAAGGGACCAATTGCTTCACAAATCATACTCAAAACGGGGCTAGAAACCCTAACTCTCAAAACTTACACCAAAACTGAAAGGGGATCGAATATATACCTCAAGATCAAGTCCCTAAGCTCTGAAATCCACAGATTAGCACCCTCTTTAGTTTCCTCTTGCCTTGGTCACCTTCTTCTTGCAAAATCACCCACACAAGGATCAAAAATGGCTTCCTTTCTCTCTCAAAACGTTCACACACTCTGGGGTCTCTCTCTATCAACTGGTAGTCGCAAATGAAGGCCATAAGGGCCTTTAAATAGGTCTCAAACCCTGGAAATTTGGGTATCATTATACAACGTGGACTCGCCGAATCCACTAGTCGACTCGCCGAGTCCAGTCATTAACCCGGATGGAAAATCGCGACACTACTCGGCGAGTCTAAGCATCAGCTCGCCGAGTCCCACCCAAAATCTCCAAAAATAAATGAATAAATAATGTACCTGGAAATCCGGATGTTACAATTCTCCCCCACTAGAATCAGACTTCGCCCTCGAAGTCTCTTTCCGCAAATAACTCTGGATGCTGCTCGCGCATCTCCAACTCCGGCTCCCAGGTCATCTCGGAACCATTCTGATGTTGCCACTGGACCTGAACCAATGTCATCTCCTTGTTTCTCAAAGTCTTGATCCTTTTATCCCGAATCGCGATCGGCCTCTCAACATAGTCCAAGCTTGCATCCGCCTGAATGTCCTCTAATGGAACCATTGCCGACTCATCAGCGATGCACTTTCTCAGCTGAGACACGTGGAAGGTATCATGAATCTGAATCAACTCCGCAGGTAGCTCCAAACGGTACGCTACCCTGTCCACCCTGGCGGTCACGCTGAAAGGACCAATATACCGAGGCCCCGACTTGCCTCTCTTCCTGAATCGGATCACTCCTTTCCACGGAGATACCTTCAGGAGTACGAAGTCACCAACTTGGAACTCGAGCTCCGAGCGACGCCTGTCTGCATAGCTCTTCTGACGACTCTGAGCCGTCAGTAACCTCAGCCGGACCTGCTGAATCTGCTCAGTCGTCTGAAGTACTATCTTTGTACTACCCATCACACGCTGACCGACCTCACCCCAGTAAATGGGATTCCGAAACCTCCTTCCATACAACAGCTCAAAGGGTGGCATACCAATGCTCGAATGATGGGTGTTGTTATAGGAAAACTCAGCCAAAGGCAAAAATGTGTCCCAACTCCCTCCAAAGTCCAGTACACATGCCCGAAGCATGTCCTCGAGCGTCTGAATCGTCAGCTCGCTCTGCCCGTCGGTCTGTGGATGGTATGCGGTGCTAAAATGCAGCCTCGTGCCCAGCTCCTCATGAAATTTCTTACAGAATCTGGAAGTAAAACGCACATATCGATCTGAGACGATCGAGATCGGCACCCCATGCCGTGATACGACCTCTTTCACGTACAAATCTGCCAACCTCTCAGCGGAAGATGTCTCACTGATAGCAAGGAAGTGAGCGCTCTTCGTCAACCTGTCCACAATCACCAAAATTGCATCAACGCCCCTAGCAGTCCTCGAGAATTTGGTGATAAAATCCATAGCAATCTGTTCCCACTTCCACTCGGGAACCTCCAACGGCTGCAACTTACCATGCGGTCTCTGGTGCTCGGCCTTAACCCTGCGACAGGTCAAACACCTCTTAAAGAACCATGCAACATCCCTCTTCATACAGGGCCACCAATACTCTTTCTTCAGGTCCAAATACATCTTAGTGGCCCCGGGATGGATCGAAAACTTCGATCTATACGCCTCCTCCATCAAGATGGTACATGTTCCTCCCACAAATGGCACCCAAACCCATCCCTGAAAGGTCATAAGCCCTCGACTATCGGTGACGAACTCCGATACCTGCCCGATAACCCGCTCCCTCCTACGGTTCTCTGCTCTCACGGCCTCAGCCTGGGCCCCTCGAATGACGCCAAATACTGGGGTCATCACTGTCAGCCTCATACAAACATCCCGTATCGGGGCGCTCTCCGCCCTACGACTTAGGGCATCGACTACAACGTTAGCCTTGACCGGGTGGTACAGGATCTCACAATTGTAATCCTTCACCACATCGAACCATCTCCTCCGCCGCATGTTCAGGTTGGTCTGATCCATCAAATACTTCAGGCTCTTGTGGTCCGTGTATATGGTACACCAAACCCCATATAGATAGTGACGCCAGATCTTGAGGGCGAACACCACCGCCCCCAACTCCAGATCGTGAGTGGGATACCTCATCTCATGAGGCTTCAGCTGCCTCGATGCGTATGCTATCACATGACCCCTCTGCATAAGCACCGCTCCCAACCCCGATATCGACACATCACAATACACTACAAAGTCCTCCATCCCCTCCGGAATGGCTAACACCGGGGCTTCGCATAGTCTATGGTGAAGTGTCTCGAAGGAGGCCTGCTGCTCTGGGCCCCATGAAAAAGCAACACCCTTCCGGGTCAACTTGGTGAGTGGCACGATGATCTTGGAGAAATCCCTGATGAATCTCCTATAATAGTCAGCGAACCTTAGGAAACTCCTGATCTCGGTCGGGGATCTCGGCACCTCCCAACTCATCACTGCCTCGATCTTGGCCGGATCGACCAATATCCCCTTCTGGTTAACGAGATGCCCAAGGAACTGGACCTCCCGTAACCAGAAATCACACTTGGAGAATTTGGCGTAAAGCCTCTCCGATCTCAGAACTCCAAGGATCTCCCTCAAGTGATCCTCATGCTGTTATCTGGATTTCGAATATACCAATATTGATGGGTTTTATGCATAAGAACAATCCTATGTGCTCATACAAACCCTAATGCTTGGATCTAGGTTTCTCTATTGTACATGCAATGAATCCAAGACTAATAAACTTAGATCTAACAAATTATAAACTGAATTAGGGTTTAGAGAATTGTACCTTTGATTGTTATATAGCAATAACAATCAATTCCTTGCTTGGATTGGCTTCAAAAGCTTATTGCCTCAAGTGGTGCACCTCTAATGGAGTCACAAACACCATATACAACTTGGATGAAGAGGAGAAGAAAGGAGGCTGCCCAAAAGGGGCTAGAAACCCTAGAGAATCAGTTGTCCATGTTTTTGGGGCATAGGGGCCTTTTATATACATGTAGGCTATTAGGGTTTACAACTAGGAAACCCTAATCTGGTTGCTTAAGCCCTAAGCAGCCCATGGACTCCTTTAACATATCCCTTGGACGATTTCTAATGGGCTTCCCATAGAATTCGTCAAACCTATATATTATTAGGTGATCCATAGCCTAATTATAATTATCTTATAACTACAACTCCAGTCCCCTAAGTTTAATTAATCTCTTTTAGCCACAAAATTAAGTATCAATTAATTCTTGACTAATATTAATTAAACAATATGATTTCTCCTTTAATATATTATTCTCATAATATATTAATAAATCATATTTAAACCTTTATCTCCTTAAATCATCCTACATATTGCTATGGTGAAGGCAACCCAAAAGGACCATACTCATAATCGGGTCAAGTACATACCAAAATAGTTATGGACTTAGACACTAATCCAACAGTCTCCCACTTGGATAAGTCTAATAACTATTTTCTGTATGACTTCAGAACCTGATCAGCAATCGTAGCTTTCAAAAGCCGCTGTCAACTCTGATCTTATCAGATAGCGTGTCCTTTAGATAAGGGTTTATATATTCCTCCATTCTCAAGATATCGTATAGACATAAGGCATGAATTTCAATCATTCTCTTTATACTGTTTCCCGACTTCTGATTTATGACGACTGATAACAGACTAAAATTGAACACATCAACTTAGTCCCGGCTTGGCCAAGCGCTTAGGTGTCATCACTAAGTCATCGAGAGGCCCACAGATATCACTTTTATCCCACTTTGGGTAAAAGGAATGGATAAACTTCGACTCAAATGCTCGCTTGCATTTACTGATCGAATCACACACAACAATAAGTTTTATAAGACCAAGTTACTGGTGCGTTTACTTATTATCAATGTGCAACCGACCAACAAATAACAACTCACATGTCTCGGTTTCAAGAATATACAATATTATCATCTCACTAATCACTCGTGATAAATCCATGAAGTGATCCAAGTGAGCGTGTGTTTAATCCAATACTCTAATCTTATCAAAGCACTCATGAACTCTGCAGCAAACTTGTGCCATGTCTAAACACTTCAGACAATCTACAGACAGATTCATGTCAGTTTTTATTCATACCTACTCCCAACGTATGACCGACTGTGGATGTTTGAATAACCTAGTTATTCAGGAAGTCAAAACAGGCAAACTGAAACATAATAATAATACTTAATCCTATATGGCCCCAAACTTGTGAGAGTAAATAAAACACTTCTATTTATCCACCATATTGATTACTCATTATTTATCATTTAATGTTTCGGATAATCAACTCATTACTTGAATAACAAAAATTGTCCCATGCTCCAAGCATGCACACTTTGTGTTCCTATGATCCATGCTTTGTGAAATAGATCAATTGAAAAACTTTTTCAATGATGCTCATTTCACAATTCCCAATCCTTACCATTAGTGTAAGAACACAAGGTTCTTCCCACTACTAGAATATGCTAGATTCTAACATTTTATGCAACGATCCTTTCGCAAAGTCATAGCACAAAAGTCACCAAGACTTGGCCAGTGAAATTACAAAGTACTCTATCGAAAATTGTTACAAGACAATTCCATAGACGTGAAGTCTTACATTCAAAGTACATTCATTTGTACATCCTTCCTGCATAAAAGTTTCTAATCTAGGCATAGACTCTCAATATCCAACTCCCAATATGGAAACATTTCCACATTTGCCATATCACAACTCATTCTTAACAAAATCTTATCAATTCATAATAATGTCGATATGGTCAATCCAATACCATACTTCCAACTACTTACAAGCGACCAATCCTCAACAAACTTTGGATCGTCCATTGATAGTTGTTTAATTATTTTAGTCAAAACCAATTCTAGTCCTTTTTCCCTCTTAACGCGCTAGACATTTGGAAAATTTTTGAATGGTAAAATATTATAGCATTTGCAATCGATCCTATACCCGAAGTGTATGGGACACGATGCATAATGTCTTACATAAAGATATGATACTTTACCAATCTTTTGCCATAATATTTTATGTGTCATGTTCTCACAATTCGAACTATGAAGAGGGATGTCGTAATCATAATCGAAATTTGAGAACACACCATGTATCCTTTGACTAAAAATATCAAAATTTCTCAATCTAAGCTTTAGATTTTGAAACGAAGTATAATATTCTCTCCCTTAATTATAGCAAAACAACTTTTCAACCCATGCAACTTTGCAAATTGAATCTTTGTTTTTCTATAATTAATATTGCTAACTTGCAATACTTGCCACAATAATCATACAAGCATAACACTTATGCTCCCACTATCATGATTATTATTTGATGGGTTTTAGCCAAAAGACATCCTATGTGCTCATGAAAACCTTAAAGCTTGGATCTAGGTTTCTCTATTGTACATGCTTTTAATCCAAGACTTAAAACCCTAAATCTAATCAATATAACATATGAATAAGGGTTTAGATCATACCTTGATTGTTATATAGTAATAACAATCTCAATTCCTTCTTGTATTGACTTTAGAAAGCTTAGAGTCACAAATGTCACTCCTCTAATGGCTCACAAACACCAAGAGCAAGAGGATGAAGAGGAGAAGAGAAGGAGGCTGCCTAAAACGTGAGGAAACCCTAGAAGGAGTCTTGTCCACGTTTTTGGAGCATAAGGGTTCCTTAAATAGTGAGGCTATTAGGGTTATCTAACAAGGAAACCCTAATTTGGATGCTTAATCCCTAAGCAACCCATGGGCTCCTTCCTTAAAGGCCTTGGGACGATTTCTAATGGGTTTCCCCATAGAATTCGTCCACCCCTTTAATATGGAGTCCATTAGCTCAATATTCAACTATCATACAATTGACAGTTCTAGTCCCTTAAGTTTAATTAACGTCTTTTAGCCACAAACTTAATTCTTATTAATTCTTGACTAATATTAATTAAACAATATGATTTCTTCTTTAATATATTATTCTCATAATATATTAATAAATCATAATTATTCCTTTCTCTCCATAATTCATCCTATCAAGTTGCTTTGGGGAAGGCAACCCAAAAGGACCATGCACCAACGGGTCAAGTACATACCAAAATAGTTATGGACTTAGACATTAATCCAACAGTCTCCCACTTGGATAAGTCTAATAACTATTCTGCGTATGACTTCAGATCCTGATCTGCAATCGTAGCTTTCTAAAGCCGCTGTCAACTCTGATCTTATCAAATATGTGTGTCCTTAGACAAGGGATCATATATTCCTCAATTCTAGATATCGTATAGACTGAGACATGGATCTAAATCATTCTCTCTGTCTATGTGCTGTTTCCCGAATTCAGATTTATGACGACTGACAACAAACTACAATTGAACACATCAATTTAGTCTCGGCTTGGCCAAGCACTTAGGTGTCATCACTAAATCATCGAGGGGCCAACAAATATCACTTTTATCCTACTTTGGATAAAAGGAACGGATAAACTTTGACTCAATGCTCGCTTGCACTCACTCACCAAATCACACACAACAATATGTTTTATAACACCACGTTACTGGTGCGTTTACATATTATCAATGTGCAACCGACTTTCAAGATACAACTCACACATCTCGGTTTCAAGAATATAAGATGTTATCGTCTCACCAATCACTCGTGATACAATCCATGAAGTGATCCAAGTGAGCGTGGGTTTAATCCAATGCTCAAATCATATTCATAAGCACTCATGAAAGTTTCAGCAAACATTTGCTTATGTCTAATTCTCTTTAGACAATCCACACACCAATTCATGACAGTCTTTATTCATATCTACTTCCAACATATGAACGAATGTGGCCCATTTGAATAATTTGACTGTTCTCAACCAATTAAATTATTCAGGAAGTCAAAACATGCAAAGTGAAACACATGAATAATACTAATCTCATATGGCCTCAAACCTTTGAGTATAAATAAAACACCTTTTATTTATCACCATATCGATTACTCAGTATTTGTCGTTTCGGGTAATCAACTTATTACTTGAATTATTACTACACTTGTCCCATGCTCTTAGCATGCACACAATGTTTTACCTATGGTTCTTACTTTGTGTAATAGATCAATTGAACACAATTACAATCATACTCATTTCACAACTCCTAATCCTTTTTCATAAGTGAAAGAACATCAAATTCTTACTACTTATAGAATATGCTAGATTCTAACATTTTATGCAATGATCCTGTCGTAATGTCATAGCACAAAAGTCATAATGACTATTGCCAATGAAATTACAAAGTCCTCTATTGTTACAATACAATTCCATAGATGTGATGTCTCTCACTCAAAGTACATTCCTTTGAACATCCTTTTTCATAAAAGTTTCTAATCTAGACATTGATTCTCAATATCCAACTCCCAATATGGAAACCTTTCCATACTTACCATATGACAACTCATTTTCGATAGAATCTTTTCTATTTATAATAACGTCGATATGGTCCATCCAATACTATACTTCCAACTAATCACAAGCGACTAATCCTCGACAAACTTTGGATTGTCCTTTGATAGTTGTTTAATTATCTTAGTCAAACCGATTCTTGTCCTTTTCCCTCTAAATGCGCTAGACATTTGGAAAATTTTAGAGTGGTCAAATATTATAGCATTTGCAATCGATCCTAAACCCGAAGCGTATGGGACACGATGCATAATGTCTTACATGAAGATTTGATATTTTATCAATCTTTTGCCATAATATTTTATGTGCTACGTTCTTATAATTCGAATTATGAAGAGGAATGCCGTAATCATAATCGAAATTTAAGAACGCACTATGTATCCTTGACTAAATTAATCATTCCACAATCTATGCCTTTAGATTTGAAATGAAGCATAATATTCTCTCCCTTAATTATAGCAAAACAACTATTCAACCGTTGCGACTATGCAAAGTATAACTTCTTGTTTTCTATAATTAATACTGCTAACTTGCAATACTTGCCTTAATAATCATACAATCATAACATTTATGCTCCCACTATCACGATGATTATTATGAACATAACACTTATGCTCCTAATTGCTTTGACATGTATTCAGAAACCAGCTTAACTTCTAGAAAAACAATACTTATTGAATTTCTTAAGTTCATGTTTCTAATACCTAATGATTTGATAATCTTTTATCAAGGCTTCTTTAACTTATACACCTTTGTCTTAGATAGCTCATATGTGTGTCTAAACAATTCAGACTAATTGCCAAATCTCACAATTCGAATCATGGAAAGGGATACTGTAACCATAATCGAATTCGAGAATCCAATTTTCACAATCACTATCTTCTTAAAATCTCTCTTAGTGAAAGCATTTCCTCACAGTCATTTCCATGAAGGAGGGAATCTTTTGACACTTAGATTTTAATGGTGTATTGTTCTTATCCATGTGAATTTGTTAAAACCAAAGTTTATGACAAATTCAAACTCATATGGACCGAACTCTTTTCAATCTTGATTTCTTGCCTTATGGTAACACGGCTGCCCACCACGTCTTCCAAGTAGTTAAGCAGTACACCCTTTCCTATCAATGTACTTTTCATTGATCAAGGTCCTTGCCTTTTATGCATTCAAATGAGAACTCATAGTACTCACATGCATGATTAACTCAATTGGAACGACACGGAAACAAGATAATGTCAACACGATAGGTTGTAAACCTCAACTCGTGTGCTAGTGATGATCGATAAGGTTTATTCTTGATTTTTTCTTGAAACCTTTCAAGACCATCAAGACTCCCACTGACTCCTTGACATATAAGATTCTTTAAACATTTCTTGACAAACAAATATTCAAGAGTTCGTGCAGCCTTTATCAATACAAAACATTTCATAAAATTGGTCCTAGTTGGTCTTTGTCTTATCCAAGACATCACAACTTTCCAATTTCAAATGTGCAAGAATGGGAAAACCTTTTTTTTTCAAAATTCTACATTTTATGAATGTTATAAACCTTCTTAAGACTTGTCACTGAATATTACAATCTTAACTTTAAGACTTGTTTTGGAACGAAGAATGATTGACTTTCTGATTTAACCATTTCTTCAATTGTTAATTCCTCTTCTTGGACATACAATTGTACTAAGACTTACTTAGAGGATCAATCGAGATATGGTTCTTAATCATTAAGACATATCATAAAGCATAAAAGGTACTCTCCCTTCTTCTTAGAATAGAGAAACTTTTATCTTTCTGCCTACTTGATTCTTCTTATTCGTTCTGCTATTGATTTAAACTTTTTCAATCAATTCAGAATTACACTTAATCTTATAAGCACAATCATATTTACTAAACTTTTAGTAAATCATGACGAATATCTTTGTTATTCTTGTGGTGGACTTAATCAACACACAACCTTGTGTACTCGATCTCTTAGTACTTCACTTGACACTTGGTCAATGAATTAGCCTAATTTACAAATATGAAATTTCTCATCCATCGTGCAACCAAGTTGCATGATTCCAAGTTTCTGTCCAATTGAACCTTGGGTGATGAGAAACTCTCCCTATTTGGTAAATTCTCGACATTTCCACTATTAACATAATTAAGAATCACATCCATTCGTTGTAGAAATATACGAACATCAATTTTTCATAACGATTTCATTGCAATGAAATAAATAAATAAATAAATGAGTCAAAACAAAATATATTTTATTCATAAAAGCAGCGGGAAACATTTGTCCTTACAATGCAAAATCAACTGAAAAACTATGTAGTCAAAAAGAAAAATTTCTAACAACTCTATCATAACTTTTTAAGCTCAAAGTCTAATCTGCAAGTCCATGCGATCGAGATCCATTTCTTCGTGATTAGACTCATCTTGCTTTTCCATCAAGCTTCCTCTCTTTTCACCGATCCTACAAAACATTCAAATGCAATCTTATCACATTATGTATTAAGAATCAATGAATAGGAACTTAATGGAGTTAGATAGTGGATTTTACCTGAAGCACAACCATACTCTTTGACTCTCCCATCTTCTGGGCTCTTCAGGCTCTTAGGGCAGACTTATATCCAACGCCCTTTCTCTTGGCAGCAAACGCAGGTTGATTCTCCTAGAACGTCCTCGGAAGCATGGTTGGTTGACTTTCCCAACAAATATGCTCCATTGCTTTGCCAAATCATTTCTGATTCAGCAGCAATGAGCATGTAAGTTAGGTCAATGAGGTTATCGTCATGATCCATCATATAGTACTTTCTTTTGAACTCATTATATGATTCAAGAAGTGACTGTAGAACCCAGTTCACAGCCAACTTATCAGGGAATGATGCACCCAACATTATCAACCTATCGATGTGTGATTTCATTCCTAGAACGTGGGCACACACGGGTTTACCATCTTCATGTTTCATTTCCAATAGTGCTTTAGTGACATTGAACCTTTCAATTCTTCAATCTTGTGGGTTAGGGAGAATAATTTGAGGAGGAGGAGGAAGTGAAGCATGATTTGTTGTTCCTCGATCGAATCGTGGAATATCATCTTCATGTGGAATGCTTGTTCCACGGGATTTGGGAAGACCATAATTGTCGAAATTTGACATCTACAAAACGGGAGAAAATGAATTCAAGTTAGTTGATTGATTGAGTCCTTAATAAATCACCCAAATGAGATATTAAGGCTAGGACCCAACACAATACGCTACAACCTAGAAAAGGGATGCCGTAATCTAGTTGCAGAATATTTAAAGGTAAATGAATGACGATTCACTAATTTCCACCATGAAAAACGAAAAAGAAATTTAAGTTTTAAATCTATGAAAACTCCTAGATCCTTTGAGATTCATTAAACATTTCAACGGCATGTTTAATCTCGATATGCCCCTCTAGTTTGTGACTGGGATGCCGAGGATCACAAAGAGGGTGTGAATAACCATGCAAATCTACATGGTGCCCTCACATGTTACAGTCATCTATTCGATGTGCCGGTAAACCACACACGCTCCACTGAACTATGACAAACATTGAGTCACCCTTTTCTACCTTTGCTTAGAACCATTTAGTGTGCCGGTTAACCACACACGCTCCACTAACGTCTTTGCAAGGGCACACAGTGTAATTTCATGGAATTGCATCAATTCACTTTTGCCTAAGTAACTAAGATTGGGAATTTAAAAAACATTTAGTTACTTTTGTACTTCATTATACTTATAATGGAAGGTTCTGTCCTATCCTACCCGTTCGGCTAATGACCCTCCACTAGTCAAGAGTGCGGTGGGTAAGAGTGGATACCCATTCAATCGCCATTTTATAGGCAATTTCCTTAAACACCCCTTATAGACTAGCTTCGTGAATGAGGCCTACTAACGGTAAGACTGACTTTTACTCATACATATATATAATGTTAGACTTTTAATGTTATATATAGTATAGGGTGTATTTTACACTTTTTAAAATATTATGTGGTCAAATTTAACAATTATACTTTTAATTCAATTAAATTGTAAACCAAAACTTTATGGATTTATTAAACCTCTTTTAATTATACACCTTAATTAATTAATAAAACCATAAGGGTGTGATTTGAACTACTCAAAACAATACTAGGGTTTTAGAATTTAACATTCCTAAATTAAACTTTTAATCAACTTTTAAATTCCAAAACTTGAGGGCAAGTTTTGAAACATTTCAAAACATTAGGGTTTAGAATTTAAATATACATCAAAATTAAACTTTTAATCAAAATTTAAATTCCAAAACTTGAGGGCAAGTTTTGAAACCTTTTCAAAACATTAAGGTTTCAACTATTTAAATTTCAAAACAAAACTTTTAAGTTCAAATTTAAACTATAAAACCTAAAGGGGAAAATTGAAACTTTTCATACAAGATAATTCAAATCTAAATTACAAATAATCAAATTTTATCTAATAAAACAAAAGATTATCTAAATTTTGACAATTATCTTCTATTTAGGTAAGGATAATCACCAAATATTGATAAAATTCGGATTTTATAGCAAAAACATATTTATGGTAATTATCCAAAGCCAAAACAGGAAGAAAATCGCGAAAATTAGCTGTCAGACGTTTCGGCTCGTCGAGTCTGGACTTGGACTTGTCGAGCACACCTGACTCGGCGAGTGCACCAAGTGACTCGGCGAGTCAAACCCTCAGAACCCAAAAATTTCGATTTTCAGTGCTGATTTTGATCAAATATGCATCAATACAATAGAAACCAATCTACGCTCTGATACCACTGATGGGTTTTAGCCAAAAGACATCCTATGTGCTCATGCAAACCCTAAAGCTTGGATCTAGGTTTCTCTATTGTACATGCTTTTAATCCAAGACTTAAAACCCTAAATCTAATCAATATAACATATGAATAAGGGTTTAGATCATACCTTGATTGTTATATAGTAATAACAATCTCAATTCCTTCTTGTATTGACTTTAGAAAGCTTAGAGTCACAAATGTCACTCCTCTAATGGCTCACAAACACCAAGAGCAAGAGGATGAAGAGGAGAAGATAAGGAGGCTGCCCAAAACGTGTGGAAACCCTAGAAGGAGTCTTGTCCACGTTTTTGGAGCATAAGGGTTCCCTAAATAGTGAGGCTATTAGGGTTATCTAACAAGGAAACCCTAATTTGGATGCTTAATCCCTAAGCAACCCATGGGCTCCTTCCTTAAAGGCCTTGGGACGATTTCTAATGGGTTTCCCCATAGAATTCGTCCGCCCCTTTAATATGGAGTCCATTAGCTCAATATTCAACTATCATACAATTGACAGTTCTAGTCCCTTAAGTTTAATTAATGTCTTTTAGCCACAAACTTAATTCTTGACTAATATTAATTAAACAATATGATTTCTCCTTTAATATATTATTCTCATAATATATTAATAAATCATAATTATTCCTTTCTCTCCATAATTCATCCTATCAAGTTGCTTTGGTGAAGGCAACCTAAAAGGACCATGCACCATCGGGTCAAGTACATACCAAAATAGTTATGGACTTAGACACTAATCCAACATTATTATCATATAAGCTTAACACTTATGCTCCTACTAGCTTTGATATGTATTCAGAAAACAAATGAACTTTCAGAAAACAATGCCTATCGAATTTCTGAAATTAATATTTCTAATACCAGATGCTTCGATAAGCCTTTATCTAAGCTTCTTAACCTTATACACCTTTGCCTTAGATAGCTCATATGTGTGTTTAAACAATTCAGAACATATGTTACTAAGTTCCAAATGTTGAAACTAATTGCCAAATCTCACAATTCGAACTATGGAAAGGGATGCCGTAACCATAATCGAATTTGAGAATACAATTTTCACAATCGCTATCTTTTTAAAATCTCTCTTAGTGAAAGCATTTCCTCACAATCATTTTCATGAAGGAGGGAATCTTATGACACTTATATTTTATGGTGTATGAGTTCCTATTCATGTGAATTTGCCAAAACCAAAGTTTGTGACAAATCCAAACTCATATGGACTGAAATTTCTTAATCTTGATTTATTGCCTATGGTAACACGAGTGCCCACCATGTCTTCCAAGTAGTTTTGCAACTTATCCTTACAAATCAATGTACTTTCCATTGATCAAGGTGATTTGTCTTTATGCATTCAAATGAGAACTCATAGAACTCACATGCATAATTAACTCAATTGGAATGGCACAGAAACAAAATAATGTCAACACGATAGGTTGCAAACCTCAAGTCGTGTGCTAGTGATGATCGATAAGGTTTATTCTTGATTTGTTTTTCGAAACCTTTTCAAAAACATTAAAACTCCCACTGACTCCTTGACATATTAGATTCTCTAATCAAGAAACGTTTCTTGATAAACAAATATTCAAGAGTTAGTGTAGCATTTATCAAGACAAAACACTTCACAAATTGGTCCTAGTTGGTCTTTGTCTTATCCAAGACATCACAACTTACCAATTTCTAATGTGCACGAATAAGAAAACTTTTCCAAATTCCACATTTGTTAAGTGTTATAAACCTACTAAAGACTTTTTCACTCAAGTCACAATCTTTACTCTATGACTTGATATTGGAACGAAGTATGATTGACTTCTTGATTTAACCATTTCTACAATTCTCGATTCCTCTTCTTAGACATGCAATTGCACTAAGACTCACTTAGAGGATCAATTGAGACATGGTTATTAATCTTTAAGACTTATCATAAAACACAATTAAAGGTACTCTCCCTTCTTCATAGAATAGAGAAACTTTTATCTTTCTACCTTCTTGATTCTTCTTATTCGTTCTGCTATTGATTGAAACTCTTTTAGTTAACTCAGAATTATACTCAATCTTATAAGTATAACCATATTCACTAAACTTTAGTAAATCATGATGAATATCTTTGTCACTCTTGTGGTAGACTTGATCAACGTATGACCTAGTGTACTCGATCTCCTAGTCCTTCAATCGACGCTTTGTCAAAGAATTAGTCTAAGTTTCCCAAATGTGAAAGTTTTTTTCATTCATCATATAATACACGTTGCATGATTCCAAGTTTCTGTCCAATTGAAACTTGGGTGATGAGAAACTCTCCCTATTTGGTAAACTTTTGACATTTCTACAAATAACATAATTAAGAATCAAATCCATTTTGCTAATAATAGAAGTACACAAACATCAATTTTTCATATATGCCATTGTAAGGATAAACAAATAAGATAAAACCAAAATATATTTTATTCATAAAAGCAGCGGAAAACATGTCCTTACAATGAAAAATTCGAATGAAAAATTATGTAATCAAATACTCCTAAAAAATCTATTATAACTTCCTAAGCTCAAAATCTGATTTTTTTGAATCCATGCGATCGTAATCCATTTCTTTGTGATCAGACTCATCTTGCTCTTCATCAAACTTCCGCTCTTTTCTCTAATTCTGCAAAGCATGCAAATGTAATCTTATCACATTATGTATAAAGAATAGGAATTTAATTGGAGTTAGATAGTGGATTTTATACCTGAAGTAGAGTCATACTTCTTGACTCTCCCATCTCTTAGACTCTTCAGGTCCTTTGGGCAGCTTCGTGTCCATTGCCCCTTCTCTTGGCAGCAGAAACAGGTGGGTTCTTTTAGAGTGTCCACAGAAGCATGGTTGGTTGAATTATCAGACAAATATGCTCCATTACTTCGCCAAATCATTTCTGATTCTGTGACAATAAGCATGTAAGTCAAGTCAATGAGGGTTGCGTCAGGATCCATCATATAATACTCTCTTATGAACTTATCATATGATTCAGGCAGTGACTGAAGAACCCAGTCCACAACCAACTTATTGGGGATAGACGCACCCAACATAATCAACCTATCAATGTGTGATTTCATCCCTAGGATGTGAGCACACACGGTTTTACCATCTTCATGTTCCATTGCCAATAGGGATTCGGTGATCTTGAACCTTTCAAATCTTCGATTTTGTGGGTTAGGGAGAACAATGGGAGGAAGAGGAGGAGGTGAAATCAAGCTAGTGCACATTGATCCTTCACTTTGAAACAACCTTCCACGTTTTCCTTGGGATTCGGGAATACCATGGTTTGAGTCAGACATCTACAAAACGGGAGAAAATTCAAGTTAAGTTGATTGAGTCCTTAATAAAACACCCAAATGAGTTATTAAGGCTAGGATCCTACACAATATTCAACAACCCAGAAAAGGGATGCCGTAATCTAGTTGCAGAATATTTGAAGGTAGGTAAATGACGATTTACCAATTTGCACCATGAAAAATGAAAAAAAAAGTTTTAAATGAATTGAAACTCCTAGATCTTTTGAGATTCATTGAACTTTTCAATGGCATGTTTAATCTTGATTATGCCCTTCTATTTGTGACTGGGATGCCGAGGATCACAAATAAGGTGTGAATAACCATACGAATCACGTGGTGCACCCAATGCTACAATCATCTAATCAATGTGCCGGTTAGCCACACACACTCCATTGATCTATGAAAAACATCGAGTCACCCTTCGCTACCAATGTCATCCCCAAATTAGTGTTCCGGTTAACCACACACGCTCCACTAACGTTTGACAAGGGTACGAAGTGTAATTCTATGGATTAGCATACAATTTCACATTTTTCCTAAAGTAACTATGATTTGGGAATTTGAAAAGGCGTTTAGTTACTTTGTACTTCATTATACTTATAACGGAAGGTTTCTGTCCTATCCTACCCGTTCGGCTAACGACCCTCCACTAGTCAAGAGTGCGGTGGGTAAAAGTGGATACCCATTCAATCGCCATTTTATAGGCAATTTCCTTAAACATCCCTTATAGACCAGCTTCGTGAATGAGGCCTACTAACGGTAAGATTGATTGTTTGTTCATACATATATATATATATATATATATATATATATATATATATATATATATATATATAATATTAGATTTTTAACGTTATATATAGTATATGGTGTATTTTATACTTCTAAAATACTAGGTGGTTTAACTTAGTAAATTATACTTTTAATTTAATTAAATGTAAACCAAAACTTTATGGATTTATTAAATCACTTTTAATTATACACTTTAATTATATAATAAAACCATAAGTGTGTGATTTGAACTTTTAAAATTATTAGAGTTTTAGAATTTAACATTTCAAAATTAAACTTTTAATCAACTTTTAAATTCCAAAACTTGAGGGCAAGTTTTGAAACATTTCAAAACATTAGGGTTTAACTTATTTAAATTTCATAAACAAAACTTTTAAGTTCAAATTTAAACTATAAAACCTAAAGGGTGCAATTGAAACTTTTTCACATCACAAAGGATGAAATAACAAATAATATAAGTTAAACAATTAATTTAGCCATTATCTATATTTGACCTAATCTTATTTTAGTCACTAGATAATTACCAAATAATTTGAAATAATCCATATTTATCATATAAACAACCAATATTTAAAAGATTTGAAATTATCTATTGCTTTGGCAAGGATAATCACTAATTTAAGATAAAAATCGGATTTTAACTTCAAAAAACGAATTAGGCATTAAATCCAAATCAAAACAGCAGTTAAATCCCGAAATACCCTCTGTTTGACGCTCGAACTCGCCGAGTCAGCTCTGAACTCACCGAGTCCAGATACTGACTCACCGAGTTGAGTCGGGCAGAGGCCAAAAATCTATTTTTAGCAAACAAAACAGTTAAGCATCACATACAACTGAAACCAATCAAGGCTCTTATACCACTGATGGGTTTTATGCATAAGAATAATCCTATGAGCTCATACAAACCCTAATGCTTGGATCTAGGTTTCTCTATTGTACATGCAATGAATCCAAGACTAATAAACTTAGATCTAACAAATTATAAACTGAATTAGGGTTTAGAGAATTACCTTTGATTGTTATATAGCAATAACAATCAATTCCTTGCTTGGATTGGCTTCAAAAGCTTAGTGCCTCAAGTGTTGCACCTCTAATGGAGTCACAAACACCGTATAAAACTTGGATGAAGAGGAGAAGAAAGGAGGCTGCCCAAAAACGGCTAGAAACCCTAGAGAATCAGTTGTCCACGTTTTTGGGGCATAGGGGCCCTTTATATACATGTAGGCTATTAGGGTTTACAACTAGGAAACCCTAATCTGGTTGCTTAAGCCCTAAGCAGCCCATGGACTCCTTTAACATATCCCTTGGACGATTTCTAATGGGCTTCCCATAGAATTCGTCCAACCTATATATTATTAGGTGATCCATAGCCCAATTATAATTATCTTATAATTACAACTCCAGTCCCCTAAGTTTAATTAATCTCTTTTAGCCACAAAATTAATTATCAATTAATTCTTGACTAATATTAATTAAAAAATATGATTTCTCCTTTAATATATTATTCTCATAATATATTAATAAATCATATTTAAACCTTTCTGTCCTTAAATCATCCTACATATTGCTATGGTGAAGGCAACCCAAAAGGACCATGCTCATAATCGGGTCAAGTACATACCAAAATAGTTATGGACTTAGACACTAATCCAACAAATATATCGTCGATGAACACGATCACCGAGCGGTCCAACATCGGCGTGCACACTCTGTTCATGAGATCCATGAACGCTACCGGTGCATTGGTGAGCCCGAAAGGCATCACCACGAACTCGTAATGCCCGTAACGAGTCCTGAATGATGTCTTCTAGATATCCTTATCTCGCACCCTCAACTGATGATATCCAGACCTCAAGTCAATCTTGGAGAACCAAGATGCTCCCTGAAATTGATCGAACAAATCGTCAATCCTCGGTAACGGGTAACGTTTCTTGACCGTCATCTTGTTCAACTCCCGATAATCAATGCACATCCGGTGTGAACCATCCTTTTTCTTGACAAAAAGGATAGGCGCTCCCCATGGCGAACTGCTCGGCCGAATGAAACCCTTCCCCAGCAGCTCCTGAAGCTGCGAGGATAACTCCTGCATCTCTGGAGGTGCAAGGCGATAGGCCGCCTTGGCGATAGGTGCTGCCCCGTAACCAAATCGATACGAAACTCTACCTGCCTCTCAGGAGGCATGCCCGACAACTCCTCCGGGAAAACATCCGGGAACTCTCGCACTATCGGAACCTCATCAACTGTCCTCGGCCTCCCTGAATCAACCTCATATCCATCACATACACCACAAACCCACTACAGGCCTGCTGTAGACTCTGTCTCGCACTAGCGGCCGAACAAAATGCTAACCCAGATTGTGTACCCTTGCCATACACCATAAGAACTCCCACACTTGGGTCTCGTATAGTCACCAGCTGTCTCTCGCAGTTGATGACCGCTCCAAATTTGCTCAACTAGTCCATGCCCACGATGACACAAACATCTCCCATCGCAATAGGAACTAAATCGATCGGAAACTCAACGCCGAAAATCTCGAGTACACACCCTCGGATCACTTCGGTGGCACACACCGTCCTCTCGTCAGCTATGGAAACTCTCAAAGGTCGACTCAACGCCTCTCGGCTAATACTGATGTGCTGACTCAAAGCCAAAGATACAAAATACCGACTCGCACCCGAGTCAAATAACACCAAGGCAGGTACATAACTCACAAGAAAAGTACCTACGCATAACATAAAATAAACACAATATCACAAACATCAAACGAAATACATGAAAGTATACATACCAGCCACGACATTGGGAGCTGCGCGGACCTCCTCCGCAGTCAACTGAAAGTCTCTCCCTCGTGCCTTTGGTACCTCGGCCTTCATTGGCCGGCTCTCAGTAGCTCTAATAACAGCATGGGCAGATCCCTGAGATGCTCCCTGGGATGTTCCTCGCAACTGTCGACACTCTGCCTTCCGGTGTCCGGTCTGGTTGCAGTGAAAGCATACTGCAAACCCCTTAGGGAAATCCTTGGCCATATGCCCCTCCTTGCCACATTTGTAGCAAGACCCCGCTCTGCATACCCCATCGTGGCTCTTGCTGCACTTACCACAAGTGCGACCCTTCTGACTCCCAGATCTTGAATCAGTGGGCTTGGCCCGCTTGGCTGCCGGCTGAGACTGCGCCGGTCGCCGATCCCTCCCCTGAGACTCAGCCTCCTCCCTAGCCTGGGTCTCCAACTCTATCTCCCTCTTCCGGGCATTTTCCTGAAGTTCAGAAAATGTCCGGTACGTCGATTTCTCCACGAACTCCCGTATATCCCTCCTCAAAATGCTCAGATATCGGCTCATACGTGCCTGCTCGGAGGACATGTGCTCTGGGAAGAACATTGCCCGCTCATGGAACATCCTCGTAATTACTGTGACAGACTCAGTATCCTGCTTGAGGGTCAGAAACTCCTGGGCCAAACGCTCCCTCTCCACCTGGGGAACGTACTCATCTCGGAACATAGCAGTGAACCTCTCCCAAGTCACTGCAGCAAGCTCAACAGGCGAATAATGTGCCGTCACAAACTTCCACCAGTCCTTTGCTCCCAAGCGAAGCTGGTTCAACGCGAACCGGACTCTCAAATGCTCTGGAGATGAGCAGGTGAAGAAATACCCCTTGATGTCTGAAATCCACATCATTGCTGCTATCGGGTCCTGGGTCCCATCAAACTCCGGTGGTTTTGTGTTGCTGAACTCCCGGAACAGCAACGCATCACCACCATGTGGTCTATGGCCGCAACAACGGCAACATCAAAAAGAGCAGTGTATCTCTCGTCAAATGTCTCTATCAGGGTGGTCTTGATAGACCCGAACATCTCTGGAATCTCAGCACGGATGGCAGCAGAAACCTTATCATGAATCATCTGGCGGAGCTCCTCGTCGCTTACACCCCCACTAGTCCTTGGTCTGTGGCGCGTCCCCACCATGATGCCTCTCTGAAATACAACACAATATATCTGGTATCCTAAGGATTCTTACTTGGGTTGCGCACTGATCCAGTGCCTTCGGTACTAAGGACCCAATACTACCGACCACACCGCCTCAGCATTCATCCCAAGTCCTCCTCCCAGAGTCCCAAATTCCAAGCACTCTACTCTCTTAAATTATATGCTACTAGCTGATCTCTCATAAGGTCCTCGCTGCTATATAAACACTCTCAAGCATCCCAAGCAACAAAACTCCTAGACTAAGGCATCATGTATCAGGACACTCTAGTCCTAATAAGGATACCTAGTCTACTTTAGCATGCATAATATAGCTCATCATATAACATAACATAATATATGTCGTAACACTTATTACAAGGGTATTTTGGGAAATCACCGTTTGGGCGCTGGCTGATCGTACACACGGCTCCATCTGTTTGTCTCAAAACTCCATTTTACTTTTTAAGAATTGTTTTGTTAATAAAACTTTTCTCAAATCCTCGGTTGAGTTCAGATACGCTCGAAGATGCATCCGAATCCCTCAAACCAAGGCTCTGATACCAACTTGTAACACCGTAAAAATTAAAACAATTTTTAATTTTCAAAACACATTTTCCAAAAACATTTATTAACAAAATCTCATCGTATCATATCTTTGTTTCACAAAAACATTTCCCAAGATCGAAATACATAAAATCCCATGTGTGTGTACGAATCATGTCGGCGCCTTCCCGCAATCATCACTAGTACCTGAAACACATAACACATAACAATGTAAGCATAAAGCTTAGTGAGTTCCCCAAAATACCACATATAACACATGTTAGCCACTCGAGGCTATAACTTTGTGGGCCCACTGGCCCTAACTCTGTGGACCCTCTGGTCCTAACTCTGTGGACCTTCCGGTCCTAACTCTGTAAACTCTGGAATACACACAACATAGATCACATAGAAATAATGCAGTGCAACACATCACATACATAACATACAAGATACTCTGTCACATAACCCTACTTACCACTCAAGGTAAAGTATAGTGAGAAGACTCACCTCAGATGTCTCGGTAAATCTTTGACTCTATAGCAATATGGTCTAGCCTTCGCCTAATCACATAAAGTAAAATGCTCTCATAAATATAACTCTAGAGACTAGACTCAACCCTCTCTTGACACAAAGACTCCATTGTTGACCAATCCTCAAAGTCAACAAAGTCAACGGTAAGACTCTGACCCGACTCGTCGAGTGCACTTAGGTGACTCGGCGAGTCTACGCGTGTCTACTATCCCTCTAGTCCCGAATGACACGTCGAGTCTTTCCCTTGCTCGACAGGTCACACCTGGCATGAGTCACAGGGCCACCTCGACTCAACTTGCCGAGTCCTAATATGAACTCGGTGAGTTCCGCCTTGAACTCCATCCCTCTAATTCCTTCGGTAGCCGCACCAAGTGGTAGCCGCAAATGAAGGCCATAAGGGCCTTTAAATAGGTCTCAAACCCCGGAAATTAGGGTTTCATTAAACAGCGTGGACTCGCCGAGTCCGATCATTAACCCGGATGGAAAATCGCGACACTACTCGGCGAGTCTAAGCATCAACTCGCCGAGTCCCACCCAAAATATCCAAAAATAAATGAATAAATAATGTACCTGGAAATCCGGATGTTACATTATAAAGTGTTCTGTAACACCCTCAGTCTTATTTTTCCAATTTTAAAAGTCGACTCGATGTGTTGGATGCCCTGACTCGTCGAGTAGGCGTGGTTCTGATCGCGTGTTTTAAGTGACCAACTCGGTGAGTCGGAGGACGGACTCGGCGAGTTCGAGCAGGAATGAGAAACCCTAATTTCCGGGGTTTGGCACCCTATTTAATGGGTCATTAGCCTCCCTTAGCCTCCTATTTAGCCCCTTGTGAGTCCAGAAACCCTAAATCGCCGTTTTCTCTCCATACTTGTGTGTTTTAAGCAGTTGAAGGTGGATCTTGGTGAGAGGAACTTGAAGATCAAGAAGTTGAGGCAAGGAACGTGTGTCGATCTGAAGTCTACCCCAGTGTAGCATCATTTAAAGGTATCAAGTTGTTACCTTGACCTTCTTCCGGCTAGATACTACTATATTTGAGTTTTGAGGCCATTTTGGCATTTGGTGCTACATTTCGAGTGATGAACCAAGATCTGAAGTTGTAACTTCAGAGCTAGGCTCATCTTGGCCGTGACATCCATAAAGTCCTAGTCTTTACCATGCTAGTATAATCCCCTTGCCTAGAACCTCTTCCTTAGCTTGATTTAAGTCATTAGCACCTTGCATGTACGTAAAGTTTGCAACTTTATGTAAGAAGTATGCCTTAGGAGCTTAGATCTACATTATGGAGCTTTCGAATGGATTAAAAAGCATCTGAATGGATAAAGAATAAAGGGACTAGACGAGTTGCATGGTTAACTCGACGAGTACGATGAACATTGTCCTGCAAGGAATTCTGCTTGGACTCGGCGAGTCAGCTAGGGTTTTCTCGACATTTGGACATGCGTGAACTCGGCGAGTTGCGGGTAAACTCGACGAGTCAACCGGGGATTTCATGACTTCTCGAGTTCAGGAAGGACTTGACGAGTCGGTGAACTACACTCGACGAGTCGAGTCAATATGGACTGTTGACCTTGACCGTTGAATTTAACTTTGACCAAGGACATACTAGTTTACTTCTGGGGTATTTGGTAATTTGGAAATTTATGGAAATGGTCTTATGGTAAATATAGGTGGTGGTGTTCGTGTCGGTGATTCGAGAATTTGAGCTTATCACTGCACTGCAATAGCTGTGAAGTGAGTTATCCTCACTATATCAACAGGGTCTAAGGCACCAGTGTTGGCCCTTACTGGATTTGTATTCAGGATTATTGCATGATATGCTTATTGATTTACATCCTAGTAGTTAGGATGGTGATATGCTTAGTGACCTGGTTAGGTCGGTATCCTGGTATATAGGATGATGCGATGTTGGTGACCGGTTAGGTCTGTATCCTGGTTATAGGATGTTACTATGATTGATGATCTGTTAGATCGGTTTGATTGTTATATATGCTAACGTATGATATTATGCGCACATGTTTGTTTGATTGGGGGTTAGGTTGAGGCGGTCCTGCTTTGTGCTGAAGGCCAACATACCCAGGACGGTCCAGATAGACTACAGGCCCAGGAGGGCATGTCAGTTAGACCGAAGGCCCGGCGAGTGGTCCGGATAAGTTGAAGGCCCTGCAAGGCGGTCCAGACGTGCCGAAGGCTCGAAAAGCGGTCCAGATTGTTGGGTTTTGATCATTCTAACACTCCTATGGTGTACGTGCAACCCTATAAACCTTGGATCTATGTTTTCTCTATTATACATGCAAATAAGAACTTTCCAAGGCTTTAATCCTAACTAGCATATTATGATGTTGTTAATCTACAAAGTACTAGTTAGAGGACATACCTTTTGATGTAGCTTGATGTCTTCAAGCTTTAAGAGCTTAGCCCCAATAGTGTGGAAGCCTCAAGTGGAATCACAAATCACCAAGACACCTTGGAAGACTTTAGAGAATATGAATACTTGGTTCTCTCTTAGTAAAATCGGCTAGCCCTCTTAGTGTATCCACACTAGTTCCAATTTCACCAACCAAAGACATCTTTATATAGTATGGAGGATTAGGGTTAAACCCTAACACCCATGACCTTTCATTTCCTAGGATCCATGGGTTAAACACTCCATGGACTATCCATGAAAGCTTAGCCCAACCTAAATGAACTTGGCCCATTCCATATATATAAGAGTCCATATTTAATTAGTTCCTTTTGATCACTTAATTAATTATAAATTAATTCTTGATCAATACTAATTAAATAATATGATTCCATATTAATATATTAGAACTTATAATATATTAATATTAATCATAAACATACTATTCTCAAAAGATTATCCATATAAATTGTGTCGGTGAAGTGCAACCCAAATGGACCATGCCGGGTCGGGTCAAGTACATACCAAATATAGTTATGGACTTAGACATTAATCCAACAGTCTCCCACTTGGATAAGTCTAAAACTATTATTGCGTATGACTTCAAACCTAACTGGCAATCGTAGCTCTTAAAGCTGCTGTCGAACTCTGATCTTGTCAACGAACTTGTCCATTAGATAAGGGATCATATATTCCTCCATTCTAGATATCATATGGACTGAGACATGGATTATAATCCTTCTCTCTATCCATTTGTTGTTTCCCGATTTCCGATTTATGACGACTGACTAATTGAACAAATCAAATCAGTCCTGGCCCGGCCGAGCACTTCCATTTGTCATCATCAAATCATCGAGGGGCCCACAGATATCGCTTTTATCCCGAAGGTAAAAGGAACGGATAAACTTCGACTCATATGGCTTGTTCTACTACTTGTTGAATCATACACAAAGGCACGTTTTATAGCACCGAGTTACCAAATGTGTTTTCGTGCAATCAATGTACTATCAACTCATAGTAACAACTCATATCTCTAGGTTTGAAGAATATAAGATATTATCATCTCATGATCACTCGTGATAAAATCCATGAAGTGATTCCAATGAGCGCGGGTTGAATCCAATACTCAGAACTTATGAGCACTCATGAGTGTTGTAGCCCTTTGTCCAACACCTTAGACCTCTACAAGCCAACCCATGACAGTCTTAATTCATATCTACTTCCAACATATGACCGACTGTGGATGGTTTGAATAACTTAGTCATTCCGGAAGAATAACCTAGTTTATTCGGGAAGTCAAAACATGCAAAATGAAACACAATAATAATTGAATCCAATATGGTATCAACCCTTTGAACATAAATAAAACACCTTTTATTTATCACCATATGATTACACATTATTCATTGTATACTGTTTCAATTATCAACTTTATTCTTGAATTTAAAACAATAGTTGTCCCATGCTCCAAGCATGCACACTATGTTTTCTAAACACTAGTCATGCCATACACCAAGTATGCATACTATGTTTGTCTATGATCTTTACTTTGTGAACTAGATCAATTGAACATAACTTCAATGATTCTCTTTTCACACTCCCAAATCCTTACTGCAAATGTAAGAATTCCAAATTCATGCCATTTACTGAAATCTGTTAGATTCTAAACTTATATGCATTGATCCTCTTGTAATAATTATGTACAAAGTCATAAAGACTTGACAACAACCATTACAGAGTATTCCAAAGGAGATCAGCTCCTTGGAAACATCCTTCTTGCATTAAGTTTCCTAATCTTAAACAGATTGAAAATTCTAACTTTGAAACATTTCCAGATTCCATTTTGACTATCACTTCTGAACAAGAGTTAATTATCACTATACTTCCAACTGTCCTTGAGCAACCAATCTTTGGTAAACCTTAGATTGTCCTCGACAATTGTTTAATCCTTTTAGTCATATCCAGTTCTAAACTTTTTCCCTTCTTAATGCCCCAGGCATCTGGAAAATTTTAGAATGGATGAATATAGCACATGTAATCGATCCTATATCCGAAGCATATGGGACACGATTCATGATGTCTCACATAAAGACTAAACCAGTCTTTTGCTATAACATTTCCATTTCTATTTGCCAAGTTCTCATAATTCAGATTATGAAAAGGGATGCCGTAATCATAATCGAATTTTAGAACGCAAATAATGGACCCATATACAGAATTTCCTTATGTTGAGCCATTCCAACATGAAATTCATATATATATATCCTTGACTAAATGATTAAAACCTCACGATCTAAGCTTATAGATTTGAGATTAAGTATAATTTCCTCTCCCTTAATTATAGCAAAACAACTCTTTCCCAATTGAAACTTTTGTTTTCTATAATTAACATTGCTAACTTGCAATACTTATCATAATTATCAAGCTCCCACTAACATGATGATTATTAGCATAACACTTATGCTCCCACTAGCTTTGACATGTTCTCAGAAATCACCTGGACTTCTAGAAATCAATACTTCATTGACTTTCTTACCAAAGTTCAGATTTCTGATGCTAGATTGTTTTGATAAAACTTTATCAAAATCATACACCTTCCCTTAGATAGCACACTTGTGTGTCTAAACAATTATGAAGAGGTATGCCGTAATCATAATGGTTAGACCTTTTTGCCACTTCTCACAAGTCCAGGTTAGTGTGCCGGTAAACCACACACGCTCCACTAACGACTTTGAGAATGCAAATATCACAATTGCTATCTAACTAAAATCTACTTAGTGAAAGTGTTTCCTCACCATCATTTTCATGAATCGGAGAGAAACCTTATGACACTTAGATTTAATGGTGTATGTGTTCTTATCCATGTGAATTGTCAAAATCATAGTCACAAGACAAGGATAATGACAAACCCAAACTCATATGGACTGAACTCAATCTTAATTTCTTGCCACCTGGCAGCTCAAGGGCCTACCATTGCTTCCAAGTTGTTGTGCAACAAATTGAGAACTCTAAGAACTCATATGCAAAGCCAACTTTAACTGGAATGGGCACAGAATATGTCAACACGATAGGTTATGAACCTCAAGTTGTGTGCTAGTGAAAAACTTCAGGTTCCATTCTTGATTAGTTCTTGAGACTTTCAAGACCTTTCAGACTCCCACTGTCCTCTTGACACATAAGACTCCCTTGTCAAACATCCAAGAGATAGTGCGGATTCTAATCAAGACAAACACTTCACACAATTGGCCTAAGTTGGTCTTTGTTTTATCCAAAACATCACAACTTACCAATTTCAAATGTACTAGAGTAGAAAACTTTTACTCTTACATTTGACAAGTGTTTTAAACCTTCTTTTGAGACATGTCACTCAAGTTACAATCTTGGAGTATGACTCTAAGACTTGTATTGGAACGAAGTATGACTCATCTTCTTGATTTAACCATTTCAACAATTCAAGATCCCTCTTCTTAGTCATAAGAATGCACTAAGATTTCCTTAGAGAACTAATTGTGCTATGGTTTCTTAATCATTAAGATGATCACAAAACTGATACTAAAGTACTCTCCCATCTTTTCAGATTTGAGAAACTTTTATCCTTCTGCCTAAGTTGATTCTTCTTATTCGCTCTGCCATACATTGAGACCTTTTCCAATGTCTCAGAGTTACACTTAAGCCTGTAAGTATAATCATATTTACTGAGCTTTAGTAAACTATGACAAATAGTCTTATCAATCTTTTGTGGTGGACTTAATCAGTGCACAAGAATGTGTACTCGATCCCTTAGTCCTTTACTTGACTCACACATCCATGTGATCGAGTAATTAGTCTTAATTTTCCAATACTTGAAAGTTCTCATTCATCATGTTATACAACTTGCATGATTCCAAGTTCCGGTCCAATTGAAACTTGGGTGATGAGAATCTTTCCTTATTTGGTAAATCTAGACATTACCACAAATGAAAGAATCAATTTCATATTTCCACTCTTGCTCTTAATGGAATCATATAAGCAACAATTTTTCCTTAAATGCCATTGTAAGGATATTTTAAAATAAATAAAATAAAAAAAATTTTCTTTTATTTTAAAACTTTGCGGAAAAACTTATCCTTACAATCCATATGAACACTTGTTGTTATCTATTCCTAAGCAATATCTCATAACTCCTAAGAAAACCTGAAGAATCCGATTTTTCAAACTATGCGATAGAAATCCATCTATGCGATCAGATTCAGCATATTCTTTCTTTAGGTTTCTTCACTTTTCTTTGATTCTTAAAACATCACCATGTGACCCAGTCACATCATGTATCAAGAATCTCAGAATAGAAACTTAACAGAGTTAGATAGTGGACTTTACCTGAAGTAGAGTCAAACTTATTGACTTTAACATCCTTAGGTAAATCTGGCAGCTTCGCAACCAATGCCCCTTCCTTTGGCAATATAAACATATGGACCCTTTGATAAAGGTACACGGGACTATCACAGACTTAGCTTTTCTCTTTACCATTTGGTCAACCGAGTTGACTATGGCCGATCCCTTTCCACTGGGAAGAGAGAGCTTTACTAGATATCCAATGTCATCATTGTCAATGTCCATAAAGATTTAGGAAGTTGATCTTAGCAAATAGATAAGATCATTAAGGGTCTTGTCATAGTCTGTTTCATAGGTGTCCCAAAGGAACTCACTATGTGACTTAGAAAGTGATTGAACCACCAACTTTCTCAAGACTTTGACACCCAACTCTCCCGGCTTGTCAATATGTGACTACATCTCCAAGATGTGATCACACCTAGACCTTGCCTTGCCAATAGGGCTTGAGTGACCTTAAACTTTTCAAGAACTTGTGGGTTAGGGAAAATAGTTGGAGGAGGAGAAAGAAGTATGATATCCATGGGGCATCATCTTCATTAGGAAACCTTGTTTCAAAAGATTTGGGAAGATCATAGGTGCCTAAACCAGACAACTTTTGGGAGATATTCAAGATAGTTGATTTAAAGTCCTTAATATGGCACCCAATATGAAATATTAAGGCTAGGACCCAACAAACTATTTTATAACTTAGAAGAGGTATGCCGTAATCCAAGCTATAAAATATTTGAAGGTAGGTGAATGACGATTCACCAATTTCCACCAAGATAAACGAAATGTATTATTAGGTTTTAATTGGTTTTGAAACTCCTAGATCTTTGAGATTCATTGAACTGTTCAAAGGCATGTTTCAATCTCGAGTGTGCCCTTCAGGTTTTGTGACTGGGATGCCGAGGATCACAAAACAAGGTGTGAAGTAACCATGCAAATCACTTGGTACCCTTAATAAATTACCCCTCAATCGATGTGCCGGTTAACCACACACGCTCCATCGATACTATGATAAATATTAAGTCACCCTTTACCTACCTTGTTAAGTCCAAGTTAGTGTGCCGGTTAACCACACACGCTCCACTAACGACTTAGACAAAGTGTAAAGTGTAATTTCATGGGTTAGCACCTTATTCACATTTTTCCTAAGTAACTAAGATTGGGTATTATTAAGAGTTTAGTTACTTAGTATTATCATTAATACTTTTAATGAATGAGAATTATAGTCTTGTCAAACCCGTTCGGCTAACGACCCTCCACCGGTCAAGCAAGCGGTGGGTGAGAGTGGACACCCATTAAGTTGTCATTTTATAGGCAACAACCTTATACCCACCTTATCGACCGGCTTCGTGAATGAGGCGTACTAGCGGTAAGACTGACTTTACTCTTATACATATATATATATATATATATATATATATATATATATATATATATATATATATATATATATTATTAACTTATAATATTATAAAGTATAAGGGTTGAATTTTAACTTTTAAAATTCTAAGGGCTAACTTGGAATTAAAGTATTCATAAGAGAAAACTTTACAAATTCCAAAACTTGAGGGCAAGTTTTGAAACTATTCAAAACTAATTAATTCCATAACTTATGTGTTTAAAGTAGTTTTAATCCAAAAACTCTTCAAGTTCCATAACTTGAGGACAAGTTATGAAAGACTTTAAACTAATAAAAGAATTAACTTTTCTTTATTTTATAACTTATGGAATTAATTAAGGTTACACCTTTTTTTATTTTATTTTATTTTATTAAATGAAGAGACTCTTGGTCCTCCATAACTTGAGGACAAGTTATGGAGTCATAAAACCATTTAATTAGAACTAGACTCTTCATTTTTGTAACCTTTGCCAATTTTTATGAGTTTTATGATTCTTAAATGTGACTTTTCATATAACTTGAGGACAAGTTACAAAAACACATTTTAGAATCAATTCTTAGATTAATTTGGATTAAAACCAACTATCACATAATTTTATTTATTAATCTAAATTCACTCATAAAACAAGGTAACACAAAAAACTTTTGGTGATCCATAACTTATTCTTAAGTTATGGAATCCTTTAAAACATTAACACCAAATTTTGTAACTCCATAAAAACTTTGAATCATTTTTTTTTAAAACCTTTTCATATCCATAACTTATGGAGGTTTCAAAAAATAAAACTCTTTAGATCAAACTTTTAAAACTAATAAAATAATCATATCATTTTATCTTTTATTAAATTTGACCTAATTCAACTCATAAAGCAAATTATTCAAATTTTACAAATAATTAGTTTTTCACAAGAACAAGTAATTATCTTAAAATTTGACGAACTTCATGTTTTTTTTTTCTTTTTTTTTCAACTTTGAAAATAAAATATTTGCATCAATATAACAGAAAACAACCTAGCTTTGATACCACTGTTGGGTTTTGAGCATTCTAACACTCCTATGGTGTACGTGCAACCCTATAAACCTTGGATCTATGTTTTCTCTATTATACATGCAAATAAGAACTTTCCAAGGCTTTAATCCTAACTAGCATATTATGATGTTCTTAATCTACAAAGTACTAGTTAGAGGACATACCTTTTGATGTAGCTTGATGTCTTCAAGCTTTAAGAGCTTAGCCCCAATAGTGTGGAAGCCTCAAGTGGAATCACAAATCACCAAGACACCTTGGAAGACTTTAGAGAATATGAATACTTGGTTCTCTCTTAGTAAAATCGGCTAGCCCTCTTAGTGTATCCACACTAGTTCCAATTTCACCAACCAAAGACATCTTTATATAGTATGGAGGATTAGGGTTAAACCCTAACACCCATGACCTTTCATTTCCTAGGATCCATGGGTTAAACACTCCATGGACTATCCATGAAAGCTTAGCCCAACCTAAATGAACTTGGCCCATTCCATATATATAAGAGTCCATATTTAATTAGTTCCTTTTGATCACTTAATTAATTATAAATTAATTCTTGATCAATACTAATTAAATAATATGATTCCATATTAATATATTAGAACTTATAATATATTAATATTAATCATAAACATACTATTCTCAAAAGATTATCCATATAAATTGTGTCGGTGAAGTGCAACCCAAATGGACCATGCCGGGTCGGGTCAAGTACATACCAAATATAGTTATGGACTTAGACATTAATCCAACAAGATAAGCTAAAGGCCTGCGAAGCGGTCCAGTCAGGTTGAAGGATCATTATGCATGTTGTTTGCTTATATGTTTATATGATATGGTTATATCTTTATGGCGTTGGTATTTTGGGGGTAACTCACTAGGCCTTTGAGCTTACATTTATCGATTATTTCTTTAGGTACTTCTGATGACCGCGGGAAGGCAAAGGCGTGATCGTATCGCTCCTCACACTTTATAATATTATGTTTTGATTCTGGGAAACTCTGACAATATAGTATTTTGAAAACGAGTTTTGTAATGATCATGGGTTTTAAAATGTTTTAAAAAGTTTAAATTTGGATTGAATTTTATGAGTGTTACAAGTTGGTATTAGAGCCTTCGTTTGAGTGAATTGAAGGAAACACTCACGTGTCTCTGGTCTCAAACCGAGGACAAGATTTTAAAACGATTTTCTTAAAATATTTTCAAAATAATAAAGGAGGATGCAAGTGTACGATCAGCCGGAGCATGCGGATAGACCCCAAAATACCTTGTGGATTCTATGATTATGTGATATGTTAGAATAGCATGCTAGTACTAGGCTAGGGATCTTCAGGAATGGCATGATAGAATTTCATGATTATATGATGCTTGATAGCCTAGGGTTTACCTCATACAAAATTGACATCATTACTGTAGTTGGTTAATGTGTGCATTACGACTGTGTATTATTAAGATCTTATAGCCTTAGAATGTTTGGTTTGGCCTTATTTCCTGTTCTTGTTTGGTTTGGCCTTATAGCCGGGAGAGTTGGGTGTCAAAGTCTTGAGAAAGTTGGATGTCAAATCACTTTCTAAGTCACATAGTGAGCTTCTTTGGGACTCCTATGAAACAGACTATGACAAGACCCTTAATGATCTTATCTATTCGCTATGACCAACTTCCCAAAACTTTATGGACATTTAAAATGGTGACATTGGAAATCTAGAAAAAGCATTCTCTTCTAATGGAAATGGATCGGCCATAGTCAACTCAGTTGACCAAATCGTAAAGAGAAAGGCTAAGTCTGAGATTATCCCATGTACCATTCCCAAAGGATACATATGGTTCTATTGCCAAAAAGGAAAGGGCATTGGTTGCGAAGCTGCCAAATTTACCTGAAAGATCATAAGGCTAAATTCCACTATCTAACTCGATTAAGTTTCTATTATGAGATACTTATTACATGATGTGACTGGGTCACATGTTAATGTTTTAAGAATCAAAGGAAAAGTGAAGGAAACTTAAAGATAGAGTATCCTGAATTTGATCGCGAAGATGGATTTCTATCGCTTGATTGAAGATCGGATTCTAGAGCTACTCTTAGGAGTTATGATAGATTGCTAGGAAACATGTAATAACATTGTTTTCATTTAAAGTTGCTTTGTAAGGGAAAAGTTTTTCCACATTTTGATAAATAAATAAAATTTGTTTTACTTTATTTTATATCTCCTTACAATGGCATTTATGAAAACTTGATATTTGTATGTTTTTAGCAACATTGAAAAAATGAACTTGATTCTTTCATTCGTGGTAGTGTCTAAATTTACCAAGTAAGGAAAGATTTTCATCACCCAAGTCTTCAATTGGACCGAAACTTGGAATCATACAAGGTGTTTAGTGTGATGTATGAGAATTTTCAACTTTGGAAAATTAAGACTAGTTCCGTGGTCACATGTATATGTGACTCAAGAGAAGGACTAAGGGATCAAGTACACTTTCTTGTGCACTTGTCAATGTCCACCACAAAAGATGAATAAGACTATTCGTCATGATTTGCTAAGGTTTAGTAAATATCATTATACTTCAAGCTTAAGTATAATTCTGAAACATTGGAAGATTTTCAATGTATGACAGAACGAATAAGAAGAATCAAATTAGGCAGAAGGATAAAAGTTTCTCAAATCTGAAAAGATGGGAGAGTACTTTAGTATCATGTTTTAAGATCATATTAATGATCTTAAGACCTTATCAAAATTCATCCTCTAAGTGCATTCTGATAGTTAAGTAGAGGAGTTATGAATTGTTGAAATGGTTAAATCATGAAGATGATTCATACTTCATTCCAAAACAAGTCTTAGAGTCATACTCCAAGACTATAAGTTGAGTGACATATCTTAAAGAAAGGTTTAAAACACTTGTCAAATGTAAGAGTAAAAGTGTCCTACTTTTGTACATTTGAAATTGGTAAGTTGTGATGTTTTGGATAAAACAAAGACCAACTTAGGCCAATTGTGTGAAGTGTTTGTCTTGATAAAGAATCTGCACTATCTCTTGAATATTTTGCAAGATAGTCTTATATGTCAAGGAGACAGTGGGAGTCTAAAAGATCCTGAAAGGGTCTCAAGAAGTAATCAAGAATAAAACCTGTATTTCATCACTAGCACACAACTAGAGGTTTATAACCTATCGTGTTTACATTTCTGTAACCATTCCAGTTAAGTTAGCTACACATTTGAGTTCTACATGTTCTCAACTGCTTGCATAGCTACTTGGAAGCAATGACAGGCCCTTGAGCTGCCAGGTGGCAAGAAGTTAAGATTGCACAAGTTCAATCCATAAAAGTTAGGATTTGTCACTAACCTAGTCTTGTGATTATGGTTTGACAAATTCACGTGGATAAGAACACATATACCATAAAATCTAAGTGTCATAAGGTTTCTCTTCAATTCACGAAAATGATGGTAAGGAAACTCTTTCACTAAGTAGATTTTAAGTTGATAGCAATTGTGATATTTGCAGTTCTCAAAGTCGTTAGTGGAGCGTGCGTGGTTAACCGGCACATTAACATTGACTTATGAGAAATGGCAAAAGGTCTAAAAAATTAAGACTATGATTATGGCATCCCTTTTCATAGTTCTGAAATTGTTTAGACACACCTGTAATCTATCTAAGATAAGGTGTATGATTTTGATAAAGTCTTATCAAAGCAATCTAGTATCAGAAATCTGAACTTTGGTAAGAATGTCAATAAAGTATTGACTTCTAGAGGTCCACCTGTTTTCTGAATACATGTCACAGCTAGTGGGAGCATAAGTGTTATGCTAATAATCATCATGTTAGTGGGAGCATGATAATTTTGGTAAGTATTGCAAGTTAGCAATGTTAATTATAGAAAACAAAAGTTTCAATTCATGAGGTTGCAGGGGTTGGAAAAGTTTTTTTGCTATAATTAAGGGAGAGGAAATTATACTTCATTTCAATTCTAAAAAGCTTAGATTGAGTTTATAATCATTCTAAAGAGCTTATATTGAGATTTTAATCACTTTTAGTCAAGAATATATATATGAATTTCATGTTGGATTGGTTCAACTTAAGAAAATTCTATATATTGCGTTCTCAAAATTCGATTATGATTACGGAATCCCTTTTTCATAGTCAAATTTTGAGAATACGGCAAATGAAAATTATTATGGCAAAAGACTGGTCTAGAACCATGTCTTTATGTGAAACATCATGAATTATGTCCAATTTACTTTGGGTACAAGATCGATTACATTTGCTATAATATTTATCCTTTCTGAATTTTCCAAATGCCTTGGGGCATTAAGGAGGAAAATGTCTAGAATTGGATATGAGTAAAGTGATTAAGCAATTGCCGAGGACAATCTAAGGTTTACCGAAGATTGGTTGCTCAAGGACAGTTGGAAGTATACTGTTAATATTGGAAGGACCATATTGACATGGTCTGAAGAGAGGCAACTCTTGTTCAGAAGTAGTAGTCAAAATGGGAATATAAAGTGGTCTTCTTAGGTGGAAGCAATCTGTGTAAAGTTAAAGAAACTTAATGCAAGAAGCATGTTCAAAGCAATGCACTTTGAATCTGCGACATCATTTCCATGGAATTGCTTTCCATTGGGATACTCTGTAATGATTGTTGCCAAGCCTTTTTGGCTTTGTGCATAATCATTACAAGAGGAACAGTGCATATAAGTTTAAAAATCTAAACAGATTTCGATAAATGATAGGAATTTGAAATTCTTGCATTTTCGATAAGGATTTGGGAGTGTGAAAAGAGAATCATTGAAATTATGTTCAATTGATCTAGTTCACAAAGAAAAGGATCATAGACAAACATAGAGTTAATACTTGGTGTATGGCAAAGCTATTGTTTAGAAAAGCATAGTGTACATGCTTGGAGCATGGGACACCTAGTGTTTTAATTCAAGTATAAAGTTGATAAAACCGAAACAATGAATAATGAGTAATTAGTATGGTGATAAATAAAAGTGGTTTATTTATATTCATAGGTTTTGATACCATATTAGATTCATTTATTCCAGTGTTTCACTTTGCATTTTTTGACTTCCATAATAGCTAGGTTATTCTTCCGGAATGACTAAGTTATTCAAACCATCCACAGTCGGTCATATGTTGGAAGTAGATATGAATCAAGACTGTCATGGGTTGGCTTGTAGAGATCCAAGTCGGTGGACAAAGTTGTGCTACAACACTCACGAGTGCTCATAAGTTCTAAGTATTGGATTCAACCCGCGCTCATTTGAATCACTTGATGGATTTTATCAAGAGTGATCATGAGACGATAATATCTTAGATTCTTCAAACCTAGAGATATGAGTTATTACTATGAGTTGATAGTACATTGATTGCATGAAAACGCATTGGTAACTCGATGTTATAAAACGTGCCTTTGTGTATGATTCAACAAGTAGTAGAACAAGCCATATGAGTCGAATTTTATCCATTCCTTTTACCTTCGGGATAAAAGCTATATCTGTGGGCCCCTCGATGATTTAATGATGACACATGCGAGTGCTTGGCCAAGCCAGGACTGATTTGATTTGTTCAATCAGTCAGTCATCATGAATCGGAAATAGGGAAACAAAAAATGGACAGAGAGAATGATTGATAATCCATGTCTCAGTCCATATGATATCTAGAATGGAGGAATATATGATCCCTTATCTAATGGACAAGTCATTGACAAAGGTCAGAGTTCGACAGCGGCTTTAAGAGCTACGATTGCCAGTTAGGTTTTGAAGACATACTCAATAATAGTTTTAGACTTATCCAAGTGGGAGACTATTGGATTAATGTCTAAGTCCATAACTATATTTGGTATGTACTTGACCCGACCCGGCATGGTCCATTTGGGTTGCACTTCACCGACACAATTTATATGGATAGTCTTTTGGGAATAGTATATTTATGATTTATATTAATATATTAAAAGTCCTAATATATTAATATGGAACCATATTATTTAATTAGTATTGATCAACACTTAAGTTAGAACTAATTAAGTGATCAAAATGAACTAATTAAATATGGACTCTTATATATATATGAAATGGGCCAAGTTCATTTAGGTTGGGCTAAGCTTTCATGGATAGTCCATAGAGTGTTTAACCCATGGATCATATGAAATGAAAGGTCATGGGTTTAATCCTAGTCTCCACAGTATATAAAGATGTCCTTGGTTGGTGAAATGGGCACTAGTGTGGGTACACTAAGAGGGCTAGTCGATTTCACTAGAGAGATCCAAAGTATTCTTATTCTTAAAGTCTTCCAAGGTGTTTTGGTGATTTGTGATTCCACTTGAGGCTTCCACAATATTGGGGCTAAGCTCTTAAATCTTGAAGAAATCAAGCCACACCAAAAGGTATGTCATCTAACTAGTCTTTGTAGTATAGTTGCCTCATAGTATGCTCGTTAGGATTAAAGCCTTGGAAAGTTCTTATTTGCATGTATAATAGAGAAAGCATAGATCCAAGGTTTATAGGGTTGCATGTACACCATAGGAGTGTTAGAATGCTCAAAACCCAACAAACTAAACTCAATAAGGCAATAGCCAACTTTGAGCAACAACCAGGGGAGTCACTATACGAGGCATGGGAGCGTTACAAAGGATTGTTAAGGATTTGTCCTCAACATGATTTTAATGTTCAACAAGAGATGTCTGTTTTCTATGATGGGGTCAATGTTATGATAAGGAAACTCCTTGATTCTCAAGGGCCATTGACAAAGAAAAATCCAAGGGTGGTCAAAGAGTTAGTTAAAGAATTCGAAAAACACGCTCGCGAGTACCACAACCCAGGACAAGATGGAGCAAAAGGCAGTGGGGGTGCACATTTTGAAAAGATGGTTGCAATGATGGAAATGCTCAATACTATGGACCGGAGATTGACCCAAATGGACGAGTCAGTTCATGCAATAAGAGTTGGATGTGAGAGGTGCAGTGGGCCATACTTGACTAAGGTCTGCCATTTGGATGAATATTGGAACAAGAAGGCTCAAGTTTGCTACTCGAGTGGGGACAAGTATGATGAAGACTGGAAGAAACCAAAGAAGGAGTGGCTGTCTTATGATGAATACAAGAAGCAGAAGGAGGAGAAATTAAAGCAGACAGGCCGAGGCTTCTACCAAAAAGAGCAACCACCAGCCGAGAAGAAAGTAGACTTGGAAAATATTTTGACCCGATTTATGGAGGCCTCCGAGAAAAGGCATGATGATACTGATGCAGTGCTAAAGGAACACATGAAAATGATGAAAGAACAGCACACAATGATGATTGACCAGCAAGCCTCATTAAGAAATCATCAAACATCAATTCATAATCTAGAAGTCCAACTTGGTCAACTAACTACTTTTGTGAGCAACAAATTATCCTCACAATTTCACGAAAAGAATGCTGAATCCTATGTTATGATGATTGATACTGAAGAAGAGGCCATCTTTGAGTTTTTAGAAGCAATAGAGGAGGAGCCAAATCCATCCAGACCAAAGTCGAATAAGTCGAAGCTCGAAAACAAAATTGTTGCTGAAACACCAGACTCACGTCGTGAGCCCTCCATGCTCACGACGTTGGCTAGGTCTGAACAGAAAAATTCAAAATCCATTCTGGCTTACCGACCACCTTTGCCGTTTCCGTCTCGAGTACATCTCAGTCTATTGGAAAGGGAACATCTGGTGTTTATTTAGAAAATAAAGGGTATTCCTATTAATACCCCTTTTATCGATTCACTTTCAAAAATTACAGAATACACGAAGTTCCTACAAGATCTTATAGACACTCGTCAACAATTAAAGAAGAACTCTAAAGTAATTCTTAGTGAACAAAGTTCAAGAGCTGTATTGGGAGAGATACCTAAGAAGATGGGAGATCCTGGACGCCTCACTCTTCCATGTGAGTTTGGAAACAACTTGAAGACTTATGCCTTAGCCGATTCTGGGGCCAGCATAAATTTGATGCCATATTCATTCTATCAAAAGCTGAATATTCAGAAAATGAAGGCTACAAATATGACCATCCACATGGCCAATCGTTCGGTGACTCACTCGAGGGGAATTGTAGAAGACATCCTTGTTAAAATTGGGAAATTTGTTTTCCCAGTTGACTTTATGATTATGGATATAAAGGAGGATGTTAATGTCCAAATTATTCTTTCTCGCCCTCTACTTAATACTGCTAGAGCTTTAGTTGATGTTCGTGAATCCTAGCTTACATTGAGGGTTGGTGATGATGAGGAGACTTTTGGAATACAAGATGGTTTTCAAGGAGAAGATGTAAAAGGTGAGGTGTTTAATATGGATGAAGATAATGATCTTGAAGAATTGGAGAATCTCATGGAGGAAGAAATCAAGACAATTCATCAAGTCAAACGCACCAAACCGAGAGCATCCGTCCCGTTCTTCGTTGAAGTCATTAACCACACAAAACCAACAACTTTGATGAGTGAGGAAAGCGATGAATTGTCGATTGATGAAGACGAGGCTACTTCTAAGGATACGAGTTCATTGGTGAAGAAAGAAAAGATTCCTAGGGAGCTTAATAAAAGCGAAGAAAAACTGGAGACTAAAGGGATCAAACACAAGCTCGATGGAGACGGGACCAAAGCTAAAAAGGAGAATTCAAAGAAGGCGTACATTCGATGTGTCCAAGCTTACAAGAGGCAATGGAAAGAATATAAAATTTAGGTGGTGATAGACTCCTCTGATAGCTCAATGTAGGAGGCACGAAGTCCGGCTCACGACTCCATCAAAAAGAAGCGCTTCTCGGGAGGCAACCCGAGCTCGGTTTGCATTTTCTCTTCTTTTCGTTTTAGTTTTTGAATTTTTAGTTTTTAGAAATATTAATTGTCTCATCATCTAATAATCCTCTGAATGGTAAAAATCAAGTGTGGGGGTTCTTAGAATTAAATAGTTTTCAAAATTTAAAGTTTTAATAATAATGAAATTAATTTTTCAAACCAGAAGCGAGCTCACGACGTGAGAGTTAACGGCTCACGACATGAGTCTAGACTGATATACAAATCGGAATACTTTAATGATCAGCCCACCATAGTTGATCAACTCATTTAGAATAATCCAGTAAGTGTATTAGTCCATTTCCGCTTGGTTAACCAGCCCAATTATTTTAGTCCACAAATAGCCAATGACGTGAGGTCCTTATCCTCACGACGTGAGACGACAAACGCAGGACCACTTGAATAAAGAAATGAGATTCACTTTTAACCCACCATTTCTTATTCCTTCATCACCGACAACTCTTGGTCCCCCACTCAAGATCGTTTTCATGTAAAATTTTCTATATTCCACTCTTTTGTTTACGTTAACATCAAGAAACGGTACGTTAATCCGACTTTTAATGTTTTAATTTTGACTTGTGTGGGGTTAGGGTTTGTAGTTAACTGAATGACAAAATCAATATCCTAATAGGTGAAATCTTGACTGCATGTGAGTTAAATTGACTCAGTATCCCATTGGAATGAAACCCCAATATAGTAATTGTCCCGATTTATGAACTGACTTGACCGATTTCTGCTGCTAGTGACGAACTCACAACGTGAGCCTTATTGCTCACGATGTGAGACCTGTGCACTTTGCTTTATGCTTGCTGTTAATTGTTTAACTTGTGGAGTTTTTTTTCCTGGTTTCTTTATTTCTTTATTTTTGTATAACATGTGTCATCTCGCCACATGTTATACCGCCTTCCCGTTGACATGCCAATTCAAGTTTTAACCAACTTCACAAACAAATTAGGATGGCTGCATAACATGGACTTTGCAGTTTCTCCAAGAATTGATTGGGCTAGATTTGAGGAGGTTGGATTGATGGAGAGGATGGCTCCATTTTTGACACAACATTTTTCTATGGATAACTTTTCTTTCACTTGTAACGGGTGGAGAAATTTGTTTGCAATCAGTGAGCCTATATATCAGGAACTTTGTGTGGAGTTTTTACCTTCTATTTCTTTTGAAGCCGCCACAGTTGATCCATTTTATCCAAGGGCACTCGTATTCCGTCTTGGGTGCAAGTATAGGGAATGTAGCCTGAGCGAGTTTTCCTTGAGAATGGGAATTTATCAGCAATAGGAAACTCAGCTACCTGCTTTTGAGCTTTTTATGAGAACGGCAGCACGGGAGTATTTACCGGGCGCATCAGGATCGGATTTTTGGTCGACAATTGCCAATGGGGTATTTCATTCTGGGGTATCACAAGAGAGTCAGATTCGCTCCCCTATTCACCGTTTGCTCCATCGCTTGATCGGTTTTTCCATCAATCACAAGCGACGTGGGGATAAGGTTACTAGCGTTAACCTATTTTTTCTATGGAGCATTGTTACACCGGGAGTTTTCTGCAACATCTCATACCATTTGGTGAATTATTTGGGCGACAAGGGTGAGATTTCACGAGCCGGTAGCCCCATTAATGGGGGTCATTTTTTTACGTGCCTTGCGAGTTCCTATAGTCTTCTTGTCCCACGTTTGACCCGGACTTTGACACGCAAACTTGGGGATGATCTCACTATGGGATACTTAGAGTCCATGCGTGTGGTAACTAATGAGGGATCACATTGGAGTATCCCAAGGGATAATGATGTGGAGTACCAAGACCAACCAACTCCACAACCACGACCTCGACGTAGGAATGTTAGAGGTAGAGGAGAGAGAGGGTAGCCGGTGCATCAACACACACCCTTTGGAGGAGTACCTTTTGGAGGATATATGGCAGGATATTTTGATCAATTATCATTGAGTACTAATTGGATCGGGGTACAATGGAAAACATGGTCCGACATTTCGGTATTGAGAAACTACCACATTTGGGGAGTCACTACCCCATTTGCCCAACATGGAGCTCTTATCAACATTCAAGGGGAGACGAAGCAGGAACGAGTGGAGACCAGGATGATGAGGAAGATGATTGATCATTTCCATATTTAGTTTTTTTAGTTTTTAGTTAGTTTGTTTTTAATTTGTTTGGTTTGAGAACTTGTTTGGTTTGTAAGACATATTAAATTATCATTTTACTTTTATTTCCTTTTAGTGGTTGAATTTCAGATTGCTAAAGGAGTCTCGGGAAGGAAAGTCGAGTTGAGAGTGTATACGTCTAGACAAGTGTCGTTTAGTGTCTAAAGTCAAGAGTCGAGACCTACAATTGGAAATAAGTGTGGGGTGAGTCGAGAGAGAGGATAGAGTTAAAAGAGTCGTCAAATAATGCATTTAGAAGGGTCTTAATTCATTAAGACATTGGTCGGAGTTCATTCATTTACAAAAAAGATGGGTTGTTTCAGTTTCTGTTTGCCCAATTCTCACTTCGTGAGGCCTTATTCATCACGCCGTCAGCTGGGTTACGAAGGCATTCTGAATTTTTATTTAACGGCCTCACCTCGTGAACACTTTTACTCATGTCGTGAGTCGTATATTCTCATAAACATGCAGCCTTTTCATTCATCTTTTCTACATGCTTCACCACCATTCTCTTTGGAGTTATTTTGAAGATTATTCAGGCTCGTTTCCTACACTATAGAATGTGGCGTATGCTTTTTCACATTGTTCTTCACGTTTTGGAGATTTACGCCTCATTTTTTTAAGATTGAAGTTTCGATTCGCTATTGGTGCTTTACATATCTAACAAGATCAAGATCCAAGTTCCGATTTTGAAGAAGTTCCATATTTGAGATGCACATTTCAACTATATGTCAGGAGTTCGATCTCGCCACTGCTATCCCAGGGGAGTCTGTTCCTTTTTCTCTATTTTCTTGTTTTTAATTTCTTCTATGCATACAATGAGGGAATTGTATGTAATAAGTGTGGGGGTAGGGGGTCGAAAAAGTAAATTGCTAGAAGTTAGTAAATTTAAAATTTTTTGAAATAGATTTGAAATAATAATCTAAATAAAAAAAATTCTAGTAATAATGATAATATAAACTTAAGTTGCTAGTGTTGCATGGGATGATCCGATGAGAGCTCAAATGTTTAGTTAAGTCAATATACGTTATATTGCATTTGTGGCCTCCTTTATTCTAGTGAAATCATGAGACAAAAACACAACCTCGCTTAGTTTGAGGGATGCAATACGTATAGTAACCTGTACTTGAAATGTATCTAGGAAAATTTATATCTTTAACCAATAAGGGTTGAAGTTAAGCGTCGCTGCTTAAGCATGTAGGGTTTTGAGTGAAAGAAAAAAGTGAGTACATGAGAGAGAAATTACCAAAAAGTGAATAGTTGAAGAATTTCTGGAGCTATAGAAGTATCAAAGTTTGAAGATCAAATATCAAAGAACAAAAATTCTGAAGAAATATAAAAGTTGAAGATACCAAGAATTACACAAAAAGGTGGTGAATTCAAAGAAATCAAATATCAAATATCAAAGAAGTGAAGAATTCAAGAGCTCCATAGTATGGTATCTAAAAGTTGTAATTCTCTAGATTATGTATGCTTGGGTAGCTTTACAAAAATACCTTGAGGTTAGGAGGTTTTCTGCGGATGGATTCGGAGGGATGCATAAAATGAGCATTGTTCAAAAGAAGTGGGCGCGTGTTTATGAGGATTGTGAGTATTTAGAATTGAGGGGGGTTACTTTGGAAAATTTTAGACACAAATGCACGCGTTGAGGTCTTGACATAATGGTTGAGTTTGAGTTGGATCGTTCTATGTGATATTGGTGATCAAGGTTTAATTTAAAAATAATTAGATTTGCTTGAGGGTAATCAAAGTATAAGTGTGGGGTATTTTGATATTGCCATATTTATACATATTTTTAGGCAATATTTATTTACATTTTTATTAATAATTTGGTTATTTGCATAGAATAATGGTACTTATAAGCTTAAATTATATTGTGCAGCCAAATTGAAGCATTTTCGAAGAGAGGTACTAAAGTTGACAAAACATGGAACTTTGGAGGCTTGAAGGAAAGAAGAATAAAAAACTCAGCAAAACACATACTCACGACCTGAGTAATGGAAGACTCATGACGTGAGTGGATTATTCTAGAAGATATGCACCGGATGAAAGAAGAGTCCTTGTCGAATACGTTAATCTCGCACGCACGACATGAGGCTTATTGGCTCACGACGTGAGATTGGAAAGAATCGGAAATTATATAAACCCTTGTCCATTACGACTTGGGAGACTTTTGGCTGCCTTGGAGGGTTCTTAAAGACGATTTGCAGAAGAAAAGAAGTTCTGGAATAGGGTATCAACACAAAAGGAGAAGAGAAGTTCATAAGTAGACTTATAGTTGGTACATTTAGTATGCTTTTTAATATGACTTGTGTTTGTTTAATTGCTAGTTTGTCCAGCTAAATCTAGCTGCTTCTGTTAGCTAGATGAAGCTGGAACTCATGGTTTTAATACATTAGATTTGACTTTACTTGTTGGTATTATGCTTGTGTTAGATTGATTGAACCTAGCATGTTTGATTTAGTATTTGGTTGCTTTAAATTCTTGTTCTGTGTAGTTAGTGAATATGCAGCTACATGAATATGAATACCTAATAATTCAGTGAACACTAGTTTATTAGAGATAAGATCAAACCAATCTTAGATAAGTAATTGGATCATTGAATTAGGCTGTGCTAGAGAACTCATATTATAACCATAATTGTGTTTATCAAATCAATCTTACATGGCTCCAATCATATTCAATAATTGATTATGTGTTAACTATTGTGTGACCATACATAGACTTACATGAATCAATTAATGTTAGTAGATTTTGGACTAAGCTGATAATACTATCTTAATTGGTACCAACAGTAATTGTCATAGCTAAATTATAAACCATTGAGAGAAAGTGGATTCAAACTAACAGAAGTGTTTTTGTAATTGATTGAATTTTGTATTAAGAATTAAGTTCATCTAAACTTGCAAAATTAGATAAAACCCATTCCTTTGTTAATAATTAGGTTGATTTAGTAGTAGATAAATTAATTAGTCAAACCATTCCCTATGATCGACACTCGACTTACCCAACTATCCTATAATTTGACTAGGTACACTGCTTAGGTGCATATTAGTTAGTTAAGTTAGTTAGGTTATAAATTTAAAATTAGGTGTAGCTATTTGCACGCATCAATAATTTAATTTCAAAAAAAAATAAATAAGAAGTCTAACAAAATAAAATAAAATAAAATAAAAGGATAACTAGGTCACTCATCATCCCTGTTGTCATGCTGTTGCGTCCCTGATGTGCCTGCTCCATCATGTCGCGGCTAGTACGGTGGAGGAAAAGGAACCGGGTACTGAAAACCCTGATGGGCAAAGAATGCGGTCAACGCATCCCCATACCACTGTTGTCTACTCTCCATGTGCGCATAGCGCTCCTCCAGGAGCTGAAATCCCTCGTCCACGCGCTGGACCAGGTAACATATATCGATCTCTGGCTCTGGTCCCTGTTGTGCTCCTCGAGAAGCACGTCTACGCCTCCCCCGTCTCTCAGGTGCTGGCTCATCTGCCCCCTCCTCGTCGGCCACATCATTTGGTCGTATCCATATAATACCGTCCTCACCTCGCTGAAGTACATGCATCGACTCCATCAACTGTAAACTCATCGGCCTCATATCATGTAACACCATCGATTTAGTGATCTCCCTCGTCAACAACTGATATGGGCGGTTATGTATGGCTAGTATACATATTAGTGATCCTCACCTTGGGCCGTTATGTATGGCTAGCATACACGAGTGTTGCAGGGTTGGTGGAAGTTTCATGGATTAGTTTCATTGATTGATAGGTTATTTGGGATGAGTCCACTAGTTGTGAGATATTTAGACTTCCTCTAGGAGTGAGGATTGAGCACATGCCATGCTTATGTATAGTTTTAGGGTGTTGTGATGATACTTGGGACAAATATGGGTGGGTGTGGAAGGTAGTATGGGCCCGTAATACTGAAAGCACAAGACCCATACATGTAGCAAAGAAGTCACAACCCCTAGGGTTTTGGTTGGGAGTTGGTTCCCGGATTGTTATGTGGAATATCTGATATCTTTTTGGTATGTTTTCAGCATGGTAGTTACACGTCAATTCGTGACTGGATGCTGGTCAGGATCAGGAGATGGCGGACAGGAGGCGCCGACAGTGCCCGAGACTATCAGCTAGATGAGGCCAGATGAGATGGATGACAGGATTCGGGAGATCCTACATGATGAGGTTGCTGCTATGTTACGGGCTCAGGTACCGGAGATGTTTGGGTCTATCAAGACCGCTATGGTGGAGTACTTTGATGATCGATATGCAGCCCTCACCGAGGCGGCTGCCGTAATAGCTGTATCGGCGGCAGGGTTGGGAGCCGGTCGGGCTTTTCAGTATCAGGACTTCGACAACATGAAGCCCCCTACTTTTGATGGGACTCAGGATCCCATCAAGGCTATGAGGTGATTATCTGATTTGGAGGGGTGCTTCTTCACATGTTCATGTCCTACTAACTAGAAGGTCAGATGTGCCCTGAACCTGCTGAGGTCTGGGGAAAAGGACTGGTGGAGACTGATGACGGGGTCATATTCAGATGAGTAGAGAGCTGCTATTACCTGGGAGCATTTCAGGGATATGTTCCACGCTCGCTACATTCCACGAGTCAAGCGGGAACGGTTAGCTCAGGAGTTTTTGAATATGAGGCAAGATGGTGAGACGGTGACGGAGATCACCCGCATGTTCACTGAGAGGGCGATGTTTTGCCCGGAGTTTGCTTATGAGCAAGCTTAAATGAATCGTTATCTGATCATGCTCAAGACTGATATTCGACAGTTTGTGGCGACCCAACGTTATGATACGCTTCTGGATTTATATGAGGCCGCTAGACGGCGTGAGCTTGAGATTGAGCTACAGCTAATAGAGCAGGGTCGGGCCCCGACACAGACACAATCGGCGCCAAAGCGGTCTAAGATCGCTGATTCCAGATCAGGGGACAGCAGGGCGGCACTTGTGGCAAGTGCGGGAAGGGTCACTCAGGGGTTTGCATGTTTAGCAATACATGCCGCAAATGCGGCAGGGAGGGTAATTATGCGAAGGATTGTCGCTAGACAACCCCGATTCAGGATATGAGGATCTGCTACCACTATCATCAGGTTCGTCACATGAAGACCAACTGTCCACAGCTCGTAGCCAGGCCGGCGCAGGCTCCAGCGTCGACTACACTGAGGATTATTGACGGGAGTCAGGGTCGAGCAGTGCCCTCGAAGGACCAAGGGACGCGCCTTCCAACTTAAAGTTGAGGAGGCCAGAGTAGCACTGGATGTGGTTCTTGGTACGTTTCTATCCCTTATCTTGTTGATTTTATCTATTTTATGCTTATATGTTGTACCTGTGATTAGGTACGTTTTTAGTGAACTCTTTACCTGCTTCGGTGTTATTTGACTCGGGGGCGAGTCGATCGTTTGTTTCTCAGACTTTTAGTAGGGAGTTCGGGTTGCTAGTGGGAGAGTTAGAGTGTCCGCTGCGAGTCTCCATCACCAACGAACACGTGATTTCTGCTTCTTCGGTCTATTGGGGTTGCGTATTATATATTTTCGGAGTATCTTTTCCGATAGATCTGATCCTGATTCCCATGGGGGATGTGTGTGTGATCGTGGGTATAGAATGGCTTAGTCGTTTCGGTTCAATGATCGAATGCGAGGGTCAGTAAGTTGTAGTTCGACCCCAAGTGGGGAAGAACTGATTGTTTATGGCGAGGGAACCAGGTTGGGATTAGGGTTTTGTTCAGCTGCCAGGGCTCAGAAATACATTCAATACGGGTGTGCAGGTTATCTAGCGTACGTGGTAGATACGCGGGCCAGAGATCAGGTTTCAGTTTCAGAGGTTTCGATGGTCAGGGAGTTTGTTGATGTGTTCCCAGAGGAGTTACCCAAAGTGCCTCCTGAGAGGCAGGTCGTGTTTAGGATTGACCTAGTGCCAGGTGCGGCCCTTATCGCCAAGGCACCGCCAGAGATGCAGGAGCTGTCATCACAACTGCAGGATCTGCTGGGGAAGCAGTTCATTTTTCTGATTAGTTCCCTGTGGGGAGCACTGATACTCTTCGTCAGGAATAAGGATGGTTCACACCAGATGTGCATTGATTACCAGGAGTTGAACAAGTTGACGGTGAAGAACCGTTATCCACTCCCGAGGATAAATGATCTTTTCGATCAGTTGCAAGGGGCATCTTGGTTCTCCAAGATAACCCTGAGGTCCGGGTACCATCAAGTCAGGGTTAGGGAGGAGGACGTGGAGAAGACCGCGTTCCAAACTCGTTATGGACATTATGAGTTCGTGGTGATGCCGTTTGGTCTCACCAATGCACCAGCAGTATTTATGGACCTAATGAATCGGGTCTACAGGCCGATGCTCGATCGCTCGGTCATAGTATTCATCGATGATATCTTGGTGTATTCCAAGACTCGAGAGCAGCATGAGGAGCATCTGCAGGAGTTATGGGGAGTTCTGAGGCGGGAACGACTTTATGACACATTCTTAAAGTGCGAGTTTTAGTTACGAGAGGTCCAGTTCCAGGGACACCTCGTTAACCAGGAGGGGATTTTGGACGATCTCGCCAAAATCAAGGCAATTATGCAGTGGGAGGTTCTGAATTCTCCCTCAGACATCAGGAGCTTCTTGGGATTAGCAGGGTACTACCAGTGATTCATACAGGATTTCTCCAAGATTGCAATACCCCTTACTCATCTGAGGAGGAAGGGGTGGATTTCCGGTGGGGCCCCGAGCAGCCGTTTGAGACCCTCAGACAACGACTATGCGAGGCTCCAGTCTTGAATCTTACGGAAGGATTCGAGGATTTGTTGTATGTTGTGACACATCCATCATGGGACTGGGAGCGGTCCTCATGTAGAGAGGACAGGTGATAGCTTATGTATCGCGACAGTTGTAACGCCCGTGTTTCGAGGCAAAGCATTGATGCGCTGATGTAATAGTTATGGTTAACAAATATAACTCATTTTGAAGTAATAAAAAGGAATTATTCGAGTATTATGTGAATTATGTGAATTTATGTGCTTTATGCTTGTTTATTATGATATAATAAATCAAGAATGAAGGTAAGCACCAAAAATAAAAATATAGATAGACACGATATCTATGAAGAAAGTTGAAGTGGTTGTGAAAAGCATTCCGGGGATATAAAGAACTCCGAAATCCAAGTTATAACAAAGAAGTTATGGTCTGTCGAAGTTTCGCGACTGAACCGGCACGACACTCCGTGATGTAAAAAGGGAATTTACGATAGAGTACTTTTTAGCCTTAGCAATCTAAATGAAAGTCGTAGTGTTCATTAAACCAAGATCATGCATAAAAAGAATGCCCAAATCTGACTTCATATGAGGAAGTTATGATTTTTCTAAGTTTCGAATCAGCAGTGCACAGCCCGGAGTTTGAATTGTAGATCGAACGATTTTTAGCCGACACAACCTAAACGAAAATAGAAGATCTCGTCAATAGGAGATCAACGATACAAAGACAGACGAAAATGGACGTCGGATGAAGAAGTTATGAAATTTTAACAAGCTTTATTGTCCCGGTCTATTAAAAAATATAAATTTAATATCGATCGAGAATTAGCCGACGAAGTCTAAACAAAAGCGGTAGAGTACGGTCCCGCGTACGCATAGATATAAATAACGTCAAAAACGGAGCTCGTATGTCAAAGTTATGAATTTTAGAAGTCAAGAGAGAGAAATGAGAGCTGGATGCGAGGCTACGCCCCGCGTAGTCTGAAGGACGCCTTGCGTCCGAGGTACGCCCCGCGTACGAGGACCATACGCCTCGCGTTCTGAATTTTCCTGCGGACCAAAGAAAATCATCTAGCACCATGCGAAGAGAGACACATGCTCCTTACGCGTAGCGTACCTACGAGGGTACACTAGCACACGATTTGAGGTTTACAACCTATCGATCATCACTAGCACACGATTTTAGGTTTACAACCTATCGTGTTGACATTATTTTGTTTCTGTGCCAATCCAATCGAGTTAATTATGCATGTGAGTCCTATAAGTTCTCATTTGAATGCATAAAAGGCAAGGACCTTGATCAATGGAAAGTACATTGATAAGAAAAGGTGAGTTGCTTAACTACTTGGAAGACATGGTGGGCAGCTGTGCTACCATAAGGCAAGAAATCGAGATTAAGAAAGTTCGATCCATATGAGTTTGAATTTGTCGTAAACTTTGGTTTTAACAAATTCACATGGATAGGAACACATACACCGTTTAAATCTAAGTGTCATAAGATTTCCTTCTTCATGAAAATGATTGTGAGGAAATGCTTTCACTAAGAAAGATTTTAAGAAGATAGTGATTGTAAAATTGCATTCTCGAATTCAATCATGGTTACGGTATCCCTTTCCATAATTTGAATTGTGAGGTTTGGCAATTGTTTAGACACACATATGAACTATCTAAGGCAAAGGTGTATAAGTTCAAGAAGCCTTAATAAAAGATTATCCAAGCACTAAGTATTAGAAACATGAACTTAAGAAATTCAATAAGCATTGTTTTTCTGAAAGTTAAGTTGTTTCTGAATACATGTCAAAGCTAGTGGGAGCATAAGTGTTATGTTTATAATAATCATCATGATAGTGGGAGCATAAATGTTATGATTGTATGATTATTAAGGAAAGTATTGCAAGTTGGCAATATTAATTATAGAAAACAAGAGTCATTCTTTGCAAAGTTGTAAGGATGGAATAGTTGTTTTGCTATAATTAAGGGAGAGAATATTATGCTTCATTTCAAATCTAAAGGCTTAGGTTGTGGAATGTTAATAAATTTAGTCAAAGGTATATAGTGTGTTCTTAAAATTTCGATTATGATTATGGCATTCCTCTTCACAACTCGAATTTTGAGGACATGGCAAATAAAACATTATGGCAGAAGATTGATGAAGTATCAAATCTTTATGTAAGACATTTTGCATCGTGTCCCATACGCTTCAGTTATTGGATCGATTGCAAATGCTATAATATTTTACCATTCTAAAATTTTCCAAATGTCTAGCGCATTTAGAGGGAAAAAGGACAAGAATCGGTTTTGACTAAGATAATTAAACAACTATCAAAGGACAATCCAAAGTTCGTTTAGGATTGGTCGCTTGTGAGTAGTTGGAAGTATAGTATTGGAAAATATGGAAATGTTTCCATATTGGATGGACCATATCGACTTTATTATGAATAGAAAATATTCTATTAAGAATGAGTTGTCATATGAAAAATATGGAAACGTGTCCATATTGGGAATTGAATATTGCAAATCTATGTTTAGATTAGAAACTTTTATGCAAGGTATGTTCAAAGGAATGTACTTTGAGTGAGAGACATCATATCTAAGGAATTGTATTGTAACAATCTCCGATAGAGGACTTTGTAATTTCATTGGCAATAGTCTTTGTGACTTTGGTGCAGTGATATTACGAAAGGATCATTGCATAAAATGTTAGAATCTAGCATATTCTATAAGTGGCAAGAATTTGATATTCTTTCACTTATGAAAAAGGATTTGGAGTTGTGAAATGAGTATGATTGGAAATGTGTTCAATTTGATCTATTTCACAAAGTAAGAACCATAGGTAAACATTGTGTGCATGCTAAGAGCATGGGACAAGTGTGATAATTCAAGTAAGAAGTTGATTACCCGAAACGACAAATAATGAGTAATCGATATGGTGATAAATAAAAGGTGTTTTAATTATGCTCAAAGGGTTGGGCCCATATGGGATTAGTATTATTCTTGTGTTTCACTTTGTATGTTTTGACTTCCTGAATAATTTAATTGGTTAAGAACAGTCAAATTATTCGAACAGGCCACAGTCGTTCATATGTTGGAAGTAGGTATGAATGAAGACTGTCATGAATTGGTGTGTGGAATGTCTAAAAGAGTATTAGACATAAGCAAATGTTTGCTGCAACGTTCATGAGTGCTTATGAATATGAATTTAAGCATTGGATCTAACCCACGCTCACTTAGATCACTCCATGGATTGTATCACGAGTGATTGGTGAGACGATAACATCTTATATTCTTGAAACCGAGATGTGTGAGTTGTATCTTGCAAATCAGTTGCACATTGATAATATGTAAACGCACTAGTAACTTGGTGTTATAAAACATATTGTTGTGTGTGATTCGGTGAGTGAGTGCAAGCGAGTATTGAATCAAAGTTTATCCGTTCCTTTTATCCAAAGTAGGATATAAGTGATATCTTTGGGCCCCTCGATGATTTAGTGATGATAAATGTAAATGCTCGGCCAGGCTAGGGCTAATTTGATTTGTTCAATTAGTCAGTCGTCATAAATTGGAAGTCGAGAAATAGTACAAAGAGAATGATTTGAAATCATGTCTTACGATATCTAGAATGGAGGAATATATGATCCCTTATCTAAAGGACACGCGTATCTGATAGGATCAGAGTTGCCAGCGGCTTTGGAAAGCTACGATTGCAGATCAGGATCTGAAGTCATACGCATAATAGTTATTAGACTTATCCAAGTGGGAGACTGTTGGATTAGTGTCTAAGTCCATAACTATTTTGGTATGTACTTGACCCGATGGTGCATGGTCCTTTTTGGTTGCCTTCATCAAAGCAACTTGATAGGATGAATTATGGAGAGAAAGGATTAAATATGATTTATTAATATATTATGGGAATAATATATTAAAGGAGAAATCATATTGTTTAATTAATATTATTCAATAATTAATTGGTAATTAGTTTTGTGACTAAAAGAGATTAATTAAACTTAAGGGACTGGAATTGTAATTATAAGATGATTGCAATTTGGGCCATGGATTGCCTTATAATAAGGAGTGGACGAATTCTATGGGGAAGCCCATAAGAAATCGTCCAAGGCCTTAAGGAAAGGGATCCATGGGTTGCTTAGGGCTTAAGCATCCAAATTAGGGTTTCCTTGTTAGATAACGCTAATAGCCTCCTATATATATACATCCCTTATGACCCAAAAACATGGCTAAGCAACCTTCTAGGGTTTCACATGTTTTAGAGTAGCCTGCTTCCTCTTTCCTCTTCATCCTCTTGCTCTTGGTGTTTGTGAACCATTAGACGAGTGACATTTGTGACTCTAAGCTTTCTAAAGTCAATACAAGGAGGAATTGGGATTGTTATTGCTATATAACAATCAAGGTAATATCTTAAACCCATTCTTATGTGAATATGATTACTTGTATGCTAGAATAGGGTTTATAGTCTTGGATAACTTGCATGTACAATAGAGAAACCTAGATCCAAGCATTAGGGTTTGTATGAGCACATAGGATGTTCTTAGGACCAAAACCTATCAAAAGCATGGTGGAACGGACACCATGAGCAAGACTTGTTGTACGTTGTGTACAACATCTACTTCGGAAGAAGCAATGCAGTCGACTTGACCGAGGTGCTATAGCAAGATTTTCGTAAGTTTTCCATCAAAAGGAAGCCAAACGATATATCGAGTCCGAGATTCTAGGCTCTGGCGCTTCAACAACTGCATCAAGAAAGAAAAGAAGCCATTCCTCAAAGTTCCAATCCCAAGAGGTATATCTTTCCTTCAAAGCTATTAAAACGTATAGGCTTGCGAACCAATCTACTTTCAGACCTATTCGTCGATTGCCACAACACATGTTGGTAACCGTTCCATCTGATTCCATCTATCTTACACAGCATCTTGAAACTTTAATTGTGTATGACCCCACAAAATCTGTCCTAGTCTCGAATGAGCAGCCTTCGAATGCGAACAAACCAGTTTCTACTGGTGGCCGAAAGAAAAAAATGGCAAAACGAAAAACATCACCCCAAGAGTTCAATCCAAAAAGAGAACTAAAGTCAATGGTTCCTCTCAAAAGGAATCAAATGTTGACATTCTATCTGACTCTGGATCACAACCTACTCCTCCTGTTTACTCTTCCGAAGTACCTTTCAGAGTTTCAAAATCACAAGCACACACTCACGGGGAGTTTACACACATTCTACCCCCATCTTCCTAAAATGGTGGTGCATGTATTGATCATAGTCCCTTGAAGCCCCCAGGGACACACCCACAAATCTTTTTGGATATCCCACTTTCTTCTACACATGCACAATCTGGGGCCCTTGCCTTGGATTCTAAGCTTTCCAAAGTTGGAGCAGTCCCTCCAACTTCGAGAGCCCAACCGGTCTAATACCTGGTTCAGGTAAAGGACGATTGTGTGTTACTGATAAAGATTAGTCTAACTTTGTAGACATGGCTCATAGTCGCCATACTGAGCTTACAAGACCTCAGGTGGAGCACACTCTTTATTCGATGCGATATCGAGCTATCCAAAGCAATCTGTCATTCTCTTTTCCAAGTGATGTAGAAACAGATCAAGAGTTTACCCCTGTCGAACAAGCTCAACAACTTCCTACAGGAGAAGTTCCTAATTCAACAATTGTTTCGAATGATCCTCCTCTGAAGTCTCCACGTGAAGAAGCTTTCAAGCCTCCCTCCGATGAAGAACATTCTAGTAAGTTCATGTTGGATGATGACAACACTTACGTTGGAGCTCTTCCAATCCTTACAACTTTCAAAACATTGCAGAAACCTTCCTCTTCCAAACTGGTTTACGATTTCAGCATTTCCTCATCATCCTCAGAAGACGAAGGAGAAATAAAAATTGCTGCCGATACTCAAGGCAACAAAACCAAATTCAACCCAGTTGTTAATACTGAGCCTTTCGAACCACAAAATGATGATGATGATGATGATGATCACAATGATAGAAAGTCTGAGAGCTCTACCTCGAATACAGGCTCCTCAGATGAAAACATTGCAGATCCCTTTGCATTGTTGGAACTCCGAGACAAGGTTGCACGTGTTGTTTCTAAGGTTGAGTCACTTGACAATCCGTAGCTCAACTGGACTCCAAGCTCGATCAGAAGTTTACCAGCCTCGACTCCAAGCTTAAAATTATTCTTCAGTCTCTCTCCGAGATCAAAGAAGTTGGCCACTCCAAAATCGATAAAGCTAATTGTTACACCCCCGAACCAGACGGCGGAAATGTCTGGGGGCTCATGTGACTAATAACTGAATAATCATCACAATGAATATACATGAAACATAACACATTCGTCACCAACATTACATAATACAACTAGCATTGTTCACATCAAGTACATTGTTAAAATACATAAGTTCAAATTGTTAAAATTACGATAAGCGTTGTTACATAAAACGAAACCATACACACTTGCAAATCTTCCGGCTTAACGATTACATGAGAATACAAGTTATTTTGAAAACGTTCAACATATATAATGTTGGTAAGTTCATAAGTATGTTTGAGTAAAAGTCTTTGTATCTTTCATAAAAACCTAGAAAATCCGATACTTTCTGTAAAATGTCTGAAAATGATGTGGAAATCAAGTATAAATGCATGTGTGAATTTCATAGTTATAACTTATATGAGTGTAGTTTAGATTAATTGCATTTTGAATAAATGATAAGTGTATATGAATAATTTCCCCAAAAAATCCGATATTTTCTGTTTTATAACATCGTCTAGAGTCTTGTATCGTTAAATAAGTTGTTTTCCATTGACACAATTAAAAAGTTTATCTTCAAAAGGTTAAACTTTTGGTATTGAATCCCTATATGAGCCGTTCTAACCATGCATGATAATGACCAGGTCGCCCGTCTTGGTATTTTTCCAAATGCCGGTCTTGCTAAGGATTTTGTCGCCCTAGACTGGCCTAGTCTAGATGTAGCGAACAACTAAGGCGTGGGGGGTCATCCCGTATAGATCTATACACAAACTCCCTCTTTCCTACCAGGAAACTCTGATTATAACTACAGGCTACGATTGTACACTCGGAGGTGCCAACCGACATGTCTCATTAGATTCTCAACCCCTTTTTGTACTAGGTTTAATGTTTACGTATATGTGGTATGTTTTTGTATTTGAAAGGTACATATATAAGTTTACAAAGTTTAATGATTACGCAAAGGTATAGTTACGGCCTACTAACATGTGAAATTTCCATTCCAAGCCCTATTAGCATGTAATTAGATCACAAAGGCCCAATAACATGTAAGAGGTAATTTAGGCCCAATAGGCATGTAAATGGGCCACAAAAGCACAATAAACATGTAATCCATAACTTAGGCCCAAATTAACATGTAAGTGGGTCGTAAGACCCAATAAACACGTCATGGAAAACATTGGGCTCAATATACACTTAATTGGGCCCTTAGGGTCCAATGGCCAACTAGCGTGAATATTAGGCCCAATAAATAGTTATCGACATATTTCGTTCGTTTGTTTTATTCCGTTGTTTGTTTTAGCTCAAGGTTTAATAGATTGATGATGAAAATCCTCTTTTTCTAAAAGCGACGTTTTTGGCCAATAATCCTCCAATTTTTAATTAAAGCCCAAAGTTTTGTAAAAATGACACTTTAGTCCATAATTTATAAAAATTTGCAATTTTGTCCCAAATGTCTAAAAATTTATGGTTTTAGCCAAAAAAGTTATGTTTTCACATTTAGAACCCTGTTTTGCAGAAAAGTGCATTTTCAGCCCCTTGTTTGTAAAAGTTTACACTTTCGGCCCAATTTTGGAAAATTTTACATTTTTGGTCCAACTTGAAAATAAATGTTATTTAAGTTTATGACTCAAATTTTTGGCCAAATAACATTTTTAACCCCAAAACTTCATTTTTTCGCAAATTGGGCCCAAAACCGTGAGGCCCAAAAGTTTTGGCCCATTAAGCTTAAATTTGCATTTTGGCCCTTTTTAAAGTATGTTTAACATAAAAATACCTTTTTATACATGTCGGACCTGTTGGCCCTTACGAAAACATAAAAGTCACTTTTTGCCCTTATCTTTTGTTTTCTTGACAATTTTGATCTGTAACAAGGTTTTTGTTGAAATCTTTTGTATCTTAAACATGTAATCACTTTTGGCTTGATAATGTGATGTATATAGTGTCATAGTTCATAGATATTTGCTAAATAGTACTTAAAATTTCAAGATTTGCTAAGATCTAACACATTATTACCAAATAAACTAAGAATTCACACAAAACATGCATATAACACATAGATCTACACATTTTACTTACATTCTCCCAAAAAAATCATATGAAAATCGAAAAAAATGGGGTATGAACTCACCTTTGTTTGATGTTTCGGTTTTTAAAGAAAAAGTGGAAAGGATTTTTGGTCTTAGCATACCTTTTTTGTGGATCTCGAGTTTATGAAGCTTCTAAGGTGTGATCATGGAATAAAAACCATGTAAGAAGGAGTTTTTCATATTAAGATGAAAGAAGATACTTGTGTTTGATAATAACTTACCAAATATTTAAATGACTTGATGAAGATCCTTAGAACCCTAGCAAAATTTTGAGATCTTGGAGGAAGGAAGAGGATGATTTTAGAGAAGTTTGGAGAGAATTTTTCAAGTGTGTATGTGTGTGTTGTTTTTGGCTCTCGGCCGAGAGTAGAAGAAGAGAGGGGAGAGAGGTAGTGAGGTGACTAGCATGGATGTATGGGGGTCCTTGCATGGATACATGTTGAACAAAATGGAGGTGACACCTACAAAGTCACCCCCCCCCCCTCATTTCACCTTTCTTTGTTTACATGGGCCGATATTTAGGCCAAGAAGAAAGGGTGGAGTGGTTTGGGCCCATTAACTTTTGTTAGGATATTTGGATTCTAAACATAAAAAATTTCGGCCCATTGGGCTCTTGGAAGAATTCACAACCCAAATAGAATAAAAGAATGGCTTATGGCTCACTAAGGTTAATTGGATTAGTTATGGCCCAATAAGGCCCATTTGGGTTAGAATGAATCATTCTAGACCCAAATGGTCCAAAATGTTTTAGATTTATGAATTGGGTCCAATAAGGATCCAATTAGGGCTTCTAAGTCCAATAAAGTTGAATTGGGTGCTTATTGGTCCATTAGGCCCAATAAGAAATTTCTAGTCCAATATGGACTCAAACCGAGTTTCTTATGGTTTTTAGACTCTTTGTTGAGCATAATTGATGAATCTAAATGAGCATTGAGTAAGATTTACTTAGAGTGCATGTTTTACAATAGATGAACAGTTACATAGGAATATAATTTCCTAGCAAAAATGCTAGTTGTGACACTAATCAACTTGATCAACTAATTTCTTTCCGATTCAAGCATAATTTGGAGGAAGTTGAATAGAAATACAATGAAAGCCTGGATCACCATATTTCCACCACCACTATGATGCTCAAGATTCATGACGACATGATCAATGCAACCAACAAATTGATCAAACAAACTCATGTGCGCCATGAAAAGAAAATCTAAAGGTTGGAGAAGGAGATTAAGAAGAAGGATGAAATAAATTTGATAATGCAACAGGTCTGATCAAGCTGCTCCGAGAATGTTGGAACATTTTTGATGTTCCAGACAATATTTTTGATGAAATGCTCTTGATTGATGGCTCATAGTTCGATCACCTCAAAGCCCAATCCCCTACTACCGAAGCATACGACGCTCTATCTAAACAAATTAACATGAGTTTTCAAAGAGTGTTCAAACGTTTAACTGAATTTCAGACTTGCATCGGATGTTGGGCCTTCCGACGCAAGAGGGGGAGAAGGACCAAGTCAAAGAGGTAGAAAATTCCAATGGAAGCCTGCCTCAGAATTTATACTTAGAGATAAATCCGAAGAAGAAGATTTAATTGAGGTTGAATCCATGGAACCTCTTGAGAAAGCTGATGAAGAAGATGAATTCCTAATTGAAAATGCTATTATAGGAATGCAAGCTATCAGGGAACCACCAATGAAGGTTTTATCGGAAAAAGAAAAGAGGATATGGTCCTATTTCTCTTGGCCATCATCCTTGGCAGATGTGCTCAAGAGAAGTTGTGAAATGGCGAAGCTTAAAACAAAATTAACTGTTGATGCTTTCCAAGCTACACAATCCATGCTGCCTCCAATCCCTACTCCCATAATAGTTCCGATCGATGAAGGTTCTCTCACCTGGAAACCGGATGATCTCCCTGAAGACCCTCTGGTCACTCCTCTGCCTGAGTTCATCATCTACGAAATAGTACAACAAGTCATTTTTGACTTAAATGAGCCACCACAAGACAAAAGGAAAAAATTGCTTCTGAACCTAACAGACCAGTTAGGACATTCAGATAGTACAAGAGTTGGTCCTAAGAACAGATAGATCAAGCACTTGAAAGCATTAGGATTTAAGCCCTAAAAGACAATCTGAATCCGATGCTGGGTGTATCTCCTTTCTTTGGAGAAGGAATTATTCACGATATCGATATTGTGCCCTTCATGTACTTCGATCTTCCAACATAGGATTCCAACCAAGTTGATCTTCCAATCTCTCTACGCGGAAAATTATACATCAAATTTGCTCCTCTTCATCTTAATGATTATCCTCAAACTATTGTCACGACAGAGCGAGAGAGATTGAGAACTTTTTACTCCGTTAACGCCCGTCCTAAAACAGAAATATGGTATCGGAAGAGGATCACCAAGATCGTTGGTTTCGGAAACAAGGTTCAAAGTAAATTTGATCTCCACTACATGTTGTACAGATACTACATTTATTGGTGAAAAGAAGCAAATCTCACTATCACGGATGCTGACTTTCCATCTATCAACTCCATGACATTCTCACAATCGCTGCTCACCTCCGAGATCACCAATCTAATCATTCAAGAATCGAAGCTTACACTACTGCCATGAAATTCTTCAAGGACTATGTTGTAGAATTTTGTAGGTCCGACATTGACTTTGCACACTTGTTTAGAACAGAAATTGTGTTGGCGAAAATCACTTATGAACTGCATGCAGCTCAAATCATTATAGAAGGACCCATAGACGAACCTGAGCTCAGATACGTCTATCTCAAGAAAAAGACCAACCGAAAAGAATTCTTCTGAGTTCTAGATAAACATTTTGTTCCTTTAAACATCCTTCAAACGTTCATCGCCAATGTTGATAAAAGTGAAGCTCCTGAGCATGTGAAGAATAAGTTCATTGAAAAACTACATGGTATCTGGAAGTCCAAAGCTGGTTGCACATTGCTTAACTTTTTTTGTCTGAAGAAGCCAACTAAGTTAACTAATTGCTAAGTTCAATTAGGGGGAGACTGTTAATGCATAAAATTTGAACCTCTAGCTATCCGAAGCAAAGAAGATCTGAAGTCAACTTCAGTCCGAGATGTGAAGATGTTCTGAAATCTATCCTTGTCCGAAATGAAGGTGTTTCCGAAGTTATTTTGATGTGATTGAGTTTGTACAAGCATTTAATGTTTTTTGTCTTTTGTTGATGGAACAGTTCTTAGGACCAAATCAGTAAATCTTTTAAGTGTTAGAATTGTCAAACACTTAGTATTATGTAGTCCTTAGAATGTTCTCTCGGTTTATACTATGTCTCTCCTTTACTATTTAAGGAGTTAATGTTTCATGTATTATGCACGAACAAATAACAATTATTATCTTCACATCAATTATAACTCTCTTGTAAGTCAAATCTCTTTCACTTTCATTCTTCTTGTTCTTTAAATCGTCTTTACTTTGTTCTTACTCTATTTTACTTACTTGAATAATTTGTTGAATATAATCTTTAAGTCCTGACTGGTTTACCAGACTTGACTGGAGTGACTTATTAGAAGTAGACCTTGATCTTAAAAGTTAATTGAAGGTTTGAGTTTTCAAAACTTGTCCGTGCATTGAATCTTGTACTCATAGTAACTTATATTTATGTTCATAGTCGTTATTATGAGCCTATAAATAAAACTTATCAGTGATTCTAAGTCATTATACTGATTGATCTACTTACGGGAGTGATGTCTGGGCTGGATTTGGTGAGGTGTTTAAAGTGGGATTTACAAATAGTATACTCAGTATACCAAACGGACCTTACCTACGATATGATCATACTTGGTTATTCCTTAATTGATAGATCTTGATGTAGACATTGGGATTAGTGAGAAATATAGACTATCATTAGTCACCATGAATATCAGATTAAGACTCAATATAAATCGTACTTAGGTCACATCAAAGGAAAAGTCAATGTGTTAGGCGGAACGCTGCCGAAACTTATAGTCGCCCACCTAACTCAGGTGAGTGCATAGTCCCTTTCATGAACATGGTTTTAATACAAATATTAATTAAAGTATTAAATATCTATCAAGAAATTTATATGTGCGCTATATGCTTATTGCCTGGATTATGTGTTAGAAATGTATTTGATGATATACGATATGCGAACCATATATGGTTCTATATGTGTTAAGAGATATATATCTACTATTATGTGATAATAATAATAATAGAAATATTATTAAGAGAAAGATAAAAGTATATTAATACCTAAATACTCCGAGTTAAAAATATACACTATATTGGGATAGTGTTGTCTAAATAGAGTTGATATTGGAAGCCTAATAGTTTTTCCCGTTAATAAGATAAGACTTATTATAGATACCTAGTTCAATTAAGTTTAATAGTGGGTAGTCTCATTTGGAGTATATGTGTGTAAGTTAGGAACGGAAAATAGAGTTCTGTTTCGTGACACTTTTAGGTGTTGATGGTATGAAAATACGTACCAAAGTACAAATCATATTCTTTTTTGGTTGACCAGAATTGGTGGATCCAGATCATGCGACTGTAATGGTTGTTCAAATATGGTGTGAAACTTGGTGATGAACAAATATAGTCAAATATAGGATTCAATCGGGAGATTTGTTGATTTAAATAGATCCAAGTATATGGCTTAGGCCAGAGCAAGTTGGGCTGAGGTATACAGTCGTAAACACAATGGGAGTGAAAAAAGACGTGTTCATACGATTCATATAAGGAAATAGAAAAGCCATTGATTGTTGGGAAATTTCACTCCTCTATATTCAAAATATGCCTTTCTAAGAGGAAGCTCGCTTATGAAGACTAGCTTCTACTGCTCGCACTTGGACTTGGAAGCAAACTATACCAAATTGAATATATTAATCTTATTCCTTAACATATAAAAAAACAATATTGAACCAATGATTCGAACAATGCCTCATGTTTAATGATATCGGAACAAAGGGATGTAAAACGACATATCATTAACTATTAATAAGTAGATGGAAGATTTGCAGACACACACATTCACAAATGGTTAGAGATAGTTATGAGTTGTTGGACATTTAACATGGTCGGTGCAGATGATTTCTTTTGTCTATTGAAAAAGTGAGAGTTTGTTAGGAATAATGTGCGAAAAAACAAATAATATGTTGTACTTATATATGTAAACTTGGCTAAACCGTTCCCATGGTAATGCAAACGATGTGTTGAAGGAAGAGTTTAGAGGCCTTATAGTATCACATACTTCTTTTTCCTTGCATGTCATGCGAAGGGGTTTGAGTTTGTACACTAAACAACAATTAATTGCAAAGGGGTTTCAGCAATCCTACATGGAAAATCAACATGTGTCGATACCATTTGCATTTGATATGTTTGCTTTCCTTACGCCGGATGCAGTTGAGCTTCTTAGTAGAGTACAATGGATCATGCATAACAATGTTATATCCCATAGATCTATAGATGTAGTCTTCAAGAGAATTGGTTTTGCCACACAAAATGGCTTAGCGGCGCAACTTGTTGCCTGTTTGCCTTCTCATTCGTTGTACGATGATAACTAAGATCAAATATATGTTTTCAATTTACTATTTATAGTATCATCTATCAAATATATGTTTTCAATTTACTATTTATAGTTGATTAATTTATTATTGACAATTGTAATAAATAATAAAGTAATAGGTGTTCATTATTTATGGGTCAAAAAACAGAATAAATAAACAAATAAAGTTTATTTATTAAAATCAAATACAAGAGTTTATTTAATTTAATAGGTTTGTGCTTTTAAGTTGAGTGGCTAAGAAAAGTTTTGAAAACTCCGCCCAACAACTTAATATAAAAGGAAGTTATTAGGTCATGTCAGCTAATAAGGTAAGACAACTGAAACTTGATTCGCTCCATCCTTGAAACCTAAATGCAACATCTCCTTCCTCCTTTGATTGATTGCCAAATTTAGTTCTACAACTGAAACTCTCTCTCTCTCTCTCTCTCTCTCTCTCTCTCTCTCCTAAACCGTAAGTTTTCGACTCCTCATTCATCAAGCCCTTACTTGCGATGATCACTTTACTTGTCCACAAGTGAGTTATAAAACAAAATAAGATTAAACATAAAAATAAGAAATGAAATTATATCATTTTGCATTATTAAAATCAAATCAATCTGACATGTCTGCGAACCAAACAAAATATGTTATTGGATTCCAATTCCATTCATTCCAACCAAATAGGCTCCAGATTCTAATTCCAATTCCTGACATATACATTTTATTTGACTTATTCCAGTTCCTTCATAGATATTCTGCAAACCAAACACCATTTTAGTCTTTGTATAGATATTGTAAAGGTAATATACTCATGGTTATAGTTTTTGATGTCAAATGTCCATTAATTACCGAGGTAGTAAATGTAAACACATTATAGGTAGTATTAGTTTATCTATGTAGAATTCTGATTGGATGCAAATGTTTGGGACTAAAATTTTAAGAATGTTTTCGTTTCCTTTTATATTTCATTACCTAATTATTTTGGAATCAACCAATCCCAAACTGAAGCAAGGTCGACTATACCAACACTTGTTATATTAACTACAAGTAGGTTGAGCAACGAGCTTTGCATAACTTTGAGCTTTTAAGAAAAAAAATGTATTAAAGAAAAAACACCATTCATAAGTACAAGCTTAAAATGCAACTTCCGACTACCAACTCAATTCTCAACTATTTTTGTCAAAAGTACCTATATTAAATTATGATGTTAACTCCTCAACTACAATGTACCCTAACAACCCATATAATTGTAACATTGTATCTTTTGTAAAATCAAATTAAAATACCAAAAAGTTCATGCCATCTTAAAATCATAATAATTTTTATTTTTTTGTCTATACAATCAAACACTTTACTTGAAAGTGTACGTACAAAGTCAGTATCGATTTGTCTAAAAATAGTATGTCACTACTAGAAAATCGTATTTTTTCCACGGTGAAGGCTAAGTTAATCACACTTCTGAGTATGTTGTGTCAACCATCTGATACCTAAATATCTTTCAAATGGACGTGCCAAACTTTCTCTAACACGTTCTAAATTTTATAAATATTTGATACCTTCAAATACCAATTTTATTATGATAGATTCTATTTATTTTCAAAAAATTATGTGAAATTACTTGATACTAATAAATTACACATACCCAACCAACTCTAGCTTGTAGACCTTGATACACATTTCCTATATAAACACACCATATCCCCATCAAATGAACATCCAACTCATCAAAATTCTCCATCTAAGGAAAATGGTGTCATCTAAAGAGCAAAATTCCATTTACGATATCAGAATCTCAACAGTTGCCCCTGCAGATATATCCACAAAATATGGGTTTCAGGAGCTAAGTGCCATAGACCTAGCCATGAAGCTTCACTACATACGATTCATCTACTACTTCAGAATACCAGCATTCGATGGTTTCACCATCATTAAAATTAAGGAAACAATGTGTGATTGGTTAAACTATGCATCTATCCCATGTGGTCGATTTAGGAGAACAGATTCGGGTCAACCTATCCTCAAATGCAATGCTGCTGGGGTGCGTATCATCGAGGCTAGTTGTTATTTGAGCCTCGATGAATGGCTTGAATCTAAAGATGATTCAAGACATAAGCTTCTTGTTCCTAGCAACATTATTGGCCCTGAATTGTCATATTCTCCATTGGTTATGATACAGGTTTGCTTGCTAATCATGCTTTTTATTTGTCTTCCGTATATTATGCTTTACGTACATGTACCAAATAAATCTGGCCGTGCTAAAACCAATAAAAATAATAATGTTTCCAATATATATTTTTAGAAAGTTTTTAGTAACATTTCCCTATATATTTATACAAAAAGTTGATGTATCATTTGAACCATATTTTTTCTTCCTCATTTTGGAAGGAAAGTAGAGATTATAGACTACCATCTTCATATTGTTGAGTAATATAATTTGTACCATATATATATATATATATATATATATATATATATATATATATAGGGTAAAGTGAATATACCTAACAACCTTATATAAGTTTAGGTACCTAACCTCATCAAACTACGTCATTTTGCATTAAATTTTCATTGCAATCATCCAAGGTTCTTAAACTTCATCTCTAAACTTGATTTAGTTCAAAAAATTATGGAAATTCATCATTATATTTGTCCTACATCCTTTCATTTGTAGCGGTAGGATATGAAGCCCATCAGGTGGTATTCGATAGAAAGACGTGATGTAAAACAAAGATATTGTTGAAAGTCCAAAGATTTTGGAAGTAATCAAGTTATGAGGTTGAAGTTTAAGAACCTTAGTCAATTACAATGTAAATGTGATACAAACCGATATAGTATTATGGAGTTAGGTACCTAAGCTTATATAAGGTTGTTAGGTATATTCACTTTACCCATATATATATATATATATATATATATATATATATATATATATATATATATATATATATATATATATATATATATATATTCGAATCACTTATGTTGCATGATCTCCAGCAATAATGAGATAAACACATGCAATATTAACCTTTATGTTAGGTTTATACCACTTTAGTGTCTTATTCTTGTCAAAATCAATAATTTTACGTCGACACATTTCATTTTTCTTAGTGAATTTTAATTCAGGTCAAATATAGTTGGCATATGAAATATAGTAACTAAATAGTTGGTATGTGAGATGCAATAACGAAATAAGTACTATGGGTATTAATATAGTATAATATCATTAAAGAAGATAAAAAGAGACGAATCTTGTTGATCTACTTTAGTGTAATGAATATATTTACAAACGGGTGAGTATTTTACTAGAATGAAATTATTACAAGTTTAACTAGACATTATAGAAAAAATGTTATCTTCTAGGCTCTATTTTTCTCAAAACAAATAGTTGTACAAAACTGTAACTAAACCAATAATTCAATAAAAGGATTTAGGCAAATCGAATTTATATTCTTACGGCAGAGGGTAAATAACTAAAGTTATAAACTGATTTTACACAAACTGTCATTGTTATTCAGCAATTGTCATCTTTATTTTGTATGACAGAGAGTAGCATGTTCATTTTAGGTATAATAGTTTCTTAATCCTTTTAAATGTGTTTTAAAATGAATAATAATTATTGTAATAACATAAAACTATACAAGTTACCTACATAATCGACATATATGCTTTATATTTCTAATGTGCAGTTAACCAAATTTAAATGTGGGGCTACATCGGTTGGTATGGGTTGGTCTCATGTACTTGGTGATGTTTTTTCTGCAATTGGCTTTATTAGACTATGGACTCAAGTCATTGCGGGCCATTACCCGGACCAACCAATTATCATGGCCCAACCAATCATCATGACCCAACCACAAAATGAAGTAATCAATATCCGAAGCCCAAACCCAAACCCAAACCCAATCTCAGAGTTACTTTCCGTAAAAAGGGTTGGCCCAGTTGGAGACCTTTGGTCTACTTCAAGTAATTCAAAAATGGAAACATTTTCCATTTATATTTCGATGAACGAGTTGGCTCGGTTTCAAACAAAGATATGTCAAGACAAAGCTGGTCTACAAATTCCTGAATTTGAATGTATATGTGTTATGATTTGGCATTGTTTGGGAAAAATTAGACAGGGATTGGGACCACAAGTTGTGACGGTATGTGAAAGTGATTTGAGAAACCAAACAAAAGGAATTATTACAAATAAAAACCAAACAATTAATGTGATCAAGTTAGATATCCCTATAGTTGAATGCACCCTGATGCAACTAGGGTCGTTGATGATGAATCGAGTTGTTGATGAGCGAAATAAGATTGAAGAAGCAATGAAGATCGATGACATGCTTTCAGATTTTCTCATGTATGGAGTGAATTTGACTTTCATCGATTTGAGTGATGTCTTGTTTTATGACATTGAAGTAAGAGGACAAAAACCAGTTTATGTAAACTGTTTTATGGATAATATCGATGATAAAGGTGTTGTGTTGATTCTTCCAACTCCAAAAGGGTGTTCCGATGGAAGGATAGTAAGCATAACGTTGCAAGAGAATGAGATGGTTAATCTAAAAAAGGCACTTAAAAACGATTGGTGTATTTCATAAATCCATCTAAGGTCATATGATTACTTCCAAAAGTATGTCTAGAGGTAGCATTTATCCTTTTTTTTAAAATGTAATTTTGCTTAAAGTGTATGTGTGCTATATGTTATTGAATAATATGTAATATTGAGTGCATCAAAGAAGGGTAACAAAAGTATAATGCTACCTCTACACTTCCCTGGATTTATTTATTATAATATATGACACGGAGAACATAATCCAGAATTAAATGCGAAAATGTTGGGAAAAATTCATTGAAAAGTAAATATGATTTGGTAAACCCATTTCATTTGATCGATATGTATTTTGAATGACTATAAAAAAAAAAAGTTCAACATACGTATTATACAACATTAGTTGGTTCAATCTATACAACTTTCTAGTAATCTTGAAGTTGTATGTTCAACTTTATGGTTGTGTAATGATAGGTTCTAGAACCATCAAAATAAGGTACAACGTATAACAATAAGGCTTATATCATTTCATGACACTTCTTAGGCAACTTTTCTACATTACAATACAAAGGAGATATAAGAATATCTCATTGAGAAAAAAAGAATTCACATAAATCTGAAATGACCATGAAGACTCAAACATCAAAATCCTTCGTATATTTAGACGATGTTGATGCGACATAGGTGTCTATTATATATGAGAGATGATCAGGGGCGGATTTAGGGGGGTTCCGAGGTGGCACCGGCAACCCCTAAATTTTCCGGCCGCAGTGGTAAAATTTTCGAAATTTTTTAAAATTTTTATTTTTTCTACCATCATGCAACCCCTAATCTTCCCGTGCAACCCCTACTATGAAATTCTGCGTCCGCCCCTAGAGATGATTTGTACACAACAACTTCTTTTTCCATACACAATAATTTATGTTTTAAAATGTTGTATTATACAACTCTCTAAAATATAAATTATTGTGTATAGAGAAAAACGGTTTTATAGAAATCACTTTTCATTACATTTCCATAAGTTCCAAAAATAAACTTTACACTCTATTACTTGTAATTTTCTTTGCATGGAATATACAAAGCTAAATATCCGTGCTAAAATTGCAACAACTTTTTTGGGGAAAAAACGCTATGGATAACCAAAGAACATTTCGATGAAAATTTTGAAATATTAAACAAAGAAAAATTGATGTGCACAATGTTTAATTGGTTACTGTATAATTGACAAAGTAAAAATATTAAAAAAAGATAAAACTGATATTTTAAATAAAGTATTAAAAACTAAAAAAAATAAAAATAAAAAAATAAAGTATAAACATCATAATTAAAAACGCAATTCAACCTTCTTGCATAAAACAATCTAAAATATAGTAAAAAACTTTCTAACAATTTTTGAAATTGTTTAATTTAATTAAGTTATTTATTTATTTTTAATTGATAGAACATTAAAATTAAAACGGATCTTAAATGAACATCACCTACACCCATTATGTGGACTCCACACACGTAAATAAAAAACACTATTAAAGATTCACTCATCAAGAAGCCTGAATTTAAAATATAACTAAAAACAAACATATTTATACATATCTAATTTGAATTTAACTTACTTTTATATATTTGGTCTTTACAATTTTACAAACTCTTTTTATTAGAAAAAAAATTATTATTTAATTGATAGTTCCTATAGCTCTTTTTAACACATATTTCACATGTTTTTTTAGGATACAAAAAATAACCGAAAATTTTAAACTTTACAAAACTGATCACCTAGTCTGAAGTGAAACAGAATGTTTCGGACCCCAAGATTTGATGGTACACACATGTTTATGTGACCCTTTATTTAAAGGATATCTAAAATATGGTATCCATCACATCCTGAAATAACATTCCACTCTATGAAAATATTCATATTTAACTGGGAACCATATATGGAATGTTTAAGTACGACTTAGTGAGTGGATGAAATCTATGTAGTCAATGTTTATTTGTTCATTCTACCTATGGTACAAGTGAGTCTTGGGCCCTTCAATGATTCAACATTAACAATAAAAGTATGGACATACTCAAAATGGACTCATATTGGATCAATTATGCAATTATGCAGTCTGCTTTTGATATTGGATCAATTGTAGCAACCCTTTTCAATACTCAGAATTTAGAATATGGTCTAACCAATGATGGGGCCAATTACCCATGTTAAGGGAGGCCAATATGGTAAGATTGAGTTCATGTTACAATGCCTTCATTTATGCAAATACACATCCATATCAATATCCTACTATCCTAATGTTTTTTGGGTATCTTGGAATTGCATACATGGATACTAACCATTTTACACCGGTACTTGGTCAACACACTAATTTTATGATACCACATATACTTTTTAAACTCTCTAGTTCCGCATCTACATAATCTTATAGAAAATCAACTATTAGATGGAGGAAGGGGCCGATCTTATCCCAGACAATAGATTAAGATTGACAATGACGCATGTATCCAAGGTACCACCATAGGAAGTTAGAACTGAGGTTGGGTTGAAGTCTTAATTGTTAATACATGAAAATTAAACCTCTAGCAATCCAAACCACTCAACATCCAAAGTCAGCTAGTGTCCGAGGTGAGAAGGTGCTTCAAAGCTCATGATGAATCCGAGATAATTGTGATCCGAAGTTAATGTCTGTACATGCATTTAATGCATTTTGTATTTACTTTGATGTAACAGTTCATAGGACTAAAACGTGTGTACCTTTGAAGTGTCAGTTTGTCAAACATTGAGCTTTATCCATTCCTTAGAATGTTTTAATGGTTTGTACCATGTTCCTCTTTCACTGTTTAAGGAGTAAATGTTTAATCAGTTTAGATCTAAGTATCAATCCAAGAATATCAATTATTCTCTTCACATCATTTTCAACTTTCTCTCAAGTCAAAGTTCTTTCTTAACATTCTTCTTGTTCTTAAATTATGTACTCAAGGTTACTTAATTTATTACTTGAATACTTTGTTGATTTATTATCTATCTTCGTGTCTCGACTAGTTTACCAGACTTGACTGGACAAATATATTAGAAGCAGACATTGATCTTAAAAGTGTTAATTTCTGGTTTGGGTTTTCAAACATTGTCCACTCATATATATTGTTCTCTCAATTGGTATCATAGCTTGAGTGGTTGTCTTTTGAATCCATAAGAACATATTATAGTTGATCTGAGATTACATTGGAATCTTAATCATTCCCGTGTTTAGGATAAAAGTTCTTCTATATGCCACTTCTGCTCTAATACTCTTAACTTCAATGGCTGCTCCTAATCAATCTCAAAAAATGTATTCAATGTAAATAACAAATAGCATGGGTTGACCTACTCGTGCCACATTGCTAGTTGTTGAAGAGTATGATCACTGGAAAGTTAGAATGAAAATATTTTTACTTGGTAAGGAAAAAGGTGAACAATATGGAGATCTGTGAAAGATGGTCCACATGTTCCAGTTAAACAAACGGTGAGAAATGTTGCTGCAACTCTCATATCAATGTACAAAACCTCTTACTGCAACAGGCATAAAAAAGTTGCATGCTAACCAGATTGCATTTTCCGAGATGGTGTTTGGTGTTCCTCCTCTCTTTGAGCACATTAAGTTGTGTAAATCTGCTAAAGAGATTTAGGATACTCTTCAAGATCTGTTCGAAGGTTCAGAGAATATGAAAGATAAGTGTCTGACTTTGGTTGTTAACGAGTTTGACACCTTCACCACTACTCCAAGTGAATCAGTTACCTCAGCTTCAAATAGGCATCAAATTGTTGTTTACAACATGATTGGACACAACATAACTAGAACTCCTCTCAAGTACAACCTAAAGTTTATCAATAGCCTAAGGATGGGGAAACATGAAGTTATGTCTTCAGAGTAATGGATCTCTGAAAAATATGAAGCTCTACCAACTCTATGACGAACTACAAGACCATGAATCCAGTGTTGCAAAAACATTAAGAGAACTCTCTGGAGGTCCTCTTGCCTTGGTTAGTTGTGTTAACCCACTTATTCCGAACATACCCATGACTGATCCCTTCAGAACCGCCTCAACTATTCCTCATGTTTAACCCACTCAACCAAGTTTACCTGTTTCTACAAATCCCAACTATTAGTTTGATGGAGACCTCGATCCGAATCCATGGACTCCGAACTTCGTTTCCAATAGGATTTTGCACTATTGTCCATGAAATACAAACATCCATGGAATCACAATAAAAAACCTTATCAAAACCTTTTCCAAGCACCTCACCAAAATAATCCTCAACCATTTCCTAAACCTTTAGAGAACCCACCTACTTACAAACCCAACATCTCCTCATCAAGTCATTCCTAGAAATCCCATCATATTCCGAAATCAGACAAACCTAAGATAGTTTGTCACAAGTGTGGTCATTGTAACCATTTTGCCAAATATTGTTTAGCTGAAACCACTTAGAAACCAAATGTCAAGGATTATGCATATTATGCCCGTAAAGCTCAAGAAATGGCTGCTAGTGAGAAATCTTTTGTTACAATTGTGTCAAGAGATGTTGAAGGATACTGGTCATCTGGAGATGAGGATGATGTGAGCACTGGAAGGAATATGTTTCTTATGGCTAGACAGAAAATTGAATGTGATGAAGGCTACTGGTCATCAGGTTCAGAAAAAGACGATGAAGATGCTAAGCCGAACTTTTGCTACATGGTAACCAATGATCCTCCAGGTAGAAGCATTGTTCAGCAGGTAAAATTTACGATTACTGAAAATAATTTTGATTTATTTGTCTATAAACCATATCTAACCCAAATCCAATCAAATATGACCATCATCCATAAAGCTTATGTGTCTACCATATAAGCGAGTGAGAAGCTTGAAAGTGAAATGACTTGTCTTAGATTACGATTCGAAGATAGGAAGCTTAAGATAGAATCACTAGAACGAGAGATTGTAATGTCTCAAGATGAAAGTATCATTTTAAAATACAAATGTGAAATCACTTATTCTGAAAGGAATGTTTTAATTTCTGATAACAAATGTCTTAATGCCAAAATTGATGCTTTACATCATTACATAGATATTCTTGAAGCAAATGAATGGATGACTCATAATTTTTGTCACCTATGGTACAAACCACCAGGTCTTGGAAGCGAGTTTCCAAAACCTATTGGTCGTCCCTAGCATAACCCACACTAGAGTTCAAGTTCCGAACTTCGGTCCTCTTAACAATTGTGTTGTTGAGGAATTAATTCTAGAGACAAATGGACCTGACTCTGATAGATCAGATTTCATTTGGGCATCTTTAGATAGTGATGTTTATGTAGAAATTTCATGTGATGATTCATCTAACTCATGTGTTTCTAATCTACAAGTGATTTCAAAAGAAAACCTAATGTCAATCAAGCCTAAGGGGCTGTTTGGTAGCCTCTTAATGGACAAATTAAAAGACAAGCTTTTAATTTTTCAGATTAAGAGTGTTTGGTAGAATAGGAATAAAAGCCTCTTAATTTTGTAAAAGCCTCTTAAACTTTCAAATTTGGGATTGTATCTGAAAAGAAAAAGAAAGCGTCCTTCCCTCTTTTACCCTCTTACGGATTCCAAAACCACACACCCGCCTTCAGGTCGCCTCTTCCGTTTCCTCCCTCCTCTGACCATCTCGAGTGTCGATCGCTTCTTCTACCTCCTCCGGTCGCTGGCCTCCCTAAATCGACTCCCCTCACGACTTCCGATGCTAAGCTCCGACAGCCTCCGCTAGCACCGCCAACGACGACGACCTCATGTTGCAGGTAAGTTTTTTTCCATGAAAATAGATTCTCTGTAAATAGATCAAATGTTCTTCTTCTTTTCCCTTGAAAACCGATTTGTATAGTTGAAATCGATTGACAGTCTCATCAGTCCTAGATTTTTTAGTTTCTTTGTATTTCTGTTATTGAGTTTTATGAGATCTGTTTTCTGAATTGAAATTGATTTCTCCATAACCATGAGTTCCCAGCTCTAGCCAAGTAGTTTCAAGAACATCACAAACTATTACATGCTGATCACCACCAACCACTTTACTTGTGACATTATGATGCATTGCTCAAGGTGAAGATTTATTATATAAATTTATTTTGATTTGTAATCTTGTTTATATTCATTTAATTTGGTTATTGATTTATGTTGCAAAACATACGTTTACAAGCTTGAGAAGAATGGAGTTTGATGTGTATAATTATGAGGGTGTGTTGCTGGAGCTCATAACTAGAGGAGGTTGAAAAGATTGTAAATGGTGAGGTTTTTTATTGATTTCACATTGAAACCTCGTGGGTTTGTAAAAAAGAAGAGGGTGATGTGGACAAAGAACTCCCGTAATGATTAAATGGAACATATTTATTAATTTTGATGTTCTTTTGGTTAATATTGATGTTGTTTTAATGAATTTTGATGTTGTTTATATGATTTTTGATGCTATTTTGGTGGAATTGATGGTTATAGTTTTAATGAGGTATGGTTGGAAATTCAATGTTGTGATTGAAAAAATAATAGAGAAGGGTAAAATGGTCATTTTTGTTACTCAACAAAAAAATTCAGAAGTTCCAACCAAAAAACATCTTAAAATTAAGATCTTAAAAATTTAGACCCTCTTAGAAATTCAGACCTCTTAAAAATTCAGATCCTGCCAAACAGCCCTAAGTTTGACATCCCATCAACCGGACAAACTTCCAATTCGTCATCTGAATCTCGGAAGAATCCTTAGTTAAATAAGAAAGACATTGTCGACCCTAAGATTAAAGCAAAAAATTCCCTCAAGAAAGAAACTAGGTCAAGACAAGATTCCAGATTCAGTGAGAAATCCAAAAAGAAAGCGTCTCGGATAGTAAGTCCAACCACTAGGAACCAAAATACCTTTGTGCTTGTTAAGATTCTAAAGAGGCCATTCATTCCTCATAGTTCAGTTGCTGTAAACAAGATTGTTAGTCCTAATCCAAGAAAAGACTACTGTTGAGACTCACTTTGCCAAAACTAACTCTTCTCGAACATTTTCTTTTGTGTTTATTGCTAAACCTGATGGTATGATTTTTAAACCACAACAACTTTCAAAACCAAACATCAAAAATATCAAAGAAAGAACGAGTTGTTAAGAACACTGTTACTAAAAAAATTTCAAATGATTCAAAAACAAAAATGTGAGTGGAAAGTAAAATTGTAACACTCGATGGTTCCTGTAACGTCCGTATATCCGGGCTAGTCAATTTAGAGACGATGAACATCAAAAATGAGTTTTTGATGGAAGATTATTTAGAAGGATTAATCTTAACCAAGTTTTAGTATATGTTACAAGGGTTATGTACATATAAAGAACGCCGAAATCTGAGTTATAACGAAGAAGTTATGACCCGTCGAAGTTTTACGGCAAAACCGGCACGGCACCGGGAGACATAAATAGTGAATTTATGGTAGATGACTTTTTATACTTAGTGATCTAAGAAAAATTTGTAGTATACGTTAAACCGAGAACATACAAAAAAATAACGCCCAAATCTGATTTCGTATGAGGAAGTTATGAATTTTCTAAGATTTGACATAGCAGTGCACCACCCGAAACTCTAATTTTAGTTCTAGCGGTTTTTGGCCTACACGACCAAAATGAGAGTTGAGATCTAATTAATAATAACTCAACGGTAAAAAGACAGACGAAAACGGAGTCTGTATGTAGAAGTTATGAATTTACGCGGACATTTAACAATATAATCTCCTCCTACTGTTAAAATTTAAGATCGGTCGGGAATTAGCCAACGGAGTCTAAATGAAAGTTTTAGATCTTGTTTTTACCTAGGCGTGGATATATATAATGTCGAGAGTAGAGCTTGTATGTTAAAGATATGGACGAAACTTGGTCCCTACTCTTCGAGCGCGATAAATTCGATACAGTTTTGTAAATCTGAGATAAAATGAGAATTAGCTGACGGCGTCTAAATGAAAGTAGTAGTACTCGTAAATACCAACGCTTGGATATAAAGAACGTCAAAAATGAAGTTTGTATGAATGAGTTACAAATTATAATAGCATATTTACATATTAAAATAAAGTATAAATCATATATACGTACACACACACACACACACACACACACATATATATATATATATATATATATATATATATATATATATCACTAGAAAGGTATCAGCGATGCGGTTACTATAAGACAAGTGTTGAGTACTTTCGACATTAGTTTAGTACAAATATCGTTAAATCTATTTAAAATAGTATTATGAAGGGGTGTTTAGTCGTTTATATAACTATAAGGTCATTAAGTAATTATGGAGGGTAGTTTTGTAAATTCAATTATATAAATAAGAGGCTTGGGCTCTCATATTTCTTGAACCATTCTATTGATTCAAGAGTCTTTCTCTTCTTATCCCCCGAGCATTTCGGTCTCTCGTGATTCGACTTCTCTTTTTGTGGTTTTAGTATAGTAAGGTGAGCGCTGAAGCACTGCACGAATCTTTCTTAGAAAGATTCAGCAACGAAGTTCTGCCCCTGCAGAGCCCGACTCCTAGCTAAAACCCCCTTGTAAGTAAGTTATGCTTACCCTATTTTAAATATAGTTTATATTTAAAATTAGTATTGTTATTATGAACTTATAATAAATATTAGAGCTATTATTATGACTAATATAAGTGTCGTTATAATATATTTTTAACTACTCGCGATACGGGAAATCTGGTTTAAAGGGCCGCATAGGGTTGTTGGATTTCAGAAGTGCTATATGCCAAAATGGTCCTGCCCTCCGGTGTTTTATGTTTGGCCCTATCTGTTCATAGTGGTTGGAAAGTATTGTTTAAACGATTATATAATAATAATAATAATAATAATAATAATAATAATAATAATAATAATAATAATAATAATAATAATAATTAGTCATGGTAAATATTAGACTAAAATCTAGTGGTAATAATACTAGTTTCGTCGAAGGAAATTATTTTAAAGTAAACGAAGCGCTGCCCAAGTATCGGGTCACCACCTTATCAAGTGAGTGCAAAGTTACTTTCATCTTACACATATATATGAAGTATTTTATATAAATTATGTGTTATGTGTGCATATTATCTGTATACTTGTTATCTATGCTGGATGAACGATTTTATACATGTTTTAAATGATTTAAACTGTATATGTATTTTATATTTACAAAATATGTTGGGTAAAACATGGGTAGATGAATGATGAGGGATGAAAGCTGATATAGAGGAACATTGGCAGTATGGAAATAGTGCCCTATAGGTGAACATTAGCAGCCATGGACCTGGTACGCTATAGATCAACATTGGCAGCTGCGCCACAGCCTGTAAATGTTGTTGATCTATGGTAAACATCCTAGCAGTTGCACTCTTAGGATAGTATCGACAGCTGCACCTAATAGAGAACATTATAACCATGATAGTAGCGTTTAAAGGACAATATCAGTAGAAGCGCCTCATAGAGAATGTCACAATTCTGGTAGCTGCGCCTAAGTGATAATATTAGCAGCTGTGCTTGACAACTGTTTCATTGGCAATGATGGACTTCGTGCCGTTTCCTTAGGATGATCCTTAGGAATGAATGAACGAGGAGTAGCTGATTCTTAGGGTAAACCCTTAAGAAGATAATAGAGATGGGTAATTGGGTTGATTTTTTGATGTTTAAACATAATAATTATTATTGTGGGTTGAAAACCCTATGTACTCACTAGATTTCCCAACCTGACCCACTCAAGCTTATTTGTATCATAGGTGTTGATATGAAGTTACATTACACTAAGAGATTAAGGGGATATAAATCACTAGTGATAAGAATGTAAGTTCTGTTTATGCTTATGTTTCTGTATTGACGTTGACATCCCAAATGTTTTAAAATGAATATAATACTTCTCTTTGGAAATGCTTTGATAACATATTTATCCTTTTTTACTTGGAACAAATTCTGCAACATTTTTATTAAAAGAGGTACTCTAATTTTTATAAATCATAAAGAAAACCGGTCTTCTCTAGCCGTGAAAATGAGGATGTCACAGTTGGTATCAGAGCATTAGTTTAAGCGAACTAGGTATAAGGATTTATTTCTAGACTTAAACTTATAATGCTAAGCGATGATCGTGAGTAGTGTGTCTAATATATTTTAGGAAGTACACCTTAATAGAAACGAGCACTAGCTCATTTAGGGAAGATGCCTAAATTATTTTTATGCGCTAAATGATTTGTGATGCTTTATGATGCTATCGCTTGAACGATTCTATGGTCTGTTGGCAACCGGATCTGGAAATTTTATGTGTTCAGATTTCTAAACGTTTAATTACGATATTAGAACTGACACGTAATTTTTAAAGTAATAAGGAGGAATATGCATCTAAACCTTCCTCTATCTATATTCTCGTCTCGATACACCGAACGAATGCTTTGGTGTGCAGAACATCATGGTGGAGACTCATAAAAAATTGAGTAAATGGAGGAAATGAAAAGGCTTAAGATAGTGAATGACACCTATCAGAAGATATCGTAAGAGTGGTATCTTGCCTTTAGAATATGTCTGATAAAATAACAGTACATTCAGAGGAGTACTGTATGTCTGAAGTACACCTTCAATTGGTGGGATGATGTAATGATTGGTTTAATTTTTGATGTTGTCCCATCATGTGGCGTTTCCACCACCAACCGAGTTGAAGCAGAATTGTTGTTGAAGATATGCATGGAAGAAGTCCTAGTAGAGTCTAGGGAAAATTATATGACTGTTTGGACACATTTGTATGTGTTAAGATTGTTTTTGTGATAATAACTTGGAAAACTGCGAGGCAACACTTGGGACGAGTATGAGTAGGTGTGAATGGTAGTAGAGGCCTATACTACCGGAAGCACAGGACTCGCACTTGGATCAGGGAAATCACAAGGTTACCAAGGCGCTAGTAATTGATTATGTTTTATTCATGTATGTCGTTACCATCGTTTCGGTAATGACTAAGAAGATGATTATTATTCCGACCCTAGTGGTCATATCATGTCGAGTCCGACTAAATATAAGTATGTTACCTAGTTCAGAGAACCAAGTTCGATGTAGCATCTGACCTAAGCCAGAAGATTGAAGTGAAAGATAATTAAAGCGATTGTGATCGTTGTTAAAGTAAGAAACTTTTAGCTAGAAATGCTACATGCTAAAAGGTGATTATATCACATTAGGACATGAAGGAAGGTATATTCCATTATGGAATTTGACTCTAAGAGACCTGAGTTTAAACGTTGTATTACATGATGATAGGTCGTTAGAATATGACACATCAGTCCATTATAGTAATTAGAGAACTTATCTTAAGTTCATTAAGAAGAAGAAGGAGTCTCCAATAAGTATTTAGTTTGTAACTCGAAGGTTACAACATAGTATGAAGAGCAGGTGCAAGATCGAGCACTATATGTAGTAAGAAGTCCAAGAGATAGATATTCATTCGAAGTAACATAGAAGTTACGATTATTACCTAGGATAAAGAGATAATGTACGGAGTCATTATACAGTCCGGTTTCGGTGATGATTCCAGGACGTAATCATCCTAAGGGGGAGATAACTATAACGCCTGCAGATCCGGGCTAGTCAGATTAGAGACGATGAGCATCAAAAATGAGTTTTTGATGGAAGATTATTTAGAAGGATTAATCTTAACCAAGTTGTAGTATATGTTACAAGGGTTCCGTACATATAAAGAAGGCCGAAATCAGAGTTATAACGAAGAAGTTATGGCCCGTCGAAGTTTTATGACAAAACCAACACAACATCAGGAGACATAAATAGTGAATTTACAGTAGAGGAATTTTTAGCCTTAGTGATCTAAACAAAATTTGTAGTATAAGTTAAACCAAGAACATAAAAAAAAAATAACACCCAAATCTGACTTCGTATGAGGAAGTTATGAATTTTCTAAGATTTGGCATGACAGTGCACGACCCGAAACTCGAATTTTAGTTCGAGCGGTTTTTGGCCTACATGACCTAAATGAGAGTTGAAGATCTCATTAATACGAACTCAACGGTAAAAAGACATACGAAAACAGAGTCCGTATGTAGAAGTTATGAATTTAGGCGGACATTTAACAGTATAATCTTCTCATATTGTTAAATTTAAGATCGGTCGGAAATTAGCCAACGGAGTCTAAATGAAAGTTTTAGATCTTATTTTACCAATGCGTGTATATAAATAATGTCGAGAGTAGAACTCGTATGTTAAAGATATGGATGAAACTTGGTCCCTACTATTCGAGCGCGATAAATTTGATACAGTTTTGTAAATCTGAGATAGAATGAGAATTAGCTGACGGCGTCTAAATGAAAGTTGTAATGCTCGTAAATACCAACGCGTGGATATAAAGAACATCAGAAATGGTGTTCGTATGAATGAGTTACAAATTATAAATGCATATTTACGTATTAAAATAAAGTATAAATCATATATACGTACACATATATATACAAATGTATATATCATTAGAAAGGTATCGACGATGCGGTGATTATAAGACTAGTGTTGAGTACTTTCGACATTAGTTTAGTACAAATATCGTTAAATGTATTTAAAATAGTATTATGAAGGGGTGCTTAGTCGTTTATATAACTATAAGGCCATTAAGTAATTATGGAGGGTAGTTTTTGTAAATTCAATTACTATAAATAAGAGGCTTGGGCTCTCATATTTCTTGCACCATTCTCTTGATTCAAGAGTCTTTCTCTTCTTATCACCCGAGCATTTCGGTCCCTCGTGATTCGACTTCTCTTTTTGAAGTTTTAGTATAGTAAGGTGAGCGCTAAAGCGCTACACGAATCTTTGTTAGAAAGATTGAGCGACGAAGTTTTGCCCCTGCAAAGCCCGACTCCTAGCTAAAACCCCATTGTAAATAAGTTATGCTTACCCTATTTTAATTATAGTTTATATTTAAAATTAGTATTGTTATTATGAACTTATAATAAATATTTGAGCTATTATTATGACTTATATAAGTGTCGTTATAATATATTTTTAACTACTCGCGGTACGGGGAATCTGGTTTAAAGGGCCGCATAGGGTTGTTGGATTTCAGAAGTGCTATATGCCAAAATGGTCCCGCCCTCCGGTGTTTTATGTCTGGCCCCTGTCTGTTCATAGTGGTTGGAAAGTATTGTTTAAATGCTTATATAATAATAATAATAATAATAATAATAATAATAATAATAATAATAATAATAATAATAATAATTAGTCATGGTAAATATTAGACTAAAATCTAGTGGTAATAATATTAGGTTTTGGCGAAGGAAATTATTTTAAAGTAAACGAAGCGCTGTTTGAGTACTGAGTCACCACCTTATCAAGTGAGTGCATAGTTACTTTCATCTTATACATATATATGAAGTATTTTATATAAATTACGTGCTATGTGTGCATATTATCTGTATACTTGTTATCTATGTTGGATGAACGATTTTATACATGTTTTAAATGATTTAAAGTGTATATGTATTTTATATCTACAAAATATGTTGGGTAAAACATGGGTAGATGAATGATGAGGGATGAAAGCTGATATAGAGGAACATTGACAGTATGGACATAGTACCCTATAGGTGAACATTGGCAACCATGGATCTAGTACCCTATAGATGAGCATTGGTAGCTGCGTTACAACCTATAGATGTTGTTGATCTACGGTAAACATCCTAGCAGATGTGCTCTAAGGATAGTATCGGTAGCTGCGCCTAATAGAGAACATTATAACCATGACAGTAGCGTTTAAAGGACAATACTAGCAGAAGCGCCTCATGGAGAATGTCACAATTCTGGCAGCTGCGCCTAAATGATAATATTAGCAGCTGTGCTTGAAAATTGTGTCATCGGCAATGATGGACTTCGTGCCGTTTCCTTAGGATGATCCTTAGGAATGATGAGGAGTAGCTGATTCTTAGGGTAAATCCTTAAGAAGATAATGGGGATGGGTAATTGGGTTGATTGTTTGATGTTTAAACATAATAATTATTATTGTGGGTTGAAAACCCTATGTACTCAACAGGTTTCCCAACCTGACCCACTCAAGCTTATTTGTATCACAGTTGTCGATATGAAGTTACATTACACTAAGCGATTAAGAGGATATAAATCACTAGTGATAATGAATGTAAGTTCTATTTATGCTTATGTTTCTGTATTAACGATGATATCCCAAATGTTTTAAAATGAATAAAAATACTTCTCTTAGGAAATGCTTAGATAACATATTTATCATGTTTTATTGGGAACAAATTCTGCAACATTTTTATTAAAAGACGTACTCTGATTTTTATAAAGCATAAACAAAACCGGTCTTTTCTGACTGTGAAAATGGGGATGTCACACTTCCAAGGTATTATTTATTTATTTAATCATTTATTCAATTGTCTAAATCATGTAAGTTATGTTGGGCTAGAGGATTGGGCTTCTCTATGTGGGCTTAGCTGAGGTCGTACGCTGGGAATAAGCCTAGTGTACGTGGGCCGTAGAAGGATCACAAGGAAACGAAGAGGCATGCACGTGCGCACAACTTACATGGTCAGCCTCAAAACCCTAATTTCTAGGGTTAAAGCCCCATATAATGCCATTAAGTCCCATGTGTTAGCCTCCTTATCAGCCTCTATTGTCCAGAAATCCTAAATTCGAAACCTTTATCATCTTGGTGTGTTCTTGAACTTGTGGAGTGCATTTTTGGTAGTTTAGTGCCTTGGAAGGAAGAAGAAGAAGTTGGTGAAGGAGATTTCTCCGAGATTGAGATTGAAGATCCAGGTTATCATCATCATTTGGCACTCATTTGAGGTATAAAGCTCAGAACTTGCTTTGTTAATGCTTAGATCTCCTTTGTTTGAGTTTTCGGACCTTTTTGGTCCTATATATGATATCTTATGGATTATTGTCAATTATGAAGCTTAGAGTTGCTACTCTTGGTGTTCTTTTGGTCCTAGAGTCATAAAGCTGCCATCTTTGAAGCTTTAAACCATCCATGCACGAGGTTGAGTTCATTTTATGGAAGTAGTGTGTGCCATTTCGAGATTGAGTTCACTTGGGGCATGCAAAGCCACCAAGTTTACGACTTTATGGTTTAAGATACTTCATACAACTCAGATATGTGATCAAGACCCTTAAACTTAAGGATTTAAGAGCTTATTAGAAATATGGCTTAATGAGTGAGTACGGTGGGCGTACAAGCTAATACGCGCAACGTACAAGCCATGCTACATGTACACTTAACGTATAATTGAGTACGCGCCGCGTACTCAATGGATTGGGCTTTGCGTGTTTTGGGCCTCAGTTGGGCTACTTCTATGGACATTGCGGTTTTGGGCCTTAGTAGGCCATCTGAAATCGAACCCTTGGGCTATGGGAGCATTATTGGGCCTTGGCTAAGGTCCATGTGAAGGGATTGGGCCCAAGCTGAAATTAGGCCAAATTTTGGGCCTTGATGGATTGTTTAACTCTTTAGCCCATTGGATTGTGGTTAAGGGCTTCATTCTTGGACCAAGCTATGTTAGGGGTAAAATAGTCTTTTTTACCCCAAGTAGGGATCATTCGTTTCATTAAGCTTTTCGAAGTGAATGTCGTCACTGGGTTTAGCGGGTCTAAGGCACCAAGGCCGACTCTTGATTGGTTATATCGATATACTTGTTGTCTGTGTGATACTTGTATGTGGTTGTATATGTATGTTTATTGGTTGGGGCCCCTATTATGAGTGTGGGTGGAGACCATATGTTATCTGGTGGGGCCCGTTATACGAGTGTGGTCGGGGCCCGTATCTCATTGGGCGGGGCCCGTCATGCGAGTGCGGGCGGGGCCCATATCTCATCGGGCAGGGCCCGTTATATGATATGTTTGGTATGCAGTATCTTGAGGAACTCACTAAGCTTTGTGCTTACTGTTTTTAGTTTATGTTTTAGGTACTTACGATTCCAAGGGGAAGAGCTCGGGTTGACTTCATTGCAAACACCATATGTATTCTGTTTATGGGACATACTCTGATTTTCATGATGTTGACATATTTATTTGTTTGGGATGTATGAACAATGTTTTGGAATACTATTTTTACTTAAATCAAAAACAAAAATTTTGGGTTATAATTTTTGGATGTTTCAAGTTGGTATCAGAGCCTTGGTTTGAGGGATTCAAGTACACTCTCGGGTGTGTCTGAACTCAAAACGAGGATTTGGTAAATTTTTTAGAAAAGAAATATATTTTAAGAAAGGGTTTTCTAAAATAAGAAAGGGTGGTGTGCATGCATTCAACCGAGCTCAAGTAAGTTATCCCAAAATATCCATACATGTTTATGATCTGTTTTGAATAGTGAATCTGTGAATTGCATGCTATATTAGGGCTAAGGATCTAGGAGTGATGCCTTTGTATGCCTTTTGTATTAGCTTATAGACTTGCATGCTAGTACTGATCAGTTAGTAATAGGATGGCCAGATTAGGTTATGATTGGTTCTGATTACTTGATGCTTGAATGCCGATTGCTTTATACTTTAGGGGTTCTAACTAGCTTCAACTAACTAGTAAACGAATATTCTAACTTACACATTATGGAAGCTAAATAATTTTATAGGGTTAGGTTTTAACTCTATTGCGCAAATCTTGTTTGAGTCCAACCGTTGTAGTGTGAGACCTCTCATTCGAAGAATTATCTAGTTTTTGTAATATGTAATTGTATTCATGGGCTAGTTAGAGGAAGTTAGTGGGAGTTCCTTCTACAGCTGATGGTGGAGAGTGGTGTGGAGTTGGTCATAGGAAAACCTAGTTTGAGATTTAGTGCTGGAAGCCTTATCTGGGGGGGGGGGGGAGTTTTTGGGATATAAAATAACTTGGTTGAATTAAGGCACTTCTTAAGGAAAGTACAGATAGATATGGAAGATAGTATGAGCTTGTACTACTGGAAGCAGAGGTTTTGTACTCGATTCAAGGAGGGCTGCGATGAAGCCAGGGAGCTTGTGGAGTTGTGATTCCCAATGTATATATTTTGATGCCTATTCTGATGGTTTATGTGGTCTATTTTTTCAGTATGGTGGTATTGCGAGGCAGACCAATAGGTCGTTCTGGTGTTGGGGAAGGCTTAGGCTCGGGTTCTGGAGCCAAGCAGCTTGATGACCAGACGAGGGAATTCATCTCGTCTGAGATTACGTGCAGTATCCTTGAGCAAACTCTTGTGATATTTGGCACAGTCAAGGAGGTTATTCTAGAGATTCTTGATGAGCGGTTGAGCGCCCTTCGCGCTGAAATTGTGGCTTTGGTCGGCTCACGTTCTCTGAATTTCAGGGAGTTTCAGGTATGTGGAGCACCAGATTATCATGGGGAGAGGGACCCCATTACGAGCAACAGGTGGTTAGAAGATGTTGCTAACGCCTTTCGTACCATTAGTTGTCCCGAGGGGGACAAGGTCATATTAGCTTCCTACCTATTGAAGGATAGGGCACATGATTGGTGGGAGGAGATAGGGCGTGATGTGGGTGATGATGTTGTTTATTCGATGACATGGGGTGATTTCTCGACCAGGTTCCGAGCCGAGTTTGCACCGATGATTGAGGTGAAATAGTTGGCGCGAGAGTTCCAGGATCTCTGCCAGACTACTGAGATGGTGGCTGAGATCACTTTTATGTTCAAGGAGAGGGTACTTCTTGTTCCACAGTATGTGGCGGACGAGGAGATAAAGAAGGCCCGGTACGATGAGATGCTAAGGAGTGATATTCGACAGTTTTTTAGCAGATCCAACTGCAAGACGCTAGAAGACATGATAGCGAGGGTTAGAGAGAGGGATATTGATTTGGAGTTGGAGAAGAAGAGGAATCCAGATTCTATGTCTAGTATCGAGGGTTCGAGCATGAGGCCTAAGGTGGTTGATACGAGGGGGAAGGACCAGTAGGGTCGAGGCCGTTGCAACAAGTGTAGCAGGTCACACGAGGGGATGTGTAGGGTGGGTGATTATGGCTGCTTCAAGTGCGGCCGGACTGGTCATATCAGCAGGGATTGAACTGCTAGCACCACAATCACCCCGGTATCTGATATGATTTGTTTTCAGTGTAATCAAAGGGGCCACAAGAAGGCCCATTTTTTTAGTTTGGCTACAGCAGGACCGGAGTCAACACCCACTCCCGCGACTCTCCAGATTACTGATGGCCGCCAGGGCAGAGCAGATCTGCCTGCGGCGAAGAGCAGGGCTTTCCAGCTGACGGAAGAGGAGGCGCATGCAGCTCCCGATGTTGTGACGAGTATGTATCTTCTCCTTATCTCTTTACTTATATTGAATTGTTTCTTATGTTTATGTGTTTTATTTTAGGATCGTTCCTTGTGAATAGTATCTTTGTTTTGGTATTATGTGATTCGGGGTCTACCCGATCATTTGTATCTCTTACGCTTAGCAATAGATTTGCTGGAGCTCGGTGGGAGCTGGATTGTCCTCTAGATGTTGAGAATGCTGTTGATAGGTCTATTCGGGTTGCGAGGGTTCATCGAGGTTGTAATCACTAGTTGTTCAGCGAGTAGTATCTGGTTGATCTGGTTCCTATTCCCCTACGTGGGAACAAGCTTATTGTGAGCATTGATTGGTTGAGCCCTAATGGGGAAGTGATCAACTGTGAGCAGCAGTTAGTTCAGGTTCGAACCCCGAGTGGGGGAGAGCTGGTGATTTAGGGTGATAGACCGCAACATGGGCCGATTATGTGTTCTACAACGAGGGCCAGACGCTATATTCATAAGGGTTATTCTGGTTTTGTGGCCTATGTTTTTTATACCCGGGATAAGGGTAAAGCGACTGTGGATGATGTGTCAATCGTGTGGGATTATCCGGATGTGTTCCTGGAGGATTTGCCAGGGTTACCTCCGAAGAGGCAGGTTATGTTCAAGATAGATTTAGTTCCAGGTGCGGCTCTGATAGCCAATGCACCGTATTGGCTGGCTCATCCTGAGATGCAGGAGTTGTCTACACAACTGCAGTAGCTGTTAGACAAGGGATTTATTAAGTCAAGTAGTTCGCCATGGGGAACCTCGATTCTGTTTGTGAAGAAGAATGATGGGTCTCATCAGATATGTATCGACTACCGGGAGTTGAATAAGGTAATAGTGAAGAAGCGTTATCCCCTCCCGAGGATTGACGATCTTTCGACCAGCTTCAGAGTGCATCTTGGTTCTCCAAGATTGATTTGTGATCGGGTTATCATCAGATGTGGGTCCGGGATGAGGATGTGCATAAGACGACTTTTTGGACTCAATATGGTCATTACGAGTTTGTGGTGATGCATTTGGGCTCACCAATGCTCCATCCGCGTTCATGGATCTCATGAACCTCGTGTGCAGACCGGTGCTGGATCGGTCTAAGATAGTATTCATTGATGATATCTTGGTTTATTCCAAGTCTCAGGAGCAACATGAGGAGAACATGAGGGAGGTTCTGGAGACCTTGAGGAGGAGATACTTTTTGCAAAGTTCTCCAAGTGCGAGTTTTGGTTGTGCGAGGTGCAGTTTCTGGGGCACCTTGTCAACCAGAAGGGTATTCTAGGCAATCCGGCCAAGGTCGAGGCTGTGATGTAGTGGGAGGTTCCGAGGTCTCCATTTGAGATTCAAAGTTTTCTTGGTTTGGCTGGTTATTATCAGAGATTCATTCAAGATTTCTCCAAGATCATTGTTCCCTTGACACGACTGACCAAGAAGTCAGTGGCTTTTCGCTGGGGGCCTGAGCAACAGGAAACTTTTGAGACTCTTAGGTAGCGGTTGTGTGAGGTGTCGATTCTGACCCTGACGGAGGGTGTTGATGATTGTGTGGTTTATTGTGATGCATCGATCACAGGGTTGGGGTAGTGTTGATGCAGCGGGGTCGCGTGATCGCTTACGCTTTGTGGCAGCTGAAGCCTCATGAGGCGAATTATCCGACACATGATCTGGAGTTGGGGCTTGGGGTTTTTGCTCTCAAGATTTGGCGGCATTACCTCTATGGGGTCCGGTGTACCATCTACACAGACCATAAGAGCCTGAGGTACCTGATGGATCAGCCGAATCTGAATATGAGGCAACGTCGATGGTTGGATGTGGTGAAGGATTATGATTGTGAGATCCTTTACCACCCAGGGAAGGCCAATATCGTGGCCGATGCTCTCAGCTGCAAGGTGGTCGTGGTTCCAAGCAGAGATCTATGTTTGAGGTTGAACATGATTACTTCGTTTTTGGAGGGATTCATTAGGCACTGTTGAATCAAGAAAGTGGCCCTCTTAAACCTCTCAATCCGAAGTCTAACTTTCTACCGCAATGGATCTTTTGCTACCGCAACCTCAAGTGAAGAAGTCATCCGCAATGACCTCATCCACAATAAAGACTTGTTATTTTCTTATCTTATTTGTTTACATTGTATTATCCAGTGTGCCTTGCATGGATACTTTATCAGAATTTTAGTCTTTGTTTATTCTCCATGTAATTGCTCGAGACTCTATAAATAAAGATCTCTTCTTCTGAATGAAACACACATCTCTTATCTCTCTTAATATATGAGTCTCTTTATCCTTACCTTTTTCTATCTTCAAAGATATTTTCTAAACTTACACTCATATACTACGATCAAAATCTCAAACTCTCCTTTGGAGCAAGTCCTTGTGACTTCATTCACTTTAAGCTGGTCAAGTAAACTAACTCGGTTTGATTGCAATCCTTGTTAAGAATCAACTTAAGTGTTTACTTGATATATAACTTGTTTTCATTTATATTTCCTTACTTGTCTACACTAAATATTCCGCAACTAACTATCTAACAACTCTAACTTCTTATTATTGTTGAGCTTTATGATCCTTTGAGATTAACTTTATTCCACATTCTATAACATGTTCTAACATTTGTTCAAGTGTGTTTCTAAAAAGTTTTTCTCTCAACAATTGGTATTAGAGCCAAATTGGTTGCTTTTTGAGCAAAACTTTGATTTTTAAAAGCCTTCTATACCACTAAAGCTTGTTTTATCAAAAAATTTCAAAGAAAAAAACAAAGGAAATATGGCACAAGCATTATCACTAAAGGTTTCCAACAATATTGGTGGTTCTAATCGAGCCCCAATACTTGTTGCAAATGAATATCATCACTGGTCACAAAGGATGGAGAGATATCTGAAAAAACTTGGACAAGATGTGTGGAGATCTGTAGAAGAAGGACCTCATGTCCTTGTTTTGACTCCAGTTCAAGCCGATGGTGCTCACGCTAGACTAGGAGGAGCTCAAGTTGCAATGAATCGTCCCACAAAAGATGATCTTGATAAGATGGAAAACGATGTTGTTGCCTTTTATGAAATATCCCGCGGAGTTGCTCCTGACAACTTCGACATTATCATCAATTGCAAGTCACCAATGAGATCCGGGATGTCCTGGAGAAATTGTATGAAGGTTCTAAGCAAGCTCAAGATAAGAAGCTCACCACCGCATTCAACGAGTTCAACAACTTCAAAGCTCATGCTGGTGAAAGTCTTGAAGACTCTTTCAAAATATTCAATCTGATTGTCACAAAGTTGTCAAATGCTGGCACCATCTAAAGCAATCATGAAACAAACTTCAGTTTCTCAATGGTTTGGGTAAACATTGGACTACGGAAAAAATTATATTCCAAGGTGATAGAAAGATCCACTCTTTATCCCTCTTCAAGCTATATGGCGAGCTTCAGGAACAAGAATCAACTGTGCTAAAAGAATGTGTAGACTTCGGAGGTCCAGTCGCTCTCATAGCTCAAACCCCTCAGAACAAAAACATCTAACCTTACTCTTCCTCGTATGACAATCCACCTCAGTCATACGAAGTTGATTCAGAATATGATGATGAAGAAGAATTTCAAAATGCTATTCCCTTAGTTAGCCAACAGTTCAACAGGGTACCACCCTCATCTTTTCGCAAAAATCAACAGTTCACTAAACGTCCCTTTAACCGTAACTTCAATCCACAGACCAATCACTCCCGATATCCCAATAATTCTCACCCCACTCACTAGTCTCCGGAACCTTAGAACACTCATCAATCTAAGGAGGCACCGCATCCTGTCAAATCAATTGACTCTGATACCTCATCCGAAGACAAAAATGATGTCATCATTTGTCACAAATGCAACAAAGAAAACCACTTTGCTACGAACTGCAAAGCCAATGTGGTGAAGGACAGAGCATTCTATCTTAGAATGGATCAATAGTTGGAAGAAAAGGAAAAGGCAAGGGCATATGTGGCCCAAGTTAAGAGGGATCATCAAGTTTGGTCTTCAGGAGATGAAGATGAAGATTTCAACAACATCAAGGGCAGGGGAAAATTTTGCATGATGGCAACTGCTGATGAGGATGGGTCAACCAAGCTGGAGAAAAACTATTGTTACATGGAAAAAGATGGCACTCTAAGCATCGTAGAACAGGTAACACTCATGATCCAATCTAATAATTACTACATGCATGATTTTCAACCATTCTTAGACAACCTTAATGACACTTGTGCTACCGCCCTTTCAAACTATAACAAGGCCCTAGATGAGAAGAACATAGCGTCCCAAGAAATGTGTCATGTGAGAGGATGACTAGAAGATAAAAGACTCAAAGTTGCAATGTTAGAGAGAGACTTAGTGTTAGAAAAGGATGCTAGAATGTTATGTGAAACTCATTTAGGAATATCTTTAAATTAGAGAGATCTAGCACAAAAAGAAAATGTACGTTTGAATATTTTAATTGAAAAGTTGTTTAATGAAAGTGAAGCCATTGAAAATCTTGTGAATAATGGGACCATAGATAACACATATAATTGGGGTTGGTCCAATGGGTATTCCACCACAAAGGATTCATCACCGTGATTTAACAAAGACTGTCCCTATGTCCCTCCTGATCAAGAGTTTCATTTACCAGTCAATGACAAAACATTTCCAGAAGACATTAGAGCCCACTTCGTTGGACTTCATAACCTGAGCAATAACTGTGTAATCGAGGAAATTCTTCCTGAAACCTCAGATCATTCAAGTGATCAAGTACCCATCACTGGCACAATTTGTCCCAACTCTCAGGCTTCTTCAGTTGTTGATGAAGAAATCATTATAGAAGGACACGAAGTTCTTGAGAACTTTCCACCTTTATCCTCAGACCGTAGTCCCACCCACTGCAGTCTTAGACCACAGTCTTCCATAAAGTGTCCCACTAAGGAACCATCTTTGACTTACTCTGCGGTAGTCCAATCTTCCTTACCACAGACCGCAGTCAAGAGCACAGTAACCATTCAACCCATTCTTCATGAGTTGGCCATAGAAAATTTTGAATATGGTCAATGCTCTCAGAGTCCTGAATCTTCTAGCTCAGATGAATCAAGTCCACGTTTTCTAAAACAATCAAAGCTTTCCAAGAAACTGTAGGTGAACACTTCTGACTGTGGTTCTCCAAAAACTCAAGCAAAACAGGCTTTCAAAGAGGAACTTAGATCTCGTGATAAAAAGTGGGAATAATTTTTCAAAAAAACAAAAATAAACCAAAGTTTCAGACCAAAAGAGTCCTGAAAAACATGTCTCAAACCAGTTTTCGAAAAACACTGTATCCAAGGTTTTAGACAAAAGGGAATGTACAATATCAAAAGTTTTCCCAACTCTTTTGACAAATCCCAAAAGAAAGTTAAGTCTTTTCTAAGGTATCATTTTCTAATCTATTTCTTGGACGACCCAAAGTGGAAAGGAATCTTACCAAATCCTACACATTTTAAGCCACATCAAGTTTTCAAAAGAACACAACCTAGGAGACCTTTATGTGCTCACACTTTTTCAAATCCCAAGGGCAAGTCAGTCAAGTTTCACTCTCGGACTGGTCACAAGACTCACATTACACCCTCCGGACCGCTGCCAAAGTACAATGTTTGGATGAATGAGAGAAATCTTTCCTTTGGATTTTATCATCACTAAAAATTATCTCAAGCCCAACCTCATAATTCACCAAAATCTTGTAACTTTCAAAAACCTCGTAACACTACAAAATTTCACAAACATCCAGGTCTAGGTCTCAATATTGACACAAAACTTGTTCCTACAATCCCTACTCATGCATCTAAGAAGAACTCATGTGTAACCCCGAGCTCCAAACTAGTTTGGGTGCCCAAACTAACCGTGTAATTCTGCAGACTTTGTGTAAGGAAGAACAAGAAGAGGAGTTGTTTATTGATAGTGCCTGATCCTTGCACATGACCAGAAGGTTAAAATACCTTCGGGATTTCAGGCCTATATGTAACGGTGGAAAGGTCACATTCGGCAACAATGAGAATGGAATCATCGGAGGTTACAGTGTGTTAACAATAGGGAACTTCTCAATAGAAAAGGTTGCTTACGTGGAAGGCCTCAAGCATAATCTCGTAAGTGTAGGCCAACTATGTAAAGCAGGCCATCGGGTTGAATTTGATAATGAATACTGCTACATCATACAAGTGATAGAAGCACCTGTTTGATCAAATCTAAGTCCGAAGGGACAATGTATCCTTTGGATGTCTCATTGATCATTGGGAAACCGCAGTTGCATTTTTTGTACAAAACAGTCTCCGAAGTTAGCTGGTTATGGCACCGCAAGCTAGCTCATCCGAACTTTCGGTATATCAGCAACCTTGTCACTGGAGAACTCGTCTGAGGTCTCCCCATTCTAAAGTTCAACAATGATACACTCTGCCCAACTTGTGAGTTTGGTAAACAATCAAAGGGAAGCCACCCACTGGTGATTGATTCATCAATTTATGAACCCTTAGAGCTCTTGCACATTGATCTCTGCGGTCCATCTACCGTAGCTAGTCTCCATCACAAGAAGTATAAATTGGTTATAGTTGATGACTTCACGCATTTCACCTGGGTCTTCTTCCTGAGAATCAAATCCGAAACACCGCAGGTTCTGATCAACTTCATCAAAGAAATTGAACTCCAAATCAAGTTACCAGTATGAAGAATCCAAAATGAAAATGGAACCGAGTTTACAAATCACCTCCTGAATAATTTCTTGGTTTTCAAAGGCATCAGTCACAACTTCTCAGCTCCCTTCACACCTCAACAAAATGGAGTGGTAGAGCGAAAAAACTACATTCTGGCCGAAGGAGCCAGATCTATGATGAATTTTGCGAACCTTACTCTATACTTCTAGGCCGAATCAGTGGCAATTGCGTGCTTTGTTCAAATCTGAAGCATCATTTGCAAATGTCTAAACAAAACTCCTTATGAGGGCTTCAATAATCGAAAACCGAATGTTATATTCTTTCACATATTGGATGTAGATGTTTTGTGATCAACAACAAGGATCACCTTAACAAGTTTACACCGAAGTTAGACGAAGGCATTTTTCTCGGCTACTCCACTAATAAAGTAGCCTATCGGGTTCTCATCAGACGCACATGACTGATAGCAGAAAGCTTTGATGTGAAATTTGATGACTATCATGTCAGCAACACTGCTCGTTCAACTGAAACTAAGTTCATCCTGGAAAGTGATATCCCAGTCTCCTCGGGTCCTATTAACATAGATGAGGTTAACTATGATGACCTTTTCGACCCCGTAGAAATGGCTCATCGCTCTGAAATTCTTGTGTCTCTGGTAACTCAACAACAACATGCCGAAGTCTCTAGCCCAACTCTATCCGAAGACTTGTCACTCAACACTTCCACCTCGCCGATTGAGGGGGAAAGTTCAACTCCAATTCAAGTGGCAACCATCGAGGTTACAGTGCTTGAAGAAGCAGCTACAATATATACTTACAGAAGTCAAATCCCATCAACTGTCTCCTTAGACTCTGACGATGAAGAAATAGAGAACATCGACACAAGAACCGATTCAAGGATTATCACTCATTCATCAATCCAGGGGGAACCATCACAGCTTCAAGGGAAACTCCCATCCGCAATCCAGGGGGAACCTCACTTAAATACTGATCAAACTCCTTCAGTCCAAGACACCTCTGCGGGATGTTCACAAGTCGAGGGGGAACTGCTTTATCCAACCGAAGAATTTCTTGATATCGAAGACATTCCCTCCACTGCAGCCGCTGATCATCTACAACCTCGTCTACATGTCTGGACGAAGAACCATCCATCGGGTTAAATCATCGGAAACCCATCCACAGGTATACAAACTCGATCCTCTAAAAACTTAACTGATCACTGTCACTATGAAGCTTTCATGTCTTCAATCGAACCTCGAACCATAAAAGAAGCACTAATGGAACATGATTGGATAGCCGCAATGCAAGAGGAATTAGCAGAGTTTGAAAGAAACAAAGTGTGGCAACTAGTACCGAAGCCAAAAGGTCACACTGTTGTTGGAACAAGATGGATGTACAAAAACAAACTTGATAAATTTGGTGCGGTTGTGCGAAAGAAAGCAAGATTAGTTGCTAAGGGGTATAATCAACTGGAAGGTGTTAACTATGATGAAACTTACGCCCCCGTAGCCAGGATGGAAGCAATACACATTTACTTAGCGTATGCGGCACACAAAAATATCAAAGTACATAATATGGACGTAAAAAGTGCCTTACTGAATGGTGAAGTGAAAGAAAAGGTTTATTTACAACAACCTACAGGGTTCGAAAGTCAAGATTTCCCAGATTATTGTTACAAGCTTGAGAAAGCAGTCTATGGTCTTAAGCAAGCATCGAGGGCATGGTACAAGACTCTCTCTGAATTCCTTGTCATGTCCAGGTACAAAAGAGGTATGACTGAACCCACTTTATTTAGAAAGGCAAATGTTAATCACCTTATGCTTGTCCAAATCTATGTATATGATATCATATTTGGGTCAACAGATCAGGATATGGTGGATTAATTTGCAAAGCTCATGACTAACAAGTTCCAAATGAGCATGAATAGAGAGATCAACTTCTTTCTAGGACTCCAAGTGAAACAAGTCCCTCAAGGGATATTCATTCATCAGGAAAAGTATACCTCTGAACTGCTGAAGAAATACGCAATGGACAACTGTTCCTCAACCAAGGTTCCTATGGCCTTCGGATATAAGATTTCGGGTGATCCTTCCGGAGAATCAGTGTACCAAAAAACTTATAGAGGAATGATTGGCTCTATGATGTACCTCAATACAAGTAGATCGGATATTGTCTTTGCAATAGGCTTATGTGCCAGGTACCAAGCCGATCCAAAAGTATCGCACTTAACCGCAATCAAGCAAATCCTCAGATACTTGAAATGAAGCAAAGCTCTAGGCCTCTGGTATCCTGCAGGGAACGACTTTAGCCTTCAAGCGTTCACAGATGCGGATCATTCCGGATGCAGATTAGATAGAAAGAGTACTTCCGGTGGTTGTCAATTTCTTGGAGGAAGATTGGTCAGCTGGTCCTCAAGAAAACAAAATTGTGTTTCTTTGTCTACCACAGAAGCTGAGTATGTGGCTGCAACCAACTGCTGTTCTCAAGTCTTATGGATGAAAACCCAACTAATGGACTACGGATACAGGATATTTCGGATACCAATTTATTGTGATTCAGAGAGTGCCATAGCAATTTCTCAAAATCCTATTCACCAATCAAAGACGTAGCACATTGAACTCAAGCATCACTTCATCAAAGACCACATTCTCAAAGGTAACATTGAACTGATTTTTGTCAATACTCACGAAGAGATTGCTTATGTGTTTACAAAGTCACTTGACATAACACAACTCAACAGTTTTCTACAAATGTTCGGGATGATGAATCCGGACCCATAATTCTTCTTGAATTGATAGGTACCGTATACCACTTTTGGTCTCCGTTGCGGTCCTATAGTAATATATCTATCATACATGGTTTCAGTATACTCTGTATACTGCAACCATATATCATACGTATATTCATTGCATCTTTATTGTTTGTTGTTTCAGATCTCTTATCAAGTGTTTCTTTCAGATCTTGGTACCATAATAACATTGTCTCCCACCGCAGTCATCAATGCTCATCCGCAGTCACAGTAAATGATCACTCTTCACATTCCCTAAACTTTGTGTTATATTTAATGATCTTCATTTAATAAAAAAATCTTCATTAATTAAAAACAAAAAAAAACATTCCTTTGTAGCATACACCGTTACAGTCCCCTTGAAAGGTACCTTTTCTGTGTCAGATATATTTTACGTGAAATGACAAATAAATCTCTTTTCCATAAAATAAATCTGTTAAGAAATCTCTTTTCCTTAACCTATCACTTCTCATAGCCCCCAACTGTCTAATCCATTTCAAATTCCTCTATTTATTCAATGGATTATACACCCTCACCACACGTTCTTCAAACGTGCAATGATGGACCTGACATTCATTAAATGACTTCCTTTTTTCTTTTAAAAATAATATTCATATTTTCTTTTTAATTTAATTATATATGGATGATAATGGTTAAAACCCAAGGGTTTTACCACTAACAACTGTTTCTAGGGTAAATCATATAAACGTTTCAAATCCGGATCCATATAAACCCTTTTTCCCTCCCAAGAAAGCTTTACGCTTTCTGAACTCTCAAAGGTGATCCTTCTCTTCTTCACCTTCTTGCACTCTATTTTCTGCAAGTTCCTAAAGCTTTTCAAAAATGGTGAAATCTGGTATCTCAAAGAAGCAATCAAAGGCTTCTTGGTCTGGAAGACCAACTGGTTCTGATTCAACAACCAGGAATCAGTCTCCATCGATAGCATGAAGCAACTTCCGACTTGTGTTTGAAGATCATCCCTCATACAACGAAGCAATCCATTTGATGATCAAGTTCTTGACATCACACCCACTATTTGGCGTCTTCAACTCATTCACTGATGTTATTCCACTACCCAATTTGTTCAAATGCGCCTTCTCTGCGTTTTGCCCAAACTCAAACCCTCAAGAAGTTTATCTGAATTTGATCGACGATTCTTTAGTCATTTTGACTAAAGCCAAGTTCTTGGAAGCAATTAATCTTCGTGTTCATCCCTCAACAAAACTCTACTCTCCCAGCACTAATGACATCATCTCGACCCTGTACCGGATGGGATATCAAAATAAATTGAAGGGTATTGGAGATTTCAAGATAAATCAACTCCCTGTAGTTTGGCAGTACGTTTTCCACTTTGTGATCCGGAGTCTCTTTGGCAGAACCGAAGGAACTGATAACATGGGACTTAAACTACTGGAGATTGTGTGGAGAATCTTCATTGGGAATGCAGTTAACTACGGACAAATTCTCTAGGATGATTTGCTATAGTATGTTCCCAAGGAGAACCCAAGAGGAGATCCTACTGAACTCACTTTTGCATGCTATTGGTCTCTCTGTATCTTCGATCTTCACAGGGATGCAAAGCTAGACATGGGTGCAGACACCAATCTCTTCGCCACATGCGACTTAAAAAGGTACACTCTTTCAAAAGATCAATCGATTTTTGGACCACAAAGACAATTGCATGTACACATCTTGATATCTGTTGGACTTGAAACCCAAGAAGTCACTGATCACATAGAGGCTACGGATGTTATTCACCTATACCATTCTTCCCACCTCATCCCAGTTAGGAAATTGTTATTTCTTCAAAGCCTCATGGTCCCTCAAGTACCGTAGTTCCTACTGCAACCATGGTTTCCACTTCAACCTCAGTCCCCGTTGCTGAAGGACCCTCTCAACCAAAACCCAAGCGTGTCAAGCAACTTGTTTCTTCTAAGAAGCACCCCCGCAACATAGTCAGGAAAGGTGCAAATCCTTCAAAGACTCGCAAACCCATGATTGTAGAATCATCAACTGACTCCTCTTCCTCTGAATCCCACACTCATGATGAACCTGTGAATGTGGATGAATCCACAAGTGATGAATCTGATAATCTCTTCAGATGAAAGAAGCTTAAAATTAACCCTAGCCAGAGCCAAATGCGTGACCATACAAATACCGCAGTCTCTTAAAAGACTCTGGTAGTCCTTGGAGCCCCCACATGCTTATTCGCATCCACCATCTCTAGCTACTCAGATGCATCAAGTGCGTCTGTTTCAATTGACCATGGAGACAACACCCCAGTTGGATCCCAAGAGGATCCAATTGGGGCTAATCGCCCTAAGGTCTCTACGGCAAGTCGCCTTCATCATTTTGAGCCTGAGGAGTTGCACTACATCCTTCATTCCGTCACCCAAACACTTCAAACGGCTAACCAATTGCAGGGCACCTCTTTCGCCCATGCCAGAACCGAACTGAGGCCATAGTTGACTACGGGTCAAGGAGACCAAGGAAGTTCGGGAAATCCTACTTCGCCACCATTACAATCAAGTAGTTAAGGCGTGGTAAGCAAAATACTGGGTAGAAGCTATCAGCAATGCCAAGGCTTTTCATGATCATCTTAAAATTCAAGAATGGATGTCACGCATGGAAGCCACACTGCACAATGCTCAAAATGAAGATGGAACGACAATTGAGATCAGTTCCGAACCAATGTTTGGTTTGGATGATCTTGATGTTGACGAAATAGATTAGCCTCCTCACTCAGATGAATTCATGATGATCTTTGATGAATATGAAGAATCCAATGGTTCTCAACACTCCACCTCTAAGACAAAAGAGAAGAAAAAGAAGAAGAAGATGGCCATTAACTGCAAAGAATTTCTCAGTCTTCAAGATAAAGTGGATAAGATTCTAGCCGCTGTCACAATGTAACGCCCGTAGATTAGGGCTAGTCAATTTAGAGACGATAAGCATCAAAAATGAATTTTTGATGGAAGATTATTCTGAAGAAATAATCTTAACTAAGTTGTAGTATATGTTATAAGGGTTTTGTACATATAAAGAACGCTGAAATCCGAGTTATAACAAAGAAGTTATGACCTGTCGAAATTTCGCGACAGAACCGGTAAGACACAACGTGACGTAAATCGTGAATTTATGTTAGAGCGATATTTAGCTTTAGCGATCTAAACAAATGTCATTGAGTTCGTTAAACCGTGAGTATGCATAAAAAAAGGTCCAAATCTGACTCCGTATGAGAAAGTTATGATTTTTCGAAGTTTCAGCTCAACAGTATGCAGCCCGAAACTCGAACTTGAGATCGAGTGATTTTTGGTCGAAGCAATCTAAACGAGAATCGAAGATCTCGTTATTATTAGTGCAACGGTAAAAAGACAGACGAAAATGGACGTCGGATGAAGAAGTTATGAATTTATAACGGAATTTTCCTGTCCCGGCCTACTATAAATAATATAATAAAAATAAACTTGAAATTAGCTGATGAAGTCTAAACGAAAGTTGTAGAGTATAGTCTCACCTACGCGTGGATATAAAGAACGTCAAAAACGGAGTTCGTATGAGGAAGATATGAATTTTTGAAGTTTATTAAATAATTAAGTTATTAAATTTTAATATAAATTCGGATATTATCCGAAGGGACGAGTCACCTATATGATCCGAAGGGTACGCCCCGCGTAACCTTTAAGTACGCCCAGCGTACCTTGGTCTTATGTGGTCCGAGAGAGAGCCACGATCAACCACCGAGACCTCGCCACGCGGCCCTCTTATCCGAGTTACGCCCCACGTAATAGAAGACTACGCCCAGCGTAGTCCGAGGATCAGACCCTATATAAAGGGTGCGAGGCTGCCTTGTTTCTTTGCTCATTCTCTTCTCTCTCTCTCCCGTTTTACATCGATTTTCGTGCAAGAAATATTCCGAAGCCCCGGTATCATTCCCGAGCCCCGAAGAAAGTCCCGAAGCCCCGAAGATTCTGAGAAGTGAAATTTCCAAGCCGAAGCTCTGATCGTGAGAAGCCCGATTTTTGTGAAGATCTCCCAGTTTCACCGAAGAATACTACTTTTACAAGCCATAGTGCTGTTCGATCAACTTCTAATCAGGTGAGTGTATAGTTATTTTCTTCTAACACATAAATATAAAGTATTAGCTATGAAATACGTGCTATGTGTTATATATTATTTATCTATTTGAGATGGGCTTGGAGTTGATGTTTTTATATGGGTGTTAAATGATTTAAATTGTGTTTGTATTTATATCTACAAAAATGTTAGGTAGAACATGGGTAGATGGAATAGTTGGTGACGATGCGACTTCGTGCCTATTGAGTAAAGTCTTGGTGACGATGCGACTTCGTGCCTATTGATTAAGCTTTGGTGATGATGCAGCTTCGTGCATATTTGATAAACCTTGGTGACGATGTGACTTCGTGCCTGTTAAGTAAACCTTGGTGACTATGGAGTTAGCGCCGGATAGCTATGGATTTAGTATCTGATGGATAAATTTTTGGCAGAAATGGACTTTTCACCAATTCCTTAGGTAAATCCTTAGGAACGAATGAATGAAGGATAGTTGGTCCTTAGGGTAAAACCTTAAGAAATAAAGGAGATAATGGGGATGGGTATTTTGGTTGATTGTTTGATGATTGAATAATAAGTGTATTATTGTGGGTTGAAAACCATATATGCTCACCAGGATCCCAAGCCTGACCCACTCAGTTTTCTTTATATCACAACTATCAATACGAAGACATATTTCACTGAGAGATTAAAGGAGATGTAAAATCATTAGTTTAAATAAATGTAATTTATGTTTATGCTTATGTGTCTGTATCGGAACATGACATCCCGAGATTTTGTTATATAATGAAAATACTTTTCTTTAAGAAATGCTTTGATAAATTCTTATCATATTTTGTTTTGGGGACAAATTCCACAACAGTTTTCTTTAAACGATTACCCTGATCTTAAAAACAAAGCATAAACAAATCGGTCTTTTTTAGCCGTGAAATTAGGGATGTCACAGTTGGTATCCGAGCATTAGTTTAAGCGAACTAGGAATTTTGTTGGAAAATTTCTTGACTTAAACTTAGAATGCTAAGTAATGATCGTGAGGAGTGTGTCTAAAATATCTTAGGTGGTACACCTAAATTGACACAAGCACTAGTATAATTTAGGAATGACGCCTAAAATGCTTTTATGTGCTAAATGTTATATGTTTGCCATATATAATGTTATTTTTTCGGATCTATGGTATGTTGCCGACCGGATCTCGAAACCTTATGTGTTTAGGATTTTAAGCGTACGATTACGATATTAGGACTAGCATTTAAACGTTTCGTAGTGATAAGGATGATATATGTATATATCGTGAATGTGGATCTAAATTCACCTTATTCGGTGTATAGATCAAGAATGGAAAGAACTAGAAGCGGAGTTGGAAATGCAAATGAGAACAGGAATCAACCACCAGTGATTGAGCAAATACCTATTGTAGCTGCAACACCTGAGCCAATGACGATGGCTGGTGTACAAGCAATGATGCAGGCAATGTTGGATCATCAAATGGAGGAGACCAGGCGGTTGCTTCGACAAAAATCATGAAGAACTGTCAATTCAAGTGGAAGAGCCCGAAGTAAATGGAGGGAATTCAAAAGGAGGGAACTACAGTGGGACCGTTGGTCAAGCCAACCCACCAATAGTTCACCGAAACAACCAGGATGGAGGAAATGACGGACGTGGATGCATATACAAGGATTTTATGGCATCCAACCCACCGTGTCTTTCTGGGAGCCCGACATCAATGCAAGTCATGGACTGGATCTCCGAGATGGAGACAATGTTTGAAAGTTGCGAGTGTAGCAACAGACAGAAGACTGCTCTTGCAATTCCTCTGTTAAAATCTGGAGTACTGAGCTGGTGGAAGTTACTGGCTGGTTCGATGCCCAAGGGGGAAGCTAGCAAGATGTATTGGGAAGAGTTCATGGAGCAACTGAAAATGCAATACTGCTCTGAGCAGGATCTTCTGGAAATCAACAATGAGTTCCAGAATCTGAAAAAGGGAAAATTGAGCGTCACTGAATAAGCTACAAGCTTTACGGAAAAGATAAAGCTTATTCCACACCTAATTCCAACTGAACTTTCCAAGGTCAACAAGTTTGCCAATGGATTACCAGCGGACTTTGGTCCGATAGTCAAGCAAGCAACCACTCTGAAAGCCGCTATCTGGGTAGCCAAAAATGTTGAGACCCAAATAAAAGAAAAGGGTATGGAGAGAGCTGAAGATGGAGAGAAAAGGAAGCATGAAGGATCTTCAATGATCAACTAAGAAACCAAATTCTCAAAATCTGTAGGAAGGGATGAAGCTAAGTGGTGAGAGGAGTGTAAAAAGAAACACATCGGGAAGTGTAGCGAGGAGACGACCTGCTACAAATGTGGGAAGACAGGGCATTTCGCCAAAAAATGTGCAACTAACAAGAAGGTGTGCTACGGATGTAACGAAGAAGGGCATATTTCTATAGACTGCCCAAAGACAAACACACCGTCACAGCCAAGGGCATTCCACCTGCTCCTCGACGAAGCAGAAAACGATGGGAGGATTAAAAGATGAAGACTTCATATCAATATATAAAGTCGGTATCAGGAAGTGTAGCCTATTAGAGGCATAGTATAGGGTGAAATTGAACCTTTGTGTAATTGTTTCAAGAAACAATATAAACCCTGGTTTTGTTATCTGACGTGTTGAATGATTATATTATTTATGTATGGTGACTTGGTTGAGTGGGAGACAATACTTGGGATGAGGATGAGTAGGTGTGAATGGTAGTGGAGATCTATACTACCGGAAGCAAAGGACACGCACTTGGATCAGGGAAAGTTACAAGGTTACCAAGAAGCTAGTAATTGATTCCGTTTTATTCAAGTATGTCATTACCCTTGTTTCGGTAATGGCTAGTACGATGATGGTTATTCCGACCCAAGTGGTCATATTAAATTGAGTCCGACTACGATGAGTTGATTACATGGTCCATAGGACCAAGTTCGATGTAACATCTGGCTTAATTCAGAAGATCGAAATCATTTTACAATCCCTATTTCATTGATGATTCCGGGACGTAATCATCCTAAGGGGGTGATAATTGTAACGCCCGTAGATTTGGGCTAGTCAATTTAGAGACGATAAGCGTCAAAAATGACTTTTTGATGGAAGACTATTTTGAAGAAGTAATCTTAACTAAGTTGTAGTATATGTTACAAGGGTTTTGTACATATAAAGAACGCTGAAATCCGAGTTATAACAAAGAAGTTATGACTTGTCGAAGTTTCGCGACAAAACCAGTACGACACAACGTGACGTAAATCGTGAATTTATGTTAGAGCGATATTTAGCTTTAGCTGTAACATCCAAAAATACGACCCAAATTTTTTTGTTTTAATAATACTAAAAATCACATCATCGATAGCATACCAACAAAAGCTGTGGAACAAGCATCCCAAAAGATCATATCAATTGTAACATAACAACTGTATCAAAACATATCACAGTTTCTAATGAAAACCCTAGATAAGAAAAACTGAAATGGTGGTGTGTGTGATTCTATCATCCCGAGCTCTTCCCCTTGCTAGCGGAAGTACCTGAAACCAAAAACTGAAACTGTAAGCACGAAGCTTAGTGATCTCCCCCAAACTACCACATATCATACCATAATACAGATAACACTTACTGGGCCCCGCCCACTGCATCGGGCCCCGCTCGGCATCAGACCGAAGTCCGGAATAACTTGGTCCCCGCCCACTACATGGGGCCCCACCCGGCATCAAACCGAAGTCCAGAATAAATTGATATAACATATCATGAAAATATAGCATAATCACATTATGTATCGGGCTTGCCCGACAAGCTACACATAACAAAACATGCATGAATCACGAAGACATCAAGCATACATACTACTGCATCGGACGGTCCGGAACTACTGCTAACTAAACGGGCCGGCATTATGGTCGTAGACTTGTTCCTACTGGAAGGAAACTCACCTCATAACTGTAACTGCTGAGATGCTAAATCCGAAGTTGGATGACTGCTGCTCCGGAATTCTCTGGCTACAATTTCCATAAACAGTAAATCAGATACCGATAACTAAACAGAGGGTATAATGACTATTTACCCCTGATCAAAGTCAAAGTCCTTAGTCAAGGTCAATAGTCCATGTTGAACTTAACTCGCCGAGTTCCTTGAAACTCCTTCCCACTCGCCGAGTCACCAGGGTGACTCGCCGAGTTCTTACGATTTTCGATCGAAACCTTAAGGCTATTCGCCGATTTTCCTTCTAGCAACACGACAGATACCCACACATTCATAACTTGGGGAAAACTCATCCAACTCGCGGAGTTGTTCATACAACTCGTCGAGTCTATGGCAATCTTCATAGGACTCGCCGAGTTGCTCAATCTACTCGTCGAGTCCACGACTATCTTCATATGAATCGCCGAGTCAACCCAGCGACTCGCCGAGTCAACCCTGCGACTCCCCGAGTCCATTCGGTCCTTTTTCTATAAAGACTTGTTTTGAGCCATGCAGCAGTTTCAAATCACAGGTCCAAGCTTCTAGGGCATGCTTTTCACATAAAGTTGCAAACTTTACGTGCATGCATAGCTATAAAGGCTCTAAACGCCTATTTTAAGTTCTTCATGGAGCTTCATGCTCAAGAGGGACCTCAATCATGAGCAAGACTGCAATTTTATGCTTCTAGAATCTAAGGAGGGTCCAGATTTGAAGTTACAACTTCAGATCAAGCCCATAGCTCATCTTATCAACTTAACATTTCATAAAAGAAACCCTATAACTTAACCAATGGAAGAGATCTACAAGGAAATGGCGATTTGGGTACCTCTAGAAGATGATAAATGAGATAAGTGTTGTTTCCCACACTCTACTTGATCCATGTCCTTCTCCTCCAAGCCTTCTCCCTCTAAAGATCTTCTTTCAAGATTCAACACACAAAGGGGCACACACACACGGATTAGGGTCTCACAAAACTCTCTAGAACTGTAAGGAGGCCCAAAGGAGACTGAGGTTCCTTTAAATAGGGTGTAAAACACCGAGATTAGGGTTTCATCTACCAGCTCCTACTCATCGAGTCCCAATATCGACTCGTCGAGTAGGTCACTTATCATGCGATCCCACTCCGATGCTACTCGATGAGTAGGGCAACCAACTCGTCGAGTAGGCCTTAACACAAGAATTATTATTTAAACCATACCTTAGGATCAGGGCGTTACAAATCTCTCCCACCTATCTTAGACTTCGTCCTCGAAGTCTGTTGCTGCTGAAACTGTAAACAACTCTGGATAGTGCTCCCTCATCTCTTCTTCGGTCTCCCATGTCCACTCGGAACCCTTCTGGTGCTGCCACTGCATCTTCACTAACTTAACCACCTTGTTCCTCAAGGTCTTCGTCTTCTGATCTAATATCACAACTGGTCTCTCAATATAATTCAGGCCGCTATCAACCTGAATATCCTCCAACGGCATAACTGCTGACTCGTCCGCCAAAGACTTCCTCAACTGAGAAACATGGAAGGTGTTGTGGATCTGGCTAAGCTCTGATAGAAGATCCAACCGATAAGCAACCCGACCCACCTGCGCCAAAACCCTAAAAGGACCAATGAACCTGGGGCTCAACTTGCCCCTCTTCCGGAACCTGATAGCACCCTTCCAGGGTGATCCCTTCAGGAGGACCATATCGCCCACCTTAATCTCCAAGTCCGAACGCCTCCTGTCGGCATAACTCTTCTGCCTACTCTGCGTAGTCTGCAGTCTACTGTGAACCTGCTGGATCAACTATGTGGTCTTGAGCACCACTCTGGTGCTCCCGATGACTCACTGACCGACCTCACCCCAACAAATCGAGGTCCTACACTTCCTCCTGTAGAGCATCTCGAAGGGAGGGCGGTAAATGCTAGCGTGGTAACTGTTGGTATACGAAAATTCCGCTAACGGAAGATATGTATCCTAACTGCAGCCAAAATCTAAAACACATGTCAGAAGCATGTCCTCGAGAGTCTGAATCGTCCGCTCGCTCTGCCCGTCCGTCTGAGGGTGGAACGCAGTACTGAAATGGAGACGAGTACCCATCTCGTCGTGGAACCACTTCCATAATATGGAAGTAAAACGGACGTCTCGGTCTGACACTACCGAAACAGGCACTCCATGTTGTGCCTCCACCTCCGACACATAGATATCGGGTAGCTTCTCAGCCGATATGAACCTAAATCAAATCCACCCCACGTGCAGTCCTGGGAAGCTTAGTGATAAAATCCATAGTGATGTCCTCCAATTTCCATACGGGAATGTCTAACGGCCGCATCTTTCCATGGGGTCTCTGGTGCTCTGCCTTGACCTTCCTGGAGGTCAGGCATCTCTCCACATACCAGGCGACATCTTTGTCGCCCCTGGGTGGATGGAAAATCGAGACTTATGGGCCTCGTCCATCAACACCTTTCGTACTCCGCCCCAGTACGGTACCCACACTCTCCCATGAATGGTCAACAATCCTCGACTGTCATAATCAAAGGAAGATACTCGGCCCATGATCCTCTCACACTTCTGTCTCTCCTCCTTGAGGCCCTCGACATATGCCTCCCTGATCTGCTCCAACAATGGAGTAATCACTATCATTCTCAGACATATATCCCTGATCGGGGCCGTTGCTGCCTTGCGGCTTGGAGTGTCGGCCACTACGTTGGCCTTCCACGGGTGATAAAGGATATCACACTCGTAGTCCTTCACCACGTCCAACCACCGCCACTGCCTCATGTTCAGATTCAGATGGTCCATGAGGTACCTCAGACTCTTGTAATCCATGTAAATGGTACAACAGAACCCATAGAGGTAATATCTCCAAATATTGAGGGCAAACACTACCGCCCCCAGATATAAATCGTGCGTCGGATAGTTAGCATCGTGAGGCTTCAACTATATAGAGGGATAAGCTATCACATACCCTCGATGCATCAACATTGCTCCCATCCCTGTGATCGAAGCATCACAATAGACTACAAAGTCTTCCAGTCCTTCTGGAAGGGTAAGAATCGGTGCCTTGCACAATCGTTGTTTGAGGTTCTCAAATGATGCCTGCTGCTCAGGCCCCCAGTGAAACACCACCGAGTTCCTATTCAGTCGGGTAAGTGGAACTGCTATCTTGGAGAAGTCCTGGATGAATCTCCTGTAGTACCCTGCCAACCCTAGGAAGCTCCGAATCTCAGATGGAGACCTCGGGACCTCCCACTGCATCACGGGCTCTATCTTGGCCGGATCCACCAATATCCCCTTCTGGTTGACGAGGTGTCCAAGGAACTGCACCTCGTGCAACCAGAACTCACCCTTGGAGAACTTCGCGAAAAGTCTCTTCCTCCTCAACTTCACTAGCACCTCCCTCAGGTGCTCCTCATGCTGCTCCTGAGTCTTGGAATAAACCAAGATATCGCCAATGAACACTATCATAGACCAATCCAGCATCGACCTGCATACGCGGTTCATGAGATCCATGAATGCGGCTGGAGCGTTGGTGAGCCCAAACGACATCACTACAAACTCATAATGACCATAACAGGTCCAAAAATTTGTCTTCTAAACATCCTCACCTCTGACCCGCATCTGATGATAACCAGAGCGCAGATCAATCTTGGAAAACCAAGATGCTCCCTGAAGTTGATCGAACAAGTCATCTATCCTCGGGAGTGGGTAACGGTTCTTAATTATTACCTTGTTCAACTCCCGGTAGTCTATACACATACGGTGCGACCCATCCTTCTTCTTCACAAACAGGATCGGGGCTCCTCATGCTGAACTTCTCGGTCTGATGAAACCCCTGTCTAGCAGCTCCTGCAACTGTGTAGACAACTCCTGCATCTCTGGAGGAGCCAACTGATACGGCGCCTTGGCTATCAGAGCCGCACCCGGAGCCAGGTCACTCCGAAACTCAACCTGTCTCTCCAGAGGTATCCCATGCAAATCCTCCGGGAATACGTCTGGGTAGTCTCGCACTACCGGTACATCGTTAACAGTTGCCTTGCCCTTCTCCCGGGCATCCAAAACATAGGTGACGTACCCCATGCAACCCTGCTGGAAGTAGCGTCGAGCTCTAGCTGTCGAGCAAAGAATCGTTCCGTGTTGTGGCCTCTCGCCCTGAATCACTAACTCTCCCCCACCAGGGGTGCAGACCCTCACTAACTGTAGCTCACAATCAATCACTGCCCCATTGGGGCTCAACCAATCCATACCCACTATAACCTTATTCCCTCTTAGGGGAATAGGAACCAAATCCATTGAAAAACTGCTCATCAAATAGTTGCAGCGAACAAGCCCTATGTACTCTCGCGACCTGACGGTCCTGACATCTGCTGCTGCTGAAAATGAAAAAAACTCTGGATAGTGCTCCCTCATCTCTTCTTCGGTCTCCCATGTCCACTCGGAACCATTCTGGTGCTGCCACTACACCTTCACGAACTTAACCACCTTGTTCCTCAAGGTCTTCGTCTTCCGATATAAGATCGCAACTGGTCTCTCAATATAATTCAGGCCGCTATCAACCTAAATATCCTCTAAGGGCATAACTGCTGACTCATCCGCCAAGCACTTCCTCAACTGAGAAACATGGAAGGTGCTGTGGATCTGGCTAAGCTCTGCTAGAAGATCCAACCGATAAGCAACCCGACCCACCCGGGCCAAAACCCTAAAAGGACCAATGAACCTGGGGCCCAACTTGCCCCTCTTCCGGAACCTGATAACACCCTTCCAGGGTGATACCTTCAAGAGGACCATATCTCCCACCTTAATCTCCAAGTTCGAACGCCTCCTGTCGGCATAACTCTTCTGCCTACTCTGCGTAGTCTGCAGTCTACTATGAACCTGCTGGATCAACTCTGTGGTCTTGAGCACCACTTTGGTGCTCCTGATGACTCACTGACCGACCTCACCCTAACAAATCGGGGTCCTACACTTCCTCCTGTAGAGCATCTCGAAGGGAGGGCGGTAAATGCTAGTGTGGTAACTGTTGGTATACGAAAATTCCGCTAACGGAAGATATGTATCCTAACTGCAGCCGAAATCTAAAACACATGTCAGAAGCATGTCCTCGAGAGTTTGAATCGTCCGCTCGCTCTGCCCGTCCGTCTGAGGGTGGAACGCAGTACTGAAATGGAGACGAGTACCCATCTCGTCGTGGAACCGCTTCCATAATCTGGAAGTAAAACGGACGGCTCGTTCTGACACTACCGAAACAGGCACTCCATGCTGTGCCTCCACCTCGTGCACATAGATATCAGCTAGCTTCTCAGCCGATATGAACCTAAATCGCATCCACCCCATGTGCAGTCTTGGGAAGCTTAGTGATAAAATCCATAGTGATATCCTCCCATTTCCATACGGGAATGTCTAACGACTGCATCTTGCCATGGGGTCTCTGGTGCTCTGCCTTGACATTCCTGCAGGTCAGGCATCTCTCCACATACCAATCACCACGTCAGGAGTCACTCGTGCCTCCTCTGCTGTCATCTGAAAAGCTCGAATCTTCGCCACTGGCGCCTCGGCCCGGCCTTGACGACCGTCCGTAATCCTTAAAGTAGCAAGGGCAGGTGCCGACACCTTCCCTGCTGCGACTACGCTAGGACACTGGGACTTTTTATGTCCCCTCTAATTGCAATGAAAACAAATCAGATATGATGTTGTGGTGGTGGTAGTAGTAGTTGCATAGTCTCTGCTCATATGCCCAGTCCGACCGTAGTTACAGCAGCCGGGACACCCTGCCTTGCACACCCCATCATGCACTCTCCCATATTTGCCACACCGACTGTGGCTCTGCTGTCCCCTGGACCTATGCTCTCTCTCACAAGCCCTAGCAATCATGTCATCCAGCGTTTTACAGCTGGACCGGCTCACAAACTGGAGGATATCACTCCGCAACATCTCATGATAATGGGCCTTCTAGCAACACGATGGATACTCACGCATTCATAACTTGGGGAAAACTCATCCGACTCGCCGAGTTGTTCATACAACTCGTCGAGTCTATGGCAATCTTCATAGAACTCACCGAGTTGCTCATCCTACCCGTCGAGTCCACGACTATCTTCATATGATTCGCTGAGTCAACCCTGCAACTCGCCGAGTCCATTCAATCCTTTTTCTATACAGACTTTTTTTGAGCCATGCAGTGGTTCCAAATCACAGGTCCAAGCTTCTAGGGCGTGCTTTTCACATAAAGTTGCAAACTTTACGTGCATGCATAGATATAAAGGCTCTAAATGCTTATTTTTACGTCTTCATGGAGCTTCATGCTCAAGAGGGACCTCAATCATGACCAAGACTGCAACTTTATGCTTCTAGAATCCAAGGAGGGCCCAGATCTGAAGTTACAACTTCAGATCTAGCCCATAGCTCATCTTATCAACTTAACATTTCATAAAAGAAACCCTAGAACTCAACCAATAGAAGAGATCTACAAGGAAATGGCGATTTGGGTACCTCTAGAATATGATAACTGAGATAAATGTTGTTTCCCTCACTCTTCTTGCTCCAATTCCCTTCTCCTCCAAGCCTTCTCCCTCCAAAGATCCTCTTTCAAGCTTCAACACACAAAGGGGCAGACACACAGATTAGGGTCTCACAAAACTCTCTAGAACTGTAAGGAGGACCAATGGAGGCTGAGGTTCCTTTAAATAGGGTGTAAAACCCCGAGATTAGGGTTTCATCTGCCAGCTCCTACTCGCCGAGTCCCAATATGGACTCGTCGAGTAGGTCACTTATCATTCGATCCCACCCCGATGCTACTCGACGAGTAGGGCAACCAACTCATCGAGTAGGCCTTAACCCAAGAATTCTTATTTAAACCATACCTAAGTATCGGGGCGTTACATTAGCGATCTAAACGAAAGTCGTAGAGTTCGTTAAACCGTGAGCGTGTATAAAAAGAAGGTCCAAATCTGACTTCGTATGAGAAAGTTATGATTTTTCGAAGTTTCAGCTCAGCAGTATGCAACCCGAATCTCGAACTTGAGATCGAGTGATTTTTGGTCGAAGCAATCTAAATGATAATCGAAGATCTCGTTATTAGTAGTGCAACGGTAAAAAGACAAACGAAAACGGATGTTAGATGAAGAAGTTATGAATTTATAACGGAGTTTTCCTGTATCGGCCTACTATAAATAATATAATAAAAATAAACTCGAAATCAGTCGATGGAGTCTAAACGAAAGTTGTAGAGTATAGTCTCACCTACGTGTGGATATAATGAACGTCGAAAAAGTAGTTCGTATGAGGAAGATATGAATTTTTGAAGTTTATTTAATAATTAAGTTATTAAATTTTAATATAAATTCGGATATTATCCAATGGGAGGAGTCACCGGTCTGATCCGAAGGGTACCCCAACGTACCTCGGTCTTATTTGGTTCGAGAGAGAGCCACAATAACCGCCGAGACCTCGCCACGTGGCCCTCTTATCCGAGTTATGCCCCGCGTAACTGAAGACTACGCCTAGCGTAGTCCGAGGATCAGTCCCTATATAAAGGGTGCGAGGCTACCTTGTTTCTTTGCTCATTCTCTTCTCTCTCTCTCTCTCTCTCCCGTTTTACATCGATTTTCTTGCAAGAAATATTTCGAACCCCCGGTATCAGTCCCGAGCCCCGAAGCAAGTCCCAAAGCCCCGAAGATTCCGAGAAGTGAAATTTCCAAGCGGAAGCTCTGCCCGCGAGAAGCCTGGTTTTTGTGAAGATCTCCCGGTTTCACCGAAGAATACTACTTCTACATGCCATAGTGTTGTTCGATCAACTTCTAATCAGGTGAGTGTATAGTTACTTTCTTCTAACACATAAATATAAAGAATTAGCTATGAAATACGTGCTATGTCTTATATATTATTTGTCTATTTGAGATGGGCTTGGAGTTGATGTTTTTATACGGGTGTTAAATGATTTAAACTGTTTTTGTATTTATATCTACAAAAAGGTTGGGTAGAACATGGGTAGATGGAATAGTTGGTGATGATGTTACTTCGTGCCTATTGAGTAAGCTTTGGTGACGATGCGACTTCGTGCCTATTTGATAAACCTTAGTGACGATGTGAATTCATGCCTGTTGAGTAAGCCTTGGTGACTATGGAGTTAGTGCCGGATAGCTATGGATTTAGTATCTGATGGATAAATTTTTGGCAGCAATGGACTTCGTGCTAATTCCTTAGGTAAATCCTTAGGAACGAATGAATGAAGGATAGTTGGTCCTTAGTTTAAAACCTTAAGAAATAAAGGAGATAATGGGGATGGGTATTTGGTTAATTGTTTAATGATTGAATAATAAATGTATGATTATGGGTTGAAAACCCTTTATGCTCACCAGTCACCCAAGCCTGATCCACTCAGTTTTCTTTATATCACAACTATCAATACGAAGACATATTTCACTGAGAGATTAAAGGAGATGTAAAATCATTAGTGTAAATAAATGTATCTTCTGTTTATGCTTATGTGACTGTATCGGAACTTGACATCTCGAGATTTTGTTATATAATGAAAATACTTTTCTTTAGCAATTGCTTTGATAAATTATTATCCTATTTTGTTTTGGGGGCAAATTTCGCAACAGTTTTCTTTAAACAATTACTTTGATCATAAAAACAAAGCATAAACAAATCGGTATTTTCTGGCCGTGAAATTGGGGATGTCACACACAACCCCTCAACCGCAACAGACTGAAGTTTTTGGGCCATAGTCCCTAGAAGAACGGGTTGAATGTCTCAAAACTAGGGAAAGACCGGCTGATGAAAGGATTTCCTTAAAAGTGGAAATGGGCATTCGAGCCTTAGATAACAACCGAACTGCTGATCACAAAGAGTTCCTGGCGACAGCTAAACACCTGATCCAAGAAGTATCTGCAATCAAGGCTGAACTCCAATCCACAATTGCGGATCAAGCAGTCCAGTTAAAGAAGCTTGTTGAGGAAACTCACAATGCTTATGAATCAACAGTTGCGGTGCTTCAATCCACAATCAACAACTTAAGGCTTTCTCTGTCTGCAAGCTCCCATGGTCAAGAGATATTGAAGCTTACCAAAGAAATTCATCAACTTCTCTTCAACACCAAGATTCCTGATAATCAACAACTCAGTGATATTCTCAAGTCCCAGTTCAACAATGTCTTCTCAAAGATTGATGCCCTCCGCCGATGGTTTGAGGAGAAACATATTGTTACTTCCTCAAAAAGGGGAAATGAACACTCATATCCGCAACGCCATCAATCCACCGCAGCAGTTCCCACTCCAAACTTCGGTCCATCCCACTTTGGCTCATCACAACCAAGGATCGAAACTCAACTCTCTCCGCAACACACTCCTCAGCCAACTCCAATTGTAACTACGAATGCACACAAGATTCCCTCACCAGTGCAAACTGATCACTCCCCTCCACCGCAACACAACTCACCGCATCAAGAATAACACCACTCACCAATTCAAGAAATCCATCAATCCCCACCTTGTCAAGAAACCCCATCGTATTTCAAAAATCTAGAACCCACAATGTCTTTAGAACACTCCAATGACTCTCCCACGACTAAACAGCGCAAAGCAGGCTATAAAGCAGCAAAGTTTGCTGAACAAATCTGGAGAGAGCATGGTTTTGACACGATAATGGATGAAACTCTGATTAACTCTTTGATCAATCCTACAAGAAGACTGCTTGCTGATGACTACATGCCAATTTTGACGTATGCTGAACCGCCTACGGAAGGATACTGGGACATCCCCATCTCTCCAAACGTGAAGTTTTTCACTGTCTTTGAACCTTTCGACCATAGTCTTCCCGATGACCAAAGGCTTCCACTTGAATTTGAAATATTAAGCAGATTCCATGCCAAGCACGGATCTGACTTTGAAAGCATATGGTCTAACGATAGACCTTCCGGAGTCAAGAGTTACAAGATCAAAAAATTCATGAAAACCGAGTTCATCTAGTACACACTGATGAGAAGAGGCGACGATTATATCAGAACTCAGGCGGATTTTCCTTGTTTGAATCTTGAGGAGGTGTTCTTGATTTCTAGGGTGTTTCATATTAAGTCGGAGAAACATCCCAAGATGAAGATTTCATGTGAGAAGGCTTGTGAGTACCTGAAATGCGCAGTGTGTGACTTTGCCAAAATTGATGCAGATATTCATCTTGCCCTTGCTAAAAAATTCAACATTCCTCCACCTGATCCAGCACCTTTCGTTGCTAAAGGATATCAAGATCGACCCTTAGGTGCAACCAACTTTCCAGATTTGGGAGTTGTGTTCAAGAGAGTCAAAAGCAACATTAAGTACTTTGTCCCCACACAGCTATGCACCGTCTAACCCGCATGCAATTGGAAGTCACCTTCACTTCGGTGCACAGGACGAAGCACACGACTGATGAAGTAAAATTTGAAATCATAAGGAGGATCACATGGCTGGGTGATGTAAGAAAGTTTTGGTGGTTGCTGATCAAGTTCCTGAAAATCAACAAGTGAAAAGGTTGAAGAGGTCACTTAGGGGGAAAATGTTGAATCAAGAAAGTGCCCCTTTTAAACCTCTCAATCCGAAGTCTAACTTTCTATCGCAATGGATCTTTTTCTACCGCAACCTTAAGTGAAGAAGTCATCCACAACGACCTCATCCGCAACAAAGACTTGTTATTTTCTTGTCTTATCTGTTTACATTGTATTATCCAGTGTGCCTTGCATGGACACTTTAACAGAATTTTAGTCTTTGTTTATTCTCCATGTGATTTCTCGAGACTCTATAAATAGAGATCTCTTATTCTGAATGAAACACACATCTCTTATCTCTCTTAATATCTGAATCTCTTTATCCTTACCTCTTTCTATCTTCAAAGATCTTTTCTGAACTTACACTCATATACTAAGATCAAACTCTCAAACTCTCCTTCGGAGCAAGTCATTGTGACTTCATTCACTTTAAGCTGATCACGTAAACTAACTCGGTTTGATTGCAACCCTTGTTAAGAATCTGCTTAAGTGTTTGCTTGATATATAAATTGTTGTCATTTATAATTCCATACTTTTCTACACTTAAATATTCCTCAACTAACTATCTAGCAACTCTAACTTCTTATTATTATTGAGCTTTATGACCCTTTGAGATTAACTTTATTCCGCAATCTATAACTTGTTCTAATGTTTGTTCAAGTTTGCTTCTCAAAAAAATTCCTCTCAACAGGCATATTTTGAGGCTATGAAAGAAGAGCACCAGAAGAGCGAGTGTATTGCGTGTCAGGTGACTTCCTTCGATTATGATAGCCGCAGATTGTTGACTCTACATCAAAGAGTCTGGGTTCCGTATTGGGGAGGTGTGCGCCAAGTTCTAATGGAGGAGGCTCACAAGTTGAGATTCTCCATTCATGTCGGGGAGACACAGATGTATAGAGATCTTCTTCCTTATTATTGGTGGCCCTGCATAAAGTGGGATGTAGCATGGTACATGGAGCGGTGCTTGATTTTCAGGAAAGTCAAGGCCGAGCATCAGCAACATCATGGCAAGATGCAACCATTGGAGATTCCCATTTGGAAATGGGAAGACATCACTATGGATTTTATCAAAAGTCACAACCCAAATCCAAAGCCTGTGCCAAAGTCCCAAAACCTAACTCGGAGCCTAAAAACTCCAAAACTCACTGATTTGGCAGGCACTATGTGCTTCAGAACAATACACAATATGGTATATTGATAGTGCTTGTTCCATGCACATGAAGTGCGAAAAGGACTTTCTGCATAATCTCAAACTCTCTCCAAATGCTGGTTACATGACGTATGACAACAACTTAAATTCGCAAATCTGAGGTTATGGCATCCTCACCAACGGAAATTTATCTGTCTCAAATGTGGCATATGTAGCTGATCTGAAGAAAAACCTGATTAGTGTGGCTTAACTCACTGATGCATATCGTCGAGTTGAATTTTCCAAAAAGCACAACTATGTCATGACAGAAGACCGAAAAGAATGTCTGATCAAATCGAATCGCAACAAGAACATGTATCCTCTAGACATCAACATGATCATTGGAAAGCCTCAACTTTCTCTTCTCTCAAAATCCATTCCTAACGTCATTTGGTTATGGCATTGGAGGCTCGTTCATCTAGACTTCTGATATATGAATGATCTTGTATCCGGTGAAATGGTCCGAGGTTTGCCACTCCTCAAGTTTGAAAACGATCATCCATGTGCTACTTGTGAATGTGGGAAGCAATAAAAAAAGTTCCATCATGTTATCATTGAAAAGTCAATTCCAGAACCATTAGAACTTCTGCACATTGATCTTTATGGACCATCCACTGTAGAAAGTCTACATCACAAAAAGTTCATTCTTGTGATTGTTGATGATTTTACAAGGTTCACTTGGGTCTTCTTCCTTAGGCTAAATCTGAAACAACCTTAGAACTCATTAATTTAATCAAAAGAATTGAAGTTCTAGTCAAAATTCCTATAAGAAGAATCTGAAGAGACAATGGATCGAAATTTGCCAATGTCACCATTGAAAAATTCCTCTCTAACAAAGGCATCAACCACAATCTCTCTACTCCCTACACTCCTTAACAAAACGGTGTGGTTGAAAGAAGAAACAGAACCCTTGTTGAAGTTGCTCGATAAATGTTGAACTTTGCTAATCTCCAACTTTATCTTTTGGTTGAAACTATGTCCACTCATGGTTTACTCAAAACCGAGGTATCATTAATCGGCACCTCAACATGACACCTTATGAAGCCATCAATGGTCGTAAGCAAAGTATCTCATTCCTACATGTTTTCGGTTGCAGATGCTTTATCAAGAATAATCGTGAACAACTCATAAAGTTTCAACCCAAAACTGATGAAGCAATCTTTTTGGGATACTACACCAAATCCAAAGCCTATCTAGTTCTGAATCGTCGAACTTGTGTACTTAAATAAAGCTTTGATTTCACTTTTGATGACAACTATGTTCGGAATTCTGGTCCAACTCATGTTACAACCCACATCATGGAGTCTAATGCTCCATCTTCAGGATCTCTGAGTACTCAAATCATCTATGAAATTGACTTCGAAAGCCTGTTCAGACCTTCAGAAGAAACTCTTGCTTCAGAATCTCGATCAAGACCATCCTTGTCCACTACAACTCCAATTTCACAAAACGTTTATGGTCCGACACCCACATTTCCTCCATTTGATTCCGAACCGTTTCAACCTTCTCAGGTTGAGGGGGAGAATGGTCATCCCTCTCTTGAATCAAATGTTGAAGGTTTTCAAGATGCATCAGATCAATTTGTTGATTTTGATCCTATTCCGAACAACAATGAAGATGATGCCAACTTCTTTGACTTTCCGAACGTAGACGACATAGATACATCCGATTCAGAAGTTCATGGGGAGCATCATCCTCAAATTCAAACTGATTAAGGGGAGCAACATAAACCCATTGTTGATATCAGATCATCTGCTACACCATAGCTTCTGAGATTACACATCTAGACAAAGCATCATCCTCCAAACCATGTCATTGGAAATCTCAACGTTGGTGTTCAAATTCGTTCTGTTACTAATTTCCAAAACTAATGCCATTTTTTAGCATTTATCTCAATGGTTGAACCAAAATCCATCAAGGAAGCACTAGAAGATGCTTACTGGATTACAACCATGCAAGAAGAGTTTGAAAAATTCGATATAAATGAAGTGTGGACTCTCGTCCCTCCTCCTCATGATCACCCTATTGTTGGTACAAGATGGGTCTTCCGAAACAAGTTAGTCGATGTTGGAGTAATTATCTGAAAAAAAGTAAGATTGGTGGCCAAAGGATTCGCTCAGATGGAAGGACTTGATTACAGTGGGACTTTCGCTCCGATTGCTCGCCTTGAAGCAATCAGAATCTTTCTTGCTTATGCTTCTCATAAAGGCTTTAAAGTTTACCAAATGGGTGTTAAAAGTGCTTTTCTCTATGGTGAATTGGATACCAAAGTTATCTCCAACAGCCCACTGTTTTTTTCAATCCTTCATATCCGAACTACTGCCATAAACTCCGAAAAGCTATTTATGGCCTCAAGCAAGCTGCTCACTGATGGTACGAGACACTCACTGACTTTCTCAAGAGTTTTGGTTTGTAAAGAGGAATTCTCGATCCTACCCTATTCTGAAGATGAAATGGAAATAATATCATGTTAGTCCAAATCTACGTTGGCGATATCATTTTTAGATCCACGGATTCATCAATGGTTGCTGGTTTTGTGAAGTTAATGATTAGTCGATTCCAAATGAGCATGAATCGTGAATTAAGTTTCTTCCTCGGACTTCAAGTCAAACAAACCAACAGAGGAATCTTTATTCACAAAGAAAAGTACATTTCGAAGCTTCTGAAAAAATATTCAATGGACACCTGTGCCTCTACAAAGATTCCTATGGGTTTCGGACACAAGATCTTCTCGGACCCATCAGGTGTTGCTGTTGATGAAAAGAAGCACAAAGGAATGATTGGATTGTTACTTTATCTTTCAGTAAGTCGTCCAGACATCATGTTCTCAACATTTCTATGCACCAGATTTCAGTTCAACCAAAATTTGTCTCATCTTCTGGCGGTCAAGCAAATATTTCGATACCTTAAAGGTACAAACAATCTCGTAATCAGGTATCCAACACATGAGAGTTTCCTTCTTCAAGCATACTCCAGTTCAAACTATGGTGGTCTTCATCTAGACAGAAAAATCACCTTAGGAGGTTGTTAATTTTTTCGGTGGAAGATTGGTTAGCTGGTCATCCAAGAAACAGACTTGCATTGCTCTCTCAACAACTAAAGCAAAATACATTGTTGTTGTAAGTTGCACTTCTGACGTTCTCTGGATGAAGACTCAGCTTTTGGACTATGGTTATCGATTTCAACAAATTCCAATCTATTGTGACTCTTAAAGTGCCATTGCAATTTCTCACAATCCAATTCAGCACTTCATGACGAAGAACATCGATATTCGGTACCATTTTATTAAAGATCATGTTTTAAAAGGAAACATCGAACTTATTTTTGTTCCATCTGACAACGAAATTGCTGATGTCTTTACTAAGGCATTAGACCAAACCAAATTCAATGGGTTTCTTAACAAAATGGGTATGATGATGCATGATCCTCAGTTCTTCCAAGAGGTTGGTACTCTCTGATGGAAACACCAGAAAGTGAAAAAAAAAAATCCAAAGTAAAAACCTTTTTATCTCAGAATTATTTCCTCTCGGAATAAATAGGATCATTTTAAGTGTCTTTTTGTCTAACCTCTTCTTCAAGTTATACAAATCCCTTCATCTATTGAAGTTCATGACCAATATAGTTACATTGGTATTTTGCTTTGATCTCACATTAGAATCTATCTCAAATGAAGTATTTTAAGGTTCATCTCGGAATTCAAATCCAAAACAGTAATGAGTTTCATCTCTTATCCTTGTCCAAGCTCTGATCCTTCATGTCTCGGAATCTCAAATCTGTTTAAAATTGTCCTCTAAGATCTTCATGTATTTTACCTCTGATATTCAGTTTGAGAGTGTGTCATCTTGAAATCTATATCATATACAAGTGTTGTGCTCATTTTCTCCTCGAAGTATCTTATGACTTTCCATCACAAAATTTCCTTATTCCGAGCTCCTCTGTTTCAAAGTGAAGTACAAAGGTTTTCATTAAAGTTTTTTTTCTGAATTGTTTTTCCTAAATGATTTAACGATTATCCTAAATTCCTAAATAATCGCGTTGTGACAACCCGATATTTCATCTCTATGTAATGACCTAAAAAGTCAAGTATTGTAACCACTTTTGATATAATGAAATTAACATCGAAAATAAAATGTCCAAAAATCTCAAATTAATTACCTACTATGTTAGATGACATTAAACCGTGATCGTACGTAAAAAGAACGCCCAAATCTGACTTCGTATAAAGAAGTTATGATTTTTTCATGTTCGGCTTAGCGACAGACAGCTAAAAACTCGAAATGGAGATCGAGCGACTTTTGGCCGGAATGACCTAAATGAGAATCGAAGGTCTCGACAATGGTTTTGCAACGGTAAAAAGTCTAGCAAAAACAGACGTCAGAGAATGAAGTTATGAATTTCTAACGAAATTTTCTTACCGCCACCTTTTAAAAATAAATAATAAAAATAATTTCAAAATTTGCCGACGGAATCTAAACGAAAGTTGTAGAGCGTAGTCTCACCTACGCGTGGATATAAAGAAAATCGAAAACGGAGTTCGTATGAAGAAGATATGAATTTTTGAAGTTTATTTAATAAATAAAATATAAATTTTATTATTTAATCTTGGTATTATCCGAAGGAGGAGTCACCATGCCGATTCGAGTTACGCCCAGCGTACACTCGTACGCCCAACGTACTCGAGGCCTAGGCCTCGGATCGTCCACGTCGCCCCTATGCGAGGCAATGCCCCGTCCCATCCGAAGGTCCGAGGCAGTCGAGGAAGCGGTCACGCATGACGCACGCGTACGCCTAGCGTACCGAGGCGGTTCCCACCCCCTATAAAAGGGATGCGAGGATTCCTAAGAAAAGGGCCAATTCCTCTCATCTTTCTTGCATTTTTGCCTCGTTTTCCGTGCACGTACTATCCCGAAGCCCCGGTTTCCTTGCTCAAGTCCCGAAGGTCGTTTGTGCTCCCGAGATTCCCGAGAATCCCAAGAAAATCCACTTTCTCAAGTCGAAATTCTGCTCGGTTTTCATCTCGCCTTTTCCGATCTTTCAAGTGAGTTCATACCCTTATAATCCACACTTTTAAATGTTTTATAAATGCTTTTATATGCTTTTAAGGGGGGAATACAAGTAAAACACACGATTATTATCGTGGGTTATATAAAGTTTCATTATACACTTTTTTTATCAACGAAATCATATGTGATTTATAACTATTATAGGGATACTTTCGTATGCAAAATATATCACGATAACATCATATTTTTTTTTAGATATGAAAAATGTTGTTATATAAGTATAAATCAAACACTCTGCTTATACTGTATGTATATGTTTCCATCTTAGACACTATAAAAATTATACTTATCATAACAAGTGAGCATTTTACTAGGGATTACTACACAAACGAGACACACTTAGAGAAAACTATAATAGGTATAGTTTTACGAGAACATTACGAACTTTTACATACTAGAAACACTATTTTCAAGAAGTCACTTTCACATACAAGAACAAACGAACCTTTTTACACGTAAATCTGTTTTTATACTAAGTTTTGTGAGACATTAACTTCACGTACGTTCGAGTACACATTTCAAGTCCTGTATTATATACCAGAATCCCTTGGAGGGGGAGCATGGTGTTTGTGTATAGATCTATACGGGCTTGACAATCCCGCGCCCTTACTGTTAGCTACAGTACACCATTTGGGGTGACAAACGTCAGAACATTCCAACGCCTGAAGGACGTTGTGTATAGGCATTTCTAGTCAATAGCATGGTTATAAAACTCACATGGAGTGTTAAAACCACATTGATTTACAGGGTTTTGTAGACGTATTGGCAATTTTATACATACATACATTTTCTAGAAACAAACATTGGTCTTGATAGAAGGCTACATTTATGCTAGTAGAAAATATGGGATTTTCTAGGAACAAACAAACAAAAACAAAACATTTCATTTCATACAAACATTTTCATTTAATACTTATGAAACTCACCAGCTTAAATGTTGATCTACTCTTTCAAAACTACTTGTATGTCCCAGGGATTCAGTAATTACAGGTAACAAACAGCTTTTGAAGAAGGGACGCTGCGACGCTAGTTTAAATTCATATTTTGGCATCATATTATAATTGGTTTTGAACATGTACCTTTTAACAATGTAAACTTTCAATTATATATATGATGGTTGTATTGCTTTCTTTACTATGTATTCATTTGTTACGTTACCACATGAAGTCATCCGCCCCCGGACGTTTCCGCCGTTCCGGTTTGGGGGTGTGACACACGCTTTTTGTACACGTCTCGAAAGAGTGCACATCAACTCAACTAAATCAACGGTTTTCTTTTTTGCACGTGTGGCCATTGCTTCTTTCGTCCTTGCAGTTTATACACATGCCAATTTTGGCAAAACATTTAATGTGATACGTTTTTCAATTAGGTGTCATCATTACGTTTTTTCTAACCCGACCCGGATATCCAATCTAGATAAGGTTTTCAAACCCAACCTTTTCCATGTTTATGCTTTATTCACCTCTTCTTCTACATTCTCTCTGCAATCCATTATTCAAGTGTTCATACCTGCAACAATGGCCTCCTCTCAAAATGTCCCAGAAATTCCCAAAACCCTCTCCAAGAAGAAATCATCAAAAATTTTCGCCTCATCTTCATCCACAGAACCAATCCTTCGAGAAACAACCTAACTTTTCTCATCCGATCCTATGGATTATGACGAATCCATTCGAGTGATAATTGAGTTCATCTCACATCACCCATTGCTATTCCTTTCACCAAAATCTCAAATCCTCAAATCCCTCTACGAATCCTTCACAATGCCTCTGAGAGGATCAAGATTCAAGAAGGCGTTCTGGAGACGAAAATCACAAGAGACAGAACTGTTCCTGTTTCCAAGCAAGCATTCCTGAAAGCCATTAGTATTCGAGAAAACCCCAAGGGTTTTCAAGCGCAAGAACCTACGTCTGAAGAGTTTGAGAAGTTCCCCAATGAAATTGGGTACACTGAAGAGTTTAAGGCTAAGAAGTTCAAGAAATCAGTGGTTCTTGGCCTTTGGATCGTGCTGATGCACATCATTCTTCGAGGACTTTCAGGAAAATATGGTGGCACAGATACAATGAGAAAAAAATTGGATGTATGTCATTTACAACATCTATTCAGGAAGGAACAACGTTGTCGACTTGACCGAGGTCCTATGGCAAGACTTTCAAAAATTTTCTATCAAGAGAAAGCCACACGATATTTCAAGTTTGAGGTTCTATTCAACAACTCTGTAGAGAGAGACAAGATCCAATCCCTATCAACACATAACTGAAAGAGGTATTTCTCTCATTTAAAGCTATTAAGACATATAGACTTCCGAACCGGTCGACTTTCGGACCGACTCGTAGATTGTCATAACATATGTTGGCCATATTCTTCCATCCGATTCTCCTTTCTTAAAACATCACTTAGAGACTTCGAATGTGTTTGTCCCAACACAGTCTACCCCAGTCTCTATTAATCAGCTCTCAGATGTGGTCAAATCAGTTTTGTCTGGTGGCGAATATAAAAAGGCAACCAAGCGCAAAATCTCTCCTACCAATGCTCAAACCAAAAAGAGATCCAAAATCACTAGTTCCTCTCAAAACGAATCACACGATGACATTCCAACTGACTCTGGTCATCCGTTTACCCCTCCTGTCCACTCTTCTGAAGTACCCTTCGGAGCTTCAAAATTACACACACACACTCACGGGGAGTCTCCACATCGTCCACCCTCATCTTCCCAAAAAGATTTTGCTGATGTTGAACAAAGTTCCTTGCACCCCCTGGAACAAACCCGCGTCTCATTTTGGAAATCCCATTTTCTTCTACACAAGCACGATCAGAGGCCCCTGCCACAGATCCTAAGCTCTCGAAAGCTGGGGTTGTCCCTCCAACTTTTAGAGCCCCAACTGGTGTGATACCTCGTTCTGTTAAAGGACGATCAGGTTCTACTGACAAAGATTGGATTGATTTTGTCACCAGGTCTCACGCTAGACATCCTGAGTTGACTCAAGCTCAAGTGGAGTCCACCTTAATCTCCAAGAAAAACAAATCCATTTGAAGCAACCTGCCATTTTCAACTCCAATCGATGAGGAAAATGATAGAGAACTAGTATCTTTCGAACCAGTTGATAATGCAGTCATCTCGGATGATCCTCCGAAGTCTCCTTATACTGACAAAGATTTGATTGATTTTGTTACTAGGGCTCACGCTAGACATCTTGAGTTGACTCGAGCTTAAGTGGAGTCTACCTTAATCTCCATGAAAAACAGAGCCATTTGAAGCAACCTGCCATTTGCAACTCAAATCGATGAGGAAAATGATAAAGAACTAGTATCTTCCGAACCAACTCACACTGCAATCATCTCGGATGATCCTCCTAAGTCTCCTTATCAAGATGACTTTCAATCACCCTCAGATGAAGAACACTCATCGGAGTTTATGTTTGACGATGATATCGCTTCTGTTGGCGCTCTGCCACTCTTTTCCACATTCAAGTCACTGCAAAATCCTTCTTCATCAAGGTATGTTTATAATTTTGGACTGACGTCATATTCCTCGGAACATGTTGATGAAGAAATACAAATCGATGACCAAGTCCAAGCAACTCTAGGAGGTGAAAATGAAACAAATCCTCCCCAAGGAAATTAAAAAAAATCCTACGCATTCCGAAATTCAAGTAAATAAAGATTGTGATGTTAATAAGTCTGAGAGCTCCACCTCGGACATCGGATCATGAGATGAAAATATCGCTGATCCATTTTCCCTTTTAGAGCTCCAAGACAATGCAGGTACAACTGTTTCCAAGGTTGACTCACTCAAAAAATCAGTGGTGCAGTTAGACTCCAGGCTTGACGAAAATTTTCTAGCCTTGACTCCAAGCATGATGCCATCCTCCAATCCTTTTCCAAGATTCACTACTAGAAAAACAGCCTTTTACGACGCTCAAAACACGACGCTCTTTGATTTATGTTACGCATTAGAGAGCGACATTAAAAAAGAGTCATCTCTTCAAAAATTTTAAGAATTTAGGTCGCGCATTACTGAGTGCCCTTAAATTAGTGTCTCACGAAAAGAAATTAAAAACACGGAGGGCGCTTTATTTTAAAGGTGCGTCCTCTATATTTGTTGCTTTATAATTTTAATGAAAAGGCGCGTTTAGTAGAGGTGGGAAACGAAATCCCCAAAATTTTGAAAAGTCGTCTTCTACCTTCTTTCTATCTTTCATCTTCTCCCCTCTCGCTCCCTCCTTCTCTCTCTCCTCTCTGATCCGCTTCCCCGCCACTCCTGACCTCCTTATCGATCTCATCAAACATCGTGTCCCATCCTTAATACCTCGCGGGAATCTAAAATTTAGAAAACCCCGTACTCAAAAAGTCTAAGAAACTAGGGTTTTTTCATCCCTCAAAGAACGACCCACATCCTCCATAGATCGATCTCTATCGCTTCATTTCTCACAAGAAATCAAACACTTTACGTTCATAGGGCCACAATTGCAAGGATGCTCACTCACCTTTCTAGAGAATACCTTCGCATATATAACACGATCATCTTCACAAAAATGGCTGCCACCATTGCTTGAGCGGGCTCAAGCTACGATCGACAATCAGAGCTCAAAGCTTTCGACCAAACAAAAACCGGCGTCAAAGGCCTCGTCGATGACGAAATCCAATCGGAGCTAGGGCTTTTTGTGAAGAACTTGCCCCGCCTTTCTCTACTGCATGTTCTCTCTTCTGCATCTCCACCCTCCAATGAAATCCAATCACCAGCGATCCTATAACAGTTCTTTCTCATGCTCGAACCCTAGATCTCACCTCGTACCTTGCTACATCGCTATGACAGTTCTTTCTCATGCTCGAACCCTAGATCACCAGCGATCCTATAACAGTTCTTTCAATTGCTTGATTTTGTCGATTCGTATACGATTGCATCAGCAGCTGATCCAGTCTCGCACCAAAATCTATTTGAATAAGATTAGAGATAGAGGGAGAGGTAGGGCTCGTGGTGGTGGTGGTCGAGGTCAAGGAAGATCATTTGGTGGTGGAAGACCAACAGGGCCACCTCGCAGAGGTCCCCTTGCTGTGAATGCTCGACCCTAAGCTTATACTATTGCAAAGGCAAGCTCAAATCTATGGATAATCTTATACATTTGATTCAGAACCTCTTAACATTTGCATTACAAATTCAAACATGAGGAGAAGTTGCTACTAAAGAATTGTCACCTATCTTGGGAGGTTCATCATGTCAAATCACCAACACCAACACCAACAATTTATGTTTCTTTTCTTTTTTTCTTGACCATTTTACCTCAAGTGATAAAAGGTTCTATAAAAGGGGAGTTTATGGTGGATTCTATTTCTTTAACTGGGATACCTTCAGTTTCTGAAAAGGGAATGTTAAGATTGTTTGAATAATTGAATGTTTGTGGAGAATGAATGGTGAATTGTGTTAAGTGTTAACTTGGTGTATACTTGCTCCAGTCTTTCCGCAGACCAAAGATATCCAGCAATCATGCTTTTGTTATTAAATGTATTTCAGGGGGATTTCGGGAAATGTTATGATAGATGCACGTTCCACAGGGAAATATTATCACTGTAAGTTCATTATCTGGAATATTATTTTTTCATATAATTTGTAAAAATAAAATAATAAATTTGGTCAACGTTTGACCAAGGAAATAGGAATATTCACATGGTTGCTAATTATAAGGTTGTATTGTATGTATGCAGTTGTAAGGCTTATGTGAAGTGCTGCTTCCCACATTACATTAGAATGTGCTTTACAAACTCATCCAAACATCACTCTTATTGGAGAAGAGGTACACAATTCAATTTATTTTTTATTTTTTTAGAGACTCACTAATTATTTTTTTGTCATATTTCTTACAGGTTGCATCAAAGAAATTGACACTAAAAAAGGTTACAAATTACATAGCAGATGTAATCTGTAAACGTGCAGATCTTGGTTATAACTATGGTGTTATTCTCATACCTGAAGGACTTATTGATTCCCTGAGGTAAAAAAGTGCAAAAGACGAGAATACCCTTGTCAGGCATTCTCATACTAACTGATTTCTGAATTATCCTGGTTATTGCAGTATATTTTCGTCTTTTGCAGTTGTGCAGACAGGGGAAGTATCCTGGTTGTGCTCATTTTGCCATAAGAGGAGGGCATAGAGATTCCAAAACAGAATACCAGCTGCCAGTAAGTTGTTATTGCAGTATATTTTGTTTTGTTCGTAAAAGGTTGTTTTTCTAGTAGTGAACTGATTATGGTATTGATCTTGATGCAGAAAGTCAGAACCCAAATGATCAGGTTAATTTAATTATTTTTATCCAAGATAATTTTCACTCTGTAATTTCCATATTTTTTTTACTTGATATGATTTTTGTGATTAATAATACAGGGTTTTGAGAAAATGATATCGGGAATGTATTTAGGTGACATTGTTAGAAGAGTAATTCACAAAGTGTCATTAGAATCAGATATTTTTGGACGAGTTTCCTCTAAGCTTTCAGCAAGATTCATGTTAAGGTATGTCATAAAACGAAATTCTTTACTCTTTTTACCAATGTAGGGGTAGAAATGTAAAGTGCATTGTTTAGATTGATAAAAAGTTCTCAGCAAATGGGATTACAAAAAAGATAAATTCATATTTTGTTTCTTAAAAATACTCAGTACACCATTAATGGCTGCTATGCATGAAGATGACACCCCAAACCCGAGTGAAGTTGCCAAGATTCTTGAAGAAACCCTAAATGTAAGATTTTCCTAGTTTCTATATAAAAAAAAATACTTTTTTGAATCTGGGTTTATTTTCTTTTTTTGACAAAATTAATTCATTATCAGATAAACGATGTTCCACTGAAAGTGAGAAAACTGGTGGTGAAAATATGTGATGTGGTGACAAGAAGAGCTGCAAGGTTAGCAGCAGCGGGCATTGGGGGAATTTTGAAAAATATTGGTAGGGATGGGACTGCAGTGATTACAAGTAGAAGGGTTAAAAGTGGAACAAAATGGGAAAATGAGAAGAATAGTTGTAGCAATAGAAGGTGGATTATATTAAAGCTACATGATTTTTAGGGAATATTTGAATGAAGCAGTTACAGAAATATTGCAGAAATCCCAACAAACATTATTTTTAAAGGATTTTGATGGAATGGAAAGACTCTCAATTGGTATTTTGTTAGAGTGATTTTTCTTGCATCATTTTCTGAAGCACTTAAGTACCATGATTTCACCATCTTTACCACACATTTTTTTTTCTTTCTGAAAATGCAGCAGAAAATGAGGAAGAAGAGAAGGGCAGAATGGTAATTCATGCCATAGAAAGGGCAATGGTGTTAGGTTGAGAATTTTAATGGGGTTTTCATTGTGGAAAGGTATGAATGTCTACTACATTTTTTCTTTGTTTTCCTATCCTGATTCTGAGTTTATTTGAGTTGTTTATCCCATTTTGTTTGATGCTGTCATGAAATGTTTCAGCACGTTGCTGCAATCTGTCCTTATCTTATAAAAATCATACAAGGCCATCAGATTGTCCAAAAATCATGAAGTATAGTTTTCTGGAAAGGTTAGTGTATCTAGGTTCACTGAACTTTGGACCACTTTTCCTAATTCCAATTCCTTTAAGGGTATAAGTACCAATCTTTGCAAACTGGTCCATGCAGCCCACTGTTTGTATCAATCAACTTCGAAAATTCTCAATAAATTCATAAAGGCTCCAAATGCCCTGAGGTAAAAGCCTATAATCAGGTATGGAAGTCTATTTTCATCCTTACCAAGGGCTTAACTTAATTCCAAGCACAAAAGTTCAGCTTAGTACAAGAGTGCAAACTAGCCCGAAAATTCACAAATTTCATGTGCTAACTTGTCATGTGCACAAGTAATTCTACAAAGCATAATTTATGTAACAGTGAAAATGATCCAACATTCCATTTGAAGTGTTTGCAGATCTTCAAGTGAGTAAATATCAAGTGAATTTTGAAAGCCATGTTATATATAGACATTCCTTTATCTGTTTTGTTTCATGTGTGACACATACACTTGAAAGCTTTTACCTTTTGATAGAGGTATGCAAGATTAGTTTCCAAAGATTTTGCACCCAAGGTACCCTTTTATGTTCTTTAAGTATTAACACTCCTTGTGAAATATGATTTTAAAATTTTCAATAATTGATTTTATTTTTTCTTGGATCTGACAGTGGGATATTCCAAATTTGGATATTCCTACTTCTGAGCCTGAACTAAACTTGCCCACAGCCTTGAGAGAGCTTTCATGTGAACTTTATAGGTTTATCATAGGAATGTCCGAATGACGGTTATGCCCTTCCTACCATAAAAAGCCATTTAGCAATTGTTTTTTATATCATGCAATTTATCTTACCTAAAAATTTCAATTTTGGGATTTGTAAATTTAGTTTTTTGAGGTGATATATTCAAGTTTACAAAAGATGATAAATGATGATGGGTTTCAACGAGCACTTTATATGATTGACATTGGCCAAAATGACATTGTTGATGTGTTTGCCAATAAGTATTCATATGCCCAAGTTGTAAAAAGAATACCATTAGTTCTTGCAGAAATTAAGAATGCCATCAAGGTGAAATTAAATTGTAAAAAAAAAGCACAAAAATAGCCCAAAATAGTTAAACTTTTGACTCATTTCCATTTTATATTTATTTTTTTGTCCAGAGTATACATGATAATGGTGGCAGTAAATTTTGAGTTCCTAACATTGATTGGTTTCTTGTTATGCTCAAATCTTAATAGCTATCATGCCAACCTTCAACAATAGCTTTGGATTGACAACTTCTAGCAGAAGATATCGCGTACGTGTTCTTGTGCTGTTATTATGGATTCGGGAACATCCTTGCTTACTGGTCCAACTGTATGTATCTCACGTGAAGCTTCTATTAGTACTTTTGATCTCAGGGATTTCAATTTTTTCATATTTCTTGTATAATAAATATTATGAAATATTAGCAATGAGTTACATTTACTTAATATTGGAATGATTATTTGTATTTGACATATTAGTGCAATGAATTATTCTTAGTGTTTATGGTATTTTATTTTGTATTATTAGACTTTTAATGTGTTATTTAATTTGAAAATTAGTAAATCTATCAAAAAATATATAATTTTAAAAATATTTAAAATTATGACACGCAAAATGCGTGTCGTCTTCCTTTATGACAAGGGCTTCCTTGATATGCAAAAAGGTGTGTCATCTTCATTTATGACATGGCCTTTCTTGACAGGGGCTTCCTTGATACGCATTGCGTGTCATAAACACGCGCGTCGTAAGGTTACGACACACAAATGTGTGTCGTCTTCCTTTATGACAGGGTCTTCCTTGATACGCATTGCGTGTCATAACCGCGCATCGTAAATGCGCGTCGTCTCTCTTTATGACAGGGCCTTCCTTGACACGCATTTGCGCGTCGTCTGAGCGTTTTACGACGCGCAATGAGCGTCGTAAAAGGCCTTTTTTCTACTAGTGATTCAACAAACTAGGGCCTTCGAAGCTGAATGAGCGGATCAACTTGATCAACTCACTTCCTTACGATTTAAGCACACATTGGAAGAATTCGAACAAAAATACAATGACAACTTGGATCACCACATCTCTACCTCCTCCATTATGTTGAAAATCCATGACGACATGATAAAAGAGATAAACAAGTTGATTCAGAAAACACATGTCCGTCCTGAGAATCAGATCCAAAGTTTAGAGAAAAAAATCAGGAAGAAGGATGAACTTAATCTCATCATGAAATAGGTCCTCATCAAGTTACTCCGAGCTTGCTGGAACATCGTTGACGTTCCCGACAACAAGTTCGACAAAATGCTTTCTATCTTGCGTACCTTGTTTGATCATCTGAAAAATCCCAAGCTCCCACTGTTGAAGCCTACGATGCTCTATCCAAGAAAATCAACATGAGATTCTACAGAGTATTCGAAAGGTTGTCTGAAGTCTAGTCTACAGCTTGACTTGCCTCAGATGAAGGGCCTTCCAAAGCAAGAAGGGAGAACGACCTAGCCAAAAGGGTCGATTCGTTCAATGGAAACCTGCCTTGGAGTTTAGTCTTCAAGATGAATCTAATGATGATGACATACATGTTATATCCATGGACCCTCCAACCAAAGATGATGCAGAAGAAGATGATGAAGACTTAATCACAAATGCTTTTGTAGGACTTCAAGCTTATCGGAAATTTCCAGCCAAAGTTCTATCGGAGAAAGAAAGAAATATATGGTCCACTATTACTTGGCCATCATCCTTGGCATATGTTCTTTAAAGAGTCCGGGAAATGGCTAAAGTCAAGACTAAGCTCACCATCAATGCATTTCGATCCACTCAATCTATGTTGCCCTCTATTTCTTTTCCAAGAATTGTTCGTATTGATGAAGGTTCTTCTATTTGGAAGCCTGCCGATATTCCGAAAGAGCCTCTGTTTCCTCCTCCTCCAAGGTTCATCATCTATAAATCTATTCAACAAGTCATCTATGACTTGAAGTAATCACATCAAGACAAAGGGAAGAACATGGCACCGAAACTCACAACCCTCAAAGGACCTTCAGAAAGTTCAAAGGCTGGTCACAAGCTCAAATTGATCAAGAACTTAAAGAGAGCATTCGGATCCAAGCGCTAAAAGATAATCCCAATCCTTTGATAGGTATATCCCCAATCTTCCGAGAGGGGATAATTCATGATCTGGATAGTGTGCCCTTTATGTACTTTGATCTTCCTAATCGAGAATCCTAACAGATTGATCTTCCCATCTCTCCACATGGAAAATACTACATCAAGTTCACTCCACTGCATCCCAATGATGATCCTCAAATCATCATCCGAACTGAGAGAGAGGTTCAAGACATTGTACTCATTAACACACATCCTTAAAAAGATATGTGGTCTCGGAAGAGAAAAACAAAGATCATTGGGTATGGAAGCAAGGTTCAGAGTAAGTTCGACCCAAATTACTTGTTGTACAGATACCATATTTCTTGGAACAAACAAGTCACCATCACCATCACGGATGCAGACTTTCCATCCATCAATTCAAACGATATTCTCACAATTGTTGCCCATTTCCGAGGTTGTCAAATAGACTAATTGGGCAATGGAGAATACAGTGCTGCATTGAATTTTTTGAAGGAATATGTAACTGAATTCTGCAGATCTGACATTGAGTTCACACACTTGTTCGGAACTGAATACATATTGGCAAAAATCACTTATGAACTGCCTAAAGAACAAGTCTTAGAAGAAGGACCTATTGAGGAACAAGAGCTTGGATACGTCTACTTGAAGAAGAAGATCAACCAAAAATAATTCTTTCGAGCTCTTGACAAACACCATGTTCCTTCATCAATTCTGAAAAAGTTCATAGCCAATGCTACCAAGAGTGATGCTCCTGAGCATGTGAAGAACAAGTTTATCAATCATCTCGCCTAGTATTTGGAAGTCCGAGATTGGCTCTATAGATCTTACCTTTTCATATCAGAAGAAGCCAACTAAGTTGACATGATTGCTAAGCTCACATAAGGGGAGATTGTTAATACATGAAAAGTGAATCACTAGCAATCTGAACCAATCAAGATCCAAAGTTGACTAGTGTCCGAGGTGATAAGGTGCTCCGAAGTTCATGATGAATCCGAGATAACGGTGATCCGAAGTTAGTATCTGTACATGCATTTAATGCATTTTTTCTTTACTTTGATGTAATATTTAATAGGACTAAAACGTGTGTATCTTTTAAGTTCAATTTGTCAAACACTAAGTTGTATTCACTCCTTAGAATGTTTTAATGGTTGGTACCATCTTCCTCCTTCACTATTTAAGGAGTGAATGTTTATTGATTTTAGATCGAAGTATCAATCCAAAAATAACAATTTTTCTCTTCACATCATTTTCAACTTTCTTTCAAGTCAAAGTTCTTTCATAAAATTTTTATTGTTCTTAAATTATATTTGCATTGATCATACTCAAATTTACTTCATTTATTACTTGAATAATTTGTTGATTGATTATCTATCTTCGTGTCTCGATTGATTTACCAGACCTGATTGGACCAATAAATTAGAAGCATACATTGATCTTAAAAGTGTTAATTCCAGGTTTGAGTTTACAAACCTTGGCCGCGCTTAAATCTTGTTCTGTTATTAATCGATTAAGAGTTGAAAATGAGACATTGGCCAAGTTGGTGGAGTACGCAGTGCGTACAAGCAGGTACGCTGCACGTACAAGCCGTAAAGCGAGTACGCTAAGCGTACAAGATGAGTACGCCCTGCGTACTCAGCAGATTGGGCTTCATACGTTTGGGCTCGCTGTAATTGGCCCATGTTTGGACCTTGGTAGTCTTGGGCCTTGTTGGGCCATCATAATTCTATTTTTTGGATGATGGTTTTTATTGGACTCCTATGATCTAAACCAATACTTGAGAGTTTGTGTGATATTAATTGTGATCTCATTTCATGAAATGCTCTTTGCTTATGTTCATTTATTTACTCCCTATTGATAATATTTCTTTTTAATCTTATTGACTTATAAATTGTTGTACATATATAATTTCTTTAAACAAACCTACATTACATTCACATCTCGTGGGTCAATTTTTTCTTGATCGACGATTCCAAACCCTTTACTTCAATTTAGATTGCACAAACCATCTTCCATATTATATTTGTATTTGATAAGTTTTCATGATAATATTTAATATGGAATTTATGACAACCCGAAATTCTATTATGTACAAACAATATCACTTCAAAAGAAGTCAGAACAGTTGCAGTAAGTTTTCAGACTTTTTAGTATAAGTTCCAGTAATTCAGGAATTACACTTAAAGAGATATCAGGAGAGAGGATGCACTAAGGTTTTGTGCAACTCTGTTATTTCAGAACTCTATGATATTAGAGTTCATTTCTTGAATAAAAATATTTTTGCCAAAAATTCCAGGACTATATATATGATTCTTAACCAAATTATATCATTAGTTACATTTCCAACTAGAGAAAAGCCATTTTCTCTCTCAAGGATCTTCGGGTTTTCATCCCAAATCGTGAGTACCTCTCTCTAGTTGTATTATATAGCTTGTTAAGTGCTTAATAACATCGAAATCATAACAAAACAGCAAGATTTGAGAGTTTACCGCCCAAGAACACCTTGGGGAGTAAACTCTTTTATAAGGCTAAAATGATGCCTAGTCCTTCCCCCTTGATATGTAACTACCTTAGACTTGTATGATAGTGTATATAGGACTAGAAAGCACCCATGAACACCAAGAGTAAGGTGTTCATGGCCCAAGAAGTTCTTGGACCGTGAACTCCAAACTCAAGGGCCAAAGAGTGCCTTAATCACTCCTAAAGCCTTGGAACAATAGCCTTGATTTACTCCTAGTTATTTAGGGACTTTAAAACATCAAAAACCCATCCCAAAGAGAGATTACGACCGTAATCTTTTATGGTTTTGGTCATTAGGGCCGTGAACTCCTCAAAGGAGTGTATTTAAGCCCTAAACCCTTCCAAGGATTAAAACACCAAGTAGGAATGCTTCTAGGGATCATTTAGAACTTCAAAACACCAAAATACATGAAGCTTAGGAGCTTACGGCCGTAAACTCAACAGTTTATGACCGTAAACTCCTTGTGTGAGGTTTATTGGAGAGTAAACTCCTATATGGGGTCCTTTGGAACCCTAAACTCACTAGTCGGGTCCTACAACAACTTAGATGCAATCCTTAGGGCTTATAACACTTATATAAAGTGTTTAACATGTTCTAGGAAGTCTAAACAATTTCAATTAGTAGTTTAAAGCTAATTGGGTACACATATGTGTGATGATATGTTAACTAGGGTCATAGCGTGTGTTCAAGACTTCACTTGACACCTATCCATCCTAGCTCTTCAGAACATCCGTACCACTCACTATAGGTGAGTTCATACCCGTTAGTCAATGGTTTAAATGTTTTTAAATGCTTTTATGGGGGGGGGGGGAATACAAGTCAAATATTTATAGTTATTACATCAATCACATGTGATTAATAACTACAAAACCAGTGATTTCCTTAATGTTCAAATTGTTTATCAAACTGTTATGATTCAAACTGTTTTACAACTCTTTTACTTATCAAATACTTTTACTTAAACTCTGCTATACTTATTATCAATTGCATGTCCATGTATGTATAGTTATATAAGCAATGTTTAAAAGGTTTAGGAACGCCTGCCCGCCCTATTTCCTTTTCGCGCTTGAGATGTGGTCTGGTGGGATATTGGGTGTCCATCCGAAGGTCGTTTAAATATTAGTTATATATCATGTGTACATATATAGTCATAAAAGGTCCTTCCAGTCAATTCAATACCCTTGGGTACCAAGGGTATACTTCCATATTCATACGTACAAGTTATATTACTAGTCAACTACAATAGGCGTAGTTTAGGGTTTTACTAATACTAATACATAGTGATGAGAAACAAACATAATACATAGTAATGAGAAACAAACATAATACATAGTAATGACAAAACAAACATAATACATAGTAATGAGAAACAAACATAATACATAGCGATGAGAAACAAACATAATACATAGTGATGAGAAACAGACATAATACATAGCGATGAGAAACAAACATAATACATAGTGATGAGAAACAAACATCATACATAGTAATGAGAAACAAACATAATACATATTGATGAGAAACAAAACATACAGGCTAGACAGAGGAAGAAAACACAATACAGCTAGCACATACATTACATTAAATTATGTGAGCTATTAAATGGGTCATGGCACTACCTGCCATGACCATTTTTGTATCCAGAATCTCCTTAATTGGGGAGCGTATGAGTTTGCGTATAGATCTATACTGGATTGACCATCCTACACCTTGCTGCTCGCTACAGTGGGACTTGCAAGTCTACGGGTGCCAAATGTCATTTCTTACGGCGTCTTACATCGTCATTATACTATTGAGTCGGTAGCAGGGTACAGGCCGATCACATTGTACTTTAAATAACAATTGGTTTAAGGTAGTTAGTATAGCAGTAGTTACTTAATACAACACTACAATACTATAATATTTATCCCATTACATTCACTTCGTGAACATTCACACGATTCACGGTAATGTAAAAACTATATTTTTGATTAATGATAGTCGAATTTGGGAAAGTACACACTCTTACAAGAGACACACACACAATTACTAGGTTCCTTGGTAGAAGGCTACTCTTAGTAGGAAACATATGGTTTTCTAGGATAGTTCAAACAAACACAAACTTTACAAAACTTATACATTACATCTTACAAACATCTTACAAGAGCTTTCATACAAACTAAGACAATAATATACTGATGATCTCACCAGCTTTAAAGCTGATACTCGCTTTCAAAATAACTTGTATTCTCAGGTCACCACTAGACAGGTGCAGGTGCCAGGCTTTTGAGAAGATAGAGTTCGTTCAAGGCTCATCTTTTATTTTGATATGTATATTTTTGGTGTCAATAATGTTGGATATTATTCCTTTTATATATCAGCTCAGATACCGATTGTTGGAAATATAAAAATCTGATCACTGCGACAAAAGGCTCGGTTACCGGTCACTGTGTGATAGATATATAAGTTTAAGATATAAGATGTAAATATATATAAAGAATAATAATTGCGGAATAAGTATAAATATGAAAGGTATAAATGACTGAAAGCTATAATAATATAAATGACTATATTTAAATGACGTAAAGCTATAAATAATATAAATGACTGTATTTAAATGACATAAAGCTATAATAAAATATATATATATATATATATATATATATATAAGTATATAAATATATATCAAGTAGGTTCGTCAATAAATTGACTGAACTGGATTCATGAAGCGACTGGTCGATATTTGTTCTTTGAATGGACTGGTCGATATTGGGACTCTTGGAGCGACTGGTCTATATTAGTTCAAAGATCAATCCGGCATTGGATAAGTAACAAAAGTTCATTTAAAGCTCGATTTTATGTAAAACAAGTGTTTACAAAAGGGTACAAAATACATGGGTTTATGTATTTGTATTTGAAGTATTTTTGGGTAAAAACATGCACACGGGTCGTATAAGATAAGGCACAAGTGACACGGGTCGTGTAGGAGGTTTTTAGAAGGTTTTAAAGGTCAAAATCCTGAACACGGGTCGTGTTGATTTAGGCAAAAACAACACGGGTCGTGTTCGCGCAGATCCTTGCATACACAGATTAAAAACCTTTAGTTTTCGGAAAATCTCTCTGGATAGCCATTTCTCTCTCGCGTCTCTCTGGGGTTTCCTGTGGTCAAAATCGTCCACGAAAATTCCTAGATGAAGCTAAGGTTCTAAAGAATTTGTGGTGAAAATCTCCCTAGTCTTATTTTGGCTGTGTTGTGCTCGGTTTTCTGTTTTCTAACATGCAGATTCTGAACTTGAAAACAGAAATCTCTCTGGATAGCCAATTCTCTCTCGCGTCTCTTTGGGGTTTCCCGTGGTCAAAATCGTCCACGAAAATTTCTAGATGTAGGTAAGGTCCTGAAGAATTGATGGTGAAAATCTCCCTAGTCTTTTTGTGCTTGTAACGAGCCCAGTTTTCTTCGTTTTTGACTTGAAGATTCTGATGTCGAAAAACAGCAAGGTGGTGATGGTTGTGGTGATTTGAAAGGGTTTTTGGAGGAGGTTTAAGGAGGGTATTTGGAGGGTGTTTGGAGATTATTTTGAGATTGGAAGGAGGTTAATATAAGGGAGGTGTTTGGTGGTAAATGGTGTGATAAACAAGGATAGTGAAGATGAAGAACCTTGAGTTTCAATGAAGAAGATGAAGATGGTTGATGGTGTTCTTCATTTAGCTTGTTGATGATCTTGGTGTTCTTCACTTCATTGTTGTTTGGTGATTGAGAGAATTTTATGTTCCAGGGAATTACAAAGAAAAATGAACACACACACATTACATACTCACTCACGTGTACATATATGCATATGAAACAAATATCTATTTCACTTGAGTGTAAGATGCAAGTTGATGTAGAGCTAGAGCAAAAAACGTGGGTCTTCTTTTGCTTCTCATTTCCTTGACTTTGACTATTCAACATAGATACATATATAATACATATATATATATATATATATATATAATACATACATATGTATATAATACATATATATATATATATATATATATATATATAATACATACATATGTATATAATACACACACACACACATATATATATATATATATATATATATATACATATATATTGTTGAAATTGTTTAGTCACACATATGTGTTTTCGTCATTCGCGTGTTTTCGTATTTTCCGTTTTATCACGCATTCATGCAACCTGAAATAACTGATAATATTTGTTAGATTATATAAAAACAGTTCATCTTATTTCAGTGATGGTCACATACTAGGTTACATAAGAACATTTTTCAACAATTTCCCCCTATGTGATCATTGCTGAAATAAGGACAGGTATAATCATATTGACAGTTTAACTTTCGAAGATTCGAGATAAAAGATTTGTCAATAGATAAGATATATATAAAACCATAGAAATTGATTTTAAAGTTTGTGACTTGTTTTAACATATCTTATGTAAAAGATTTTCAGAAATTTGTTTCCGAATCAAAGTCTCGGGTTCGGTTATCAAAGGGTAGCCATATATGTATCTAAAGAAATTTCTTAAGATTTTATAGCATTATTAATGACGACAAGTGGTTTAACAGGTCGATTCAGATGAACGCTCATAGGTATAGCTCACACTTCACTTGGGTGTTTAGTTGTTCTGGCAGCAGAACAAGTTAATGATCACTAAAAATGAGTGATATCTCTCTCTGACGACTCACACTCATATTGGAGGTGTTCAACTATGCTTTTCTTGAAAGGTCACTTAGTCTCATTATTAGATAATCAATCACATAAGACTGGTTTCGGCATTACTCAGCGGGTTTCTTCATTCATGCCATTAACTTTCTCTCTCTCTCCGTCGGGAAATACATGTAGAGGGGTTTAGCAATTTTCATAGTGCAGTTTGCAACTAAGAACTTTCATTGATGAAGGCTACAGTATCCCGGGAAATCCTTTGTTGTTGCAGCTTTTTCTTTGATGGTATCCTTTTTGTTGATCAATATCCTTTTTGTTGTAAAAGGATATTTTGTTTTAGCATCGAGAATTTGCTACATTTGAGAAAATTGGGATTTTTGAGAGTATCTATCTTGCGGGATTAAGATATCCCTTTTTGTGAAAAATGGTTAAAAACAGATCACGAGATCTTTTGATGTTTGCTTTGAAATAACCATTTGATTGAACTTTGTTTGAAAATACCAAATGTAGAGTTTTTTTTGTTTTGTTTGGTATTTCTTCGGTGAATGATTTGGCTTTCTTGTTGATTCCTTTTTATCTTGTTTCGTCTTTTCTTGTTGATGGATCACGGGATCTCAAGACATCATTTTTGGTTGGCTTATATCTAGGTAGGGATTAGTGGCATAAAAGACAGTTTGTCTAGTATGTATGAAATGAATGTATCGTCCCTGGTCATTTTGATATCTAAGCAAAAATGAGACCGTGACAAGGTATAATCGGATATACCTTATAAGCAATAGTGACACACCTAAGCTCACAAGAAATGAATTCCACAATGATTCAGATTGATGAGGCACAAATTCTCACATGGGTTTTTGTTTTCATCTGAACCTCCTAACCTTATGTCCCTTTTTAAAATCATCAATAATGAAATAAAATTGAAGGAAATAAAGTTATGTACATTATGAAAAGTAGGAGATTTGAACCTTCACTCCAATTGAGAATCAATATGACTTAATATCTTCATCGAGCATAAGCATCTGAAAATTAAGTCAAAAGACGATTAATCACAAGGTTCTATAAAAGCTTATTATGGCAAGTCTTTTATAATATTTTTGAAGATTTGTTTTTCTGAATGTTTTTGGAAATATTGGTTATTTCAATGTTTTTGGTTTTTTTGAAAAGAAAGCAGTTTTCAAATGTTTTTGAATTTTCTTTTTGAATGAAAGTAAACACACTTTTGTACAAACAAAAAGTAAAAGTTTAAGGATGGATGTTATCTGGATTTAACATTCCTAGACGGCCTAGGAAGTATTGAAACTTCGTTTCATCGAGAGCCTTAGTGAAGACATCGGCAATTTGATCTTCGGAGTTGATGAAGTGTAGTTCGATATGACCCTTTTGAATGTTGTCTTTGATAAAGTGATATCGAATGTCGATGTGCTTTGTCATGGAATGGTGAACGGGATTGTGAGAAATGGCAATTGCACTAGTTGAGTCACAAAATATGGGAATTTGTGTGATTTTGAAGCCATAGTCACGCAGTTGAGTTTGCATCCATATGACTTGTGAACAACAGCTGGCGGCAGCGACATATTCAGCTTCTGCTGTTGATGTGGATACACACGTCTGTTTCTTTGAAGTCCAACTCACTAGTCTACCTCCTAGGAATTGACAGCTACCAGATGTACTCTTCCTATCTAGCTTGCATCCTCCGTAGTCTGAGTCGGTGAAAGCGTTCAGCTGAAAATCGGATTTAGCTGGATACCAAAGGCCAAGTTTGGGAGTGCCTTTAAGGTATTTGAAGATGCGTTTCACAGCAACTACATGGGATTCCATAGGATTTGCTTGGTATCTAGCACAAACACATGTAGAAAACATGATGTCAGGTCTGCTGGCAATGAGGTACAAGAGTGATCCGATCATTCCACGATATCTTTTCTGGTCAACGGGTTTGCCATTTAAGTCTGCATCAATTTTGTATCCAAAAGCCATTGGGGTTTTTGCGGTATTGGATTTTTCCATTGAAAAACGAGTGAGTAGGTTTTTGACATAATTCTCTTGGTTGATGAAAATGCCATCAGTTGACTGTTTGATTTGAAGTCCGAGAAAAGTAGTCATCTCCCCAATCATGCTCATTTCAAATTTGCTCTTCATTAGATCTGCAAACTTAACACTTAAAGATTCATCAGTAGAACCGAAAATAATGTCATCAACATATATTTGTACGATTAACAGATGTTTATTAAAGATTTTACGAAAGAGTGTTTGATCAATTGAACCTCTTTTAAAACCTGATTCTTCGAGAAAGGTTGACAACGTGGCATACCAAGCTCGAGGTGCTTGTTTCAAGCCGTAGACAGCTTTCTGCAATTTAAAGCTGTGATCTGGAAATTTGGGATCTTCGAAACCTGGTGGTTGTTGGATGTATACTTCGCGATCTATCTCTCCATGTAGGAATGCACATTTAACATCCATTTGGAATACTTTGAAATTCTTATGTGCAGCATATGCAAGAAAGATGCGAATTGCTTCAATTCGGGCAACTGGAGCATATGTTTCATCGTAGTCGATTCCCTCTTGTTGTGAATATCCTTTGACTACAAGACGTGCCTTGTTTCGACAAATGATTCCTTGATCGTCAGTCTTGTTTCTGTATACCCATCTTGAACCTATAACAGTAACATCGGGTGGAGTAGGAACAAGATTCCATACGTCGTTTCTTTCAAATTCTGCTAGCTCTTCTTGCATAGCTTTTACCCAATCTGGATCTTTTATAGCAGAATGTATGGTTTTGGGTTCGGTCGTGGATAAGAAGGCTCCAAATAAACATTCATTTGTGGATGCGCCTCTAGTCTGAATGCCTATGTTGGGATCTCCGATGATTTGGTCTGTTGGATGATTTCTGGTCCACTTTATTAAGCGATTCTCTTCCGCTATAATAATTGGAGTTTCAGTATCCCATTGTTCTTCTCCGGGCGTTTCATCTTGGAATAGGTTTGAAGGTTCCCCCATAAATGATGCATCGGGATTGTTTTGGCTATTTGGGGTTCGGGTGTTTAAAGGAGGATTTGGTGTTTGTTCCAAAGAGGAAGTATGTGTTGGTGGTTCCCCCTCGAATTGATTTGCATCATTTTGGTTTGTTTGTGGAATTACTTCACTGGGTGTTCCTGTAGGGTCAATTAAAGTAGTTAGAAGTTCAGAATTGTAAGCGGTTTTTGGTTGTTCAAAAAGCAAATCAAGATCGATTTCAATGTCTATGTCAGGAGAAGGTGTTTGTTGAATTGGATTTTGAAAAATATTTTCAATCATTTTTGAACCAAAATGTTCACGATCCAATTTCCTAACATAAAATTCATCGAAATGAACATCGGTACTTTCTTCAATTACTCTAGTACGTTTATTCAGTACTCGATAAGCAGCTGAAGAAAAAGAGTAACCAAGGAAAATTCCTTCGTCCGACCTTGATTCAAATTTTGAAAGGTGATCTTTATTATTCTTTACGAAGCATCGACAACCGAAAATATGGAAAAATTTGATGTTTGGTTTTCGGTTGTTAATGACTTCATATGGTGTTTTATGAAGATGTTTATGGATTAAGGAACGATTTTGAGTATAGCAAGCTGTGGCTATTGCTTCTGCCCAGAAGTATTGTGGCAGATCAGCGAAGATAAGCATTGATCTTGCAGCTTCACATAGAGTTCGGTTCCTTCTTTCGACAACACCGTTCTGTTGTGGAGTGTATGGGGCTGAGAAGTTGTGTTCAATTCCTTTGTCTTTGAGAAATGAATCTAGAGTATTGTTTTTGAACTCTAAACCATTATCACTTCGGATTCTTCGAACAGGTCGTTTCAACTTCAGCTCGATTTGTTTGATGAAGTTGATCATCTCTTCAGGTGCTTCTGATTTTAGTCTTAAGAAAAAGACCCAAGTAAAGCGCGAGAAACCATCAACGACAACAAGAATGTACTTCTTCCCTTGAATGGTTTGGGTTTTGGCAGGGCCACAAAGGTCTATGTGCAACAACTCTAGTGGTTCGGACACACTAGATTCTGAGATGCTTTTGTGAGTGGATTTGGAAAGTTTTCCTTTTTCACATGCGGCACAAAGAGTTTCGTTATCAAGCTTCAGAAGTGGTAGCCCTCGAACAAGATCATCGCCGATTAATTTGTTGATGTACCCAAAGTTTAGATGGGAAAGGCGGCGGTGCCATAACCAACTAATATCTGCTGGGGCTTTAGATAGCAGACATATATCGGGTTTACCATAGATAAGATCCATGTCAAGTGGATACATATTTCCGGCACGGTCAGAATCAACTATAACATCTTTGGTTTTGGCGTCCATGATCAAGCTTCGTTGTTTGGTGAAAAGAACTTCAAGATTGTTATCACACAGTTGAGAAACACTGATGAGGTTGTGTTTCAGGTCATCGACGAAGGCAACTTTCTTTATGGTAAAATTACCATTTGTTATGTTTCCATAACCTTTGATTTTTGCTTTCATGTTGTTGCCGAAGGTAACATCTTGATTGGTTTGTATAGGTTTGAAGTCACGTAAGTAGTTCCGGTTTCCTGTCATATGCTTGGAGCAGCCACTATCAATATACCATGTATCATCATTGGGTTCTCCAGCATTAAGTACCTACAATCAGACAGAAACTTTAGGTACCCAAATCTGAATGGGTCCTGGTTTGTCAGTTGTTATTTTGGGTGCTTTTCTTGATGAATTTCTTTTATCATTTGACTTCACATTATTGTAATGGTTTGGTTTATAACGATGGAATGGTTGAGGTTTGATTTGATCTATCAATTTTACCCAAAATGCGATTTGTTTTTGAAAACCTGTGGGTTGATAAGATCTGTGATTTGGTGAAAGATATCCTAGATGTGAAGGTTTGTTTGAAAAGTTTTCTTCATATTTGGGATGTGATGGGCGGTTTTGAAAAGCTTTTTGAGGATGATGGTTTGAAACTTTCGGATGTGATGGTTTTTGAAAGTTCCTTGAATGATTAAAAGTAATATCTTGAAAGCGGTTTTCAAAAGGTTTTTGAAAAGATTTTGGTTTTTGTTTGGAAACCTGTTTATGAGGTATGACGTTTGGTTTCTTTGGTTGTTTTTCAAAAAGGTTTGGTTTGATTAGTGGGGTTTTGGTGACTTGAATGGATTTTTTGCTTGTTTGTTGTTTCTTGGAGTATTTTTGTCCCAGACTAGTTTTTCCAACAATTGATGAAGTCATTGTAGAAAAAGCAGTTGGTATAGAAGTACTACCATCCTCATAAGAGGAATTTTCTCCATTCAAAAAGTTTTTGAGTTTAGTGGTTCCATCGATATGTTTGATTTGGTGAGTTAAAGAACTTGCAGAGTCTGTTTCTGAATTTACAACTCTTTTGAAAGACTTTTTGGAAACACTGAAAGCAGTATCATCTGGACTATAGTTGATAACTGTTTCTTCATCTGAATCTTCCTCATTAACAGATGTGAAAAGATTTGGTAGAGTAGATTCAGAGTTTTCACAATTCGTCATGTTTTCCTGTTTTGCTTGTTCAATTTCAAAGGATTCTCTTCCAATTCCTGGTCTATAATTCGTATCAATTTTGCCAGTTCCCAAGGTGTTTGCCTTGGTGAAAATATCATCACTTAGTTTTCTGGCAACTTTGATAGAATCCATATTCCATATCAGTCTTTTATTCTCGGTCTCAAGAGAATTGATTTGTTTTAAAGAATCAGTCAGCTTTTCATTTAAAACGTTGTATTTGTCAGTTGATTCTTGAAAGTTTTGTTTCAATTGAAGGATTTCCATTTCTAAAACATCTTTTATTTCAGAAGAAATGACTGACTGATTTTTTAGTTCCAAATCCCTTTTCTGAATTAGGGACTGATTTAATTGTTCCAAGACGTGATTATAATCTTCTGATTTTCTTTCAACGTCTCTTTCCAATTTGCTTTTCGTTCTTGTTGATTCTCCAAATTTGAGTTGCAAGGTTTGTAACTCAGATTTGCAAATATCATAATTGACCATTGTGTCATGATATGTTTTGAGATCAACTTCCAGACTAGTCTCAATTTTGGTTATGTGAGACTCAAAAATTGTTTTGGAAAAACCAAGTTCTGAGATCATAGACCATACCTGTTCTATGACGTTTGGAGCTCTTGAAGGTATTTCAGCACCAGCTACGAAGCAAAAGTTTGATTGTGTTGGTTCGTGTTCAGCTTCGTCATCAGAAGTTGGCCAGTATTCCACACTTGGTTCATGGATTGCCATCAATGCTCTTTGCTTTTCTTGGTTTTCCAGTTTCTTCAATTCATCGGCTCTTTGAGCATAGTATGCTGAGTCTTTGATTTTGGTTTTGTTTTTGGCTCGACATTCTCTGGCATAGTGATTTGTTCCTTTGCAGTTGTGACAAATGATCACTTCTTCATCACTATCATCCTTTTGAGTTTTAATCGGAAGTCTTTCAGGTGTTTGAGTTTGGGCTTGTTGGGAAGGTTGAGAATGGTTTTGTTGGAATCCAAAATTTTGGTTGTTTTGAAAACCATTGTTTTGATTGTTGTAACCTTGATTTTGGAAACCTCTATTTTGATTTTGAAAACTGTTGTTTGGATTGTGATTATGACCTGAGTTGGGATCGTTTTGAAATCCCTGGTTTTGAAACCCTTGGTTTGAGTTATTTTGAAACGAAGGTCTTTGAGAATTTTGTCCAAAGTAAGGTCTAGGTTGAAAACCTGAGTTGTTTTGACCAAAAGATGGCCTTGGTTGAAAACTTGAGTTATTTTGTCCAAAAGATGGTCTTGGTTGAAAATTTGGTCTAAAATTTGATTGACCATGATTTGGGATAAATCTTTGGAGATTTGTGTTTGCAACCAACGCACACAGTTGTTGATAATCTGCTTCATCATTTGAATCAGACTGGAAGGCTTGGTTTTGAAAAGATGTAGTCTGATTAAAATGATTAAAGTTTTGATCATTGAAAGGTGTTTGGTTTTGAGAAGTTGTGGACACAAGTGCAAGTGGTCCTCCAAAAGCTGCAATGGTTGGTGGGTCAATCGAGGATTCATACGATTGAAGTTCTCCATACAAATTGTACAAAGATTCGGTATGAATAGCTGGATTTCCCTGAATAATGAGTTTAACCATTTTCCAGCTTTCGAACAGATTGTTTAAAAACTTGAGATTTATCTCGTGTTGTGTCTTTTTGATACCCAAATTGTTCATTTTAACCATAATCAAATTGAACCTATCATGAGCATCATGGATGGTTTCTGATGAAAGCATTTTGAAATTATCAAATTCATTCAAAACAGATGTTCTTTTGTTTCCGATGATTCTTTTATTTCCACAAAAACGATTTTTCAAATTCTCCCAAATTTGATTTGCGGTTAACAGTATAATGTCATCCATTTGACTTAGAATACTGTGAGGTATTCCAGAAACAAGTTCCTTTTTGGCTTGGAGTTCCAACTTTTTTGTAATTTCAACTTGAGTGGCTTGATTTGTAGCAAGAGTAGCCATATTTTCTGGAGTAACATATGTTCCTTCTACACACTTCCAGACATCTTCATTTATAGCATTAAGATGAAGATTCATACGGCCAACCCACGAATTATACTCTTCAGGAATAAGTATGGGTGCCCGTGAACCAGATCCTAAGCTATTTGCAATGGAGACAGAGTTCATGTTGGAGTAATTTGCCAAAGACATTTTTTTTTTGAAAGGATTTTGAACAAGTGATATTAAAATGAAATTTTTAAAGAAAAGCTTATGGAAGGTTTATAAACGCTATAACCAAAAGTTTTTCGACAAAAATTTCAAGGTAAATCACACAAGCTCTGATACCAATTGTTGGATATTATTCCTTTTATATATCAGCTCAGATACCGATTGTTGGAAATATAAAAATCTGATCACTGCGACAAAAGGCTCGGTTACCGGTCACTGTGTGATAGATATATAAGTTTAAGATATAAGATGTAAATATATATAAAGAATAATAATTGCGGAATAAGTATAAATATGAAAGGTATAAATGACTGAAAGCTATAATAATATAAATGACTATATTTAAATGACGTAAAGCTATAAATAATATAAATGACTGTATTTAAATGACATAAAGCTATAATAAAATATATATATATATATATATATATATATAAGTATATAAATATATATCAAGTAGGTTCGTCAATAAATTGACTGAACTGGATTCATGAAGCGACTGGTCGATATTTGTTCTTTGAATGGACTGGTCGATATTGGGACTCTTGGAGCGACTGGTCTATATTAGTTCAAAGATCAATCCGGCATTGGATAAGTAACAAAAGTTCATTTAAAGCTCGATTTTATGTAAAACAAGTGTTTACAAAAGGGTACAAAATACATGGGTTTATGTATTTGTATTTGAAGTATTTTTGGGTAAAAACATGCACACGGGTCGTATAAGATAAGGCACAAGTGACACGGGTCGTGTAGGAGGTTTTTAGAAGGTTTTAAAGGTCAAAATCCTGAACACGGGTCGTGTTGATTTAGGCAAAAACAACACGGGTCGTGTTCGCGCAGATCCTTGCATACACAGATTAAAAACCTTTAGTTTTCGGAAAATCTCTCTGGATAGCCATTTCTCTCTCGCGTCTCTCTGGGGTTTCCTGTGGTCAAAATCGTCCACGAAAATTCCTAGATGAAGCTAAGGTTCTAAAGAATTTGTGGTGAAAATCTCCCTAGTCTTATTTTGGCTGTGTTGTGCTCGGTTTTCTGTTTTCTAACATGCAGATTCTGAACTTGAAAACAGAAATCTCTCTGGATAGCCAATTCTCTCTCGCGTCTCTTTGGGGTTTCCCGTGGTCAAAATCGTCCACGAAAATTTCTAGATGTAGGTAAGGTCCTGAAGAATTGATGGTGAAAATCTCCCTAGTCTTTTTGTGCTTGTAACGAGCCCAGTTTTCTTCGTTTTTGACTTGAAGATTCTGATGTCGAAAAACAGCAAGGTGGTGATGGTTGTGGTGATTTGAAAGGGTTTTTGGAGGAGGTTTAAGGAGGGTATTTGGAGGGTGTTTGGAGATTATTTTGAGATTGGAAGGAGGTTAATATAAGGGAGGTGTTTGGTGGTAAATGGTGTGATAAACAAGGATAGTGAAGATGAAGAACCTTGAGTTTCAATGAAGAAGATGAAGATGGTTGATGGTGTTCTTCATTTAGCTTGTTGATGATCTTGGTGTTCTTCACTTCATTGTTGTTTGGTGATTGAGAGAATTTTATGTTCCAGGGAATTACAAAGAAAAATGAACACACACACATTACATACTCACTCACGTGTACATATATGCATATGAAACAAATATCTATTTCACTTGAGTGTAAGATGCAAGTTGATGTAGAGCTAGAGCAAAAAACGTGGGTCTTCTTTTGCTTCTCATTTCCTTGACTTTGACTATTCAACATAGATACATATATAATACATATATATATATATATATATATATATATAATACATACATATGTATATAATACATATATATATATATATATATATATATATATATATATATAATACATACATATGTATATAATACACACACACACACATATATATATATATATATATATATATATATATATATATACATATATATTGTTGAAATTGTTTAGTCACACATATGTGTTTTCGTCATTCGCGTGTTTTCGTATTTTCCGTTTTATCACGCATTCATGCAACCTGAAATAACTGATAATATTTGTTAGATTATATAAAAACAGTTCATCTTATTTCAGTGATGGTCACATACTAGGTTACATAAGAACATTTTTCAACAAATAACTTTGACAGAACACACATGTATGAAATTATATTATTAATGAAATGGATGATGTTGTTGCTTGTTTACTACTATTCATTGTGGTGATACTATACATGACGTCCTCCGCCCCAGAATGTTTCGCCATTCACGGTTTTGGGGTGTGACAGATTGGTATCAGAGCATTGTTTATAGTGAATTGAGTGTATCAACCCATAAAATATATACGAACTATAAACACAAGCGGGATTAAAATACTCTGATTAAGAGTTTATACTTTAAATAATAAAATATTTAACCAAGTATACATACCTGCATTCATGCTAAAATCAATGTCACTAAGACAATACAAAAGTATTACTATTGTTGGGCAACACAAGTAGACTTAGAGACATATGGTCAACCCTGGGAAGATGTAGCCTGATCAACTACATTATCCGAGGAGTGCCTAGCATGTGCCTAAGAATGGTTGTGAGGTTGCAACAAGTCTAAAAACTTACCAACACTACCACAATAAGAACAGTAGAACATAACATGAAACTTAAAATACTATAGGAGTATTCTGTGTTACTATGATTATTTACCTACACTACTAGAAAAACAACCTTTTACGACGCTCATTGCGCGTCGTAAAATACTCAGACGACGCGCAAATGCGGGTCAAGGAAGGCCCTGTCATAAAGACAGACGACGCGCTTTTGCGCGTCATCTATAGACGACGCGCATTTACGACGTGCATTTATGACGTGCATTTGCGACGCGCGGTTATGACACGCAATGCGTATCAAGGAAGGCCCTGTCATAAAGGAAGATGACACACATTTACTTGTCGTAACCTTACGACGCGCGTGTTTATGACACGCAATGCGTATCAAGGAAGCCCCTGTCAAGAAAGGCCATGTCATGAATGAAGATGACATACATTTTTGCGTATCATAATTTTAAATGTTAAAAAAAATATTATTTACAGATTTACTAATTTTCAAATTAAATTTCCATTTAATGTCTCATAACAGAAAATAAAATATCGTATACAAAAAATACAAACCATTGCATAAAATTTATTGTCATGCAAATAACAAACTTTATTTCATATTCATACATATGATTACATTATTCATTAAAAAAATATATACCTACATCTTCCCCTAAAATGTTATTACATGATGTTGGCCACTTCATTGACGGATCACCAAGAGGAAAACCAACAGTTTCCCTAAAATATTCTATGATGTGCCCATACTCATGTCCTGTAACTTTAAACATTTAATAAAGTAAAATACCTCCTAAAAATAAAATTGCACAAGAAACAACACATCATAATGAGAAATTACTAACATGAATGGAAGAAGTACACTATAAATTTGTTTTACTAAGAGTGGCATGGACGATCAGGTGCTACAAAGTTTGTCCAAGCTGTCAAACAAAGACTGCATGCAAACTAAAACATACATACACTATAATTTTAATTTCCATACAAATCATATTCATACATACGAGTTTGTTTTACCTTTTTTGCCTCATATCTTTATTTTTATATTCTTATTAGCCATGGAGTGTTGGTGTTTTCTTTTCTCTCGTTCAATCAACCCTTTGTTTTACTTTGAAAAATTAACAATTTCCCTACCAGTTGACTCTGCATCAAACAGAAAAAAGTAAGTCAATCAATAGTCAATGGTCAATACCAACTACAAGTTTTTATTGAAGTAACCTGACACCATAAATACTTTGGTTTAATGAACAGGAACATGTATGTATAAAAATCGCAATTGAAGTACTTTGGTCTAATACCTCCATTTCTACTAAGTGTCCAATCATTGTCTGTGAAGGTTGAAGACCTTCAAACAAAAAACTCCCAACAATGTCATTAATGTGCATCTTAAGAACAATGTCAGCCCTATCACAATATTACCCTTGTGAGACAGCAGGGTCTTCTTCTATGATGACAAATTGTGTCCCAATGGATATTCTTAAAGAAATGGTGCATCTTTACCTATTTGTTTATCATTAATAAGTCACACACATTATTTATCAATTAACTTCCTACCTCTTTGCCTTTTCTTTATATATATATATATATATATATATATAATGGAGAGAGAAAATGTTAACTGTACAGCTCCTATGGCATCAAGACGTTGAGCTAGATTTCAATCAGCAACCTGAAATTAAAATAAACATAAGCATAATTATAATTATGTATGAATATGTGATGATTGGATTGATTGATAAACAAGTAGAAACTTACTTATTAATCAGATCATATCATATCATACTATTATTAATTAATAGGAACATACAAAAGAATAAAAAAAATACAAAATACTTACCACCGTGAAATTAAGATCTTATTCTTAGGAAACTTATAGTTCCAATGAGAACTCATCCTCTTTTGGTTTCTCCAGTGAACGAAAGCGTATAACCTAGATACACGGAATATGTTATATACTTATTATACGTATGCATAAACATAAAAAGGGCAAAAGTGAAAAAATATAAATTTAAGTTTCACAGTATACCTGATGATTATGAACATATTCCAAAAAAAGATGGAACATCTTGATAGCGGTTTTTTAAAGTTCCGCCCTTTGAGAGGTTTTTGGAAGCAGATAATGTCCCCATCTTCAAGCTATAAAACCAAAAATGTATTGATTAAATTAAATCAAGAAACTGTCATAAATCTATGAAAAAAAGAAAAAACTTGAAAATTTACTTAATTTATGCAGAATCACTTAATGGGTTAAGCCAAAATCACCCACAAGCCTATATCCTGATTTTCTGGTAGCATCATCGACCACATTCGTCCCCACATCAATAACCACAACCCCACTTTTATCCAACTACCCTTTATATAATAATAAAACAATTCAACAAACCAAAGTGTAAACTAACCAAACTATAATCCAAATAAATAAAATCATTATAAGCAATGAATTAAGTATAAATGTAAACTGTATAAGTCTGGTTATGGTTACCATCATGGGTTGTCCAATAGCAGCAATAAAAATGTCTGCCTCATGAATCATACTTTCTAGATCCTCTGTATGCGGATGAACAACAGTAACTATTACATCTTCCTTCAATAGAAGTATTGAAACTGGTAACCCAACAATGTTACTTCTACCAACAACTGCACGTTTTCAGAAGTTCTATACATCCTTGTTTCAGAAAAAAAAATTCATTTATTTGTTTTGTTTATTATATTTATACCCTATCCTAAATGGTAAATAAAAATGGGATTGATTGGCTTGCCTTTGGGGTGCAAGGAAGAAAAAAGGGTTCTCTTCCTTTCATAGCAAGTTTACTAACGTTGAGAGGTGAAACCCATCCACATGACATCCTTGTCACTATTGATTTCTATTAACACTTTTTCTTCATTTATTTATTTTGGCAAAGGAAGCTGACCAATATGCCTGGATGCTTATCAATGATGGTGGCCTTATGATCTACGAGCAATGCCATATATACGACAACTTGAGATATCAAGGTTCCACTCGAACTGGCAAATCTGCCCCGAAAAATCCTTGATCAAACCATGATATGATGTCTACCCCAAGAAATGGTCCCTGAATCTCCCCTTGAGGATCACGATAGTAAAGACTTAACTGCTCAGGCATGATGCCACTTGTTAACTGTTCACTTATATTATCCTGCATATTTCTTGTCCAATATTGCTCAGAAGATGGATTAATGCTAGCATACAACAAGTTCACATTAAACTGACCTCTTATATTTCATCAGGCTTGGGTTCATGCTTGCATATCTAGCTGTCCCTGTCAAATTCTTGTTCTCTCTGCAATTTATAAGATATAAAATATAGATTGATTAGGGGTCACTTTTTTATGAATAAAAGATTGCTGATGAAAGTTTTAAAAAAAAAATTCACTCACCTATATGGAATGTGCCGATGAGTTGAAGAGTCTCTATATTTCTTGGCTAGCCTGAAATCAATAGCATAGACCTGTAACGTGTAGGTTTATATATGTTTTATGTATAAAGCTATAAAAAATAGAATGTACAATGGACATATGGAACAAATTATGGAATGAAACCTGATTAGCACGCCTCCCTAAACCCATAAGGAAGTTGTCTGGCTTTATATCCCTATGCAGAAATGATTTACAGTGAATAAATTCAACTCGGTTGATCTGCAACATATATAATCACATAAAAAACTTTTCCACTTACCAAGAGAAGGTGGCTTCCATTCCACAAATCCTACAAGCTCCACACATGATTGAGCTACAAGCAGCTTGCCTTCCTCATACATGTGACTAATCTGCATAAAATTAAATAAAAATAAATAAAGAAAGAAAATGACAAAACAATAAAACAATAAAATGAAATCTTTTTATCCTCACTTGCTCCCAACATTGGGGAAGCAACTTTGTTTCTGTTCGCATCTCTCCAACATTCCTAGCAAGTGTGACACAGACCTGAATTGAAAAGAATATGTTATATATAAGAATGTCTAGTAGACAAAAAGGGGTGTAATTGATGGGTTTTAGCCATATGAACATTCCTATGTGCACATACAAACCCTAATGCTTGGATCTAGCTTTCTCTAATTGAACATGCATTGAATCCAAGACTTTTGAACAATAAATCTAAGTAATAACATAAGAAAACAGATCTTGAAGATTACCTTAAGTTGCTTGCTTGAACCTTCTTGTCCTTGGAGCTTAGAGTCACAATTGTCACTCCTCTAATGGCTTACAAACACCAACTTAGCAAGACGATGATTAGAGAGAGAGGGGAAAGGAGGAAGAAATCGGCCAGGGTTTCTTTAGATACAAGGGTGCCGATTTTCCTTAACCCCTAGGGTCTATTTATACTAGTGAGGCTCCTAGGGTTTCACCCTTAAACCCTAATTGGATAACTTAGGCCCTAAGCAATCCAATACCCTAATGATAAGCCTTGGACGAATTCTAGGTCTATCCTAAGCCCCCAAAACCGTCCACCCCTTATCCATAAGGGATTATAGCCCAAAGTACAACTATCATACCATTGACAGTTTATGCCCCTTTATTCAATTAATCTCTTTAAGTCACCAAATTAATTCCTAATTAATTTATGACTTATATTAATCAAATAATAATATTATTATTCCTTATATTATTCTCATAATATATTAATAATATTTCTTCTCTCATTATAAATCATCCTGTCAAGTTGCTATGGTGAAGGCAACCCAAAAGGACCGTGCATAATCGGGTCAAATACTTGCCTAATATAGTTGCAGCCTTAGACACTATTCCAATAGTCTCCCACTTGGATAAGTCTAGTAACTATATATAAGTATAATCGGATTAGCAATTGTAGCTCTCAAAGAAGCTGTCAAACTCTGATCTTATCAATCCTGTCCTTTAGGTAAGGGATCGTACAGTCCTCTGTTTAGATATTATGCAGACAATTCTTATGGAACCAATTGTCTTGCATTTGGTTTCTCGATCTCAAATTTATTTGACATAGAACTTAATCGAACACATCAATTTAGTTCCGACCGGGCCCGACACATAAGTCAAATCAAATCATCGAGCGGCCGAGATATCACTTTTACCCTCCTAGGATAAAAGTAACAGATAAACTTCGACTTATATGCATTTACTTATTCATTAATCAACTATACACAAAAATGCGTTTTATAACATCAAGTTACTGATGCGGTTTCGCATTATCAATGTACAACCAATCAACAAATAACAAACCATATATCTAGGTTTTAAGACCATATGATATTATTGTCTTGAGATCACCCTTTTTATCATATTCCATAAGGTGATTCCAGCAAGCGTGGGTTTGTTCCAATGCTCAAAACTAGTTCATAAGCACTCATGAACGTTGCAGCAAACTTTTGCTATGTCCAATACCATTTAGACAATCTACACACCAATTCATGACAATCTTCATTCATACCTACTTCCAACATATGAACGATTGTGGACAATTTTGAATAATTTGATTATTCTTAATAAATTCAATTATTCTGGAAGTCAAAACATGCAAAGTGAAACAATAGTTAAACAATTAACATAAGCCAGTAACATTACTCATAAATTATACTCTTTTATTTAATCATCAAATGTTAATTACATTTATCTATTACACGTTTCTAATACTATCTAATCTATACTAATATCATCCTTCAGCCCAACACTCCTAGCATGCTGCAAGTGCTTAATCCTGCTTAGTCCCTTCGTAAGCAGATCTGCTGGGTTATCTTCTGATGATATCCTCTTAACCAAGAGTTGTCCTTCTTCTACTCGATGTCTAATAAAGTGATATTTTCTGTCGATATGTCTAGATCTACTATGATCCCTCGGTTCCTTGGTCAAGGCAACCGCTCCTTCATTATCACAGAAAATTTCCATGGGCTCATTTATGGCAGGTACAACTCCAAGATCACCGATGAAGTTCTTCAACCATATTGCTTCTTTCGATGCCTCGCTCGCTGCAATGTACTCTGATTCGCACGTTGAATCAGCTACGATTTCCTGTTTGGAACTTTTCCAAGTTACTACTCCTCCATTCAGGGTAAAGACCCAGCTCGACTGCGAACGGTAGTTGTCCCTGTCGGTTTGAAAGCTGGCGTCACTATACCCTCGCACCATCAAGTCATCACTCCCTCCGAGGACTAAAAACCATTCTTTGGTCCTACGAAGGTACTTAAGGATATTCTTGACCGCAATCCAATGGGCTCTGCCAGGGTTCCCTTGATATCTACTAACCATGCTTAAAGAAAAGACTACATCAGGGCGAGTACAAGTCATAGCATACATGATTGAGCCAACTGTGGAAGCGTATGGTACTCAGCTCATATCTGCTATTTCGGCTTCGGTACTCGGACTTTGAGTCTTACTCAACTTGGCATTACTTTGTATCGGTAATTCTCCCTTCTTCGAATTTTCCATACTAAAACGTTTTAGTACTTTATCTAAGTAAGTGTTCTGACTAAGTCCTATTAGTCTCTTACTTCGTTCTCTCACTATCCTTATTCCCAAAATATAGGAAGCCTCTCCGAGGTCCTTCAGAGCGAAGCAATTCCCGAGTCAGGACTTAACTTCCTGCAGTGTCGGGACGTCGTTTCCTATGAGTAGTATGTCATCGACATACAGAATGAGGAAGCTTACTATACTCCCACTGGCTTTGACATATACATACGATTCATCTTCACTTCGTATAAATCCAAACTATTTGACTTTTTCATCGAAGCAAAGATTCCATCTGCGAGACGCTTGCATAAGTCCATAAATGGACTTCTCAAGCTTACACACTCTATTTGGATGCTTCGGATCAACAAAACCCTCTGGCTGAGCCATGTAAAAATCCTCAGCCAACTTTCCATTAAGGAAAGAGGTCTTAACATCTATTTGCCAAATCTCATAATCATGAAATGCGGCAATTGCTAGCATCACTCTAATAGATTTTATCTTCGCAACTGGTGAGAAGGTCTCATCATAGTCAACTCCGTGAGTTTGAGTAATGCCCTTCGCAACCAATCGTGCCTTATATGTGTGTACATTTCCATCCACGTCGGTCTTCTTCTTGAAGATCCACTTGCACCCAACGGTCTTACGTCCGGGCACATTATCAACCAAATTCCAAACTTGGTTGTCATACATGGACTGGATCTCGTTGTCCATTGCCTCTTTCCATTTTGTAGACTCCGGGCCTGCCATGGCTTCCTTATAGCTATTAGGTTAATCTAAATTTATTAGTGTACCATCACTAATATACGTGTCCCCTTCGGTAGTAATATGAAAACCATAAAACTGGGGTTGAAATCTAACTCTTTCGGAACGTCTAAGAGGTAATGACTCGTCGATCGGTTCAACCGGAGTTTCCTCCTCGGGTTGAGCACCAGCGGTACATGTTCCTTCATCTATCGACTCTTGAATTTCTTCAAGCTCGATTTGCCTCCCACTGTCTTCTTGGCTTATGAGTTCTCGCTCTCGGAAAACTCCTCTCCTCGCAACAAAGACAACATTGTCCTTCGGTCTATAGAAGAGATATCCAAAGGATTTCTGCGGGTAGCCGATGAAAATACATCGCTCACTATGAGGTTCGAGCTTGTCGTGAGTATCTCGTCTTACGAAAGCCTCACAAGCCCAAACCTTGATATGTGCTAACGAGGGAGCTTTCCCTGTCCACATCTCGTGAGGTGTTTTGGCAACCTTCTTAGTAGGGACTCGGTTAAGGATATGGGCGACAGTCTCTAAGGCATACCCCCAGAATGAGATAGGTAGTGAAGCACGACTCATCATAGAGCGGAACATGTCTAACAAGGTTCGATTACGCCTTTCTGCCACACCATTCAACTGCGGTGTCTTAGGTGGCGTCAATTGTGAAACTATTCCACACTCCTTGAGATAGTCGTGGAATTCAAGACTAGGTACTCTCCTCCTCGATCGGATCGAAGCATCTTGATTTTCCTGCCCAATTGATTTTCCACTTCATTCTTGAACTCTTTGAATTTTTCAAACGTTTCTGACTTTTGCTTGATTAAGTAGATATACCCATATCCACTATAGTCATCGGTAAAAGTCACATAGAAGCGGTTCCCATCCTTTGTGGTTGATCTAAACGGTCCACACACATCAGTATGTATGAGGTCCAATAGACCCTCACCCCTTTCACATGTACTAGTGAAGGGTGACTTGGTCATCTTTCCAAGCAAACAAGACTCACATGTGTTATCTTCCCTAAGGTCGAATGACTCCAACACCCCATCCTTTTGGAGTTGGGCAATGCGCTTCTTGTTGACATGTCCAAGACGACAATGCCACAAGGATGCTTTATCCATACTATTGGAAGAATCCATGCATAAAACATCATTTCCTAGGTTATCTATAATCATAACAGTTTCATAAATTCCATTACATGGTATTGCTTCAAAATATAAGACACCATTCAGATAAGCACAAATAGAACCATTCTCATTATTAAAAGAAAATCTAAATCCTTGTCTAAACAAACCATGAAATGAAATGATGTTTCTTGCCATTTCTGGAAAATAGCAACAATTATTCAAATCTAAACATAAACCATTCCTAAGCACTAGAGAATACACTCCAATCTTGGTCACAGGCGACGATCTTCTATTCCCCATGATTAGATTTATTCTTCCATGCTCCACATCCCTATTTCTTCTTAGTCCCTGCAATTCAGAACAAATGTGGTAACCACACCCGGTATCGAGGACCCAAGAAATAGCATGAGATGAATCATTAGATTTAATTGTCTATATACCTGCGAAAGACGGCTTGATCTTTCCTTCCCTGATGGCTTGCAGGTAGTTTGGGGAGCTTCTCTTCCAATGCCCTATTCTGTGGCAATGGTGGCACTCTGCCTCCTTTGGGTTAGGGTTAGGCTTAGCAGGATCAACTTTGGTCCCACTAGAAGAGGAACCATCTCGGGACTTTCCCTTGCGGTGGCTCTTAGATGGAGCCTTCTTCTTTTTGCCTCTTCCTTGCCCAATGGCCAAAACAGGAGCAGCGGGTGGATTGGGAGTGGGTGCAACAGACTTGTCCTTGAGGTTGCTCTCAGCAACCCTAAGGAGACCTTGGAGCTTACTTAGGGTGACCTCTTCCTTGTTCATGTGGTAGGTCATCCTAAATTGGTTGTAACACGGAGGCAAGGAGTGAAGGACCATGTCGATAGCCAAGTCTTCCCCAAACTCAACATTCAACTTGCGAAGACGATCGACATACCTTTGCATCTTTTGCAAGTGTACGGTTAGAGATTCACCATGTCCCATTTTAGCGGATATCATGTTAGTGAAGATCTCGTAACGTTCTTGCCTCGCGTTTTGGTGGTATCTCTCCAATAAGTCTTGGTGCATTTCGTACGGATACATGTCCTCATAGGACTTTTGGAATTCAACGTTCATTGTGGCTATCATGATGCAATGAACCTTCGTTGCATCACGTTCATGAGTCTCAAAAGCAGTCATTTCAGACGGAGTAGCGATTTCTGGATTGATCTTCTCGAGCTTCTCATCGAGGACATACTCCTTGTCCTCGTAGCGAGCAATCGTGCGAATGTATCTTATCCATTCGCTAAAGTTCGTCCCATCGAAAGTCACCTTTTGGCAAAGGTTCATCAATGTGAACGAGCTAGCAGCGGCATTGTTCGCGTTTGACATCTACAAATAGAAAGGACAAAGATAGATTAGAATTTGAATCCCTAATTATCACCCAATAAGAAAGATTATGGCTAGGATCCAACAACAATATTTACATATTAGAAAAGGGATGCCGTAATCTAACATGCAAACAATTTGAAGGTAAGTGAATGACGATTCACTAATTCTCCACCATGAAAACCTAACTTTAAGTTCTAAATGTATTGAGAATTCCTAGATTTTGATGAGATTCATTGAACTTTTCAATGGCATGTTTAAATCTCGATATGCCCCTCTCGTTTGTGACTGGCATACCGAGGATCACAAAGTGGGTGTGAATTACCATGCAAATTCACACGGTGCCTTCATTGTAACAATCACCTATTCGATGTGCCGGTAAACCACACACGCTCCATCGAACTATGATAAACAATGAATCACCCTTTTCCACCTTTGCTTAGAACCAATTAGTGTGCCGGTAAACCACACACGCTCCACTAACTTCTTAGCAAGGGTGCAAAGTGTAATTTCATGGGATTGCATCAATTCACTTTTCCTAAAGTAACTAGGATTGGGAATTTTTTGAAAAACATGTAGTTACTTTGTATTTCATATTATACTTTTAATGAGGAGATGAGGTTGCCCTATCTTACCCGTTCGGCTAACAACCCTCCACCGATCAAGCAAGCGGTGGGTGTGAGTGTACACGTATTAAGCGCCATTTTATAGGCCGCAACCTTATACCCACCTTATAGACCGACTTCGTGAATGAGGCCTACTAACGGTAAGACTAGCATTTTAATTATACATATACATACATACATATATATATATATATATATATTAATCTTGTAATATTATATTAGTATAGGGTTGAATTTTAAACTTGTAAAATTCTAGGGTTTGAAAATTAAATTGTCTAAAATAAACTTTTAATCACAAAACATAAATTTCAAAACTTGAGGGCAAGTTTTAAACCTTTTAAAGCATAGGGGATCAAATAACAAATAATCCAAATTAACATTTAATCACATAATTATCCATATTTGATTTATTTAATTATTTCTTGCAAAACAATTTACCAATTTAAATAAAATAATTAATCAATTATCACATAAGGAAATTAATATTCAAGTAATTGATAAATATCTTTAATTAGGTCAAGAATATACTCAAATATATCTTAAAATCGGATTTATATTGACCTATTAAGATTAAGGTAAGTATCCAAAAGATAAACAGCAAGAAATCCCGAAATTAGCTCTTTCTGACGCTCGAACTCGACGAGTACCACAATGGACTCGCCGAGTTGAGGCCTACTCGCTGAGTCCACTATGGAACTCGCCGAGTTCATCAGTCAGAATTACAAAATTCGAATTTTGCAAGCAACAAACAAGCAACCAATGCATCAATTCAATAGAAACCAATCAAGGCTCTGATACCACTGATGGGTTTTAGCCATATGAACATTCCTATGTGCACATACAAACCCTAATGCTTGGATCTAGGTTTCTCTAATTGAACATGCATTGAATCCAAAACTTTTGAACAATAAATCTAAGTAATAACATAAGAAAACAAATCTTGAAGATTACCTTAAGTTGCTTGCTTGAACCTTCTTGTCCTTGGAGCTTAGAGTCACAATTGTCACTCCTTTAATGGCTTACAAACACCAACACAGCAAGAGGATGATTAGAGAGAGAGGGGAGAGGAGGAAGAAATCGGTGAGGGTTTCTTTAGAGACAAGGGTGCCGATTTTCCTTAACCCCTAGGGTCTATTTATAATAGTGAGGCTCCTAGGGTTTCACCCTTAAACCCTAATTGGATAACTTAGGCCCTAAGCAATCCAATACCCTAATGATAAGCCTTGGACGAATTCTAGGTCTATGCTAAGCCCCAAAACTGTCCACCCCTTATCCATAAGGGATTATAGCCCAAAGTACAACTATCATACAATTCACAGTTTATGCCCCTTTATTCAATTAATCTCTTTAAGTCACCAAATTAATTCCTAATTAATTTATGACTTATATTAATCAAATAATAATAATATTATTCCTTATATTATTCTCATAATATATTAATAATATTTCTTCTCTCATTATAAATCATATTGTCAAGTTGCTATGGTGAAGGCAACCCAAAAGGAACATGCATAACCGGGTCAAATACTTGCCTAATATAGTTGCAGCCTTAGACACTATTCCATCAGTAATTAAGGTCACCTGTGAGGCCAAGTCTTCAAATAGCCAAAAAAAATGACAAGGAGGCACACATAGATACATACATACATGTATCTATATACATACATACATGTATTTCTATCTATATATGTATGTATACATATGCATGTATGTATAGCTATATGTGTGTACAATTGCAAACTAAAAAACAACGGGAAAACCAAACAAGATACCATCTATGTACATGTATTATGTGTGTACATGTATTATCTGGCACTAACCATGGAAGTCCGGTCAAAGGTGGGTCAACAGAAACAAGATACCATCTGATGGCTTTTAGTTCAGACCAAAACTCGTCTCCTGGCATTTCATCGAACAGCTTGCCTACATAATATTCATGAAATGCATCAAAGAATTTATTAGAAAGGAAGAACAAATCCTTGTGTAGAAATTTTTCTAACTCAGGTATACGAGGATCATATATCCTGTAAAAGATAGAAGATAAATCATCTTTACACTAGAATCAAACACTAAACGAACCTGGATGCGAAGTAGGAGAACACATACACATCCTCCTTGGTTTATCCAACTGCTTTTTTGACGCTTGATTACTATTATTACTCCTCGGAATTACAGAGATCGAACAACTCGGAGAAATTTGACGATTGTTGAGAGAAAATCGTATATTCGACGCCGATGGAGATGATCCGTATACGTTGACACGTGTAGGTGATGTAGATCGACTCTTAAAGAACGACGACGGGCTCGACGAGAAGGTGGAGGTGGAGGAAGCAAACGAGTTTGACGATGGCGAGGTGTAGAATCTTCCAGAAGGAGAGTGAGCTCGGAGTACGATACCGTTCTTCGGGTCGGATTCGCAATTGATTTACAGCTAAAGAAATTTGGGGTTTTTGAGAAGATAAGGAAGGGAGAAGTAGCCATGGTTATCTGATTGAGGGTTTTTGCATTTTTAATTGAGAGAAATAGTGTGAGGGCAGAGAGTAGGTGGAGACATTTTGCCGGTGGGAGATCGGAGATTTGGTGATGGCTTAGGTTTTTTTTTGGGTATTTGAGTAAGAGAGAGAAGAACTGTGGAAAGAAGGTAATAGCACGGGGGGCCTTTCAAACTTTTCAGAATTTCATTTCCCCGCAGAGAAGAGACCCCGCGTTTCACTAAGAAAATATAAAGCGACATGGTTACACGACGCCCATTTTATGTTATGTGCCCTCCGTGTTTTTTTTTTTCTTTCAATGTGACACTTATTTTAGGGAACGCAAAAGTACGTGCCCTAAATCCTTCTAATTTTTGGAGAGATAACATTATTTTTAGGGCACACACATTTGCATATCATAAAATAGCGCGTGTCATGGTTCGCGCGTCATTAAAGGGTATTTTTCTAGTAGTGCTGAGAACTAAAGGTCTTTATTAGTAAGCCTAAGTCAAGTATTGGAGTAACTGATAGAGATCACCTTATAATTATCTAGTTAGCTCGTCTATTAATTATTTCCTTACCCCTTTTCTCACATAGATATCATGGATGGATTTCATCATCACGACGACCCGTACTTTCCACCCAACGGAAATGCGGGATGGCTTGAAGCAGAGTCTGATGATGAGCATCAAATACCTTTGGATGATCATCAAGCTGAAGGCTTCTCGGATGGATCTGACTCCGATCCTGAAGTCAACAACCTACCTCAAGTAGGTCAAGCTCCGAATAACAACCCCCGACCCGCATTTCAAGGACCCACACCTCTGTGGGCAACAAACTTGAATACCTGGAGCCATGAACAGGGTCAACCCATTCCCTACAACAGAGACAGAAGTTTCTACAACCTCATTGATGGAGGTTCTGCTGACAGAGTCCTACCCATCATGGTTAGTAGGATGTCTCGGAACACGATACTGGGTCAATCATCTATCAATCAGATCTTGGAGATTGATGCCAACACTGGTGTTAACACTATCCACATTCGCCAGCTAGAGTCTGCTCATAAAAGGACTCTGGTCCACAATGCAGCTCTTCAGAGGGAACTCACTGAAACGCGAGCTTAAGTCAGAGAACTTCGAGCTCAGCAAGCAAGAGCTGACGGGCGCAAGAGGGACATAGAACATCTCCTATCGGGATTAAGAACTCACTCTGGTAGTTCTCGTCGTTGATAGATTCTCAACAACTACCCTTTTTTTGGATATAAGTTAGTTATGTAAAACTTGTTGGAATAGTGTCTAAGGCTGTAACTATATTTGGCAAGTATTTGACCCGGTTGAGCATGGTCCTTTTGGGTTGCCTTCACCATAGCAACTTGACAGGATGATTTATAATGAGAGAAGAAATATTATTAATATATTATGAGAATAATATAAGGAATAATAATATTGTTATTTGATTAATATAAGTCATAAATTAATTAGGAATTAATTTGGTGACTTAAAGAGGTTAATTGAATAAAGGGGCATAAACTGTCAAATGTGTGATAGTTGTATTTTTGGGCTATGAATCTTTATGGATGTGAGGGTGGAAGATTTTAGGGTTTGGAGAAACCTATAAATCGTCCAAGGCCTAGTCTATAGGGATCATTGGATTGCTTAGGGCCTAAGTTATTCAATTAGGGTTTAAGGTGTAACCCTAGTAGCTCATAGTATATATAGACCCATTAGGTGGAGGAAATCGACACTCATGCAAGGCAAGAAACCCTAGGGCCGATTTTCTCACCCTCCTCTCTCTCTCTCTCTCTGTTATCATCCTCTTGCTAGTTGGTGTTTGTAAGCCATTAGAGCAGTGACAATTGTGACTCTAAGCTCCAAAGACAAGAAGATTCAAGCAAGCAACTCAAGGTATTCCTTTAGATCTGATTTTATATGTTATGATTTGAATGTTTATACTAGATCTATCAAAAAAAAGTATTGGATACATTGCATGTTCAGTTAGAGAAACCTAGATCCAAGCATTGGGGTTTGCATGTGCACATAGGAAAGTTCTTATGGCTCAAACCCATCAGTGGTATCAGAGCCTTGATTGGTTTCTATTGAATTGATGCATTGGTTGATTGCTTGTTGAATGCAAAATTCAATTTTTGTCCATCTTCCTGATGAACTCGGCGAGTTCCATAGTGGACTCGGCGAGTAGGCCTCAACTCAGCGAGTCCATTGTGGTATTCGGCGAGTTCGAGCGTCAGATGGAGCTAGTTTCGAGATTTCTTGCTGTTTTTCTTATGGAAACTTGCCTTAATCTTTATGGGTCAATAAAATTCGAATTTTAACATATATGTGAGTATATTCTTGACCTAGCAAAAATATTTACCAATTGGTTGAATAATAATTTCCTTATATGATATTAATTGATTATTTTAATTAAATTGGTGAATTGTTTTGCAAGAAATATTTAAATAAATCAAATATGGATAATTATGAGATTAAATGGTTAATTTAAATTATTTTTTATTTGATCCCTTATGTTTTGAAAAGTTTAAAACTAATCCTCAAGTTTTGAAATTTAGTTTTGTGATTAAAATTTTAATTTGGACAATTTAAATTTCAATCCCTAGAATTTTACAAAGTTTAAAAATTCAACCCTATACTAATATAATATTACAAGACTAATATATATATATATATATATATATATATATATATATATGTGTATAATTAAAATGCTAGTCTTACCGTTAGTAGGCCTCATTCACGAAGCTGGTCTATAAGGTGGGTATAAGGTTGCTGCCTATAAAATGGCACTTAATGGGTGCACACTCACACCCACCGCTTGCTTGACCGGTGGAGGGTCGTTAGCCGAACGGGTAGGATAGGGCAACCCTATCTCCTCATTAAAAGTATAATGTTAAAATACAAAGTAACTACATGTTTTTCAAATTCCCAATCCTAGTTACTTTAGGAAAAGTGAATTGATGCAAACCCATGAAATTACACTTTGCACCCTTGCTAAGAAGTTAGTGGAGCGTGTGTGGTTTACCGGCACACTGATTGGTTCTAAGCAAAGGTGGCAAAGGGTGATTCATTGTTTATCATAGTTCGGTGGAGCGTGTGTGGTTTACCAGCACATCAAATAGGTGATTGTAACAATGAAGGCACCGTGTAGATTTGCATGGTTATTCACACCACTTTGTGATCCTCGGCATCCCAGTCACAAACGAGAGGGGCATTTCGAGATTTAAACATGCCATTGAAAAGTTCAATGAATCTCATCGAAATATAGGAATTCTAAATGTTTTTAAAACTTAAGGTTACGTTTTCATGGTGGTGAATTAGTGAATCGTCAGTCACTTACCTTCAAATTGTTTGCACGTTGGATTATGGCATCCCTTTTCTAATGTGTAAATAATGTTGTTGGATCCTAGCCCAAAACTTTCATATTGGGTGACAATTAGGGATACAATTCTAATCAAACTTTGTCCTTTTCTATTTGTAGATGTCGAACGCAAACAACGCTGCTGCTAGCTCATTCACGTTAATGAGCCTTTGCCAAAAAGTGACTTTCGATGGAACGAACTTTAGCGAATGGATAAGATACATTCGCAAGATTGATCGCTACGAGGACAAGGAGTATATCCTTGACGAGAAGCTTGAAAAAGTCAATCCATAAATTGCTACTCCGGATGAAATGACTGTCTTTGAGACTCATGAGCGTGATGCAACGAAAATTCATTGCATCATGATAGCCACAATGAACGCCGAATTCCAAAAGTCTTATGAGGACATGTATCCGTACGAGATGCATCAAGACTTATTGGAGAGATACGATCAAAACGTGAGGCAGGAACGTTACGAGATCTTCACTAACATTATCACTACTAAAATGGGAAATGGAGAATCTCTAACCGTACACTTGCAAAAGACGCAAAGGTATGTCGATCGTCTTCGCAAGTTGAATGTCGACTTTGGGGAAGACTTGGCTATCGACATGGTGCTTCACTCCTTGCCTCTGTGTTACAACCAATTTAGGATGACCTGCCACATGAACAAGGAAGAGGTCACCATAAGAAAGCTCCAAGGGCTCCTAAGGGTTGCTGAGAGCAACCTTAAGGACAGGTCTGTTGCACAAACTCCCAATCCACCCGCTGCTCCTGTTTTGGCTATAAGGCAGGGAAGGGGCAAAAAGAGGAAGGCTTCGTCAAAGAGCCACCGCAAGGGAAAGTCCCGAGATGGTTCCACTTCTAGTGGGATCAAGGTTGATCCTGCTAAACCCAACCCTAACCCGAAGGAGGCAGAGTGCCACCATTGCCACAAAATAGGGCATTGGAAGAGAAGCTACCCAGAATATCTGCAAGCCATCAAGGATGGAAAGATCAAGCCATCTTTCGCAGGTATTTACACAATTAAATCTAATGATTCATCTCATGCTATTTCTTGGGTTCTTGATACCGGGTGTGGTTACCACATTTGTTCTGAATTGCAAGGACTAAGAAGACATAGGGATGTGGAGCATGGAAGAATAAATCTAATCATGGGAAACAGAAGATCGTCGCCTGTTACCAAGATTGGAGTGTACTCTTTAGTTCTTAGTAATGGATTAAGTTTAGATTTGAATAATTGTTGCTACTCGCCAGATATGGCAAGAAACATCATTTCATTTCATGGTTTGTTTAGACAAGGATTTAGATATTCGTTTAATAATGAGAATGGTTCCATTTATGCTTATCTAAATGGTGTTTTATATTTTGAAGCAATGCCTTGTAATGGAATTTATGAGACTGTTATGATTATAGATAACCTAGGAAATGATATTTTATGCATGGATTCTTCCAATAGTATGGATAAAGCATGTTTGTGGCATTGTCGTCTTGGACATGTCAATAGGAAGCGCATAGCCCAGCTCCAAAAGGATGGAGTGTTGGAGTCATTCGACCTTAGGGAAGATGACACGTGTGAGTCTTGTTTGCTTGGAAAGATGACCAAGTCACCCTTCACTGGTACTTGTGAGAGGGGTGAGGGTTTATTGGATCTCATACATACCGATGTATGTGGACCCTTTAGATCCACAACAAAGGATGCGAACCGCTTCTATGTGACTTTCACCGATGATTATATACAGTAGATATGGGTATATTTACTTAATCAAGCACAAGTCATAAACGTTTGAAAAGTTCAAAGAATTCAAACATGAAGTGGAGAATCAATTGGGCAGGAAAATCAAGATGATTTGATCCGATCGAGGAGGAGAGTACCTAAGTCTTGAATTCCACGACTATCTCAAAGAATGCTGAATAGTTTCACAATTAACGCCACCTAGGACACCGCAGTTGAATGGTGTGGCAGAAAGGCGTAATCGAACCTTGTTAGACATGGTTCGTTCTATGATGAGTCATGCTTCACTACCTATCTCATTCTGGGGGTATGAATTAGAGATTTCCGCCCATATCCTTAACCGATTCCCTACTAAGAAGGTTGCCAAAACACCTCACGAGATGTGGACAAGGAAAGCTCCCTCGTTGGCACATATCAAGGTTTGGGGTTGCGAGGCTTTCGTAAGACGAGATACTCACGAAAAGCTCAAACCTCGTAGTGAGCGATGTATTTTCATCGGTTACCCGTAGAAATCCTTTGGATATCTCTTCTATAGACCGAATGACAATGTTGTCTTCATTGCGAGGAGAGGGGTTTTCCGTGAGCGAGAACTCATAAGCCAAGGAGATAGTGGGAGGCAGATCAAACTTGAAGAGATTCAAGAATCGAGTGATGAAGGAACCTCTACCACTGGCGCTCAACCCGAGGAGGAAACTCCGGTTGAACCAATTGACGAGTCCTTACCTCTTAGACGTTCCGAAAGAGTTAGAGTTCAACCCCAGTTTTATGGTTTTCATATTACTACCGAAGGGGACACGTATATTAGTGATGGTACACTAGTAAATCTAGATGAACCTAATAGCTATAAGGAAGCCATGGCAGGCCCGGAGTCTGCAAAATGGAAAGAGGCAATGGACAGCGAGATTCAATCCATGTATGACAACCATGTTTGGAATTTGGTTGATAATGTGCCCGGACGTAAGACCGTTGGGTGCAAATGGATCTTCAAGAAGAATACCGACGTGGATGGGAATGTACACACATATAAGGCGTGATTGGTTGCGAAGGGCTTTACTCAAACTCCTAGAGTTGACTATGATGAGACCTTCTCACCAGTTGCAAAAATAAAGTCTATTAGGGTGATGCTGATCATAGCTGCATTTCATGATTATGAGATATGGCAGATGGATGTCAAGACCGCTTTCCTTAATGGGAAGTTGGTTGAGGATGTCTACATGGCTCAGCTAGAGGGTTTTGTCGATACAAGGCATCCAAATAGAGTGTGCAAGCTTGAGAAGTCCATTTATGGGCTTAAATAAGCGTCTCGGAGATGGAATCATTGCTTCGATGAGAAAGTCAAAGAGTTTGGATTTGTACGAAGCGAAGATGAATCATGTGTATATGTCAAAGCCAGTGGGAGTATAGTTAGCTTCCTCGTTTTGTATGTCGATGACATACTACTCATAGGAAACGATGTCCCGAAACTGCAGGAGGTTAAGTCCTGGCTCGGGAAGTGCTTTGCTATGAAGGACCTCGGAGAGGCTTCCTATATCTTGGGAATAAGGATAGTGAGAGAGCGAAGTAAGAGACTAATACGACTTAGTCAGAACACTTACTTAGATAAAGTACTGAAACGTTTTAGTATGGAAAATTCAAAGAAGGGAGAATTATCGATACAAAGTAATGCCAAGTTGAGTAAAACTCAAAGTCTGAGTACCAAAGCCGAGATAGCAGAGATGAGTCGAGTACCTTACGCTTCCGCAGTTGGCTCAATCATGTATGCTATGACTTGTACTCGCCCTGATGTAGCCTTTGCTTTGAGCATGGTCAGTAGATATCAAGGGAACCCTGGCAGAGCCCATTGGATTGTGGTCAAGAATATCCTTAAGTACCTTCGGAGAACCAAGGAATGGTTTTTAGTCCTCGGAGGGAGTGATGACTTAAAGGTGCGGGGGTATAGTGACACCAGCTTCCAGACCGACATGGACAACTACCGTTTGCAGTCGGGTTGGGTCTTTACCCTGAATGGAGGAGCAGTAACTTGGAAAAGTTCCAAGAAGGAAATCGTAGCTGATTAAACGTGTGAATCAGAGTATAGTGCAGCAAGCGAAGCATCGAAGGAGGCAATATGGTTGAAGAACTTCATTGGTGATCGTGGAGTTGTTCCTGCCATAAAGGAGCCTGTGGAAATTTTCTGTGATAATGAAGGAGCGGTTGCCTTGACCAAGGAACCGAGGGATCATGGTAGATCTCGTCATATCGACAAAAAATATCACTTTATTAGACATCGAGTAGAAGAAGGACATCTCGTGGTTAAGAGGATATCATCAGAAGATAACCCAGCAGCTCCGCTTACGAAGGGACTGAGTAGGGTTAAGCACTTGCAGCATGCTAGGAGTATTGGGTTGAAGGATGATATTAGTTTAGATTAGATAGTTTTATAAAACTTGTAATAGACCAATGTAATTGAAATTTGATGATTAAATAAAGTAGTATTATTTATAAGTAAAGTTATTGTCTTATGTTAATCGTTTAACTATTGTTTCACTTTGCATGTTTTGACTTCCTGAATAATTGAGTTATTAAGAATAATCGAATTATTCGAATGGTCCACAATCGTTCATATGTTGGAAGTAGATATGAAAGAAGATTGTCATGGATTGGTATGTAGATTGTCTAAATGGTATTAAACATAGCAAAGGTTTGCTGCAACGTTCATGAGTGCTTATGAACTAGTTTTGAGCATTAGAACAAACTTGCGTTTGCTGGCATCACTTTAAGGTATATATAAGTGATCGCAAGATGATAATATCATATGGTCTTAAAACCTAGATATATGGTTTGTTATTTGTTAATTGGTTGTACATTGATGATGTGAAACCGCATCAGTAAATTGATGTTATAAAACGCATTGTTATGTATGATTGATTGGTGAATAAGTAAATGCATATAAGTCGAAGTTTATCTGTTACTTTTATCCTAAGAAGGTAAAAGCGATATCTCGGTCGCTCGATGATTTGATTTGAGTTATGTGTCAGGCCCGGTCAGAACTAAATTTATGTGTTCGATTAAGTTCTATGTCGAATAAATCTGAGATCGAGAAACTAAATGCTGGACTATGATTGTGTCCGCATGATATCTGAACAGAGGACTGTACACTCCCTTATCTAAAGGACAGGACTGATAAGATCAGAGTTTGACAGCGTCTTTGAGAGCTACGATTGCTAATTGGATTGTGCTTGTGTATATAGTTATTGGACTTATCGAATTGGGAGACTGTTGGAATAGTGTCTAAGGTTGTAACTATATTTGGCAAGTATTTGACCCGGTTGAGCATGGTCCTTTTGGGTTGCCTTCACCATAGCAACTTGACAGGATGATTTATAATGAGAGAAGAAATATTATTAATATATTATGAGAATAATATAAGGAATAATAATATTGTTATTTGATTAATATAAGTCATAAATTAATTAGGAATTAATTTGGTGACTTAAAGAGGTTAATTGAAAAAATGGGCATAAACTGTCAAATGTGTGATAGTTGTATTTTTGGGCTATGAATCTTTATGGATGTGAGGGTGGACGATTTTAGGGTTTGGAGAAACCTAGAAATCGTCCAAGGCCTAGTCTATAGGGATCATTGGATTTCTTAGGGCCTAAGTTATTCAATTAGGGTTTAAGGTGTAACCCTAGTAGCTCATAGTATATATAGACCCATTGGGTGGAGGAAATCAGCACTCATGCAAGGCAAGAAACCCTAGGGCCGATTTTCTCACCCTCATCTCTCTCTCTCTCTCTCTCTCTCTCTATTATCATCCTCTTGCTAGTTGGTGTTTGTAAGCCATTAGAGGAGTGAAAATTGTGACTCTAAGCTCCAAAGACAAGAAGATTCAAGCAAACAACTCAAGGTATTCCTTTAGATCTGATTTTATATGTTATGATTTGAATGTTTATACTAGATCTATCAAAAAAAAGTATTGGATACATTGCATGTTCAGTTAGAGAAACCTAGATCCAAGCATTAGGGTTTGCATGTGCACATAGGAAAGTTCTTATGGCTCAAAACCATCAAAACTTTGGTCTAATTCCCTATCTTTGTAAGTCGTAGGCCTGTTAGGTCTTAGTTAGGTTGTAATTCTGTCAAAATTTTCCCATTTTGGTTGATGTAAGGCCTATTTCTGTTGGCCGTTTTTCCCAAAATTATTACATCTGTAATTCCAGTAATATTGACAGGTACCTAATCTTATGGGGATTATTATCCAAATGTGATCAACTATTAGTTCTAGATTCCATTCAATCGTATCGTTGGGCTATGCAGAGTTAGTCCATGAGTCATTCTCATCAATTCGTCCATTAAATTCTTATCAATATTTTCATCTTCATAAACTATAGATCAAAGATGCCGCCTCGCAGAAATCCGCGGAGAAACCTCAATAACGACACACCACCTCCTCCACCTCCTCAACCACCTACTCCTCGGTTCGACATTGCAGCCTTAAATGCTGTTGTAGCTGCAGCTGCAACTGTGGCTACAGCCATGGCTCAGTATCAATCATCTGGTTCCGTTGGAGGGGGAACCCATGTTCAATCTGTTCAGATGGAAGCTCTTGTGCGCTCGAAAGATTGCTCCTATAAGGACTTCACGAACTGCAAGCCATTGTCCTTCAAGGGGACTGGCGGAGGCATTGCCCTCTCGCAATGGTTTGAGAAAACCGAATCGGTTTCGAAATCTGCTCTTGTTCTGAAGAGAGCAAGGTGAAGTACGTTGCTTGCACCTTTGAAACCAAATCCCTAACATGGTGGAACGGCCATGTTAAGTCACTCTCTCTAATAGTGGCAAATGTTATGGGCTGGGATACTTTGAGCTATGGAGCCTAACAATGAAGGGCTCCAACGTAACCGCTTATACCGCCAGATTCTGCGAACTGGTGGCCCTCTGTCCCAACATGGTTCATACAGAGGGAAAGAAGATTGAGCGTTACATATGAGGACTGGTGCCACCGTACCAGGGAAATGTCTTGGCATCACACCCCACAACATTTGATAGTGCCAAGCGATTGGCACAGCGGCTCATAGACCATGGGGTTCGTACCCCGGCCGCAACAACAACTACCATGGCCTTCTCAGAACCTGCAACAACCGCTGACTCCAAGCGGAAGTTCTGGGATGACAAAAAGAAAGCTAAGGCTGCCAAAAAGCAGCAGGTCGTGGCAGTGCATGCTGCGATAGCACCTGCCGTTGCTGCTCCGGTAAAGCAGTACTCTGGAAGTTTACCCAAGTGCAACAAATGCAACTTCCATCACGTCGGCGCCTGTTGGGAAATGCAGTGTATGAACTACAACAGGAAGGGGCACACTGCCCGTTTCTATAAAGCTCCGACGAGACCAATCAACCAAGTCCCCGGTGCAGGAGTGGGCCAAGCTTGATACGGATGTGGCGAAGTAGGCCACTAGAAAAGGAACTGCCCGAAGGCAGGGATTGCCGGTGGAGAGGAAAGAGTTCTGGCCATAGGCCATAAGGAAGCGGTTGCCGACCCCACGGTGGTCGCTGGTACGTTCCTCCTAGATAATGCTTATACATGCATTCTATTTGATAGTGGAGCGGAGAGGAGTTTCGTGAACCGAAAATTTGCTCATTTACTTAAGCAAAAATCACGAGCACTTAATGAAACGTTCACTGTAGAAATGGCTAATGGGAAGACAGAGAGCACTAAATGCATATTCATAGGGTGTACCCTAACTTTAGATAACCATTCCTTTTCTATCGATCTTATTCCGGTCTCAATTAAAAGTTTTGATGTCATTATCGGCATGGATTGGTTGAGTCTTCATCGTGCCGATATCATGTGTTACGAAAAGGTTGTTCGCCTAAATCTAACGTCTGGCAAAACCTTAATAGTTTATAGCGACAAACCCAGCACGAACCTTCGTATCATCTCGAGCATCCAACCTTGGAAATTCTTACGGAAGGAATGTACAGCATTTCTTGCTCATGTAGTCGATGTGAGCCAAGAAACGAAGGACATTCAGAACATTCTAGTAGTACGCGACTTTCCCAACATCTTTCCAGAAGAACTCCTAGGATTACCTCCGCAACGTGAAGTCGAGTTCCGAATCGACTTAGTTCTAGGGGCTACCCCCGTAGCCAAATAGCCCTATCGTCTCGCACCTGCAGAGATGCAAGAGTTGTCCTGTCAACTTAACAAACTACTTAGCAAGGGCTTTATAAGACCAAGCTTCTCACCCTGGGGAGCTCCAGTCTTGTTCGTCAAGAAGAAAGACGGATCGTTTCGTATGTGCATCGACTACAGGGAGCTCAACAAGCTGACAATCAAAAATCGTTATCCTTTGCCTCGGATCGACGATTTGTTTGACCAACTCCAAGGGGAAAACTTCGTTTCAAAAATCGACTTGAGATCCGGATATCACCAACTACGAGTGCTAGGGGAGGATGCTCGAAAGACAGCCTTCTGAACTCGTTATTGGCACTACGAATTCGTAGTGATGCCGTTCGGATTGACGAACGCACCCGCTGTATTCATGGAGTTAATGAATAGGGTGTGTCGTCCTTACTTGGATCAGTTCGTCATCGTCTTCATCGATGACATACTTATCTACTCTCGAAGTAAGGAGGAGCATAGTCAACATTTGTGACAAGTCCTCGAAACATTACGTTCGGAGAAGCTTTACGCGAAGTTCTCGAAATGCGAATTTTTGATTCGACGAGTCGAATTCTTAGGGCACGTGGTTAGCAAAGAAGGTATACACGTGGACCCTTCCAAAATCAACGCCATTGAGAACTGGTCAACACCAAAGACGCCTAAAGAAATTCGTCAATTTCTAGGCCTCGCTGGCTATTATCGCAGGTTCATTCAGAACTTCTCCCGCATAGCGAAACCTCTTATAACACTGACCCAGAAAGGCGTGGCCTTTGACTGGGAAGAGAAGCAGGAGAGAGCATTCGAAACGCTCAAATGAGCCTTGTGCACTGCACCAATACTATCCCTTCCCGAAGGAATAGAAGACTTCGTTGTCTATTGCGATGCATCGAATCAAGGACTCGGATGTGTTCTGATGCAGCGAGGTAAGGTCATCGCCTATGCCTCGAGACAGCTGAAGACACATGAGGTCAACTACACGACCCACGATCTTGAACCAGGAGCAGTTGTGTTTGCTCTGAAGATCTGGAGACATTACTTGTACGGAACGAAGAGCACTATCTTTACAGACCACATGAGCTTACAACACATATTCGACCAGAAGGAGCTCAACATGAGGCAACGACGGTGGGTCGAGCTACTCATTGATTACGAATGCGAAATTCGTTATCATCCGGGTAAAGCCAACGTAGTAGCTAAATCCCTGATTCGGAAGGAATATTCTGGTCGTAGAGTCAAATCATTGACTATGATTATCCATTCACACTTGTCCACACAAATTAAGGCAGCTCAGCTTGACGCTTTGAAGCCTGAAAATGTGGCAGGTGAATCCCTAAGAGGGATGGATAAGAACTTAGAGATTAAGGGTGGCGGAGCTTATTATTTCATGGACCCGATCTGGACCTCGAAACTAGATGGTTTCAGAGACTTGGTCATGAACGAGGCGCACAACACTCGTTATTCCGTGCACCTAGGATCAGATAAGATGTATCTAGACCTCAAAAAGTTATAATGGTGGCCTAACATGAAAACAGAGATTGGTACCTTCGTGAGTAAGTGTCTTACTTGCGCAAAGGTCAAGGTCGAATACCAGAAACCCTCCGGCCTTCAACAACAGCCTGAGATACTGGAATGGAAGTGGGAGCGGATAACTATGGATTTCATAACTAAGTTGCCTAAGACGACGGGTGGACTTGATTCCATATGGTTCATCGTCGATAGACTGACCAAGTCTGCACACTTCCTGCCGATCAAAGAAACAGACAAGATGGAGAAACTTACAAGAATTTACATTAGAGAGATTGTAAGACTGCACGGTGTTCCCTTATCCATTATTTCGGACAAAGATAGTAGATTCACTTCGAGGTTCTGGCAGTCATTACAAAGTTCCCTAGGAACTAGGCTGGACATGAGTACAGCCTACCATCCACAGACCAACGGGCAAAGTGAGAGAACTATCCAAACCTTGGAAGATATGTTGCGAGCCTGTGTGATAGACTTCGGGAAATCATGGGATACTCATTTACCCCTTGTTGAATTTTCCTACAACAACAGTTATCACACGAGCATATAGGCTGCTCCATTCGAGGCCCTCTATGGCCAAAGTGCAGATCCCCTATGTGCTGGGCTGAGGTAGGTGATACCCAGTTAGCTAAAGGACGAGTCCTAGAAAGCACTCTCACAAGTCCGGAAATCATATGGGAAACGACGGAGAAGATCGTTCAGATTCGTGAACGATTGAAAGCCTCCAGAGACCAACAGAAAAGCTACGCCGATAAACGTAGGAAACCGTTGTAATTCCAGGTGAGCAACCGCGTTCTATTGAAGGTCTCGCCCTGGAAGGGCTTGATATGCTTCGGAAAGCATGGAAAGCTAAATCCAAGGTACATTGGGCCTTTCGAGATTCTTGCAAGAATCGGCCCAGTAGCTTACAAACTCAACTTATCGCGCGAACTCAGTAACGTACATTCTACCATCCACGTATCGAACTTGAAAAAGTGTCTGTCTGACGAGACTCTTGTTATTCGACTCGACGAGATCGAGATCAACGAGAGCCTCAACTTCATGGAGGAACCAGTAGAGATCATGGACCGAGAGGTCAAGCAAACGAAACAAAGTCGTATCCCGATAGTGAAGGTTCGTTGGAACACCAAGCGAGGACCGGAATTTACTTGGGAGCATGAGGATCAGATGAAACTAAAATATCCTCGTCTTTTTACTTAGTTATTTGTAGCTACTTATTTGCTTAAATTCTAATTTCGGGACGAAATTCCTTCTAAGTAGGGGATGATGTGACAACCCGAAATTCTATTAAGTACAAACAATATCACTTCAATAGAAGTCAGAACAGTTGCAGTAAGTTTTCGGACTTTTTAGTATAAGTTTGAGTAATTCAGGAATTACACTTAAAAAGATATCAGGAGAGAGGATGCACTAGGATTTTGTGCAACTCTATTATTTCAGAACTCTATGATATTAGAGTTCATTTCATGAATAAAAATATTTCTGCCAAAAATCCCAGGACTATATATATGATTCTTAACCAAATTATTTCATTAGTTACATTTCCAACTAGAAAAAAGCCATTTTCTCTCTCACGAATCTTCGGGTTTTCATCCCAAATCGTGAGTACCTCTCTCTAGTTGTATTATATAGCTTTTTAAGTGCTTAATAACATAGAAATCATAACAAAACAACAAGATTTGAGAGTTTACCGCCCAAGAACACCTTAGGGAGTAAACTCTTTTATAAGGCTAAAATGATGCCTAGTCCTTCCCCCTTGATATGTAACTACCTTAGACTTGTATGCTAGTGTATATAGGACTAGAAATCACCCATGAACACCAAGAGTAAGGTGTTCACGACCCAAGAAGTTCTTGGACCGTGAACTCCAAACTCAAGGGCCAAAGAGTGCCTTAATCACTCCTAAAGCCTTGGAACAATAGCCTTGATTTACTCCTAGTTATTTAGGGACTTTAAAACATCAAAAACCCATCCCAAAGAGAGATTACGACCGTAATCTCTTATGGTTTTGGTCATTAGGGTCGTGAACTCCTCAAAGGAGTGTATTTAAGCCCTAAACCCTTCCAAGGATTAAAACACCAAGTAGGAATGCTTCTAGGGATCATTTAGAACTTCAAAAAACCAAAAGACATGAAGCTTAGGAGCTTACGGTCGTAAACTCAAGAGTTTACGACCGTAAACTCCTTGTGTGAGGTTTATTGGAGAGTAAACTCATATATGGGGTCCTTTGGAACCCTAAACTCACTAGCCGGGTCCTACAACAACTTAGATGAAATCCTTAGGGCTTATAACACTTACATAAAGTGTTTAACATGTTCTAGGAAGTCTAAAAAATTTCAATTAGTAGTTTAAAGCTAATTGGGTACACATATGTGTGATGATATGTTAACTAGGATCATAGCGTGTGTTCAAGACTTCACTTGAGACCTAGCCATCCTACCTCTTCAGAACATCCGTACCACTCACTACAGGTGAGTTCATACCCCTTAATCAATGGTTTAAATGTTTTTAAATGCTTTTATGGGGGGGGGGGAATACAAGTCAAATATTTATAGTTATTACATCAATCACATGTGATTAATAACTACAAAACTAGTAATTTCCTTAATGTTCAAATTGTTTATCAAACTGTTTTACAACTCTTTTACTTATCAAATACTTTTACTTAAACTCTGTTATACTTATTATCAATTGCATGTCCATGTGTGTATAGTTATATAAGCAATGTTTAAAAGGCTTAGGAAGGCCTGCCCGCCCTATTTCCTTTTCGCGCTTGAGATGTGGTCTGGTGGGATATCGGGTGTCCATCCGAAGGTTGTTTAAATATTAGTAATATATCATGTGTACATATATAGTCATAAAAGGTCCCTCCAGTCAATTAAATGCCCTTGGGTACCAAGGGTATACTTCCATATTCATACGTACAAGTTATATTACTATTAAACTACAATAGGCGTAGTTTAGGGTTTTACTAATACTGATACATAGTGATGAGAAACAAACATAATACATAGTAATGAGAAACAAACATAATACATAGCAATGAGAAAAAAAAACATAATACATAGTAATGAGAAACAAACATAATACATAGTGATGAGAAACAAACATAATACATAGCGATGAGAAACAAACATAATACATAGTAATGAGAAACAAACATAATACATAGTGATGAGAGAAAAACATAATACATAGTGATGAGAAACAAAACATACAAGCTAGATAGACGAAGAAAACACAATACATCTAGCACATACATTACATATACATTACATTAAATTATGTGAGCTATTAAACGGGTCATGGCACTACCTGCCATGACCGTTTTGTATCCAGAATCTCCTTAATTAGGGAGAGTATGAGTTTGCGTATAGATCTATACTGGATTGACTATCCTACACCTTGCTGCTCGCTACAGTGGGACTTGCAAGTCTACGGGTTCCAAATGTCATTTCTTACGGCGTCTTACATCGTCGTTATACTATTGAGTCGGTAGCAGGGTACAGGCCGATCACATTGTACTTTAAATAACAATTGGTTTAAGGTAGTTAGTACAGCAGTAGTGACTTAATACAACACTACAATACTATAATATTTATCCCATTACATTCACTTCGTGAACATTCACACGATGCACGGTAATGTAAAAACTATATTTTTGGTTAATAATAGTCAGATTTGGGAAAGTACACACTCTTACAAGAGACACACACACAGTTACTAGGTGCCTTGGTAGAAGGCTACTCTTAGTAGGAAACATATGGTTTTCTAGGATAGTTCAAACAAACACAAACTTTACAAAACTTATACATTACATCTTACAAACGCTTTCATACAAACTAAGACACTAATATACTTATGATCTCACCAGCTTTAAAGTTGATACTCGCTTTCAAAATAACTTGTATTCTCAGGTCACCACTAGACAGGTACAGGTGTCAGGCTTTTGAGAAGATGGAGTTCGTTCAAGACTCATCTTTTATTTTGATATGTATATTTTTGGTGTCTATAACTTTGACAGCACACACATGTATGAAATTATATTATTAATGCAATGGATGATGTTGTTGTTTGTTTACTACTATTCATTACGGTGATACTATACATGACGTCCTCCGCCCCAGAATGTTTCCGTCATTCACGGTTTTGGGGTGTGAAAGAATTTTCAATCATTTTGCAGATTCATCTTAGAAGCAAATTTGTAATTGGGATTTGAGGATGAGAGCTCCTATAATTGAACCAAATATAATAGATTCTACTGAGTTGTGGCTTATACAGTACATGGGTTGTTCTTTTTTAAATCATGTAGTCACTAAAACTTTTGCAATTGAGTTTTGAGAAAAGCAAAGGGTTTGTTGGTTGGCATTGCAGATTCCTGATTTTAATGGGCAATAACTCTCCTTGGAATACTTAGATCCTTTAACCATTGAAAGTTTTTAGTGAATATAAATTTTGATTTTGTATTTTTGTATATTTTGTTGGTTTGTTGGTAAACAAAACATGTTTGCTATACAGATTTTTTGCTACATTTTGTACGTTCTTGAGTACAGTTGATAGATAAATTTATGTTTTTATTGTTTATTTTGATGTCATTTGTTTGCTATACAAGTTATATATGTCTTTTTGATATCTCTCAACACATACAAACTCTCTTACGGTATGTAATTCTGTGAAACAATAGAACATCTTAAGTTTTGTTTCTACTTAAATAGTATTAAGATGTTTAATAGATTATATGGTTAACTTTGGAGTATTATACTACCAAGAATTTTAATAAGTATTTTGAATTCAATTTACCACTTTAACGAAGAAAGTAATTAAACATTACACCAAAGGTCTTGGTAAGGTGGAAGATATAGGCAAGTTGGGTAACTAAAGATATTTATCTCTATGGTCTTACATATATTGTATTAAGCTTATTTCATATATTGTATTTACATTTATACTAAATTTTATATTTTTTTTAAATCTTATTTTACTAAATTTAATTGTTGTCACCGGGTGCTAACAAATCAGTTTATACTCTCTAATTCTATTTAAATTGGCATATGTTTCAATTTTTTATTTCAATTCTACTCATATTTGCATCCATTTCAACTTTAGTATTTCAATTTCCTTAAATTTATGTAATGTTTGAAATGCTACTCATAAGTTTTTATAAACCAAGTACTCTTTATTTTTCAGACTGAAACATTAACATGGGCAGTGGTGATTACAACATTTTCTTTTGTTGGAGGCACTTTTGATTTTTTCGAAAAATTTAAAATTCCTTATATGTAAAAAAAAAGTTTCGTCATTGGGGGAATATGCCCCTACATTTACACCTTTGTATTTTCTACGAACATGGACTTTTATACTATTTGAAACAATATAAAATATTTTTGTTTATGCAATAAGAGAACCCCTCTCTAAAATTACATTATATTACTCCAAGTTACTCCAAAACATGCTACATGCATTTTCATAATCAATATTTTACATTGATAGTTTAAATTATAAAAGAATGATTACAAACCGAATAAGTTTTAGTATATTACATAACTACCCAGAAAATTATAATTTTAGACATACACTATCATTAAATACAAAAGTAATATTATTAACTATTCTAATTCTTCCAACAATATGTGTCTATACTGGCTCCTTATTACCTGCAATAGTTAAACACTAAGAGGGATAAGTGGTGACGCTTAGTGAGTTCAAAAATAGATATAATATAACCTTATGCCATATATATATATATATATATATATATATATATATATATATATATATATATATATATATATATATATATATATATATATATATATATATACCAATATGACAGAAACAAAGAGGAACAAAGAACAACAAAGGCATATGTGAATCATGTGACAAGCTTTCCATATCAACAAATGATCTGATTCACAAATTTAGGATGATTCAATTGGTAACTTTAAGGTCACAAATACAATATAAGTGGTTTGGATATGCGGTATAGCTTACCCTTTACTATTTTCCCTGATAATGCCATTCCCGATTCTAGATTTAAGATTTAATAATTGGGACAATTTATGTGAATAACGCGATATAGGCCTTACCTCGGAATATCCACCTTTTCCACCTATTTCCAACTTTTCGAATGGGTATAAAAGCATAAAAACCCTAAAAATTCTTTATTTTCACCATTCTCTTTTTCACAATTGCCATAGCAACATGGAAGGCTCTAAAAAGGGGTATGCTCTCTCTCTCTCTCTCTCACACACACACACTCATGCTTAACATTCTATGTCAATTGTTTCCTTCTTGATTGACATTAGGTTGACATACTAGAGATGAATTTGGCATTCAATAATCATAGTTTTCTTTCTCTAGATTGTATAAACATCTATTTCCATACATGTTTATTGTTAGTCAAAATTGAAAATTTCACTATGAATAAAAACTCAACATTGATACAATAAGAGTAGAAAAGTTTGAAAATCGTAAACGATTTATCCAATAAGGCAAGTATTTGAAGTTCGAATAATAATCCCCAAAAAATTAAAACGATATAGATCTACCATTGGAGTACAAGATCTAAGGTTGAATGCTAGCAACTTTCAAATCCAATAGTTGAAACAAAATTTCATATCTTATTAGTCACACTTTCATGAATTTGCAAAATTTTACTCCATCTACATATGAATTCAATAAAATTTCAACACTTTCTGATGTAAATTAAATAGGTCTTTGAATGTTAGTGATGTATATCGAATAAAGTTATCAAGTTTTTAATTAATATCGAATAAAGCTTTAAGCTTTGTGATGTATAATGAATAATGAGAAATTTGTAGGTCGATATCATCACACTAACACAACAATAACACAATAACACCGATTAGTTGTTGATGTTTAAATATTTATTGTGTAGCATAAGCTACATTTTAAACAACTTGAGAAAGCCATTGTTTAGATTTTGGTGTATATGATCATATTTTGAGGATTTTGGTGTATATGATCATATTTTGAGGTTTTAGATTATGTTATCAAAGGATCAAACCATTTTTTTATCTTTATCTAACATTTTTTTTATAAAAAATTAAACAATATAGATAAAAATGTAAACTTTCTTGTGTGATGAAATAACTTATCAATCTTTGCAGAGGAGATCTTTGACAAAACTACGATTATAAATGGAATGATTATCAAGTCCAATTGGTAATACTATAATTATTTAATATAATTGCCACTGAATGACATACATATGGTGCCAAAATTCCTAACTTTATACTAACTTGTACAATTTTTTTATAGGATTTCTCGTACTAGATCTTACTAGATCTTATGAGGATCCTGTAGCTTATCTAAAGGAAGATATCAACATCTCATATATCTTATTTTTAATACTTCTTTAATAAACATTTCAAATTCTTAATTTTAACTTTTTTGCAATTTTTGTAGTTGTTAAGCTGAAATCAGTTGCAGACACAATGAATACTAAGGAAAAGAGGTTAATTATTTTGCAGAAAATGACTCAAGATTAAGTTTATGTATTAGAATTTATGACAAATTGTTTTATCATGTAATATTTAGGATTCCTCCGATACCAATTGATGGTGAGTCAACTCGGAAGAAAGTTGTGGAGGATGTAGGTGATGAGAGCTCTGACTCTTTACAAGAAATATCGGTTGATGTTTGGAATGAGGATCAGTTTGCAAAGAAACTGAAGAAATCGGGTGTGGGACCATCCAACAACCGCTAGTAATGGTGCTTTCTAGTGGAAACATCAAGCAAGTATATGAAAAGTTGGCACTTAGAGGTTGGATTCATGATGTTTGCTTATATGAATTGAGTAATGTTCTTTGTTTTTGTTTTTTTTTTTAATTTAATATTGGGCTAAAAACTTGAACTCATAGGACATCAAATCGACTTGTTGACGGAATTTGTTAACTAATATTTTATAATTTCTTATTGGAATAGTTATATATAGATTTGGACTCCTAGAGTTTTTCTACAAAGAAGCTCTTACGGAGAGACTATAGAGTCCAACATAGATTCAAGAGTTGTTGATGTGGGAATATAACACGCATATGATACAGAGGATGAATGAGATTAGATTCGTTGTGTTGAGCCCATGAGTGGTTACACTCTATAGAGTCTTAGATTTTATGTAAAAAATTATTAAGGAGAGACAATAAACTCCAACAGATCTAAAGACAAGTTAGACTATGTCTAACGGATGGGAGATGGTAACATGATCAACTAAAATTATGCCTCTTGCGATTATGGTTTGAGTAGGAGTATAATATAAAATATGAATCATTGTAAGACCTTTTGAATAATGAATTTACTAGTGATTAGTTACAAATTGTATTTTCTTGTAAGCATCTTGACTTTCATTATATATATATATATATATATATATATATATATATATATATAATGTATACAATACAGTGAGTGAGTTGGACATCTATCTATACAAGAAGAGCAAAACATGGGTCTAATAAAATAAAAGTACACCAATATATCGATAGTATGTCGGCTAATAGGCCCTGACAGATCAATCTGGAGGTTGACATTCAGAAATGGTTTACTTTTTGACAAGTTACTTGTCATGAAATGTGTATCGGTTTTCCAAGAGGGGTTAATCTTTAGCAATGAATTCATGTAGAAAGGGTTTACTTTTTGATAAGGTGGTTGCATATGGCTTTGCTGGGAGGGGTTACTCTTTAGCAAGGAATTCATTCAGAAATGTTTTACTTTCTGATAAGGTGGTTATATATGGCTTTGTTAGGAGGGGTTAGTCCTTATCAAGGATAATGAATATATTATAAATGTGGCCTATTAGGAAAGGATTACATCGTAACCAGATGATTTATTTTTAAAGGTTCTAGGGAGTGGGATTTTGTCAAAGGTTTCCTGTGGAGAAACACCGTAAGATATTCCTTCAGGAATATTAAATATGTATGTGAATATATGATTCCTATGGGAATATGAATATGTGGTTCCTATGGGAACAATGTTATGTGATTCCATATGGAATATTGAATGTGATTTCTACGGGAACAGTGTTATGTGATTCCTTCAGGAATATTGAATGTGTGGTTCTTATGGGAACAAACATTGAATATATAAATATATGATTCCTTTTAGGAAACTTATATATGAAATTCCTAGGGGAATATTGTTATGTAGTTCCATCAAGAACTTTATTATATGTTTCCAATGAGAAAACATTGTAAAATACTCCATGAGGGATTATGGGTCAACTGCTTGGAGGAAATACCTACGTATGTAATTTATGTTTGGTAGCACCAATGAGATGTAAACTCTAATAAAGGTTTTTTGTAGATCCATATGTTACCATGACTACGAATCATGACAATTGTACAACCAAAGTGACAACTTTGGTTGATAAAAATTAGGGGTGTTACAACCGACTTTATTAAAAACAAAGAATGATGAAACTGATATGTTGTGACTAAAACCGAGAGTAATGGAATACATGGAAAATTATTTCTTTACATCTACTCTATGAATGTAGGCGACAAACATGGGAGATCCTAGATGTTTCAATAAACCTGAGGCTTGATGGATGTAGACAGTCTTTACATGATGACCATGTAAAAGATACATTCTTGATATCTAATAAATGAATGGGCCACTTATGAGATACAGTAAGACTCAAAATTATGCATATAGTTGTAAGTTCGACATTCATGCTAAATGTTTCTTTACAATCAATGTCCAGTTGTTGGCTCTGATAGTAGCTACTAATCTACATTTGTACCGACTCGAGGAACCATATGCATTATGTATTTGTTTGAATAGCCACATGCATCTTATAATATTAATGCTTGCATAAATATGAACAAGAATCCAAATATTATCCTTCTTAGCAATTGTATTTTTCTATCATTTCTTCTTTCCAATTTGGATATTGGATAGCTTGTATATGGGATCAAGAGATAGGAAAGATGCAACGATGGTGGTCATATAGAGGTTTAGTTTTGTATGGTTTGGAAATACCAATGTGTGATTAAGTGGTCATTGGGTGTTGGAAAATGTGTCTTCTCGACTAACGAGGGGTCATACAGAGTGAAAATAAGCAGAGATTAGGTCTTGTCAATACTAAGATAGGGCTGATGGGTAGCACCGGTTGTGTCTGAGATTGGGGAGTGTGTGGAGATTTTTTAAGTGGAGGATAGATTAGAAAGGGTGGTATTGGTAGGTATGTTGGTTTTTGAGAAAACTAACACTCCTAAGGTCTTCATGCAATCCTAAAACCTTGGATCTATGTTTTACTATGAATACATGCAACTTTGATTTTTCCAAGGTTCATAACCTATCTAGCATGGCATGGGGAACGTTAAACATAATGGATAGAAGAGTTACATACTTTTCAATTTGTGAGTTGATTCCTTGAAGTTTGAGAGCCTAGCACCAACAATGTGGATGCCTCAAATGAAATCACAAATCACCACAAACTTGGAAAAACCTTATGAGAGTGTATGCTTGCTTATAAAAATCGGCCACCACTTTGCACACACACAACTAGTGTCATTTCAAGCATCACAAGCTCCTTTATATAGGTGGAGGATTAGGGTTACATACATATAAAACCTAATACCCATGACTCTTCCTCTCTAAGGATCCATGTGTTAAAAGCTCCATGGACTATCCATGAACTCCCATGCATGCCAACCCATTCTAAATGAGTATTAGTCCACACTTATATAAATACAAGAGCCCATCTTTAATTAGTCACCTTTTTATCACCAAATTAATTCTCAATAAATTTATAATCAATACTAATTAAAATAATATGATTTCATATTAATATATTATAACTTATAATATATTAACAAATCATAAACATACAATTCTCAAAGGTTTAACCATAAATAGTTTGGGTGATGTGTAACCCAAATGGACTATGTCGGGTCGGGTCAAGTATATACCAAATAAAGTTATGGACTTAGACACCTTATCTAACAGTCTCCCACTTGGATAAGTCCAATAATTATATTTTCCTATATTACTTCAGGAACCAACCGACAAACGTAGCTCTCAAAACTTTGTTGAACTTTGAAGCACCATTTTTGATAAGTGATCATATAATCCTCTGTTCTAGATATCAGTCGGACAAATACATGGAACAATGTCTTACTTATTGTCCAGTAGTTTGTTTCTTGATTTCCCGATTTGTTTGACATAGAACTTAATTGAACACATCAACTTAGTTCTGACCGGGCCCGGTACATGGGTCAACACAAAATCATCGAGGGGCCTAGATATCGCTTCTAATCCAAGAAGGAACAGATAAACTTCGACTCATATGCTTGTTCTACTACTTGTTGAATTATACACAAAGGCACGTTTTATAACATCGAGTTACCTATGCGTTTACATACAATAAATGTATAACCAACTCATAGGCAACAAGTCATATCTCTAGGTTTGAAGACTTATATGATATTAGCGTTTCACGATCACTCGAGATAAATTCCATGAAGTGATGCCAGTGAGCGTGGGTTTATTCCAATACTCAGAACTTATGAGCACTCATGAATGTTGTAGCGACCATTGCTATGGCCAAACACCTTTAGCATCTACAAGCCCAATTCATGACAGTCTTAATTCATACCTACTTCCGACGTATGACTGACTGTAGAAGTTTGAATAAAGTAATTTATTCTGGAAGTCAAAACATGCAAAATTGAAACAATATTAAATAATTGAAAAAGACAGTAACACCTTACTCATAAATAAATACACCTTTTATTCATCATCAACTATCGATTACATTTTACAAGTTTAAGAAATAGCTATCTAATCTGTAAAACTAATATCATCCTTCAGCCCTATGCGTCTCGCATGCTGTAAGTGTCTAACCCTCATCAATCCCTTCGTAAGGGGATCTGCATGACTCTCTTCTGATGATACCCTCTTTTCCATGAGGACTCCTTCTTCTATCTAGTGTCTTATGAAGTGATATTTTCTGTCAATGTGTCTGGATCTGCCATGATCTCTCGGTTCCTTGGCTCAGGCAACCGCACTATTGTTGTCACATAAAATCTCCATAGGCTCCTTAATAGCTGGTACAACTCCAAGGTCTCCGATGAAGTTCTTCAGCCATATTGCCTCCTTTTCCGCTTCACTCGCTGCTATATACTCTGATTCACAAGTCGAATCAGCTACTGTCTCCTGCTTGGAACTCTTCCAAGTAACTGCCCCTCCATTTAGGATAAAGACCCAGCCCGACTGACAGCAGAAGTTATCCCTATCAGTCTGGAAACTGGCATCAATATACCCTACTACTCTCAAGTCATCACTCCCACCAAGGGTAAGAATCCAATCCTTAGTCCTTCATAGATACTTGAGATTATTCTTTACCATAATCCAATGAGCCTTGCCAGGGTTCCCCTGATATCTGTTGACCATGCTCAAAGCAAAGGCCACATCATGGAGGGTACAAGTCATAGCATACATGATCGAGCCAACAGCAGAAGCATATGGAAATTGACTCGTCTCAACTATCTCAGCCTCTATACTCGGACTCTGAGTCTTGCTCAGTTTGGCATTGCTTTGGAGTGGTAATTCTCCTTTCTTGGAATTCTGTATGTTGAACCTTTTCAACACCTTATCCAAGTAGGTACTCTGACTAAGTCCAATTAGTCTTTTACTCCTGTCTCTTAGTATACTTATCCCTACGATATAGGTAGCCTCTCCAAGGTCCTTCATAGCAAAACACTTCCCAAGCCAGGACTTCACTTCCTGCAAAGGTGGGATGTCGTTTCCTATGAGCAGTATGTCATCCACATACAGCACCAAGAAGCTAACTATACTCCTACTAGCTCTGACATAAACACAAGACTCATCTTCGCTTCTTGAGAAACCAAACTTTTTGACTTTCTCATCGAAACAAAGATTTCATCTGCGAGGTGCTTGTTTCAATCCATGGATGGATTTCTCATGCTTACACACTCTATTCAGGTGCTATGTACTGACAAAACCATCTGACTGACTCCTGTAAACATCCTCAGCCAACTTCCCATTAAGGAAAGCGGTTTTGACATCCATTTGCCATATTTCATAGTCATGAAAGGCAGCAATGGCTAACGTAACCCTAATAGATTTAATCTTCGCTACTTGTGAAAAAGTCTCATCATAATTAACTCCCGGAGTTTGAGAAAAACCCTTTGCAACCAGTCGTGCCTTATAAGTGTGTACATTACCATCCATGTCGATCTTCTTTTTGAAGATCCACTTGCACCCAACTGTTTTACAACCTAGTACATTGTCAACCAAGTTCCAAACTTTATTTTCATACATGGACTATATCTTGCTGTCTATAGCATCTTTCCATTTAGTAGCCTCAGGGCCTATCATGGCTTCTATGTAGCTGTTAGGCTCATCCAGATTTACCAGTGTGCTATCACTGATAAGAGTGTCACCTTCCGCAGTAATATGGAAACCATAGTAATGCTCAGGTGCATTCCTAACTCTCATGGAACACCTCAGAGGTACAGACTCGCCAGTCGGATCAACAGGAGTTTCCACCTCAGGTTGATTGCTAGGATTTGAGGTTCCTTCACCACTTGACTCTTGAAGTTCTTCAAGGACAATTTGCCTCCCACTGTTTTCCTTGGATCATGAACTATCTTTCACGAAAGACTCTTCTCCTTGCCACAAAGACCACATTCTCATTGGGTCTGTAGAAGAGGTAACCAAAGGATTTTTGTGGGTAGCTGATGAAAATACACCTCTCACTTCGAGGTTCGAGCTTATCGTGAGTCTCGCGTCTCACAAAAGCCTTGCAACCCCAAATCTTGATGTGGTCCAAGTTGGGAACTTTCCCAGTCCACATCCCATGAGGTGTTTTGGAAACCATCTTTGTAGGGACCAGATTAAGGATATGGGCGGCAGTCTCTAAGGCATACCCCCAGAAAGAGATTGGTAGCAAAGCTCGACTCATCATAGAGTGAACCATGTCCAAAAAATTCTGATTACGCCTCTTAGCCACACCATTCAGCTGTGGTGTTTAGGGAGGTGTCAATTGTGAGACAATCCCACACTCCTTAAGATAGTCGAGGAACTATGTGCTAAGATACTCACCACCTCGATCGGATCGAAGCATCTTAATGTTCCTACCCAATTGATTTTCTACTTCCTGTTTAAACTTTTTAAACCTATCAAAAGTTTCTGACTTATGTTTGATTAAGTAGACGTAGCCATATCTACTATAATCATCAGTAAAAGTCAGGTAGTAGTGATTAGCATCCCTTGTGGCGGCTTTGAAGGGTCCACATACATCGGTATGTACAAGGTCCAACAGGCCCTCACCCCTTTCACAAGAACCAGTGAAGGATGATTTTGTCATTTTTCCAAGCAAACAAGATTCACAACTATCATCTGACTTTAGGTCAAATGACTCCAAGACTCCATCCTTTTGGAGTTATCTTATGTGTTTCTTTTTTACATGTCCAAGACGACAATGCCACAATGTCACACCCCCAAATCAAGGATGGCAGAAACGTCCGGGGGTGGAGGACTTCATGTAGTATCACAACAATGAGTATAATAGTGCTCAAAGTAAATACAACCATCATAAATATACTTGAAAAAGTTACACCAATGTATATGTTTACATGTTTCAAATCAATTACATTATGATGACAAATGAACTGTTTGACGATTCAACGTCCCATCCTCAAAATGTTGTTGGTTTTCCTGTTTCACTGATTTCCTGAGAAACAATTAAGTTGTTTGAAAAAGTGTCAACACAAAGGTTGGTGAGTTCATAAGAGATTTCGTTAAAGAAGTAAACCGTTTTCCTTGTAAAAGCGATAGAGTATGTATCCACAAAATCCAATATTTTCTTTATAAAAGTTATGTGGTCCTAAATCCCAGGACCGAGAAATAACAAGTATTTGCCATACTAAAAGATATAAACGTGGTTTTAAATCAGCATAAAACCCATTTTGATTTGAAGGAAAGTCCCGCAACAAATGATGTGAAGTCTTAAATACCAAGACCGAAAGTGTACAATAATATCCGTACTTATTGATATAAAAAGTGATTTTAAACCGACATAAAACCCCTTTTTAATTATAAAAAGTCCCGTAAACTTTATGAGTTGTTAGCTCCCTATGTGAGTCATTATAACCATACTATGACTAGAGGTAACCTGCACAAAGTCTTTCAGACGCCCTGATCCTATGACTCTTGTCACCTGCAGACCTGCCGGTCCGGCTGTAGCTAGCAGTGAGGTGTGGAATGTCAACCCCAATATAGATCTATACACAATTACCAAGCTCTCCCTACAAGAGATTTTGGTTATAACTTACAGGAATTTGGATCCCGTACTCAGACGTACGGGGAGAGAATGTCTCACAACCTGAGTTAACAAGTTTACGTGTAGTGTGCGTGAGTGTAACATTTATGTATAAATGTACCCTTTTTGTATGAGTATGTTATGTGGTGTATCATAAACATACCTATTATAGTTTATCAAAACAATGGTAAAAGTGGTAATATACATAAACTATACTTAACATAGTTTATTCAAATGTTTGTATGTAATATGTACTCTGATTATAACAAATTGTTATTTCTATGCTTTGTCTAGAAAAGTCCATTTGTTAACTGATGTATGTCTAAATAATAAGACAATATTGCCATATATTGCAATAACATATAATCACATAAAGATATACACCTTGCTCAACATGCTACAAGGTGAAATGAAATTGATAGCATTTTTCTGTTGTTAACAGTTTGATTTGTTGTTCTTAGAAAATTTATAGAAAAATCATCAAAGGTCCAAAAAAGAATCCAAAAATTCTAAGAGTTTGTAAAATGAGTCTAGTTTCTCCATAATTTTTCTCATGATTTTTAATGACCTCTAACTTGTGTGAACAAGTCCATAATCACAGACTGGTTCGGATTGATGTTTGAAATGATAGGCAGTTTTGTAAAAATAAACATAAATTGTAGAAAAATCGTATGGAGATGTGAAAGTAGAAATTTTAAAGGAAAGAACTTCAACTATTTGCACCTAATACAGTTTTGAAAACTAAAATGTTTAAACTGTCCAAAATAGTCCGTGCATGGAGTCCAACTTTTCTGATGAAGGCTGTTAGAAAAGTTTAGTTTTGTTCTTGGTGTTTTAACATGTATTCCCCCCCCCCCCCCCCCCCCCCCATAAAAACTTGAGAAAACGTCAAAATGTAGGGGTATGAACTCACCTTATGTGATTTCAGTAGATGAATGTTGGAGAAAGGAAGTGTTCAACTCAAGAACACTTGAAGATGCCTTGAAGATTTTCGAGAATCTAAGATCAAAGTGATGGAGTTTGTGTAAGCAATCGATGATTTGAGTAGAATGAAGTGTGATAATCACAAGGAGGATGAATTATACTTACCAAGAGTATGATAAATCTTGATGATCATCCTTGGAGTCTCGAAATAGAGAGAAAAAGTTTGAGAGAAAAGTGTTTGATCTTTTGGTGGAAAATGAGAGAATGAATGAAGTGTGAGGAGAGAGGATGGATGTTCCATCTCTAAGAACGTGGGAAATGGCTGGAAATCATGATAAAGTACTTTGACATGACCTAGGTATGGTGTAAGGAGTGTGGTTGGTCATGGAGTGGGTATGGGTGGTTGCTTGTGTCATAAACTAAAGAAAAGTCAACACTCCACCTCTTATACTTCACCCACTCTTCTTGGATAAGATTTATCCCCAAAAACGTGATTAATTAATAAATATGGGGTCTTATATGTTAAAATAAAGTTTTGGGTGAAAATCCCGCGTTAAAACAATTAAAAACGGGCCTCAAACGCAAAACTAGTCGAAAACCGGGTAAAAAAGAGCTTCTTGCGAGGCCTCTCGGTCCTAGGCCGAGGTTCGGTCCGAAGGGACCTTCAGTTCCTGAGAGGGTTCGGTTCGAGATGTTGCATTTTGCTTCTGATGCCTTCACTTCTGATGCCTTCGCTTCTGACAAGTTCGCTTCTGATGCCTTCCCTTCTGACACCTTTGCTTTTGACAAGTTCGGTTCCTAAGAGGGGTTTCGGGTCCTTAAGAGGGTTCGGCTCCTTAAGAAGGGTTTCGGGTCCTTAAGTCTATTTTATCAGTTTTTACCCCGTTTTAAGAGGTTTTTGACCTGGTTAAGGGTCGGGATGGCCCGAAAGACTACAAAAAGTTTAAGGAACTTTTAGAGAGATTTGGGAGAGATTTGACATACTTGGTGAGGTTTCTCATACAAAGAGAGATTTAACATTCTTGAAGAGATTTGGGAGAGATTTAACATAATTAGAGAGATTTCTCATACTTAGAGAGATTTGGGAGAGATTTCTCATACTTAGAGAGATTTGGGAGAGATTTCTCATACTTAGAGAGGTTTCTCATACAAAGAGAGATTTGGGAGAGATTTGACATTCTTGGAGAGATTTGGGAGAGATTTGACATAATTGGAGAGATTTCTCATACTTAGAGATATTTGGGAGAGATTTCTCATATTTAGAGAGATTTGGAAGAGAATTCTCATACTTAGAGAGATTTGGGAGGGATTCTAGATAAAGAGAGATAGAGTGAAAACGATTGAGAGAGGTTTCGTGTGTAACATTTGTGAGTGTTTGGCTCTGCAACGCAAGGTCCGTCAGCCCCGTTAAGCCATGTTCAAGGACCTTACACACTCCCGATGAGTATGCAATATTGTTTTATCGGTTTGGTTCATACTTAACGCATTTTTAGATTAATGAAATCTAGATATACGAACTTTTCAATTGATGATTTCTCATTAGCATAGCGAGCTGTATAGTAATTACCTAACGTAAGCCCTAGTACCCATGGGTTAATTGAGTCGATCAGATTGACTTGTTGACTTAGTTGACTTTGACTTGACTAGAACTTGACGGTTGTCACATCATCCCCCCCCCCCCCCCGTTAGAGGGAATTTCGTCCCGAAATTAGCACTTTGACCGGGACTTCATGAATTTGGAGAAAAGATGGGGAAAGCTTTTCGTAGTACAAGAAATTGGTATGGTGGGGACCAATCCGCTTGATATTAAATGGCGCCTTGGAATTTCTTATTGTAACTTGAGCTAAGTCAAATTAAAGGAGTTATTGTTTTGAAAAGATAGTGTATTCTATGTGTGCCTTTATGCTCCCCGCTACAAAGTGGAGACTCTTGTTCATTTCAATTTTGCCAAGTGGTAAGTGGGCATTCCCTCACTTTACTAAAGTTAATCACCCAAGCTATTAACATGTTGCCTACGTTTTGAACAATCCCTTTTTGTTCTGCCCATTGGTTTGCTGTTTGTAGGCCATGCTCAAGTCTAACCTAGTTCCCTACAAGGTTCGACAGGGTCACGAAACGAATCTACTATCTTTGTTAAAGATAATAGATATTAATAGACCCTGTGGTCGCATAATCTTTGTGATGTATGTTCTAGTCGATTCCTCCATCCTGTCAGTTTCTTTGATTAGTAGGGAGTGTGAGGATTTGGCTAGTCTGTCGACGGTTATCCAAATGGTATCGAGACCATCCATTGCCTTTGGGTAGCTTGGTTATGAAGCCCATGGTTAGCCGCTCCCATTTCCTTTCAGGTATCACTAGTGGTTGTAGGAGACGCGAAGGCTTCCTATATTCTCTCTTGACATTGGCACAAGTCTGATACTTGCCCACATGTGTAGCAATGTTTGCTTTCCTATTTTCCCATTGATGGTACTTTTTGAGGTCCGGACACATCTTGTCCGAGCCTACATGAAGGGGAGTAGCGAGTTTTCGTGTGCTTCGTTCATGGCATTTTTTCTGAATCCATCAACCTCGGTGTCCAGATTCGGTTCATGGGATAACATGCTCCGCTATCCGTGCCTTCTAGGTTCTTATGATTGGTGAAGATTGTATGCTTCGTGTTGTGGAGATAGTGCCTCCAGACCTCTAGGGAGTACGCCACTGCTCATAGTTCAATGTCATGAGTGACTTAGCCAACCTCGTACGTCTTTAGCTGTCTTAAATCATAAGTAATAACTTCTCCTCGGAGCGTTGCATAGGGTCTATTGTAGTGTTCCTTGATTGCTTAGCTCGGTAGGAAGCATGTGGGTTTGGTTTACGTGACTAGACTTATTCGTATGGTAGGACGTTCACTCATCCTCCTGGGCAACCTTGATCCGATGTTCATGGCAGGACTCGTACCTGGTCCATCCATCATTAACTTGCGCATATAGGTCGTATGTACTTAAGGTTGGCAAGACAGTTGAACAGGTGACTCCGCCCCAAGGCCACACCCAGACAAGGAACAGGAAATACGGCGGAAGCACACACCCAATGTCCGTAGAATCTTAATTATACATTATCCTCGCGTATAGACGTAGTAGTGGTAGACTAACCGTATCTATCCCAAGCTTATGTGCTTGAACCTTGTCTGTTGTATGCGTGACATTCCCGAAGGGTCTCCTGAAATACTTGTGATAAGGTTTCGGAAGGTATAACACTCCTCTGGTGAGTTTTTTGGGGTTTCATAGCGAGAGATGACCCAGAGGTCCATGTCGGATTTATGTTTATGAGAGACGAAGGTTCCATTATTCGGTGGGTTAGGTGAAGGGTCCTTTCGTAGTCGTTTAATCGGGAAGATGAGGACTTATACCAATCGAAATTGAATGGTGACATCAGTATCTTTTTAGATAAAACATGTGTTAAGATGTATTCGTAAGAAGTGCTCATTAGAGTGATTGAGTATCTTGTGTTTCGTTTCAGTGTGTTCCGTTTTGTTCGATGTTATTATTGTTGTAGATGATTCGTACCACAGTGTCTAGCACTGGTAGTGGGTGCGTTTCGATAGCTAGTAATGACACTTGATATCATGATCCCTGACAGGTCATTCTATGATCGAGCGGTATATGTATATCGTATGTAGTTTGGTATTGGTGAAATCGTCGAGTGGGTGACCCCACTCAATTCCTACTACTAGACATGGAATAGTAGTCAGGATGGAATTTTTTGTTTCAAGACTTTAGTATTTTGATTATAATTAACCCCGATGTATGTACAAAGTCAGCACAGCTTACAGGTAATAATCCTAAGGTCATATATGAGTGTCTTTGGTTTGATTTGAACGAGAGAGTATTTTAATTACTTTTAGAAAGACGGTGATTTTAGCAAGCATACCAAATTCATTACAAATATATGGTACTTAAACGTTTTTGTCATTGGAAACATTACAAAAGTCCTAATATGGTTCCCTTGTTGTTCCTACTGGTGTGTTCATCACACTCCTCCTGGTCCCCCGTCATTCTTCTCAGTTGGTCATTCTCTCTTGAAGTGTCCCGTTTCGCCGCATAGGTAGCATACTGGGCCTATCTTGGTGCTGGTGATTGAAGGGAGATGTTGGGTCGGGGCCTTGCAGCAACAGACGGTATGTCCTTTCCTGTTGCAGTTGTTACAGTGTAAAATCCGGCAAGCTCCTGTGTAATGGTAGCCACACTTGTTACACCTTGGGAGTGATCCCTTATATGGTCTGGCCGGTGCTTGGGTGATAGACCTTGTGGCTAATGTCGAGGTGTGTGGCATGACTGCTGTTGTAACGGCAGGGGTGGCCATGGGCTGTTGTCTTTTAGCGGATCTTTGAGATTGGTTGCGCTCCTTTTTGTTCCGAAACTTCCGCTTCTTGTTCGTAGGTTTGTGGCCTGAGGCATTTTCGTTGGTAGACGCCCGCTGGTGTTCTTAATTGTTATTGTGGTTAGTATTTTCGACACCATCTCCGTGTCTGCTGGCGTGGTTAGCATTGAGCTGCGCCATGACGGCTGCCACGGCTGCCGTGACTGCAGCTTGAAAAGTAGCAGAGTCTATCTGCAGGGTTGGCGCCTTGCTAGTTGGTTGGTTACCTCTTGGTGAAGACATAACTCTTTTTTACGATGAAAAACGACTTCGTGAGTGGGGATAATTATCTCAAGTGCACTCTTACGATTTATATTCACATATATAAATTTTGCACATTACTGTATTATTCCTAGTGTTTCTGCTAACGTTCCTGAGTCTGATATATGCTTAGTGGTATGATTAAGACTTAATATACCTTTGAGTCTGATGGATCTGTCGTAAACCCATTTTGTTAATATGATTCTAGTAATTATGGTTTCAGTGAAAATTTTGACCTTGATGCAGGTCTGTCTCATCTTCATGCAAGGAAAAGTTCTGATAGCAACTAGATCTCTCGATTAGTATGACCGCTTAAATCGTAGTGTCGTGCTTACGCCTAGAATAGAGTAGCACCAACGCATACTCACGAACCTAATTTACAAGGTCTTGTGAGCGGTATGAACTCTACTCACGACGATCCGTCGCTTGCGATGCCTGAGGCAAAGTCGATGCACCTTGCAGCTCTGTCAATCGATACTTGGCTGCAATCCTCCTCTCTTTGAATGTCGTGTGTCTATCCCGTTACTCTCTTGCCTCTGCCCGAGTGGTGATAAGGTCCTAAACAGAGAGTTGGTCTCCAAAATAGTAGTCTCTTTCCAAGTCTCGGGTACGTGAGACGGTAGGGTCTGTAGTAGCGTGCAGTTTCCGAACATGGGTTGTAGTATTCCTGTTTTAATCCCTGATGTTCGCGATCTGCCGGGTCTTTGCCAGGTGGGCGCTGTCAGTCGGTCCCCCGTGGTTGAGGTCATAACACCCTCGTTGGTCTCCACATGGTGGCTGCTGTCATTGCTGTCAACTTCAACCCTCGATCACGGTTGTCCAACGGGGCACAGGTTCGATGTAGTCGAAACGGTTTGCGGGAACCCTTGCTATGCATAGAGGATTGATTACCTCTGGTTCCGCTTCTGATTCTTCTCATAACCATTCACCATTTCTCTGGTTGGGAAAGCAGGGGTCGCATGGTAAGTAGGATCTTGCTATGTTACACGTGCGAGAATAGGAGTGGAAGAGATAACTACTAGGCGTCTAACTCTATAATTCATTACTTATAGAGGTCTTTAGTTCTCACATAAGTTGGTTATAGTATTACAAAATACTCCTATAGTATTTTTAATGTTTGATTTGTGCTTTTCAATGTTTGTTTGTAGATAGAATTGATAAGTTTTTAGACTTGTTGCAACGCCACAACCATTCTCGAGCATATGCTAATCACTTCTAGGTTAGACATAGTTGATCAGGCTATGTCCTTCCCAGACCTGAATATACATCCCCAAGCCTATTTGTGCCATTCAACCATCATTACTTTTGGTTAGTTCTAGAATGATGCTGACCTTAGTATGTATGCATGCATGTATACTTTTAATACGAAACTATTTATTTCTAAAAGTATAGTTGTTTTGAAAGCTTTAAATCAGAGACCATAGTCCCAATGCATTTATAGTTTGTATATCTTATGTGGTTCGATATACTTAGTTCACCATAAACCTGGCTCTGATACCAATCTGTCACACCCCCAAACCAAGGATGGCGGAAATGTCCGGGGGTGGAGGACTTCATGTAGTATCACAACAACGAGTATAATAGTGCTCAAAGTAAATACAACCATCATAAATATAATTGAAAAAGTTACACCAATGTATATGTTTACATGTTTCAAATCAATTACATTATGATGACAAATGAACTGTTTGACGATTCAACGTCCCATCCTCAAAATGTTGTTGGTTTTCCTGTTTCGCTGATTTCCTGAGAAACAATTAAGTTGTTTGAAAAAGTGTCAACACAAAGGTTGGTGAGTTCATAAGAGATTTCGTTAAAGAAGTAAACCGTTTTCCGTGTAAAAGCGATAGAGTATGTATCCACAAAATCCAATATTTTCTTTATAAAAGTTATGTGGTCCTAAATCCCAGGACCGAGAAATAACAAGTATTTGCCATACTTAAAGATATAAAAGTGGTTTTAAATCGGCATAAAACCCTTTTTGATTTGAAGGAAAGTCCCGTAACATATGATGTGAAGTCTTAAATACCAAGACCGAAAGTGTACAGTAATATCCGTACTTATTGATATAAAAAGTGATTTTAAATCGACATAAAACCCCTTTTTATTTATCAAAAGTCCCTTAAACTTTATGAGTTGTTAGCTCCCTATGTGAGTCGCTATAACCATACTATGACTAGAGGTAACCTGCACAACGTCTTTCAGACGCCCTGATCCTATGACTCTTGTCACCCGCAGACCTGCCGGTCCGGCTGTAGCTAGCAACGAGGTGTGGGATGTCAACCCCAATATAGATCTATACACAATTATCACACTCTCCCTACAAGAGATTTTGGTTATAACTTACAGGAATTTGGATCCCGTACTCGGACGTACGGGGAGAGAATGTCTCACAACCTGAGTTAACAAGTTTACGTGTAGTACTGTGCGTGAGTGTAGAACCTTTTTGTATAAATGTACCCTTTTTGTATGAGTATGTTATGTGATGTATCATAAACTATACCTCTTATAGTTTATCAAAACAAGGGTAAAAGTGGTAATATACATAAACTACACTTAACATAGTTTATTCAAATGTTTGTATGTAATAGATGTACACTAATTATAACAAATTGTTATTTCTATGCTTTGTCTAGAAAAGTCCATTTGTTAACTGATGTATGTCTACATAATAAGACAATATTGCCATATATTGCAATAACATATAATCACATAAAGATATACACCTTGCTCAACATGCTACAAGGTGAAATGAAATTGATAGCATTTTTCTGTTGTTAACAGTTTGATTTGTTGTTCTTAGAAAATTTATAGAAAAATCATCAAAGGTCCAAAAAAGAATCCAAAAATTCTAAGAGTTTGTAAAATGAGTCTAGTTTCTCCATAATTTTTCTCATGATTTTTAATGACCTCTAACTTGTGTGAACAAGTCCATAATCACAGACTGGTTCGGATTGATGTTTGAAATGATAGGCAGTTTTGTAAAAATAAGCATAAATTGTAGAAAAATCGTATGGAGATGTGAAAGTAGACATTTTAAAGGAAAGAACTTCAACTATTTGCACCTAATACAGTTTTGAAAACTAAAATGTTTAAGCTGTCCAAAACAGTCCGTGAATGGAGTCCAACTTTTCTGATGAAGGTTGTTAGAAAAGTTTAGTTATGTTCTTAGTGTTTTCACTTGTATCCCCCCCCCCCTAAAAACATGAGAAAACATGAAAATGTAGTGGTATGAACTCACCTTATGTGATTTCAGTAGATGAATGTTGGAGAAAGGAAGTGTTTAACTCAAGAACACTTGAAGATTTTCGAGAATCTATGATTAAAGTGATGGAGTTTGTGTAAGCAATCGATGATTTGAGTAGAATGAAGTGTAATAATCACAAGGAGGATGAATTATACTTACCAAGAGTATGATAAAGCTTGATGATCAGCCTTGGAGTCTCGAAATAGAGAGAAAAAGTTTGAGAGAAAAGTGTTTGAACTTTTGGTGGAAAATGAGAGAATGAATGAAATGTGAGGAGAGAGGATGGATGTTCCATCTCTAAGAACGTGGGAAATGGCTGGAAATCATGATAAAGTACTTTGACATGACCTAGGTATGGTGGAAGGAGTGTGGCTGTTCATGGAGTGGGTGCGGGTGGTTGCTTGGGTCATAAACTAAAGAAAAGTCAACACTCCACCTCTTGTACTTCACCCACTCTTCTTGGATAAGATTTATCGCCAAAAACGTGATTAATTAATAAATATGGGGCCTTGTATGTTAAAATAAATTTTTGGGTGAAAATCCTGCGTTAAAACAATTAAAAACGGGCCTAAAATGCAAAACTAGTCGAAAACCGGGTGAAAAAGAGCTTCATGTGAGGCCTCTCGGTCCTAGGCCGAGGTTCGGTCCGAAGGGACCTTCGGTTCCTGAGAGGGTTCGGTCCGAGATGTTGCATTTCACTTCTGATGCCTTTGCTTCTGACATGTTTGCTTCTGATGCCTTCGCTTCTGACAAGTTCGCTTCTGACAAGTTCGCTTCTGATGCCTTCCTTTCTAACACCTTCGCTTCTGACAAGTTCGGTTCCTAAGAGGGGTTTTGGATCCTTAAGAGGGTTAGGCTCCTTAAGATGGGTTTTGGGTCCTTAAGTCTATTTTATCAGTTTTTACACCGTTTTAAGAGGTTTTTGACTTGGTTAAGGGTCGGGATGGCCCGAAAGACTACAAAAAGTTTAAGGAACTTTTGAGAGAGATTTGGGAGATATTTCACATTCTTGGAGAGATTTGGGAGAGATTTGACATACTTGGAGAGGTTTCTCATACAAAGAGAGATTTGGGAGAGATTTGACATTCTTGAAGAGATTTGGGAGAGATTTGACATACTTGGAGAGATTTCTCATACTTAGAGAGATTTCTCATACTTAAAGAGATTTAGGAGAGAATTCTCATACTTAGAGAGGTTTCTCATACAAAGAGTGATTTGGGAGAGATTTGACATTCTTGGTGAGATTTGGGAGAGATTTGACATACTTGGAGAGATTTATCATACTTAGAGATATTTGGGAGATATTTCTCATACTTAGAGAGATTTGGGAGAGATTTCTCATACTTAGAGAGATTTGGGAGAGATTCTAGATAAAGAGAGATAAAGTGAAAACGATTGAGAGAGGTTTCTTGTGTGACATTTGTGAGTGTTTGGCTCCACAACACAAGGTCGTAAGCCCCGTTAAGCCATGTTCAAGGACCTTACACACTCCCGATGAGTATGCAATATTGTTTTATCGGTTTGGTTCATACTTAACGCATTTTTAGATTAATGAAATCTAGATATACGAACTTTTCAATTGATGATTTCTCATTAGCATAGCGAGTTGTATAATAATTACCTAACGTAAGCCCTAGTACCCATGGGTTAATTGAGTCGATCGGTTTGACTTTTTGACTTAGTTGACTTTGACTTGAGTGGAATTTGACGGTTGTCACACACAATGATGCTTTATCCAAGCTAGTAGAAGAATCAATACACAACACATTAATTCCTAGGTTATCTACAACCGAAACAGTTTCATACACACCATCACAAGGTAATGCTTTAAAATAAAGAACATTATTAAAGAAAGCATTAATACTACCAATTTCATTATCTAAAGAAAAGGTAAACCCTTGTTTGTACAAACTATGAAAGGAAATAATATTCCTCGCCATTTCCGACGAGTAAACACATTTATTCAAATCAAACTTTAACCCACTATCTAGCAACAAAGTATAAACTCCAATCTTGGTAACAGGTGTAACCTTCTTGTTCCCCATGATTAAGTTTATCTTTCCTTGCTCCACATCCTCACTTCTTCTTAGGCCCTACAAATCACAACATATATGAATACCACATCCTATATCAAGAACCCAAGAATTAGAATATGGTGAGTTATTAGACAATATAGTGTAAATACCTGCATTGTATGGTTTCACTTTCCTATCCTTGACATCCTGAAAGTAATTTGGGCAGTTTCGCTTCCAGTGCCCCTTATTCTGGCAATAAAAGCATTCATGTAACAACCCGAAATCCAGGTATTATTCTTTTGGCCTTACATCTTGGTTAAGTTGATGATTTAGGGTTTTCATGGTAGGCGAGTACGCTGGGCGTACAAGGTGTACGCTGCGCGTACTCGCGCGCCTCATTTGGACGCGTTTACCCTCAGGTACGCGGGGCGTACCCAAGGTTACGCCCGACATAACTTATTCAGACCCAAACCCTAAATTCCTTTGATGGGGCTATAAAAGGAACATGTGGCTGGTCTTCTCAGCCACCATCCCTCAGAGTGAAACCCTAAAAAGAGTGTACCCTTGTTCTTAGGCCTTTGTGTGTGTATTCTAAGCTTGGTGGTGTCATTTCAAGGTTGCAAAGGAGAAGAAGAGCTTGTTGGAGAGGCTAGAAGTGGTGCTCAAGTGTAGATCTGAACCTTGCAAGGGCTAAAGCTTCATTTCCAGGTATAAAGTTCAGATCTTGTCACTTGGTTCATGTTGTATGCTTAGAAGGTCATTTTCTAGGGTTTAAGTCCCAAAGGTGGAGACTTTTGTGCAAATGGCCTCCATAAGCTTAGATACTTCATATTTCTGACCTATTGGGGTTGTAGACTCATAAAAATGGCATCTTGGACGTGGGGTTTGCACCATGCATGAGATCTAGGTCCTTGAGTTTGAATAAATGATTGTTATGTGATGTTGAAGCCTTTACAGCCGTGCCAAGGCTTAAAGGTCTCGACTTTATGGGTTTAGACACACTAGAAGAGTCGGATCTAGAAGTGGAAGTAATGGCTTAACCTATTAAGACCAGAAATGGAGAGTGGCTGATTCTAGGGGTTACGCTGGGCGTAACTTCCAGTACGCGCAGCGTACTGGGTGGAGACCCCGATCAGGGAGGGGTTGGCGACGTACGCCCCGCGTACTCTCAGGGTTTAACTTTTGTTGACTTTTAGGGTTTTGGTCATCTTGAGGACTTTAGGTCAAGGAAGGGTAAAATGGTCTTTTACCCTCTAAGGAATGATGATAAGGAGTAAAGTTCTAAGTGGTGGAAGTCCTTGTGTAATAAATGATAATTTTATGTTTAGGCGAGGTTGAGCCCTCGTTTGGGGTCGGTGTTAGCGAGGACACGAGATCTTAGACTTTCCACGAGGTGAGTCTTCTCACTATACTATACCCGGAAGGGTTTGACTGTGTGACCGGAAGGTCGGATATGGTATGAGATATATGTGTTGTGTGTGATAAGTTAATTGTTATATGTGCCATGTACGATATGTTTGATATGGGCCGGAAGGCATTATGTTACGGGCTGGAAGGTGAATATGTTATGGACCGGAAGGCGTTGTAATGTGGACCGTAAGGTTGGCGTGGGTAGGACCGGAAGGTTTACCTAGTCGGGACGGAAGTCCCCTGAGACACATGGACCGGAAGGTCAAGGCCTGGAAAGGCGTATGTGCGTAGGTTCTATTTTGGGGAACTCACTAAGCATTTATGCTTACAGTTGTTGTGATATGTGTTTCAGGTACCAGCGAGGACCGTGGGAAGGCGCCGGCGTGATCTGTACACACTGATGGAGGATTTATGATCTTGGGATTTATATGATTTGTATTATGACATGATACATTGGATCTTTATGACTTATTTTGGATGGAAATATATTTTTAAGAAATGAAAAATTTGTTTTAAAAATTTCCGTTGTTACAATTCAACATCTTTCGGGATGGCAGAAGGAGTAGCAGAACCACCTTTGGTTCAACTCGATAAGGAGCCATCAAGAGACTTTCCCTTGGTACCCTTCGAAAGGGTCTTCCTCTTCTTCCCTTTGCCTTGACCGATAGCCAAAACAGGAAAGGAGTAGTAACAACCGACTTACTTTTAAGACCACTTTCGGCAGTCTTCAGAAGTCCTTGAAGCTTGCTGAGTGTGACTTCTTCCTTAGTCATGTGGTATGTCATGCGGAATTGATCATAACATGAAGGTAAGGAATGCAAAATGATTTCGATTTCCAACTCCTCACGAAAGTTCACATTCAATTTCTGCAAACAGTCCACATACCTTTGCATTTTTTGCATGTGGCCCGTGATGGGTTCTCCATTCTTCATTTGGGTTGTTATCATGGAGGAGATGATTTCATATCACTCTTGACGAGCACTTTGATGGTAGCGGTCCATCAAATCCCGGTGCATCTTAAAAGGATAGTAGTCCTCGTAGGACTTTTGGAGCTTGGCTGTCATAGTGGCCATCATGATGCATGCCACTTTTGTAGCATCTCTTTCATGTGCCTCATATGCAGCGACCTCCTCAAGAGTTGCAGTCGGCTCAAGATCCTTAAGCTTCTAGTTGAGGACATATTCCTTGTCCTCGTAATGAGTGACCATCCTGATGTTCCAGATCCAATCCGTAAAGTTGGAACCATCGAAGATGACTCTCCCACAAAGGTTCATGAGAGAGAAGGAGCCAATAGGGTTAGAACTTGAAGCATTGTTGGAAGACATCTGAAAAGAAGAAAGACAAGTTTAGATTAGATATATAGAGACCTTAATAAGACACCCAAATGTAATATTAAGGCTAGGACCCAACACAATATATTATAACTTAAAAGAGGGATGCTCTAATCTAAGCTATAACATATTTGATGGTAGGTGAATGACGATTCACCAATTTCCACCATGAAAATGAAATGAATTATTAGGTTTAATTGTTTTGAAATTCCTATATTCTTTTGAGATTCATTAAACTTTTTCAATGGCATGTTTCAATCTCGAGTGTGCCCTTCAAGTTTTGTGACTGGGATGTCGAGGATCACAAAACAAGGTGTGAATAACCATGCAAATTCACTTGGTACCCTTAATATTATCACCTAATTGATGTGCCGGTTAACCACACACACTCCACCGATCTATGATAAACATTAAGACACCCTTTGTTGTCCTTACTAGTCCAAGTTAGTGTGTCGATTAACCACACACGCTCCACTAACGACTTGGTAAGGTACAAAGTGTGAATTTCATAGGTTAGCACCACTTTCACATTTTCCTAAAGTAACTAAGATTGGGAATTACTACAACATTTAATTACTTTATAACAATCATTATACTTTTAATGAGAATTAAAGTCATTGTCCTACCTGTTTGGCTAACGACCCTCCACTGATCAAGGAAGCGGTGGGGTGAGAGTGGAAACCCATTAAGCTGCCATTTTATAGGCAGCAACCTTATACCCCCTTATAGACCGGCTTTGTGAATGAGGCCTACTAACGGTAAAACGACTTGATCTGATACATATATAAATATTAACCATTAATCTTATAATAGTATAAGGGTTGAATTTTAACTTTTAAAATCCTAAGGGTTGGAATTTAAAGTATGTGTTCTTTACAAATTCGAAAACTTGAGGGAATGTTTTGAAACTCTTCAAAACTTTTCATTTCATAACTTATGAGTTAAAGTTTCATAAAAAGCGAAGACTCTTTATTTTTATGTAACTTATGTGTTTAAATATTCATTAAAGGAGGCGACCTTTGGAAATCTATAACTTGAGGACAAATTATGGATTCCATTAAACCACATAATTGATCAAGAATTAATCATTAAATAATTTAGCAAGTAATTCCTATGATCTAACAATAACTTATAAGAAGTTGAATATCCATATCAAAATTTCAAGAACATATGAACACATATAAACATGGAATTTTGATATTAGCCATTGTAAATGGATTAGAACAACCATTACACCATCTAAAACAGGTTTTAAAACATCAAAACAGTTTAGGGTAATGTTTCTAGTCCATTTCCAGCAGCAAAAGTCGAAAAACTGCATTCTATGTCTCCTACTCGTCGAGTGCACGAAACTACTCGACGAGTAGGATGAGTTTGTGCTTGGACTCGTCGAATCCTCCCATGGACTCGGCGAGTCCACTGCCCAGACAGCTCAATTTTGCAACTTTTCAACAGTTTGCATCAAGTATTCAAGAAAACAATCCTAGGCTCTGATACCACTATTGGATTTTGACCAAACTAACACTCCTAAGGTGTTCATGAAACCCTAAAACCTTGGATCTATGTTTTACTATGAATACATGCAACTTTGATTTTTACGAGGTTCATAACCTATCTAGCATGGCATGGGGAACGTTAAACATAATGGCTAGAAGAGTTACATACCTTTCAATTTGTGAGTTGATTCCTTGAAGTTTGAGAGCCTAGCACCAATAATGTGGATGCATCAAATGAAATCACAAATCACCACAAACTTGGAAAAACCTTATGAGAGTGTATGCTTGCTTATAGAAATCGGCCACCACTTTTCACACACACAACTAGTGTCATTTCAAGCATCACAAGCTCCTTTATATAGTTGGAGGATTAGGGTTACATCCATGTAAAACCTAATGCCCATGACTCTTCCTTTCCAAGGATCCATGGGTTAAAATCTCTATGGACTATCCATGAACTCCCATGCATGCCAACCCATTCTATATGGCTATTAGTCCACACTTATATAAATACAAGAGCCCATCTTTAATTAGTCACCTTTTTTATCACCAAATTAATTTCTAATCAACACTAATTAAAATAATATGATTTGATATTAATATATTATAATTTATAATATATTAAAAAATCATAAACATACAATTCTCAAAGGGTTAACCATAAATAGTTCGGGTGAAGTGCAATCCAAATGGACCATGCCGGGTCGGGTCAAGTATATACCAAATAAAGTTATGGACTTAGACACCTTATTCAACAGGGTATAGGTGGACAAGATGTTTAGTACCATCAAATATATCGTGACATCCCCAAATTCACGATAATTTTAAGAATTTTATTTATGCTTGTTTAAAAACCAGAATATTCATAGCTGCCAATCTTCAACTATAAGGCACTAAATCCATAGCTGCCAACATTTATTTGTAATACACTAAGTTCAGAGCTGTCAACGTTCATTTGAAAGGCATTGAGTCCATAGTTGTCGGGGTTTTTAGAGTACATCTGGTGAACATATCGTTCACAACACCTACAGGTTGCGAGACTGCTAACGTTCTACCGGACTGTCTAGAATATATAGTTTGTGGTTATCATATATACTCTGCTAGATGATTGGGCCATCGCTTGGGTCAAGGTTTCTCATCATCTATATCATCTTTCATCTCTCCTCATTCATCCTATCTTTCACCTCTCATCTCAATCTTTCATCTAACCATCTTTACCCATCATAATTATAGGTAGAAAATACGTATACAATTTAAATCGAATAAAACATGTATATTTTGTTCATCCAGCATAGATATCAAGAACACAGATAATATGCACAGATAGCACGTAATTTATATTAAATACTTCATATCTATGTGTAAGATGAAAGTAACTATGCACTCACTTGTTAAAGTGATGACTCGAAATTCGGATAGCGCTTCGTTTCTAACAATCATCTTTTCCTTCGATGAAACCTAGCATTATTATTGCTAAATTTTAGTCTAATATTTATTGCAACTAAATATTAGTCTAGATTCATGGTCGATATTGTTTTATAAGTGTTAAACAATATTTTTCAACTACTATATATAGACAAGAGCCAGATATGAAACACCGGAGGGCATGACCATATTGGCATTTAAGTTGTTTTGAAATCCAACAACCATATGCGGCCATTCAAACTAGATTCCCCGTACCGTGAGCAGTTAAAAGGAATTGTAATAAGACTTTGTATATTTTATACTACTTACATATATTGTTTATAGGTTCATAATAACGATAATGAACTTAAACATAAGCTATATTTATAGTAGGGTAAGCATAACTCATTTACAATGGAGTTTAGCGAAAAATCGGACCATGCACGGGCAGAACTTCTGAGCCAAAAGCTCTTATTATCAGGGCCTTCTGGCACTCCAGGACTCTCTACTAACTCCTAAGAAGGGCTAGAGAAAATCCTTGAGGCTTTGGCATCCGGGATTCGCTACAACTTTCTTTTAGACTCCGTCTGGTAATTTTGACTTTATATTTAAAGTTATATTTTAACCTGCTTAGGTAGATAAAAGTCCGTTAAAAATTCATAATTTTGTCATCTTACATCCGTTTTCTTCTGCCTTTATATTGTTGGGTTCCTATTAATGAGATCTTCATTTCTCATTTAAGTTGTGACAGCTAGAAATCGATCGATCTAAAATTCGAATTTCGGGCTGCATACTTCTATGTCAAATCTTAGAAAAATTATAACTTCATCATACAAAGCTAGATTTGGACGTTCTTTTTATGCACGCTCTCAGTTTAACGTATACTACGACTTTATTTTATATCCCTAAGGCTAAAAAGCAATTTATCAAAAATTCACTTTTTAGGTTACGCGGTGTCGTGCTGGTTTAGCCAAAAAACTTCAACGGGTCATGACTTCTTCATTATAACTCGGATTTCCGCGTTCTTTATGTGTACGGAACCCTTGTGACAATATAGTATAACTTAGTTAAGATTATTTATTCTAAATATTCTTCTATCAAAGAGTCATTTTGACGTTTATTGTCTCTAAATTAACTAATCCGAATCTGCGGGCGTTACAATTATCTCCCACTTAGGATGAGTATGTCACAAAATCATTAGTAAAACAAGGCTTGTATAATGACTCCACAAGTTTTCTTTTCATCCTAGGTTATAACCGTAACTATTATATCTTTTCTAACGAGTTTCTAATTCTTGGATTTCTTGACTGCTGGTGGTGCTCAATCTTGCACTCGCTCTGTATCTCATGTTGGAATTTAAATCGTGACCTTCAACTCACAATTTAGATCCTTATTGGAGACTCCTGCTCCTTCGTAAATAGACTTTACTTCGATTATTGTAACAGGCCAATTGGTCATGTTCTAATGATCTCTCGTCGTATGATGCAACGCTTAGAATCAGGTCTTTTAGAGTCAAATTCCGGAACGAAATATGCCTTCCTTCATAATCTAATGTGATATAATCACATTCTAGTATGTAGTATTTCTAACTATAAGCTTCTTACTTTAACAACGATCTCAATACTTCTGTTGATCACTTCGATTATCATTTACTTCAATTTTTTGGCTTAAGTCAAATGCTACATCAATCTTGGTTCTCTGAATCACGTAGAATATATATCTTAGTCGGACTCGATATGATATGTCCACTAGGGTTGGAATAATAATCATCTTCTTAGTCATTACCGAAACGATGGTAACTTTGTGACTTTACCTGATACTAGTGTGAGTCTCGTGCTTCCGATAGTATAGGCCTCTGCTACCTTTCATAACAACTCGTACTTGTCCTAAGTATTGTCTCGTAGTTCTCCAAGTCACCATAAAAGAAAAAAATCATATAGCAACTTAACATAATATTATTTGTTTCCTAACTTATCTAGGATTGAGAGATCTTCGTCCCGATATTTAGGCCATATCTCTAAGAGGTATGTTTCCTATGTTGTACTATGAATAAAGGCTCCATTTGTTATTTGACTCTTTATGGTATCTTTACTTTTGAAATGTAGATCGAAAATGTTTCTTCAAACTCTTTATTTGTTATCACACTTTTGTTTCTTTTTAGGATGATTCAATTGGTAACTTTAAGGTCACAAATACAGTATAAGTGGTTTGGATATGCGGTATAGCTTTCCCTTTACTATTTTCCATGATAATACCATTCCCGATTCTAGATTTAATATTTAATGATTGGGACAATTTTTGTGAATAACCCGATATGGGCGTTACCTCGGAATATCCGCCTTTTCAACCTATTTCCAACTTTTCGAATGGGTATAAAAGCATAAAAACCCTAAAAATTCTTTATTTCCACCATTCTCTTGCACAATTGCCATAGCAACATGGAAGGCTCTAAAAAGGGGTATGCTCTCTCTCTCTCTCTCACACACACACACTCATGCTTAACATTCTATGTCAATTGTTTCTTTCTTGATTGACATTAGGTTGACATACTAGAGATGAATTTGGCATTCAATAATCATAGTTTGATTTATGTAGATTGTATAAACATCGATTTCCATACATGTTTATTGTTAGTCAAAATTGAAAATTTCACTATGATTAAAAAATCAACATTGATACAATAAGAGTAGAAAAGTTACGAAAATCGTAAACGATTTATCCAATAACGCAAGTATCTGAAGGTTGAATAATAATCTCCAAAATTTAAAAAGATATAGATCTACCATTGAAGTACAAGATCTAAGGTTGAATGCTAGCAAGTTTCAAATCCAACGGTTGACAAAAAATTTTGTATCTTATTAGACACAGTTTCGTGAATTTGCAAAATTTTACTCCATCTACATATGAATTCAATAAAATTTCAACACTTTGTGATTTAAATCAAATAGGTCTTTGAATTTTAGTGATGTATATCGAATAAAGTTATCAAATTTTTAATGTATATCAAATAAAGCTTTAAGCTTTGTGATGTATAACGAATAAAGAGAAATTTGTAGGTCGATATCATCAGACTAATACAACAACAACACAATAACACCGATTAATTGTTGATGTTTAAATGTTTATTGTGTAGCATAAGCTACATTTTAAACAACTTGAGAAAGCTATTGTTTAGATTTTGGTGTATATGATCATATTTTGAGGATTTTGTGTAGGATTGAGAAGAAGGAGTCTATCTCTTACCTTGAGAAGACACAATATGAATATGCCCAATACCTCAGGAGCAAATACTTCTCTGGAAAAGATATTTATGGAGGTAAATTAAAAAACAATAATCAAATACTTCTTGTTTAAGGACACATTTAATTTTTCCATATTTTGGACCATTTTGTAGTTTAACCATTTATACTTTATTTATTTATTTTTTTTTCATTCAAATCATAAAAGTTTTAGATTTTTTTTTCTAAATTAACCATTTTGACCGGATATATTAGCTCAATTGTGTTAATTTGAAATGTTACTAGGAAACCAGTTATTACTGATGAACCCATGTCAAAATGGTTAATTCGGAAAAATGTCTGAAACATTTATGGTTTGATTGGAAAAAAGTAAAGTATTAATGGTTAAACCGCATGACTGTAAAAAAATATTTTTTTTAGTAATTTACTATTTCGGAATAATATCAAGTCCAATTTTCATATTGTGTATTTTAATTTCACGGCTATAGATTATGCTATCAAAGGATCAAACCATTGTTTTATCTTTATCTAACATTTTTTTATAAAAGATTAAACAATATAGATAAAAATGTAAACTTTCTTGTGTGATGAATTAACTTCTCAATCTTTGCAGAGGAGATCTTTGACAAGACTACGATTATAAATGGAATGACTATCAAGTCCAGCCGGTAATACTATAATTATTAAATAGAATTGTCACTCAAAGACATACATATGGTGCCAAAATTCCTAACTCTATACTAACTTGTACAATTTTTTTTATAGTATTTCTCCTACTAGACCATATGAGGATCCTATAGCCTATCTAAAGGAAGGTATCAATATCTCATATATCTTATTTTTAATACTTCTTTAACAAACATTTCAAATTCTCAATTTTATCTTTTGCAATTTTTGCAGTTCCTGAGCTGAAAAAGAAATCGGTTGCAGACATAATGAATACTAAGGAAAAGAGGTTAATTATTTTGAAGAAAATGTCTCAAGATTAATTTTATGTATTAGAATTTATGACTAATTATTTTATCATGTAATATTTAGGATTCCTCCGATTACAATTGATGGCGAGTCAACTCGGAAGAAAGTTGTGGAGGATGTAGGTGACGAGAGCTCTGAATCTTTAAAAGAAATATCGGTTGATGTTTGGAATGAGGATCGGTCTGCAAAGAAACTGAAGAAATCGGGTGTGGTACCATCCAACAACCGCTAGTAATGGTGCTTTCTAGTGTAAACATCAAGCAAGTATATGAAAAGTTGGTACTTAGAGGTTGGATTCATGATGTTTGCTTATATAAATTGAGTAATGTTCTTTGTTTTTGTTTTTTTTAATTTAATATTTGGCTAAAAACTAGAACTCATAGGACATCAAATCGATTGGTTGATGGAATTTTTTAAGTAATATTTTATAATTTCTTATTCGAATAGTTATATATAGATGTGGAGTCCTAGAGTTTTTCTACAAAGAAGCTCTTACGGAGAGACTATAGAGTCCAACATAGATTCAAGAGTAGTTGATGTGGGAAAGTAACACACATATGATACAGAGGATGAATGAGATTAGAGTCTTAGATTTTATCTAAAAAAAATTATTCAAGAGAGACAATAGATTCCAACAGATCTAAAGACAAGTTAGACTATGTCTAATGGATGTGAGATGCTAACATGATCAACTAAAATTGTGCCTCTTGCGATTGTGGTTTGAGTAAGAGTATAATATTACATATGAATCATTATAAGACCTTTTGAATAATGAATTTACTAGTGATTAGTTACAAATTGTATTTTCACGTAAACATCTTGACTTTCATTATATATATATATATATATATATATATATATATATATATATATATATATATACACACACACACAATAAACTGAGTGAGTTGGACATTTATCTACACAAGAAGAGTAAAACATGGGTCTAATAAAATAACAGTACACCAATATATCGATAGTATGTGGGCTAATAGGCCCTGACAAATCAATTTGGAGGTTGACATTCAGAAATGGTTTACTTTTTGATAATTTAGTTGTCATGAAATGTGTATGGGTTTACCAAGAGGGGTTACTCTTTAGCAAGGAATTCACGTAGAAAGGGCTTACTTTTTGATAAGGTGGTTGCATATGGCTTTGCTGGGAGGGGTTACTCCTTAGCAAGGAATTCATTCAGAAATGTTTTACTTTCTGATAAGGTGGTTATATATGGCTTTGTTAGGAGGGGTTACTCCTTATTAAGGATATTGAATATATTATAAATGTGGCCTTGTTAGGAAGGGATTACATCGTAACCAGGTGATTTATTGTTAAAGGTTCTATGGAGCGGGATTTTGTCAAAGGTTTCCTGTGGAGAAACACCATAAGATATTCTTTCAGGAATATTAAATATGTATGTGAATATATGATTCCTATGGGAATATGAATATGTGGTTCCTATGGGAACAATGTTATGTGATTCCATATGGAATATTGAATGTGTAATTTCTGCGGGAACAGTGTTATGTGATTCCTTCAGGAATATTGAATGTGTGGTTCTTATGGGAACAAACAGTGAATATATAAATATATGATTCCTTTTAGGAAACTTATATATGAAATTCCTAGGGAAATATTGTTATGTAGTTCCATCAGGAACTTTATTATATGTTTCCAACGAGAAACATTGTAAAATACTCCATGCGGGATTATGGGTTAACTGCTTGGAGGAAATCCCTACGTATGTAATTTATGTTTGGTAGCACCAACGAGCTGTAAACTCTAATAAAGGTTTTTTTTAGATCCTTATGTTACCATGACTACGAATCATGACAATTTTACAACCAAAGTGACAATTTTGGTTGATAAAAATTAGGGGTGTTACAACCGACTTTATTAAAAACAAAGAATGATGAAACGGATATGTTGTGGCTGAAACCGATAGTGATGGAATAGGTCGAAAATGAATTCTTTACATCTACTCTATGAATGTAGGCGACAAACATGGGAGATCCTAGATGTATCACTAAACCTGAGGCTTAATGGATGTAGATAGTCTTTACAAGATGACCATGTAGAAGATGCATTCTTGATATCTAATAAATGAATGGGCAACTTATGAGATACAGTAAGACTCAAAATTATGCATATAGTTGTAAGTTCGACATTCATGCTAAATGTTTCTTTACAATCAATGTCCAGTTGTTGTCTCTGACAGTAGCTACTAATCTACATTTGTACTGACTCGAGGAACTATATGTATTGTGTTTTTGTTTGAATAGCGACATGCATCTCATAATATTAACACCTGCATAAATAGGAAAAAGAATCCAAGTATTATCCTTAATTAGCAGTTGTATTTTCTATCATTTCTTCTTTCCAATTTGGATATTGGATAGCTTGTATATGGGATCAAGAGATAGGAAAGACGCAACGATGGTGGTCGTACGGAGATTAAGTTTTGGATGGGTTTGGAAATACCGATGTGTGATTAGGTGGTCATTGGGTGTTGGAAAATGTGTCTTCTCAACTAACGAGAGGTCATACATAGTGAAAATAAGTAGAGATTGGGTTGTGTCAATACTAAGATGGGGCTGATGGGTAGCACCGGTTGTGTCCGAGATTGGGGAGTGGGTGGAGATGTTGTAAGTAGAGGATAGATTAGAAAGGGTGGCATTGGTAGGCATAAGTGGACAAGATGTTTAGTACCATCAGATATATCGTGACATCCCCAAATTAATCGACATTTTAAAAATTTTATTTATGCTTGTTTAGAAACCAGAGTATTCATAGTTGTCAATGTTCAACTATAAGGCACTAAATCCATAGCTGCCAACGTTTAATTGTAATACACTAAGTCCATAGCTGTCAACGTTCATTTGTAAGGCATTGAGTCTATAGCTGTCGGGGTTTTTAGAGTACATCGGGTGAACATATCATTCACAACACCTACAGGTTGCGAGACTGCTAACGTTCTACCGAACTGTCTAGAATAGTTTGTGGTTATCATATATACTCTGCTAGATGATTGGGCCATCGCTTGGGTCAAGGTTTCTCATCATCTATATCATCTTTCATCTCTTCTCATTCATCCCATCTTTCATCTCTCATCTCAATCTTTCATCTAACCATCTTTACCCATCATAATTATAGGTAGAAAATACGTATACAGTTTAAATCGAATAAAACATGTATATTTTGTTCATCCAGCATAGATATCAAGAACACAGATAATATGCACACATAGCACGTAATTTATATTAAATACTTCATATATATGTGTAAGATGAAAGTAACTATGCACTCACTTGTTAAAGTGATGACTCGAAATTCGGATAGCGCTTCGTTTCTAACAATCATCTTTTCCTTCGATGAAACCTAGCATTATTATTGCTAAATTTTAGTCTAATAATTATTGTGACTAATTATTAGTCTAGATTCGTGGTCGATATTGTTTTATAAATGTTAAACAATATTTTTCAACTACTATATAAAGATAGGAGCCAGATATGATACACCGGAGGGCATGACCATATTGGCATTTAAGCTGTTTTGAAATCCAATAACCATATGCGGCCATTCAAACCAGATTCCCCGTACCGCGAGCAGTTAAAAGGTATTGTAATAACGTAGAATATATATATATATATATATATATATATATATATATATATATATATATATTAGTCGGACTCGATATGATATGACCACTAGGGTCGGAATAATAATAATCTTCTTAGTCATTATGGAAACGATGGTAACGACAGACATGAACAAAACAAAATCAATTACTAGCACCTTGGTAACCTTGTGACTTTACCTGATCCAAGTGTGAGTCTTGTGCTTCCGGTAGTATAGGCCTCTGCTACCTTTCATAACTACTCATACTTGTCCTATGTATTGTCTCGTAGTTCTACAAGTCACCATACAAGAAAAAAATCATATAGCAACTTAACATAATATTATTTGTTTCCTAACTTATCTAGGATTGATAGATCTTCTTCCCGATATTTAGGCCATAACTCTAAGAGGTACGTTTCCTATGTTGTACTATGAATAAAGGCTCTATTTGTTATTTGACTCTTTATGGTATCTTTACTTTTGAAATGTAGATCGAAAATGTTTCTTCAAACTATTTGTTTGTTATCACACTTTTGTATCTTTTTAGGATGATTCAATTGGTAACTTTAAGGTCACAAATACAATGTAAGTGTTTTGGATATGCGCTATAGCTTACCCTTTACTATTTTCCCCGATAATACCATTCCCGATTCTAGATTTAAGATTTAATGATTGGGACAATTTTTGTGAATAACCCGATATGGGCCTTACCTTGGAATATCCGCCTTTTCCACCAATTTCCAACTTTTTGAATGGGTATAAAAGCATAAAAACCCTAAAAATTCTTTATTTCCACCATTCTCATGCACAATTGCCATAGCAGCATGGAAGGTTCTAAAAAGGGGTATGCTCTCTCTCTCTCTCTCTCTCTCACACACACATACACTCACGCTTAACATTCTATGTCAATTGTTTCTTTCTTGATTGACATTAGGTTGACATACTAGAGATGAATTTGGCATTCAATAATCATAGTTTGCTTTCTGTAGATTGTATAAACATCGATTTCCATACATGTTTATTGTTAGTCAAAATTGAAAATTTCACTATGATTAAAAAATCAACATTGATACAATAACAGTAGAAAAGTTACGAAAATCGTAAACGATTTATCCAATAAGGCAAGAATCTGAAGGTTGAATAATAATCCCCAAAATTTAAAAAGATATAGATCTACCATTGAAGTACAAGATCTAAGGTTGAATGCTAGCAACTTTCAAATCCAACGGTTGACAAAAAAATTTGTATCTTATTAGTCACAGTTTCATGAATTTGCAAAATTTTACTCCATCTACATATGAATTCAATAAAATTTCAACACTTTGTGATGTAAATCAAATAGGTCTTTGAATGTTAGTGATGTATATTGAATAAAGTTATCAAAATTTTTATGTATATCGAGTAAAGCTTTAAGCTTTGTGATGTATAACGAATAAAGAGAAATTCCTAGGTCGATATCATCAGACTAATACAACAATAACACAATAACACCGATTAATTGTTGATGTTTAAATATTTATTGTGTAGCATAAGCTACATTTTAAACAACTTGAGAAAACTATTGTTTACATTTTGGTGTATATAATCATATTTTGAGGATTTGTGTAGGATTGAGAAGAATGAGTCTATCTCTTACCTTGAGAAGACACAATATGAATATGCCCAATACCTCAGGAGCAAATACTTCTCTGGAAAAGATATGTATGGAGGTAAATTAAAAAACAATAATCCCATACTTCTTGTTTAAGGACACATTTATTTTTTTCATATTTTGGACCATTTTGTAGTTTAACCATTTATACTTTATTTTTTTCATTCAAATCATAAAAGTTTTAGATTTTTTTCTAAATTAACCATTTTGACCGGATATATCAGCTCAATTTTGTTAATTTGAAATCTTACTAGGAAACCAGTTATTACTGATGAACCCATGTCAAAATGGTTAATTCGGAAAAATGTCTGAAACATTTATGGTTTGATTGGAAAAAAGTAAAGTATTAATGGTTAAACCGCATAAATGTAAAAAATATTTTTTTAGTAATTTACTATTTTGGAATAATATCAAGTCCAATTCTTATATTGTGTATTTTAATTTCACGGCTTTAGATTATGTTATCAATGGATCAAACCATTGTTTTATCTTTATCTAACATTTTTTTTTATAAAAGATTAAACAATATAGATAAAAATGTAAACTTTCTTGTGTGATGAATTAACTTCTCAATCTTTGCAGAGGAGATCTTTGACAAAACTTCTCAATCTTTGCAGAGGAGATCTTTGATAAAAATGTAAACTTTCTTGTGTGATGAATTAACTTCTCAATCTTTGCAGTTGTTGAGCTGAAAAAGAAATCGGTTGCAGACATAGAAAAAAGGTTAATTATTTTGAAGAAAATGTCTCAAGATTAATTTTATGTATTACAATTTATGACTAATTATTTTATCATGTAATATTTAGGATTCCTCCGATTACAATTGATGGCGAGTCAACTACGAAGAAAGTTGTGGAGGATGTAGGTGATGAGAGCTCTGACTCTTTACAAGAAATATCGGTTGATGTTTGGAATGAGGATCGGTCTGCAAAGAAACTGAAGAAATCGGGTGTGGGACCATCCAACAACCGCTAGTAATGGTGCTTTCTAGTGGAAACATCAAGCAAGTATATGAAAAGTTGGTACTTAGAGGTTGGATTCATGATGTTTGCTTATACGAATTGAGTAATGTTCTTTGTTTTTGTTTTTTTTAATTTAATATTGGGCTAAAAACTGGAACTCATAGGACATCAAATCGATTTGTTGATGGAATTTGTTTAGTAATATTTTATAATTTCTTATTCGAATAGTTATATATAGATGTGGAGTCCTAGAGTTTTTCTACAAAGAAGCTCTTACGGAGAGACTATAGAGTCCAACATAGATTCAAGAGTAGTTTATGTGGGAAAGTAACACACATATGATACAGAGGACGAATGAGATTAGATTCGTTATGTTGAGCCCATGAGCAGTTACGCTCTATAGAGTCTTAGATTTTATCTAAAAAATTTTTTGTTGAGAGACAATAGATTCCAACAGATCTAAAGACAAGTTAGACTATGTCTAATGGATGTGAGATGCTAACATGATCAACTAAAATTGTGGCTCTTGCGAATGTGGTTTGAGTAGGAGTATAATGTTAAATATGAATCATTATAAGCCCTTTTGAATAATGAATTTACTAGTGATTAGTTACAAATTGTATTTTCACGTAAACATCTTGACTTTCATTATATATATATATATATATATATATATATATATATACACACACACACACACACAATAAAGTGAGTGAGTTGGACATTTATCTACACAAGAAGAGTAAAACATGGGTCTAATAAAATAACATTACACCAATATATCGATAGTATGTGGGCTAATAGGCCCTGACAAATCAATTTGGAGGTTGACATTCAGAAATGGTTTACTTTTTGATAAGTTAGTTGTCATGAAATGTGTATGGGTTTACCAAGAGGGGTTACTCTTTAGCAAGGAATTCATGTAGAAAGGGCTTACTTTTTGATAAGGTGCTTGCATATGGCTTTGTTGGGAGGGGTTACTCTTTAGCAAGGAATTCATTCAGAAACGTTTTTCTTTCTGATAAGGTGGTTATATATGGCTTTGTTAGGAGGGGTTACTCCTTATTAAGGATATTGAATATATTATAAATGTGGCCTTGTTAGGAAGGGATTACATCGTAACCAGGTGATTTATTGTTAAAGGTTCTATGGAGCGGGATTTTGTCAAAGGTTTCCTGTGGAGAAACACCGTAAGATATTCCTTCAGGAATATTAAATATGTATGTGAATATATGATTCCTATGGGAATATGAATATGTGGTTCCTATGGGAACAATGTTATGTGAATCCATATGGAATATTGAATGTGTGATTTCTATGGGAACAGTGTTATGTGATTCCTTCAGGAATATTGAATGTGTGGTTCTTATGGAAACTTATATATGAAATTCCTAGGGGAATATTGTTATGTAGTTCCATCAGGAACTTTATTATATGTTTCCAACGAGAAACATTGTAAAATACTCCATGAGGGATTATGGGTCAACTACTTGGAGGAAATCCCTACGTATGTAATTTATGTTTGGTAGCACCAACGAGATGTAAACTCTAATAAAGGTTTTTTTTAGATCCATATGTTACCATGACTACGAATCATGGCAATTTTACAACCAAAGTGACAATTTTGGTTGATAAAAATTAGGGGTGTTACAACCGACTTTATTAAAAACAAAGAATGATGAAACGGATATGTTATGGCTAAAACCGAGAGTGATGGAATAGTTGGAAAATGAATTCTTTACATCTACTCTATGAATGTAGGCGACAAACATGGGAGATCCTAGATGTTTCACTAAACCTAAGGCTTGATGGATGTATATTGTCTTTACAAGATGAGCATGTAAAAGATGCATTCTTGATATCTAATAAATGAATGGGCAACATATGAGATACAGTAAGACTCAAAATTATGCATATAGTTATAAGTTCGACATTCATGCTAAATGTTTCTTTACAATCAATGTCCAGTTGTTGTCTCTGACAGTAGATACTAATCTACATTTGTACTGACTCGAGGAACGATATGCATTATGATTTTGTTTGAATAGCGACATGCATCTCATAATATTAACACCTGTATAAATAGGAAAAAGAATCCAAGTATTATCCTTAATTAGCAGTTGTATTTTCTACCATTTCTTCTTTCCAATTTGGATATTAGATAGCTTGTATATGGGATCAAGAGATAGGAAAGACGCAACGATGGTGGTCGTACGGAGATTAAGTTTTGGATGTGTTTGGAAATACCAATGTGTGATCAGGTGGTCATTGGGTGTTGGAAAATGTGTCTTCTCGACTAACGAGAGGTCATACAGAGTGAAAATAAGCATAGATTTGGTTGTGTCAATACTAAGATGGGGCTGATGGGTAGCACTGGTTGTGTCCGAGATTGGGGAGTGGGTGGAGATGTTGTAAGTAGAGGATAGATTAGAAAGGGTGGCATTGGTAGGTATAAGTGGACAAGATGTTTAGTACCATCAGATATACCGTGACATCCCTAAAATTCACCGTCATTTTAAAAAATTTATTTATGCTTGTTTAAAAACCAGAGTATTCACAGTAGTTAATGTTCATCTATAAGGCACTAAATCCATATGTGTCAATGTTTATTTGTAATACACTAAGTCCATAGCTGCCAACGTTCATTTGTAAGGCATTAAGTCCATAGCTGCCGGGGTTTTTAGATTAGATCTGGTGAACAAATCGTTCACAACACCTATAGGTTGCGAGACTGCTAACGTTCCACTGGACTATCTAAAATAGTTTGTGGTTATCATATATACTCTGCTAGATGATTGGGCCATCGCTTGGGTCAAGGTTTCTCATCATCTATATCATCTTTCATCTTTCCTCATTCATCCCATCTTTCATCTCTCATCTCATCTTTCATCTAACCATCTTTACCCATCATAATTATAAGTATAGTCTACGTATACAGTTTAAATCGAATAAAACATGTAGATTTTGTTCATCCAACATAGATATCAAGAACACAGATAATATGCACACATAGTACGTAATTTATATTAAATACTTCATATCTATTTGTAAGATGAAAGTAACTATGCACTAACTTGTTAAAGTGATGACTCGAAATTCGGACAGCGCTTCATTTCTAACAATCATATTTTCCTTTGATGAAACCTAGAATTATTATTGCTAAATTTTAGTCTAATATTTATTGCGACTAATTATTAGTCTAGATTCATGGTCGATGTTGTTTTATAAGTGTTAAACAATATTTTTCAACTACTATGTATAGACAGGAGCCAGATATGAAACATCGAAGGGCATGACCATATTGCCAATTAAGCTGTTTTGAAATCCAACAACCATATGCGGCCATTCAAACCAGATTCCCCGTACCGGGAGCAGTTAAAAGGTATTGTAATAACACTTTGTATATTTTATACTACTTACATATATTTTTTATAGGTTCATAATAACGATAATGAACTTAAACATAAGCTATATTTATGGTAGGGTAAGCATAACTCATTTACAATGGAGTTTAGCGAAGAACCGGACCCTGCACGGGCAGAACTTCTGAGCCGAAAGCTCTTATTCTCAGGGCCTTCTGGCACTCCAGGACTCGCTACTAACTCCTAAGAAGGGCTAGAGAAAAGCCTTGAGGCTTTGGCGTTCCGGGATTCACTACAATGGGTCATGTTCTAATGATCTCTCGGCGTATGATGCAACGCTTAGACTCAAGTCTTTTAGAATCAAATTTCGGAACGAAATATACCTTCCTTCATAATCTAATGTGATATAATCACATTTTAGTATGTAGTATTTCTAGCTACAAGCTTCTTACTTTAACAATGATCGCAATACTTCTGTTGATCACTTCGATTATCTTTTACTTCAATTTTTTGGCTTAAGTCAAATGCTACATCGATCTTGGTTCTTTGAATCACGTAGAATATATATCTTAGTTGGACTGGATATGATATGACCACTAGGTTCAGAATAATAATCATCTTCTTAGTCATTATCGAAACGATGGTAGCGACAGACATGAACAAAACATAATCAATTACTATTACCTTGGTAACCTTGTGACTTTCCCTTATCCAAATGTGAGTCTTGTGCTTCCGGTAGTATAGGCCTCTACTACCTTTCATAAATATTCATACTCGTCCTAAGTATTGTCTCGTGGTTCTCCAAGTCACCATAAAAGAAAAAAAATCATATAGCAACTTAACACATCAGGTAACATAACCATGGTTTATATTATTTCTTGAAACGATTACATAGATGTTCAAGTTAACTCTACACTAGCCCTCTTATAATAGGCTACACTACATGATACTATTTATATAGCTACTTCATATCCCGATCTTTAGATATATAGATCCTCACTCATGATCCCTTGCATTGTCACCTACTTCATTAAGGATCATCTGAGATGCTCTTTCCTTTGGCATTGGAGGCACGCTCGCTCTTGCTGCTTCATTAAGGGCTTGTTGGACCTTGAAGATCCCTAAAATTTCCTCTTCTCCCCAACTTGAACCCAGATGGCTGCCTCAAGAGTAGGTGTTTGGCGTACTGGTACAATAGGTTTGTCCTTATTTTGTTGAAGTAAACGCCTTGTCTCTTCCATCTCACGATCCAACATCATCTGCATCACTGCTTGTACTCCTGTCATCGTGATTGGCTCGGGCACAACTGTTACTTTTGGAGCACGCTCAACCACTTGTGGCTCAGGCTATGAGTTACCGCTTTCCAATCCGCTTTGAGTTCTCACCTTGTCGATCTATACACCAAATCAGACGTTCCATGTGCGATGACGAGAATTTAGATAGGGAAATCTTTAGTTATGATAGACGTATAAATCTCCTTATCATTTTGAAAAGTTATATGCCAATTCTAATACCATAATTAAACATTTAGAAATCTGAACATATAAAGTTTCCAGACCCGGTCGGCAACAGACCATAGATTCAGATCAATTAATAGCATATAAGGAATCTTTATAGCTATAACATAATTCATTTAGCACATAAAAGCATTTTAGGCATCTTCCCTAAATAAGCTAGTGCTTGTGTCTAAAATGTAGTAGACACTCATCTCACCATCATCGCTTAGCATTCTATGTTTAAGTCTAGAAATAAATCCTTATTCCTCGTGCGCTTAAACTAATGCTCCGATACCAACTCTGACATCCCAAAATTCACGGTCATTTTAAAAATTTTATTTATGTGTAACAACCCAAAATATGACCCAAAATTTTTTGTTTAAATAATACTAAAGATATCAACCATTTATAATATATCATGAAATCATAGGTCATAAATCCCAAAAAGTTATAATAGATGTGTCATGACAAATGAACTGTATCAACATAACATAGTATCTGAAATAAACTCCCAGGACAAAGCTGAAACGGTGTTGTGTGTAATGCCATCATCCCGAGCTCTTCCCTTTGCTTGCGGAACTACCTGAAACCAAAACTGAAACTGTAAGCACAAAGCTTAGTGAGCTCCCCCAAACTACCACATACTGGGTCTTGCCCATTGCATCGGACCAAAGTCCGGAAACTGCATCGGATCGAAGTCCGGAAACTAACCAAGGTCTTGCCCTCTGCATCGGACTGAAGCCTGGAAACTGCATCAGACTGAAGTCTAGAACTAACTGGGACCTTGTCCCCTGAATTGGACTGAAGTCCGGAACTAACTGCATCGAACCGGAGTCCGAAACTGACTGGGACTTGTCCCCTGCATCGGACCAAAGTCCGGAACTGACTGAACACAACATAGTATAAACACATATCAACTAGCATGAACTAGTATACTGCATACTGCATCGGACCGAAGTCCGGAACATATAACACAAGTACATGCTTGAATCACAAAGACATCAAGCAATCTAACTACTGCATCGGACCGAGGTCCGAAACTACTGCTAACTAAACGGGTCGGCATTGCGGCCGAAGACCTGTTCCTACAGGAAGGAAACTCACCTCGTAGTGTTGGCTGCTGGGATGCTAACTTTAAAAGTGGATGACTACTGCTCCAGAACTGTCCGACTACAAATCCCGAAAACACTAGATCTGTTACTTGTAAATGCACTCAGGGTAAAATAACTACTTTACCCCTAGTCAAAGTCAACTCCCTGGTCAAAGTCAACTCCCAGTTGACCGAACTCGCCGAGTCAGGGTGCAAACTCACCGAGTCCCTTCTTTACTAACTCTGACTTTAACTCACCAAGTCCCATTCACTGACTCACCCTGAACTTACAAGTCGAAGAAAAACGGGGACTCACGACTCGACTCGTCGAGCTCGAAGAACAACTCGTCGAGTCCTATCGTGCAGATTCCATACAATCGAATTCTAAACTATTCTTGAGCATCTAAATTGTAGATCTGAGCCCCTGTAACCATCTGAACACGTAAAGTTGCTAACTTTACGTGTAACTAAGAAGGAATGAAGTTATTTCACTCAAAAACTACTTTTCTCGGGAAAACTCATCCGACTCGCCGAGTTGTTCAAACAACTCGTCGAGTCTAAGGCAATCTTCATCGGACTCGCCGAGTTGCTCATCAAACTCATCGAGTCCACGGCTATCTTCATATGAATCGCCGATTCAAGCTTGCGACTTGTCGAGTCCATTCAGTGTTTTTTCCATGCATACCTGATTTAAGCCATGCAGCGGCTCCAAATCACAAATCCAAGATTCTATGGCATGCTTATCACGTAAAGTTGCAAACTTTATGTGAATGCATGGCTTTAAAGGCTTCAAATGTCAAAACTAAGCTCTTAATGGGGTTCTAATCTCATGACTGAAACTTTACACTTCTAGAATGCAATGAGGGTCCACATCCGAAGTTTCCATAAAAAGGGAAGTCCATATCTCAAGTTTGAATCATAAGAGGCTCCAAAGAAGGCATAACAAGCACAAAGGAGGTTTTAATGGAGGACTACACAAGGTCATAACTTCATTACCTGAATGAAAAACAGATGTAAGCTAACTCCTGGATCTTCCTTCTCTTCTATGGACCTTCTTTCCTTCCCAAAGCTTCCAAGCTATCACAAACACACTCAAACTCAACAATGGGGGCTAGGGTTTACACAGGAAATGTTCTGAGAGTGATAGAGGCGAGGTTGGGGACGTATAAGTGTGTTTAAATAGGGTGCAAACCCTTAAAATTAGGGCTTCATCCAGACAGGCGGACTCGTCGAGTCCTAGCGTATGGACTCGTCGAGTAGCCAGCTTAAATCACGTGATCATCCCGTATCTACTCGACGAGTTGGGATACAGACTCGTCGAGTACCCCTCAAGAAAAGAAAATATTTTATTTAAATCACATACCAGAAATGGGGTGTTACAAATCTCCCGAACTTATCTTAGACTTCGTCCTCGAAGTCTGCTGCTGCTGTTGCATCTGAAAATAATTCTGGATAATGCTCCCTCATCTCCCACTCAGACTCTCACGTCCACTCTAAACCCCTTCGGTGCTGCCATTGCACCTTTACCAACTGAATCACCTTGTTCCTCAAGGCATTTGTCTTTCGATCTAAGAACGCAACTGGTCTCTCGATATAATTCAGGCTGCTATCAACCTGAATGTCCTCCAAGGGTACAATTGCTGAGTCGTCCACCAAACACTTTCTCAACTGGGAGACATGGAAAGTGTTGTGGATCTGGCTAAGCTCTACCGGAAGATCCAACCGATAAGCCACTCGACCCACACGGGCCGAAACCCTAAAAGGACCAATGAACCTGGGGCCCAGCTTGCCCCTCTTTCGAAACCTGATAACGCTCTTCCAGGGTTATACCTTCAGGAGGACCATATCGCCCACCTGAAACTCCAGGTCCGAACGCCTCCTATCGGTGTAACTCTTATGCCTACTCTGTGCAGTTTGCAGTCTACTACGAACCTGCTGAATCAACTATATGGTCTTGAGCACCACCTCGGTGCTCCCGATGACTCGTTGACCGACCTCGCCCCAACAAATCGGGGTCCTGCACATCCTTCCGTAGAGCATCTCGAAAGGAGGACGGTCAATGCTAGAGTGGTAACTATTGTTATACGAAAAGTCCGCTAGTGGAAGATACGTATCCCACTACCACCAAAGTCTAGAACACATGCCCGGAGCATGTCCTCGAGAGTCTGAATGGTCCTCTCGCTCTGCCCTTCCGTCTGAGGGTGGAAAGCGGTGTTAAAATGATGACGAGTCCGCATCTCGTCATGAAATTGCTTCCAAAATTTGGAAGTAAAACGGACGTCTCGATCTGACACTACCGAAACAGGTACCGTGCCGTGCCACTACCTCGCGCACATAGATGTCGGCTAGCTTCTCAGCCGATATGCTCTCATGTATCGGTATAAAGTGTGCGCTCTTGGTTTGCCGATCCACTGTGACCCAAATCGAATCCACTCCTCGCGTGGTCCTGGGAAGCTTAGTGATAAAATCCATGGTAATGTCCTCCCATTTCCATACAGGAATGTCTAATGGTTGCATCTTGCCGTGGGGGTCTCTGGTGCTCTGCCATGACCTTCTTGCAGGTCAGACATCTCTCCACATACCAGGCGACATCCCGCTTCATGCAGGGCCACCAATAGTTGGGTCGAAGATCTCTGTAAATCTTCGTCGCCCCTAGGTGAATGGAAAATCGAGACTTATGGGCCTCGTCCATCAACACCTGCCATACTCCGCCCCAGTACGGTACCCAAACTCCCATGAAGGGTCAACAATCCTCGACTGTCATAATCAAAAGAAGCTTCTCGGCCCACGATCCTCTCACACTTCTTCCTCTCCTCCTTGAGGCCCTCGACCTTTGCCTCCCTGATTTGCTCCAACAATGGAGTAATCACTGTCATCCTCAAGCATAAATACCTGATCAGGCCACTGCCGCCTTGTGGCTCAGGGCGTCGGCCACTACGTTGGCCTTCCCCATGTGATAAAGGATCTCACAATCATAATCCTTCGCCACATCTAACCACCGACATTGCCTCATGTTAAGATTTGGCTGTTCCATGAGGTATCTCAAACTCTTTTGATCCGTGTAGATGGTACAACGGACCCCATAGAGGTAGTGTCTCCAAATCTTGAGGGCAAACAGTACTGCCCCCAACTCCAAATCATGCATCAGATAGTTAGCCTCGTGAGGCTTCAACTGTCTAGAGGCGTAAGCTATCACATGCCCCCGTTGCATCAACACTGCCCTGATACTTGTGATCGAGGCATCACAGTAGACTACAAAATCATCTACTCCCTCTGGCAGGGTAAGAATCGGTGCCTCACACAATCCATGTCTGAGGGTCTCAAATGTTGTCTGCTGCTTAGGCCCCCAACGAAACACCACCGACTTCTTGGTCAGTCGGGTGAGTGGTACTGCTATCTTGGAGAAATCCTGAATGAATCTCCTATAGTACCCTGCCAAACCTAGGAAGCTCCGAATCTCTGATAGAGACCTCGGGACTCCCACTGCATCACGGTCTCGATCTTGGCCGGATCCACTAGAATACCCTTCTGGTTGACAAGGTGACCGAGGAACTGCACCTCGCGCAACCAGAACTAGCACTTGGAGAACTTCACAAAAACTCTCTCCCTCCTCAGCGTCTCCAACACTTCTCTTAAGTGCTCCTCGTGCTGCTCCTGAGTCTTAGAGTAAACCAAGATGTCATCAATGAACACTATCACAGACCGATCCAACATCGGCCTGCATACGCGGTTCATGAGATCCATGAACGCAGCTGGAGCATTGGTGAGCCCAAAAGGCATCACCACAAATTCATAATGACCATAACGGGTCCTAAAAGCTGTCTTCTGAACATCCTCACTCCTGACCCGCATTTGATGATAACCGGAGCGCAGATCAATCTTGGAAAACCAAGATGCTCCCTGAAGCTGATCGAACAAGTCATCTATCCTCGGGACTGGATAACGGTTCTTCACCGTTACCTTGTTCAACTTTCTGTAATCTATGCACATACGGTGTGACCCCTCCTTCTTCTTCACGAACAGGATCGGGGCTCCCCATGGTGAACTACTCGGTCTGATGAAACCCTTGTCTAACAGCTCCTGCAGCTGCGTAGACAACTCCTGCATCTCCGGAGGAGCCAACCGGTGGTGCCTTGGATATCGGAGCCTCACCAGGAACCAGGTCAATCCTAAACTCAACCTGTCTCTCCGGAGGTATACCAGGCAGATCCTCCGGGAATACATTCGGGTAGTCTCGCACTACCGGTACATCGTCGACTGTCGCCTTGCCCTTCTCCCGAGCATCCAAAACGTAGGCGACGAACCTTGCGCAACCTTGCTGGAAGTAGCGCCTCGCTCTCGCTGCTGAACAAAGAATCGGTCCGTGCTGTGGCCTCTCGCCCTGAATCACTAACTCTCCCCCGCTGGGAGTGCGAACCCTCACTAGCTGTAACTCGCAATCGATCACCGCCCCATTGGGGCTTAGCTAATCCATGCCTACTATGACCTTGTTCCCTCGCAAAGGAATAGGGACTAGGTCTACCGAAAACTGCTCATCGAATAACTGCATCGGGCATGCCTTATGCACTCTAGCGACTTTGACAGTCCTGTCATCGGCTATCTCCACCTCAAGTGGACAATCCAACTCCCCTGGAGCTCTGCTAAACCTCTTTCTAAGCGCAAGAGAGACAAATGATCGGGTAGCCCTTGAATCAAATAACATTATAGCGGAAATGTCGTTCACTAAGAACGACCCTATACACAAACATATAACATTAGAAACAATCGGTAATAAATGCAGAGATAAAAAGGAAAATACATACCCGTCACCACATCAGGAGTCGCTCGTGCCTCCTCTGCTGACAATTGAAAAGCTCTACTCTTCGCCAATGGCGCCTCGGCCCGTCCTTGACGGCCGTTCGTAATCCTCAAGGTAGCAGGGGCAGGTGCCGACACCTTTCCTACTATGGCTAAGCTCGGGCACTGGGACTTTTTATGTCCCCTCTGATTGCAATGGAAGCAAATCAGATCTGATGATGCGGTGGCGGTGGTAGAAGCTGTACAATCTCTGCTCATATGCCCAGTCCAACCGCACTTGTAGCAGCTAGAACTCCCTGCCTTGCACGCCCCATCGTGCAATCTCCCACACTTGACACACCGACTGTGGCTCTGCTAACCTCTGGACCTATTATCCGAAACCTTGGGCTTCTTGCCCAAACTCCCTGTACCCGAAGCCGCCTCCGGCTTCCTCTTCTTCTCCATCTCAAGATCAATCTCTCTCTCTCTCTCTCTCTCTCTCTCTCTCTCGCCCTCGCAATCATATCATCCGGTGTCTTACAGTTGGATCAGCTCACAAACTGGCGGATATCACTCCGCAGCATCCCATGATAACGGGCCTTCTTCATCTCCTCATCATCTGCGTACCGAGGAACAAGAAGAGCCCTCTCCCAGAACTTGGTGGTAATCTCCGCCGCTGACTCTGTAGTCTGAGTAAGGTCCTGAAACTCCATGGCTAACTGTTGCACCTCAATAACTGGTGTAAACTCGGCTCTGAACCTGGTAGAAAAATCTGCCCAAGTCATAGCATCAAGTGATGTGTCATCCTCGATACCATGCCCAACCTCCTCCCACCGGTCACGTGCCCTGTCCTTCAGAAGACAGGATGCTAATCTGCCCTAGTCCCCCTCGGGACATCTGTTGGTGCGGAACGCGTTGGCAACATCTGCCAACCACCTAGTACTTGCAATGAGGTCCCGCGCCCCATGGTAGTTTGGAGATCCACAAGCCCGGAACTCCCTGAAGGTGAGTGTGCACGACCCCATCATAGCCGTCATCTCAGCATGAAATGTGCTCAACTTCTCATCCATCAACTCCAAAATACCCTCCTTGATCGAACCGAAGATCACCGGAGTCTGCTCAAGTATGATACGGGTAACCTCTGAAGTGAAAAACTCCCTAGTCTGCTCATCCAACTGCTCGGCCCCCGAGCCTGATCCTGATCCCTCCCCGGCACCTGAACTGACGCCTGCTGGTCTACGGCGTAAAACCACCATTCTGAAAACACACCACCTCATACGTTACAAACACTGATATATCTCGAGGGATTGCTATTATTATAGATTTCCTGGTCTCGCCTCGGCCTTCCTTGATTCAAGTACAGGTCCTCTTCTTCCAGTAGTATGGGCCCCTACTACCTTCCACATCTATCCATACTTTCCTCAAGAACTGCCTCGACTCCACCAAGTCACTACTACTGCTACTGATCTCTTCTTCTCTTTTGCATGTTCTTTTATCTAAACTCTTTCTCCTAATAGCATACACTGCTATTCTTCTCATCAATCTATCTCTTCTTTTTCTATTCTTTTCTTCTTCTCTATTACTCTTTACCTAAGTCACTTCTCAAACTCATCTCATACTATGCACACACTCTAACTATGTATCTGCCTCTATCTCTTCACCTCTCTATCTCTTCTCTACCCTATCTCTTTTCTATTCTGTCACTTTCTTTATTCTTTCTCTTCTTTACTTTAAGGGAAACAACATCCCATTATCATTACCGGGAACACTCATCCGGACTTACTCCTCTTTTTTTATGATCCCTCGTGGATCCTAAATCTTTCTTCTTCTCTTGAATCCCTCATAGATTCCTTACTCTTAATCCATTGCGGATTATATCCAAGTTCTTTAAAAGATCACTCTTACCTTGTTCCACTCGTGGAACCATTTCTCTATCTTCTCTAACCATACACATCTTTATTCCCACATGAATCGTTATCTCTTCCTCTACAGTGACATAATCTCATTCACGAAGGAATCATAGTCTTTATCCCCGAAGGAACTATACTATTACTCCCAAAGGAATCATACTCTTGTCCCCGTAGGAACCATACTCTTGTACCTAAAGGAACCATACTCTTGTCCCTGTAGGAACCATACTCCTATTCCCAAAGGAACCTCTATCTCTTGTTCCTGAAGGAACCTCTATCTCTTGTCCCTAAAGGAACCATCTCTATCTCTATTATGTGACTCATCATGTAATACTTGTTTCGTGACATTCTATCTCTTCATCCCATTAAGATAGCTTCTAATACACATCTATTACTTAAGTCATTAAGTGCTTCATCTTTATCTATGTCTGCTAACATGTAGGCATTCTACACAATAACATAAATGTTTAGACATAAATACATACTCTTATGATTATACTGCATATAATCATATTCTGTTACTTTCTTCCATCTCTTGGGTATTTAACAAATACCCCTCTCATCTGCTTAACATACTCTATGTATACATACATGCTCTGATACATGTTTCTAAATGTATATCTCATACATACTCTAAATATATGTACATACTCTTATACACATTCTTACACGTATATCCTTAATCCTTCTTCATCTTGTAACTTGAGGGCATTCCCTTAGTGCCTCAAGGTCCTCATATATATATATATATATATATATATATATATAACATAATCTAAAGAGAGATAGTGAGAGTAGCAATTCACCTTATCAGTTAGTGAAGACTAATTCTCCCGCTTTCTTAAATTCTAGCATTGACGCATTCTGGATCCATCTTCTTTGCTCTTATTCCTATTCATACATATACACAAGCATCTTAGTACTTTTCTTAGCCTATTAAGAGCTTAATGACTCTTATGGTCAAAATGAGCACTTAATGGATCATAATTCTATCTTTTCATTATCTATCTCTTAATCTATTCCAACCAATGAATTAAGCACCCCATAATACCTAATTGATTACAATCTACTCTAATGCATCAATTCACATAATCACATTAGTTAGGGTTTAAAACCCTAACATTACATATATAGATTTCACCATGGAAATCACATGCAAAGCTTGTTAAAGGTTTTTAAACACTTGATTAAACATTACTAACAAGCTTTCTAAACATAATGTAACATAACAAACATAAATCATCAAGAACACAATTAAGCCCTAATTAGCTTGAAAATGGGGAAGATGATTACCTCATGAGCTTTCCATGTTCAGTCGAATCCGCAAACACCAATGATTGTTTCTTGATCCTTCTCCAACCTCAAAATCGACAAGCTTGGCTATAAGGGGTTTGTGGGTGCGTTATGACGAGAATGAGGGCTTAACAACCTTTACATCTTTTGTGAATGCACACTGTGATCATTTGTTTACTATGTTGTGGTGACCATTTGACCTCGATCAACGGCAGTGTGACATCCCTAATCTCACGGCCAGAAAAGATCGATTTATTGATGCTTATTTAAAATTAGAGTATCTTTTTAAAAAATAATATTGTGGAATTTTTTCCCAAAAACATGTTGATGATATTATCAAAGCATTTCCTAAAAAATGTAATTTTATTTATATTAAAAACGTTGGGATGTCGTCGTCCTATATAAGAATAAACGAAAATAATACATGCCTTACAAACATGTATTATTCTACTATCCTATAATTTATAAATCTCTCATCAATCATCACACATGTTCTCTCGTGCCATTACCTGTAATACAAGAAATTGAGTAGGCTATGCTTGGGAGCCTGGTGATCACATATGGTTTTCAACCCACAATAATTGAATTCTTTTAATTACATGTTTTTATCAAATCATTCTACCCGATTACACATTCTCGTTATCCTCACTCTCTATCCTTAAAGCATCTAATTGAAGGGAAATATACTAAGGATCATCTTTGGGATAGAAAATAATGCTCAGGGATTCCTTAGCAATATATGTCAATAAGGCAATCCTGTGACATATATTTCACCTTTCATCTCTCGTCATCTATATTATCTTTCATCTACCCATCTCTACCCAATATATTTATTAAGTATAAAAATACATATACAGTTTAAATCAAGTAAGACATGTATACATCGTTCATCTAGCATAGATATCAGGAACACAAATAATAGACACATACAACATGTAATTTACTTACATACTTCATATATATATATATATATATATATATATGTGTGTGTGTGTGTGTGTGTGTGTGTGTGTAAGATGAAAGTAACTATCCACTCACGTGTTAAAGTGATGACTCGAAACTCGGACAACACATCGATTCTAGCAACACACTTTTCCTTTGATGTAACCTAGTATCATTATCACTAAGTCTTAATCTAACATTCTACGTGAATGAAATAGTCTAGACCTATCAATCATTCTAATGAATACTGATAGTTCTAACAAATAAGGATCAACTAGGCATGACAGTTGGGAGGCAGGATCTTTTCGGCATAATAGCTTTTCTGAAATCCAACAACCAAGCCAACATGACCATTCTATTCACCTCTCCTGTAAGTAGATCGTTAAGCATTATAACTTGGAATTATTGATAGTTCTTATTTATAAGTTCATAACGATATATAATGATAAATATAAGTTACACTGAAAAGACAAAAATGTAGCTTAACTTACAGAGATTCTTGATGAAAACCGGAATCTAAGCAGGAAGAGTACTAACACGGGAAATCCTATTCGAAGGTTATAACTAGCTAGGCACTCAAGGGAAGGACCAAGGCTTCACCGTAAGCTTGAAACTCAAGAAAATGGCCTAAAATCAAAGAACTATCGATAGAGAATATGTGTAGGGGTGTGGGGGTGAAAGAATATACGAAACAGGGTATTTATAGGCAAGAAAAGTCATGCACATTGTGCATGCATGGGTGTACATCGTGCACTATGGCCTGGGCGGCTCCATTGGGCTTCTGCCATGTGTCACCGCCTCGTTCACCTGCATACGCTTCTTCTAGAAGGTGCCACATGTCACCTTCTCATTGTGCCATGTGTCATCATCTCTTTCATCTACATCGATGTGTCTCGGAAGAAAGGGTTACTTCAACATGGACACGTGGCATTCTCTCGTGGTGCCACGTCATCGTGCTCGCTGAATGCTTGACACGCGCGAATTGCCATAATTTTAAAATCACGTAACTTTTTCATACAAGCTCCGTTTTTTACGTTCTTTTTATCTCCGGAAATCTCTCAATGAGATCTACAAATTTAATTTAGACACCAATAGTGAATTCTAACGCTAACAAAAATTTATATTTTTCATAGGATTAGGTTGTTAGAAATAACTACATAAAGTATAACTCCTACATACGGACTCTGTTCTCATTGATCTTTTTATCGATGGACTCTTATTAACGAGATCTTCAACTTTTGTTTATATTGTCTAGGTTGACAACCAACCGATCTAAATTTTGATTTTTGTGCCCACACTACTGCGCTGAAACTTTAAAAAATCATAACTACTTCTAATGAAGTCAAATTTTGACGTTCTCTATATGTACGCTCTCGGTTTAACAATTACTATGACTTTCCTTTAGATCGCTAAGGCTAAAAGGTAAATTTTTTGGTCAAAAATTGATCGAGTATTATTCAACCAAATTATATGAGGGGTTGTGGTGTTTAAAGTAATGCAAGTATCGAATAACGATCAAAGTAAGACAAGTGGGTTACAAGGAAATCCCTTGATCCTTTATAGGATCTCCAACATAAAACATTGGGAGGTGATAATTATCACCTGCCTTTTTATTTTTATTGATTTGAATGTGAAATTATAGGCAAGAAAATTGCTCTTTTTGTGATTATAGGCAAGAAAATTGCCCGTTCTCGTGCTAGCATACTTCCTCCTTCTAATAACGATTTCACTGATCAAAAGATCCTGGCCCATGATGAGTCATGCTCTTGCAACAATGAGGATTCAATCTTTGAAGACTACAAGTGTTATACCTGATGGTGTTGTTTTCAAACCCTTCATTGCTTCACTCCAACCAGGTTTTGTCTCACCCACCTGGGTTTGCTTCTCGGAATACCCTTTTTCTCTAGGTTTAACATATCCTTTCTCTGGTATCATCTCTGAATTCTTTGAGGCTACCCAACTCTCCTACATTCAGTTTATGCCAATGGTTTGGAGGATCCTTTATTCAATTGATCACCTAAATTATTCTGAGAATTTAGACATTGGTTTATTTGAGTTGGCTTCTATTTATGATCTTTCCCCTTTGGCTCATCTCATTTTTTCTTCATGGTCAAACCAAAAAACCGCTACTTGGTCTAAAATCCAAGCATAATGATGGAGCTTGGAAGGAAAGGTTTTTCTTTGTAAGACGCGGTTCCATTCCTAATAGAAGTTCCTTATCAGAGAGAAAGGTTAAAAAGGGTAGGATTTTTATTCTTTAGGGATCCTGTGATTTACTTTCTTAATTTGTTGTGATACAGCGTTCAAGTTTGAGGATCTTGCTCCCACTACTAAAGATGCAGAAGATAAGATATCAAGTTTTTTCATTCTATCTGAGGCCGATAGGTCTTTTCGATTCGAACCGCCTACTCTCCAAGAAAGTTCTTATGCTACTGCCCCTATGTCGACAGGTAAGGATCCATAATTTGTCTTTTTCTCTTTCTTTAATGTGAAGGATCATATGGTTTTTTGGTTATGTTTAGGATCCAATGTTACATGTTCTGGTGCTCGCTTTACCCTTGTCGAGCTTGACACGGCCATGTCTAGTGGCCAACTGGTAGTGAAGAAGGAGAAGACCTTATCTTCTCTCCATCCTAAGATAACTTCCATAGATTTGATGGTAAAGACTCTGGGATCCCAGATGTTGAGGCCATGAATTTAAGCTTGGAAAATATCGGAGATGAGGATGCACTCCTAAAGTTGGTTTCTTTATCTCAGGTTGTAAGTGCCTATGTAACTTTTCTTTTCATATTTTACCTTTCACTACCTCTGATGTCATTCTTGTTTTAGGTCTCCGATAATGTCTCCACTGACTTAAAGATCTAGTCTAAAAGAGTGTAATTGGCATTAAAGGAACAGGAGAAGATATGGAGGGAAACTAACGAGGATCTCTTGAGGAGGGTGGAGCTGCTGAGCAAGGAGAAGGCTGAGAAGGAGGAGGAGCATGCGGCTGAGATGGATGAGGTGATTGCTGGAATGAAGGCTAGTGCTATCGTGATTGTCTGGGAGGCTAAGCTTAAGCTACAGAAGATGTGGAGAATGCAGGATCCTGGAACATAGCAGGATGACTTGAAGCCTTGGCTAAGTTAACTGGCAAGCTTGTGTATGTTGGTCTGGGTCATGCAAAGCAGGGGAAGAGAGGAGAGGGAGAGACAGAGATATCCTCAACTCGGGATGATCAAACCAGTTGTTCGAGAGTACCCGGATGTGTTTCCAGAGGATTTACCCGGAGTGCCACTAGAGAGGCAGGTGCACTTCCGGATTGATTTGGTTTATGGTGCAGCCCCTATAGCCAAGGCACCATATCGACTGGCCCCACCAGAGATGCATGAGTTGTCTACGCAGCTGCAGGAGCTGCTAGACAAAGGATTTATTAGGCTGAGTAGTTCACCCTGGGGTGCTCTAATCCTGTTAGTGAAGAAGAAGGATGGGTAGCACTGGATGTGTATTGACTACCAGGAGTTGAACAAGCTAACGGTGAAGAACTATTATCCACTCCCGAGGATCGACGATTTGTTTGATCAGCTTCATGGGGCATCTTGGTTCTCCAAGATTGATCTGTTCTTGGGATACCACCATATGAGGTTCTGGGGGGATGATGTGCAGAAGATGGTCTTTCGGACTCGAAATGGTCATTATGAGTTCGTGCTGATGCCTTTTGGGCTCACAAATGTCCCAATCACGTTCATGGGCCTCATGAACCGCGTGTGCAGACCGATGCTGGATCGGTCAGTGATAGTATTTATTGATGATATCCTAGTCTATTCCAAGACACAGGAGCAACATGAGGAGCATCAGTGAGAGGTGTTGGATACCCTTAAGAGGGAGAGATTGTACGCGAAGTTCTCCAAGTGCAAGTTCTGGTTGTGTGAGGTGCCGTTTTTAGGGCACCTTGTTAATCAGGATAGTATTGTGGTTGATCCGGCCAAAGTGGAAGTCCTGATGAGATGGGAGGTCCCGAAGTCTCCATATGAGATTTGGAGCTTCCTTGGACTAGCTGGATATTATCGAAGATTTAACCAAGACTTCTCCAAGATAGCAGTATCCCTGACTTGACTGACGAAGAAGACAGTCCTTTTCCACTATGGGCCTGAGTAGCAGGCAGAATTTGAGACTTTGAGACAGAGGTTATGCAAGGCGCCGATTTTGACTCTGCCTGAGGGTATCGAGGATTTCGTAGTCTATTGTGGCTCGTCTATTTAAGGATTGGGTGCGATCTCGATGCAGTGGGGGCATGTCATTGCATGGTCCTCGAGGCAGTTGAGGCCTCACGAGGCGAATTACCCGATGCATGATTTAGAGTTGGGGGAAGTGGTTTTCGCCCTTAAGATTTGGCAACACTGCCTTTATGGGGTCCGTTGTACCATTTACACGGATCACAAGAGTCTGAGGTGCCCGATGGATCAGCCAAATCTGAACATGAGGCAGCGTCGGTGGTTGGATGTGGGGAAGGACTATGATTTTAAGATCCTTTACCACCCAGGGAAGGCCAATGTGGTGGCTGATGCGATTAGCTGCAAGGTAGTTGTGGCTCCAATCAAAGATATTTGTCTGAGGATGATGGTAGTGACTCCGCTTTTGGAGCGAATTCAGGAGACACAGTAGGTGGCTATGAAGGAGGAGTGTTATATGCCACTTTATGCATCTTATAGGGTAGTTTTAATTATAATTTTAGCATCACATTTTTTACATTTGCATGTCATTTGTTTAAATAATTTTTAGCTCATGTCTTTTGATACAATTCCCGTACTGCTCATGTTTTCATGTAAATTTCAGATAGTTTGAGTGGAGCAGTGCTTTGAGAGCAGTTGGATGCGCATTTGGAGCTTAAAATGGAGCTTGCAACTTATGGAGTATGTTGAGGAATGATTGCAAGACACTTTGATCAAGAAACATTCGATTGAATTGATCGCACGAATATACAATTTGAAATCTAAAGTTAAAGGATGTTGCTAGCAGCTTTGACCCCCTGTTAGTATTTTAACCATATCTCGAGAACCGTAACTCCGGTTGACGCGATTCAAAATGATCTGGAAAGTAGAAGAAATTTCGGACGACTTAGGCACAACATGCAATCGTATGTTGTCCTCATGTGATCGCATGGGGCCTTTTGCGATCATAGGTTAGGTCACAACATGGATTCGAGGTTTTTTAGTGCCTAAAATTTATCCGGGAGTGAAAACTCAATACCTGCGATCGTAGGTTGTGTACGTGCGATCACAAGTTGGCCAAAAGTGTCAAAATAGCATCCTACTTCATTAAGAAGGCACGAGACACATTTTCTTCAAAACCTGCGATTGCAGGTTGTCTACATGCTATCACATGTGCGCCGTTTTTGCTGTTGGACGTATAAATAGACCCTGATAGCATTCCAGTAACCTAAGTTAGTGGTTCCAGAGGTTCCAGACGATGAAAATACAATTTTGGAGGTGTTTCGTCTCTGATTTCAACGATTTCTGAAGATCTGAAGACTGTGGATCATCTCCTTCAAGTAGATTAGTAAGATTAGTTGTTTCATGTCTCTTTTCATTTGTTTTTATCAAATTTTGGCCATGTCTAGCTAAACCCTAGTTTTTAGTTCTGCAAAGACGAGTACTTTTCATGTGATTGATCATTAAATCTGGTTTTTTATTTGTGTTTCTATCTAGATTCTTCAGTTTTGTTCTTAATGAATGTTTGATTTTGATTCTTGTTAGCCTGATCGCCTAGCTAGGGTTTTATCATTCCAGTTAACCAGTTAATAGAATCCGTAATTGTTCTTTTTAACTGGTAAAAGTAACAAGTAATAAATCGGTTCCGTGTTTGGGATTTGAATTTATTATAAACTGTAAAAATCATACCTTTACGCTTCCGAGCTAGTGAGAAGTATTGGGTATTGTTGAGAAATTTACACAGATCATAAAGTTGTTTTCTGATATAATTAAGAGCTTGTTTAATCGAATAGTAAAAAGTTAGGGTTAATTGAAGAGTTTGTTTTGATTAACTAGTTTAGGTAAAAGAGAAATTACTAGAGCTTGTTCGTTTTCCTCAGTACCAGCTTAGATAGAACGCATCTCAAATAATCAGATCTGGATCAGTTGCAAGATTAGGAAAGTCGCATCAGAACTGGAATTGTTTTTTTTATTGTTTTTTGTTTACTTTATTATCACTGCATTTTTAGTTTTTTAGTTTATAATTAAAACCCCCCTTTTATATTCTGTTTCTCGACTAAATGTGCCTGATGCAAAAAGGCATTGACTTTTAGGTTGTGTCCCTGAGGATCCGACCCTGCTTCCCTGTGCTTTCTTTTTAGTGCATTTCAAGCAGTGATAAATTTATTTGTTTAATACATGCACGACAGCATTTTAACAAATTTGCGTTGTTTTTGGGGACACGGTACTGCTAATTGTTTTGTGCCAAAATCTTTACGTACAGGTAATCAAGTCTTCAGGCAGGGTTGAGCCAACGACCTTAAAAAAGGGCGGCTTTCCGGGAGGCAACCCGATGAGTAGTTTTCAGTTTTTATGCTTTCAATAAAGAGATGGTCGCAGTTCCAAGCAAGCTTTGGGAAATCAGAGGATCTTCAGAGTTGCTAAAATCCAGATATTTCATCAACATTCATCGTTAAAATCAGATTTCTGCAAACTTATTAGGTACATTCTTTCTTGGCTGCATATTTTTATTTTTATTTGCCTTATTGAGCTGTTCCTTCCGCTCTGAGCATTGAGGACAATGCATAATTTTAAGCTTGGGGAGAGAGTTAGTGTAAAAATTTGCATTTTTTTTTAAATTTTAATTTTTCTGTTTTTTTAGTTACATTTTTCAAAATTTTCTTTTTGCATTTTATTTTCTTTTTGCATTTGCATATAAAAAATAAAAGAAAAAGTCCAAAAAAAATATTTTATTTTTCTGCATTCATAAATAAGAGAAAAAAAAAACCAAAAAGATTTTATTTCTAGTTGTTTTTACTTTGATGCATTTTAATTTCTTACGAATCTTCTAGAAAATCTTTTTAAAAAATTGAAATAAATTACATGAGATGAGGATTCTTTTTACATTCGACAGCTCTGCGAAGATGAAGTGTGATAGTTACCGAAAATAATGGTCTCATTACAATCAATTTTAAGAGTTATCTTTTCAAGTGCTTTAAATGTTCTCAATATGAACTAACATAAGAGTCAGATAATTTTTACAATGAAAGTGTGGGAATGAAAAACGAACAGTGTTCTGAAAATAATTTCCTTGAATGCCTTAAAAAGAACCTAGACTGGATAACCTTTATCATTCCTTGAAGTATTGAACCCTATAGTTTCTGCGCCTTTTGAGGTTGGGAGGGGACTCTTTTTATACCCACAATTTATTATCATTATTGAAGTATTGAAGATATGGTGGGCCTCAAAGTAAAATCCGCGCCCAATCAATATATATATATATATATATATATATATATATATATATATATATATGTTAGAAATGGTACATCACGAAACTTGAAGAAATTTGCAATTCAAAGCCAAATCCATGTCAAGTTCAAGTCGAAATCAAGAAGCAAACAAGTTAAATCTAAAGAGCTGATCAATACAAAAGAAGATGTGTGGTATAATGAGATTGATTCCTTGATAGTGGAATCATATGGGTAAGCTTCGATTTTCTGTCCATAATGGAGCTTACCGCGTTTACTGAATGAGTTTGGAAAAAAAGGAGGGGTTGGTCAAGCTACGTTTTTATAAATGAATTTTTGTGAAATTATTTTTAAAAATACACTATTTTCACAAATTTAATTCGGTGTAAAAATTATTTTCTCAAGCTTGGTTTAACTTATTAAATATGAAATATAAATTGTTAATATAAAGTATTAAGATTGTTCTCTACGTAGTGATTTCATTAGAGCTTCCACGTTGTGAAATCTGATCAAGTGAACAAAAAAAGAGTGAAGTATTTTGATAAAGTTTAAAATTTTAGTTTCCTTAATCTTGTTTTAGTTTTTATTTTAAATTCCATTTTATGTCATCTACATCTTTCCATATGTTTATAATGTTTTATTCTTTTTCTTACTTGAGGGCAAGTAAGGTTTAAGCTTGGGGAGATTTGTCAGATGCCACTTTATGCATCTTATAGGGTAGTTTTCATTATCATTTTAGCATCATATTTTTTACATTTGCATGTCATTTGTTTAAATAATGTTCAACTCATGTCTTTTGATAGAATTCTCGTACTGCTAATGTTTTTATATCAATTTTAGATAGTTTCAGTGGAGTAGTGTTTTGGGAGCAGTTGTATGCGCGTTTGGAGCTTAAAATGGAGCTTGGAACTTATGGATTATGTTGAGGATTGATTGCAAGATGCTTTGGTCAAGAAACATTCAATTGAATTGATCGCACGAAGATAGAATTTGCAATCTAAAGTTAAAGGATGTTGTTGGCAACTTTTACCCTCTGTCAGTATTTTGACCACATCTCGAGAACCGTAACTCTGATTGATGCGATTTAAAATGATCTGGAAAATAGACAAAATTTCGGACGACTTAGGTACAACATGTGATCACATGTTGTCTTCATGAGATCGTATGCGGCCTTTTTTCGATCGTAGGTTAGGTCGCAGCATGGATTCGAGGTTTTTTAGTGCCCAAAATTCATCCGGGAGTGAAAACTCAATACCTGCGATCGCAGGTTGTGTACATGCGATTGCAGGTTGGCCAAAAGGTGTCAAAATAGCATCCTACTTCATTAAAAAGGCACGAGACGCGTTTTCTTCAAAACCTACAATCGCAGGTTGTCTACATGTGATCGCATGTGCGCCGTTTTTGATGTTGGACGTATAAATAGACCCTGATAGCATTCCAGTAACCTAAGTTGGCGATTCCAGAGGTACCAGACAAAGAAAATACGATTTTTGCGATTCCAGAGGTAACAGTACTTTTCATGTGATTGATCATTAAATCTGGTTTTTTATTTGTGTTTCTATCTAGATTCTTCAGTTTTGTTCTTAATGAATGTTTGATTTTGATTCTTGTTAGCCTGATCGCCTAGCTAGGGTTTTATCTTTCTAGTTAACCAGTTAATAGAATCCGTAATTGTTCTTTTTAACTGGTAAAAGTAACAAGTAATAAATCGGTTCCGTGTTTGGGATTTGACTTTATTATAAACTGTAAAAATCATACCTTTACGCTTCCGAGCTAGTGAGAAGTATTGGGTATTGTTGAGAAATTTACACAGATCATAAAGTTGTTTTCTGATATAATTAAGAGCTTGTTTAATCGAATAGTAAAAAGTTAGGGTTAATTGAAGAGTTTGTTTTGATTAACTAGTTTAGGTAAAAGAGAAATCACTAGAGCTTGTTCGTTTTCCTCAGTACCAGCTTAGATAGAACGCATCTCAAATAATCAGATCTGGATCAGTTGCAATATTAGGAAAGTCGCATCAGAACTGGAATTGTTTTTTTTATTGTTTTTCATTTACTTTATTATCACTGCATTTTTAGTTTTTTAGTTTATAATTAAAACCCCCCTTTTATATTTTGTTTCTTGGCTAGATATGTCCCTGATGCAAAAAGGCATTAACTTTTAGGCTGTGTCCCTGAGGATTCGACCCTGCTTCCATGTGCTATCTTTTTAGTGCATTCCAAGCAGTGATAAATTTATTTGTTTAATACGTGCGCGCCAGCGTGTTAACAAGGAGCACAGGAAGAGTGAGCGTATCGTGGGTCATATTTCCTCATTCGATTATGATAGTCGCGGGCTATTGATATTCCATTGTAGAGTGTGGGTTCCGTACTCAGGCGGTGTGCGCCAAATCCTAATAGAGGAGGTGAATCCAGGGGCGACGAAGATGTATAGAGATCTTTGTCCTAGTTAATGGTGGCCCTGCATGAAGCGGGATTTAGCCTGGTACGTTTAGAGGTGCTTGACCTGCAGGAAGCTCAAGGTCAAACGCTAGACACCTCACGACAAGATGCAGCCGTTGGACATCCCTGTGTGGAAATTGAAGGAGATTACCATGGATTTCATCACTAGATTGTCGCGGACAGTACAAAAAAGTTGATGCGATATGGGTCATCGTGGATCGATTGACCAACAGTGCCTATTTTATACCGATCCAGGAGAGTATTTCTGGCGAGAAGCTGGCAGACATCTATATCAGGAAGGTCGTGGATCGGCACGAGGTGCCGGTTTCAGTTATTTCTAAAAGGATTGTGCGGTTCACTTCTAGATTTTGGAAGAAATTTCATGATGAGTTGGGTACTCATTTGCATTTCAGCACGGCCTTCCACCTGCAGACGGATGGTCAAAGCGAGCGGACCATTCAGACATTGGAAGATATGTTGCGGGCATACGTTATGGACTTCGGTGGTAGCTGGGATACCTACCTTCTTTTGGTAGAGTTTTCTTATAACAATAGCTACCATGCTAGTATCGACCGACCTCCCTTTGAGATGCTTTATGGGAGGAAGTGCAGGACCCTGATATGTTAGGGTGAGATCGGATAGTGGGTCATGGGGAGCACCGAGGTGGTGCTCAAGACGACTGAGATGATCCAGCAGCTCAGGATTAGACTCCAGACGACTCAGAGTCGGCAGAAGAGCTATGCCGACAGACGTCGATCGGACCTAGATTTTCAGGTCGGGGATATGGTTCTCCTGAAGGTGTCACCTTGGAAAGGTGTCATTCGCTTCAGGAAGCGGGGAAATTTAGGCCTCAAGTATATCAGACCCTTCAGGATTTTAGCTCGAGTGGGCAAGGTGGCATATCGATTGGATCTTCTGGAGGACATTCAGGCAGATGACTGCCTAAACTACATCGAGAGACCAGTAGCCATTCTCGACAGGAAGACGAAGGATCTGAGGAACAAGAGGGTAGAGTTGGTGAAGGTGCAATGGCAGCACCGTAAGGGCTCGGAATGGACGTGGGAGCCAGAGGACGAGATGAGGGAGCACTACCCGGAGTTATTTCCAGCAACAACAGACTTCGAGGATGAAGTCCAACTCAAGTAGGGGAGACTTGTAATGCCTGGTATTTTTTAGGTAATATTTTCACTATTTATTCAAGTTATATTGGGCATATATTGGATTTTGAGGGTTGGGGCGTATGTTGGGCATACAAGGTGTACGCACGACGTACGTAAGTGAGGCGCAGAGCGGGAAGTCACCATGCATACATTGGGCGTCGGCTGATCAGATGCAAACCCTAAATGTCCAACTCGAACCCTAACACCCCCTTGCTTGTATCTTGAGCTTACTTTGAGCATTTTGGTGTTATTTTGGTGGTTTTGAAGAAGAATGAGCTTGAAGAAGGAGCAAGAGATTGGAGAGGGATTGTAGATACTGAAGTTTGGCATCATTTATGACCCATTGGAGGTATAAAGCTTTAAACTTGGTCATTGCATGCTTGGATTTAGTTTTCGGGTGTTATATTTAACTTTTTGGTCCCATTCTTGAGGTCCTTTGAGTTTTAGATGTTTCTGTTCGAATGAGTTGTCATTTTTGGCTCTTGGAGGTGTTTATAACCATAAAAATCGGATCTTAATGGTTTAGCCTCAACCATGCAAGTGTTAGATGGCCACTAAGTGAACTTACGGACTTAATGTGTGACTTAATCCCCAACCATGCATGCAAAAGCATAAAGTTCATAACTTTGTGGTTTAGGACATTGTTAGGAGCCTAGATCTATGTTCTGTACATTAGGACTTGATGGATTAAGTCAAAAGAAAGAACTTAGGGTGGCTGGTAGGAACGCTGGGTGTACCCCCTGCTACGTTGCACGTACCGGGTCAGCTTCTCGCCTCTGGTCAAAGTCGGAGTATGCCGAGCATACCTGATGTGTACCCCATGCGTACTCGTTTAGTGGGTTGTTTTGGGCCGTGAGTGTTGGGCTTAGAATTTATCGGCCTCAAACCTACAGGTGGAATGAAACCCTTGGGCCTCGGATTAGGATTATTATATTGGACCTTATTGGGCCTTAAAGCCTAATTAATTGGACTTGTACATTTTATATTGAAAGACGAAAGGGCCCAATAGGACAAAGATTAGGGAACAGTTTCTTTATGTGGAAGAATTGAGCCTTTGGAGTTATATTTGGATCCAATAGCTAATTAGGAAGTTTTTATGCTTTAGGGAGAGGAGCCCCGAGTCATCTGCGGAGTACGGTTCAACATTCATTGTTGAAGTGAGTCTCCCTTCATAAAATATGTGGGTCGAAGGCACCATGGCCGGCCCACTAGTATTACTATAGCTTAATAATTGTCTTTGTGATAATTATAAAGGTGGTATGTATTGTTTGTTGTTTATGTGAGATATGCATGATTTTATATGGTAGTGGTAGGGGTGAGATAGACCCCGTAATTGGTTGGAATAAGACCAAATGGTAGGTCGGGCACCCATATATGCCTGAAAAGGCTAGGTCGGGCACCCGGATATGCCTCACAGGATAGGTTAAGCACCCAGATATTCTCAAAAGGATAGGTCGAGCACCCATATATGTCGGGCAGGATAAGTTGAGTACCCAGATATGCTCAGCGGGGTAGGTCGAGCACCCAGATATGTCTGGCAATATGTTATGCTGTATGTGGTATGGTGGGGGAAACTAAGTAAGCTTTATGCTTACCAGTTCAGTTTGTGTTTCAGGTACCTCTAGCTTGAAGGGGAAAGGGCTGACTTGATTGCATTGCATCACACTATGATTTCTGCATTTGAGATCATGGGATTTATACTCTAATGATGATTTTCTATGTACTGTCTTGATTGTATAACTAAAACTATTTCGTGTCATCATGGTTTTGAAAACATTGTAGTTCTTTTCATGTTTTGATAAACTAAAAGTGAAATTTTTAAGTCGTAATTTTGGGGATGTTACACAAAACTTGCAAGAAAACATGTATGCTTGGATGCAAAGCAAGTGAAACCCTAGTTGAAGTTGGGAAGAAATATGTGGACAATGAGAAGATGGTATATGAAAGACTAGTGTGCAAACTAATGTACTATTGTTCCTTGTATTGGTTTGTAGTGAGTATGGTTAGTTATCACATGTACTCAACAATAACAACTTATTGATGCAACTTACACGATGCTTCAGTATCTAAAGGGTGGTTGATAAGACAAAAACATGTGCAAAAGCATAAACAAAACTAATGGAAAATGTATAGAAACATATAAAGATAAAGACTCATGGTAAGGTGAATCGAGTAGAAGAGAACTACTTATAGATATTGCAAATTTGGATGAGGGAATCTTTTGACATGGAAAAGTATGTAACATAATGTGGTGGCTAGGGAATTCCAATAACATGTATAGCATATCTAGATTGTCTTAAGGAATTTGTGTTGCCCTTTAGTTAAGGAAACTCCTATAAGAACTTCAGGTGACAATTGAAGCTACGAAACCAACAATTAATATATCTATATTATGTCCTTTATGACTGAACTAAGCATGTGGAAGTAGATCGTTATTTTATTAGAGAAGAGATGGAGAAAGGAGTGTATGACTTATGTTCCTACCTAAGATCAAGTATAAGATATATGGTTATAATAAGATCACTTTTTCCTAGCTTATCTAGGATTGAGAGATCTTCATCACGATATTTAGGCCATAACTTTAGGAGGTATGTTTCCTATGTTGTAACATGAATAGAGGCTCCAGTTTTTATTTGACTCTTTATGGTATCTTTACTTTTGAAATGTAGATCAACAATGTTTCTTGAAACTATTTTTTGTTATCACACTTTTTTTCTTTTAAGGATGATTCAATTGGTAACTTTAAGGTCACAAATACAATATAAGTGTTTCGGATATGCGGTATATCTTACTCTTTACAATTTTACCTCATAATACCATTCTCGATTCTAGATTTAAGATTTACTGATTGAGACAATTTTTGTGAATAACGTGATATGGGCCTTACCTAGGAATATCTTTCTTTTCCACCTATTTCCAACTTTTCGAATGGGTATAAAAGCATAAAAATCCTAAAAATTATTTATTTCCACCATTCTCTTGCACAATTGCCATAGCAACATGGAAGGCTCTAAAAAGGGGTATGCTCTCTCTCTCTCACACACACACACTGATGCTTAACATTCTATGTCAATTCTTTCTTTCTTGATTTACATTAGGTTGACATACTAGAGATGAATTTGGCATTCAATAATCATAGTTTGCTTTCTCTAGATTGTATAAAAATTGATTTCCATACACGTTTATTGTGAGTCAAAATTGAAAATTTCACTATGATTAAAAAATCAACATTGATACAATAAGAGTAGAAAAATTACGAAAATGGTAAACGATTTATCCAATAAGGCAAGTATCTGACGTCTGAATAATAATCCCCAAAAATTTAAAAAGATATAGATCTACCATTGAAGTACAAGATCTAAGGTTGGATGCTAGCAAATTTCAAATTCAATAGTTGAATTTTTTTCATATCTTACTAGTCACACTTTCATGAATTTGCAAGATTTTGCTCCATCTAAATATGAATTCAATAAAATTTCATCACTTCGTGATGTAAATCAAATAGAGCTTTGAATGTTAGTGATGTATATCGAAGAAATTTATCAACGTTTTAATGCATATTGAATAAAGCTTTAAGCTTTGTGATGTATAATGTGTAATACCTCAAATATCAAAGAAAAATTTTCATTTTTAATTCACCAAACATTATTCATAAATCTAATTCATCACAAAATTATGCATTTTTATTAAAGCAATATCAGAGTATCCTAAAATCCACAAGATATCGTAAGTCGGCGAATGTGTACAATCATGCCTCCGCTTTCCCGGAATCTACAAAGTACCTGAAACACAATTAAATCAACACGGTAAGCACGAAGCATAGTGAATTCCCTAAAATACCACATACACATATAATTAGCCTCCTATGGATAAATCTCGATAAGGACCCTCTGCCCATGTGTCTCAGTAAAGACCCTGCGGTCACACGTCTCAGTATGGATCCTCCGCTCACAACTCAATATATGTATAGAATCATATAACAACATAAGACACAAAGACAGGATGCATAATAATACATATCTTGATATAAGCAAATAAGACCATGTGGTTAATAATGTAAATAAGACCCTCTGGTCAATAACACGAAATAAGACCCTCTGGTCAATAACGCGAAATAAGACCCTCCGGTTAGACATAAATTACCACACAAGTAAGTATAGTGATAAGACTCACCTCGAATGTTGAAGTTCACTGAGAGAAATCCCTAGTTGTTGTCCTGACAGATTCCCGAGCTAACCACACAAAATAACACCCAATTAGCAATTGGGTTCCATTCTAAGGCCCACAATCCAAACTTGGGGTAAAATTACCATCTTACCCCAAACCCGATATGAACCAAACTGAGGCCCAAGCTCAAGACCAAAAAGGCCCAAAACCAAGATAATTGGGCCCAACCCCATATGGACCTTATCCTAAAGCCCAAGCTCAACCCCATAATGGTCCAATTTTCCAAATTGGGCCCAACCCCATATGGACCTTATCCTAAAGCCAGATAATTCCTTAGTCCCAAAAAGGTGATCTCAGATGCCCCAAAAGGCCCAAAGCCACAAGGTAGCCCAAAGATGCAAAACCCAAATATCACAAGCCCAAGCCCAGCTGAACATCATATGATGGGCGTATGTTCAGCTACATTGGGCGTACTTAGAGAACCAGATTGCGACCTAAACACGGTACGCTGGGTGTACCATCACTTATGGGGGCGTAAAGTTCTTAATGCATAAAGTCGACACCTTTATGCATTTGCATGACTCAATGGGACCCAACAATCTCCATTAAGACCCATTCTAATCCAACTAGAACATGCATGGACCATTCTTAACCATCAAAAAAATCATTTTTAGTAACTAAGAACATCATAAGAGGGATGGTCTATCACTCCAATCCCCTGGAGTGGCTCAAACTTACAAGGAGAAATAAATACACCATAAAACTCTTAATTTTTCCCTAAACTCAAAATAGCATAAGAAGAGGTGAAGGTAAGAACTTTTTTACCTCTGAAGCTTCCCAAAAGAGTGATGATTATGGATTTAAAACCCCAACCCTACACCAACCTTGATCATTAAGATACACCTTCATGAAATAACACTAAGGACCTTTAAAATCACCTCCATGCTCAAGAAAGCACCACCAAAGGATATTAGGGTTCAAAATGAGGCTCAAAGACAAAGGAGGCTAGAAAAATGAAAGAGCCTTGAGATCATAAGGATGTTTAAATAGTTCCCAAATCTTAAAAATTAGGGTTTTGCCCTCTGCTCATTACGTTGGGCGTACCCCCAGCTTACGCTGGGTGTACTCAACCCAGGCACTTGCCCTCCTCCATGCACGCATGGGACTTAACTTGCAACCCTTTTCCATTAAGGTCCAAATCTAAAAAATATTTCAAATTGCCACAGCTTCCTCATCTTAGGTTCGTTTCCAACGAACCTTATATCCACTTAAAGGTGGCGACAAGCCCTACGCTTCTAACAGCACACCATAGCCTTAAAACTTCCCGAAAAAACCCAAAATCCTTAAAAGACCAAGCCAACACCTTTACAAATACTCTTGGGCTCTAAATCACAACCCAAACTATTTTATCACACAACCTACCTCATCTATATCCAAAAAGGTCCTAAACCTTTCTCCTTTTATAGCCTCAAAACCTTCTCATACCTGGATCACGGCCCAGGAGCCTTAATTGAGAGAAAAATTTGAAACTGGATGTTACAATTCTCCCTTACTTAAATTAGATTTCGCCCTCAAAATCGATCCTTACTAACACCCAGATCATACCAATAACCCGATAAGCACAACCGAAAATTCAGATCATAAAACGATATCCACAAGACAACCAAACCCAAATAGAAACCTCCAACCCGAGAAGCATGTACCTTAAGCCACTGTAAAGCCACTTATGCGTCTCCGAAACCTGAAATTTATACTGTTCTGACTCCTTGACAGATCGCCCTTGTTGGACGTCACCATGTCAAACCCTCATAGAAGAACAGGCCAAACAAAACACTTCCGACCCTGATTATCTTGATGCTCCCGATGGAAACAAAGTCGTCGACCAAAAATAGCTGCAGAACACTTATGCTCAACAAACCAGTCGATCATGACTGAATCCTAAAAGAAACAAAGGGGTCACCTTACACCGAAGGCCAACAACCAATATTGCTATCAAAACCCATATGAAGAATGAACCTTAATACTCTTCCTTCAGTCATCCAAAGAATAACTTGCCAATTCACCTGGGGTGCTCAACCCTACACTATGACTGATCTCCCGATAGGCAGAACCATGCCAACACTAAAATGATAAACATGCTCCACCGAAACTATCCATTGTTATTCTCAAACATAAGCCCTAGCTACTTTCCAATTATTAACACCAACTCAGAATGCAAGACCGACACCCGACTCAAAAGTTAAACCAATAAAGGCCGCTCTAGCCCATCCGTCAAAACAACTTTAGCAGTTGATCAGTCTAATGGAGCTACCTCAACCAATCACATTGCACGCACAATCACTAAGTTCGCCTCACTCCATGCGGATACTACAAGCCGATCTGAAGTCACACGTCGCCTCTAACCCATGATCTATCCAATAACAACAACGTTGTGGCTCTTTCACAACTCAACACCCATTTCTACCAGTCTCACAACACTTCCACACTGACTGGTGAATGTTATGGCACCCCACAGTCTTACGACACTCTCTCACTTGCCATAGGCTCATCCCACGGTCTTTCCTTTATAGCCACGATGCTACATGTAGCCAGGGGTCAGATAGTCGGTCGAACAGGTGATCCACCCGAGAGTAAATAATCATAGAAGAACATTACAAACAGGCATTAGACCAAAAGTTTCCAAGATATCTATCTTAGGCTACGATAGATCCCAAATCGCAATCCCCATGGACCTGATCAATCGGAAAGGCCGCGCTAGCCTAACTGAAACTTGCTCCATACTCACAACCATACTTATCTTGGATTCTTTCTGACCGCAAGGAACTCAGGCGTTCCCTCCAAATATACCGATTCAAATTCCGACATGGGTACGAACTCTAAAATGGCTCGCACTTGGAGCTATCCCTCGACGGTCCCAAGTGATTACCCCCACTTATATCACCTATTCTCTTACAACCTCGTCCAACAACAAAGGACCGATAGTCCCACAACTGGGATAGGTAGATAGTCAATCCGTTTCCCCACTTACTACCAAAACAAACCCGAGTCTTATAAAACTTTTAAAATCCCGCAAATTAGGCAACATACTCAGAAGCCAAAATACACCATCACAAAATCTCATGATAGATTGCCACGACCACTGATCTTCAACTTATACGGCTCGAAACCTTGAAATATCCCAAATTATAAATGGATAATGGAAAATCATCAACGATTGAGAATGCCTTGACGACCACCCAAAACCTCGATATTTACTGAACAAAATCCCAGCGAAACCACACATATTAAATCTAAAGTTGATTGACGGATCAATTGGTGCTCTTCTTGGAGTATAGATAGCAATATATACGTTGAACTGGCAAATCCTTCGACCACCAAGGCTTGACCCATATGACCCAACCGCCTCATAACCCGAACATTGGCGAACCCGAAAGAACATTGACCGAAACAAGCTTCCTGACCAACGGCTACCTGCCGTGAAGACACTCATTCATTCCTGAGCACATACAACATGCATCATATCGCTCTACACCTTGCCTTGACCACGCCTAGTCCTAAGTCTCATACACCCGGACCGCGGATCCCTATAACCCAATCTTATGAAGTCGCAACTCAAACAGGTCGATGACCCTTCCAAAAATATACCCAGTACTCCCCACTTAGGGTTTAAACTACCGCTAACTGGCATTCGAAACAGACCGCACTTCAAACTGGCACACCAGATATACCATACCCGACTCATTGAGCGCAACACTCGATGACCTTCCAGATAAGGACCAATCAACTCCAGGCATTTCGAATCTCATAGGGAGACCTCAGAAGCCTCCCCACGTGATTGCCTACTGTCACCAAGAATCTCATTCAGCTGTAAAAACAGATGTTTCGACAGTCCTAAAATAGCACCGACTTGTTGCCTGGGAAAAACAAACTATCACACACTTAATATCTGAATCCTTAACCAACACTCCCATCGCAAGAATCGACATAGAAACAGGAGACCACACTCTCACAGTCGATTCGTAGCATAAACAACGAGGGTCATCGTTTCCGATACACTCCTCCTTATCACATGAAATTGTGGCTAAAATACGCCTTACTATACTCAAATAAGGCATATCCTTGTCTCCATCTGTCACAGTCCCCACTGTTGACTTCTTTACGGCATAATAAATACCTCAAGGCAGTCATACCACAAGAATCCCTTTAGTGCAAATACTGTTGGGTTTTGAGCAATCTAACACTTCCTAAGTGTGCATGCAACCCTAATAAACCTTGGATCTATGTTTGTCTAAATACATGCAAAATAATAATTTTCCAAGGTTCATAACCTATCTAACATGGCATGGGGAACATTTCAACATAAAAGAGTTAGAAGAGATTACATACCTTTTTGATGAATTTGATTCTTAAGGAGTTTGAGGGCCAAGCACCAATAGTGTGAATGCCTCAAATGGAATCACAAATCACCACAAACACTTGGAAAACTTGAGAGAGTGTATACGCACACTAATTTTCGGCCACACACAAGCACACACACTAGTTCACTAGTTCACATTTCATGCACCATAAGCATGCTTATATAGTGTACATGGTTAGGGTGAAACCCTAATAACCCATGACTTTTCCTTTCCAAGGATCCATGGGTTAAAAGCTCCATGGATCATCCATGGACTTCCATCAAAGCCTAGCCCATTAACAAATGAGTGTTAGCCCACACCATATAAAACCAATAGCCCATAATCTAATTAGTTTTCCTTTTAATCTCTAAATTAATTCATAATTAATTTAAGACTAATACTAATTAAATAGCATAACTTCATATTAATATATTATAACTTATAATATATTAATAAACATATGTGTATAACTCTCATAAAATTATCCATAAATAGTTTGGATGAGATGCAACCCAAATGGACCATGCCGGTCGGGTCAAGTATATACCAAATAAGTTATGGACTTAGACACCTTATCCAACAGACTCCCACTTGGATAAGTCTAATAACTGTATTTGCCTATATAACTTCAGGAACCAACCAGCAATCGTAGCTCTCGAAAACTCCGTCGAACTATGAAGTGCCATTTTAAGAAAAGTGATCATATAATCCTCTGTTCTCATGATATCAGCCGGACAAACACATGGAACTATGTCTTGCTTATTGTCTGGCAGTTGTTTCTCGATTTCCGATTTGTTTGACAAAGAACTTTACTGAACACATCAGTTTAGTTCTGACCGGGCCCGGTACATGGGTCAACACAAAATCATCGAGGGGCCCAGATATCGCTTCTATTTCTAGAAGGAACAGATAAACTTCGACTCATATGCTTGTTCTACTACTTGTTGAATTGTACACAAAGGCACGTTTTATAACATCAAGTTACTGATGCGTTTACGTGCAATCAATGCACAACCAACTCATAGGTAACAACTCATATCTCTAGGTTTGAAGACTTATATGATATTATCGTCTCACGATCACTCGAGATAAATTCCATGAAGTGATACAAGTGGCCATGTGTTTATACCAATACTCATAGCTTATGAGTACTCATGAATGTTGCAGCAACCATTGCCATGTCTAAACACCTTTAGCCATCTACAAACCCAATTCATGACAATCTTGATTCATACCTACTTCCGACGTATGACCGATTGTGGAGGTTTGAATAAATTAATTATTCTAGAAGTCAAAACATGCAAAACTGAAACAATAGTAAATAATTGACAATGATAGTAACACTTTACTCATAAATAAATCACAAATTTTATTCATCATCAAACGTCGATTACATTTTACAAGTTTCAGGAAAACTATCTAATCTGTAAAACTAATATCGTCCCTCAGCCCGATGCGCCTCGCATGCTGAAAATGCTTAACCCTCGTCAGTCCCTTCGTAAGGGGATCTGCAGGATTCTCATCCGACGATATCCTACTTGTCACGAGGAGTCCTTCTTCAATCTTGTGTCTTATGAAGTGATATTTTCTGTCAATGTGTCGGGATTTGCCATGATCTCTTGGTTCCTTGGCTAAGGCAACCGCACTATTGTTGTCACATAAAATCTCCATAGGTTCCTTAATAGCTGTTACAACTCCAAGGTCTCCGATAAAGTTCTTTAGCCATATCGCCTCCTTCGCTGCTTCACTCGCTGCTATATACTCTGATTCACAAGTCGAATCAGCCACCGTCTCCTGCTTGGAACTTTTCCAAGAAATTGCCCCTCCATTTAAGGTAAAGACCCAGCCCGACTGAGAGCAGAAGTTATCCCTATCAGTCTGAAAACCAGCATCATTATACCCTAATACTCTCAAGTCATCACTCCCACCAAGGGTAAGGATCCAATCCTTAGTCCTCCGCAGATACTTGAGAATGTTCTTTACCGCGGTCCAATGAGCCTTGCCAGGGTTCCCCTGATACCTGCTGACCATGCTCAAAGAAAATGCCACATCAGGGCGGGTACAAGTCATAGCATACATGATCGAGCCAACAGCGGAAGCATACGGTAGTTGGCTCATCATAGCTATCTCTGCCTCTGTACTCGGACTCTGAGTCTTACTTAGTTTGGCATTGCTTTGGATCGGTAAATCTCCTCTCTTGGAATTCTGCATGTTGAACCTATTCAACACCTTATCCAAGTAAGTACTCTGACTAAGTCCAATTAGTCTTTTACTCCTTTCTCTTAATATCCTTATCCCTAGGATATAGGCAGCCTCCCCTAGGTCCTTCATAGCAAAGCACTTCCCAAGCCAGGACTTAACCTCCTGCAAGGTTGGGATGTCATTTCCTATAAGTAGTATGTCATCCACATACAGTACCAAGAAGCTAACTATACTCCCACTAGCTCTGACATACACGCAAGACTGATCTTCACTTCTCGAGAAACCAAACTCTTTGACCTTCTCATCAAAACAAAGATTCCAGCTACGAGATGCTTGTTTTAATCCATAAATGGATTTCTCAAGCTTGCATACTCTATTAGGGTACTCTGCACTTACAAAACCCTCTGGCTGATTCATATACACATCCTCAGCCAACTTTCCATTAAGGAAAGTGGTTTTGACATCCATTTGCCATATTTCATAATCATGAAATGTTGCAATGGCTAGCATAACTCTAATAGACTTAATCTTTGCTACCGGCGAGAAGGTTTCATCATAATCAATACCCTGAGTCTGAGTAAAACCCCTCGCAACCAGTCGAGCCTTATAGGTATGCACTTTTCCTTCCATGTCAGTCTTCTTCTTGAAGATCCATTTGCACCCGACTGTTTTACGGCCTGGTACATGGTCAACCAAGTTCCAAACTTGATTGTCATACATGGACTGTATCTCGCTGTCCATAGCCTCCTTCCATTTAGTAGACTCCGGGCCTGCCATGGCTTCCTTAACACTGCTAGGTTCATCCAAATTTACCAGTGTACTATCGCTGATAAACGTATCACCTTCCGTAGTAATATGAAAGCCATAATAAAACGAAGGTGTGTTCCTAACCCGTGTGGAACGCCTCGGAGGTATAGACATGTCAGCTTGCTCAACAGGAGTTTCCTCCTCAGGTTGATTGCTAGTGTCTGAGGTTCCTTCACCAATTGTTTCTTGAATTTCTTTAAGATCAATTTGCCTCCCACTGTCTCCTTGGCTCATAAATTCCCTCTCACGGAAGACCCCTCTTCTTGCTACAAAGACCACATTCTTACTGGGTCTGTAGAAGAGGTAACCGAAGGATTTCTGTGGGTAGCCGATGAAAATACACCTTTCACTTCGGGTTTCGAGCTTATCATGAGTCTCACGCCTCACGAAAGCCTCGCAACCCCAAATCTTGATGTGGTTCAAACTGGGAACCTTGCCAGTCCACATCTCATGAGGTGTTTTGGTAACCTTCTTTGTAGGGACTAGATTAAGGATATGGGCGGCAGTCTCTAAGGCATACCCCCAAAAAGAGATTGGTAACGAAACTCGACTCATCATAGAGAGAACCATGTCCAATAGGATTCGATTACGCCTCTCAGCTACACCATTCAGCTGTGGTGTCCTGGGAGGAGTCAATTGTGAGACAATCCCACACTCCTTAAGATAGTCAAGGAACTCGGTACTAAGATACCCACCACCTCGATCGGATCGAAGCATCTTAATGTTCCTGCCCAATTGATTTTCTACTTCCTGTTTGAATTCCTTAAACCTTTCAAAGGTTTATGACTTATGTTTGATTAAGTAGACATACCCATATCTACTAAAATCATCAATAAAAGTCACATAATACCGATTAGCATCCCTTGTGGCGGTTTTGAATGGCCCACATACATCAGCATGTATTAGGTCCAGCAAACCCTCACCCCTTTCACAAGTTCCAGTGAAGGGTGATTTTGTCATCTTTCCAAGTAGACAATATTCACAACTATCATCCGATTTAAGGTCGAATGATTCCAAAACTCCACTCTTTTGGAGTTGACCTATGCGTTTCTTGTTTACATGTCCAAGACGACAATGCCACAATGATGCTTTATCTAGGCTAGTAGAAGAATCAATATACAACACATTATTTCCTAAGTTGTCTACAATCGACACAGTTTCATACACACCATCACAAGGTAATGCTTTAAAATAAAACACATTTTTATAGAAAGCATTAATACCACCACATTCATTATCAAACGAAAAGGTAAAACCTTGTTTGTACAAAGCATGAAAAGAAATAATATTGCTCGCCATTTCAGACGAGTACACACATTTATTCAAATCTAATTTTAACCCATTATTAAGCAACAAAGTATAAACTCCAATCTTGGAAACAGGTGAAGCCTTCCTATTCCCCATGATCAAGTTTATCTTCCCATGCTCCACATCCTCACTTCTTCTTAGGCCCTGCATATCAGAACATATGTGAATACCACATCCTGTATCAAGCACCCAAGAGTTAGAATATGATGAGTAATTAGGCAATATTGTGTAAATACCTGCATGGGTGGGTTTCACTTTCCCATCCTTTAGATCCTGCAAGTACTTAGGGCAGTTTCGCTTCCAGTGTGCCTTTTCATGGCAATAGAAACATTCAACATCCTTGGGAATGGCAGAAGGAGTGACATAACCGCTCTTGGTCTTCGATGAGGAGCCTTCAAGAGACTTTCCCTTGGTACCCTTCGAAGGGTGCTTCCTCTTTTTCCCTTTGCCTTGCCCGATAGCTAAAACAGGGGTAGATGTTGGAGTAGGAGTAGTAGAGGTAACAACCGCCTTGCCCTTAAGACCGGTTTCCGCGGTCTTCAAGAGTCCTTGAAGCTTGCTGAGGGTAACTTCCTCCTTGTTCATATGATATGTCATACGAAAATGGTCATAACAAGAAGGTAAGGAGTGAAAAATGATGTCAATTGCCAACTCCTCAGGGATGTTCACATTCAGCTTCAGCAAACGGTCCACATACCTTTGCATCTTTTGCATGTGATGTGACATCCCCTAATTTCTCGGCCAGAAAAGACCGATTTAATTTATGCTTTTTAAAATAAAATCAGAGAAATCTTTTTAAAAGATGTTGCGGAATTGGTCCCCAAACAAAATATGATAAAAGTTTATCAAAACCCTTCATTAAGAAGGTATATGTTTTCCATATATATATCAAAACCTCGGGATGTCATGTTCCGATACAGATCCAAAAGCATAAACAAGACATTATAAGCCTTTCAACAGTTATTTACAACTACTAGCCTATAATCCAAAAATCTCTCGTTGTCCTCCGACTATGCTCGGGGTCCACTACCTGTAACATAAAAAGCTAAGTGGGTCAGGCTTGGGAGCCTGGTGAGCATATAGGGTTTTCAACCCACAATAATAATAAACTTACTAAGTTCATCAATCAACAATAACCCTGATTACCCGTTCCCGTTATCCTCACTTTATGTCCCTAAACACTTGTCACAAGGGACCTAGCCTAAAGAATATCATCGGGATGGACACGACTGCTAAGGGGTTTCCTCAGCCATACATGTCCTAAAGGCAACCATGAGGGGGATGGAGTACAGCGAATGAACACTCTTAGTTCATTAACACCTACAGGTTGCGGACCTGCTAATGTTTCCCACTGGACTGTCTAGAAAGTCCGTGGTCGTCATCCAAACTCCGCTAGATGACTGGATCTCAAAACATATCGAGGCCTCTCATCAATTTTATTTTATCACACATCACAATCTACCCATGTTCTACCCAACATATTTGTAGATAAAAATACTTATACAGTTTAAAACTTGTATAAAACATCAACACAACAATCACCTCAAATAAATAATTAATATATTTACACATAGCACGTATTATAAGGTAAATACTTCATATCTATGTGTAAAATGAAAGTGACTATACACTCACTTGATTTGATGATAATCGGGCAGCAATTCGTTTCCTAAAACGACCGTTTCTAATAAAACCGGGAGTTTTATTGAGAAACCGGGCTTTGTAAAAGTCGGGCTTCGAAACCGAAAAGATAAATTTTTCGGGCTTCTCGGGCACTTCGTGGGGTATTCCGGGCTTTACAATCGATATCGGGGCTTTGCGGGATGTTAATATGAAAAAAATATGGGTTTAGGGGCTAAATATGGCAAAATTCCAAAAATACCCGGGAGGTCTCGCACCCTCCTATTTATAGGGGGTAGCTTCTGATCGGACGGCCAGGAGGCTTCTGATCCGACGGCTAAGAAGGCTCGCAGAGGGGGAGGCTCGCATGAGGGTTGCGCGTGCGAAGGGCTCTCTGGCGGCTTGTGATTGGACCGAGGTCTAGGGTCCGAAGTAGGGGGTTCGTGGCGCCTGCGAGGGTTCGGACTCATGAGTCACTACACACGCGTCGAATGCGAGGCTCGCCACCGAGGCTTCTACGTGTACTCAGCGGATTGGACCGCAGCTCGGACTCGGAAGGACATGACACGCCTCGCCAGGTGGCTTCGTGACTCAGCAGCCTGGTGACTCAGCAGCTTCGGTGACTCAGCAACTTCGGTGACTCAGCAAGACACGTGTCACATGCGAGGCGAGGGTGACGTGACAAAGTGTGACTATGCGAAATTTCTCGGTTTTCGCGCCAAAACTTCTAAAATCCATAACTTTCGCATACGAGCTCCGTTTTTGACGTTCTTTATATGCACGCGTAGCTAAAATTACGATCTACAACTTCCATTTAGACTTCGTCGGCTAATTTTGACTTTAAATTTTATATTATTATTTTTAACAGACCGGGACAGGAAATCCGTTAAAAATTCATAACTTCTTCATCCGACGTCCGTTTTCGTCAGACTTTTTACCGTTGTGCTCCTAATAACGAGACCTTCAATTCTCGTTTAGGTTGTGTCGGCTAAAAATCGCTCGATCTAAAATTCGAGTTTTTAGCTGTCTACTGCTACGCTGAAACTTCGAAAAATCATAACTTCCTCATACGAAGTCAGATTTGGGCGTTCGTTTTATCGAACTTCTCGGTTTAACGAATACTACAACTTTCGTTTAGATTACTAAGGCTAAAAAGTAGTTTATCAAAAACTCACTTTTTACGACATTCAGCACCGTGTCGGTTTTGTCACGAAACTTCGACAGGTCATAACTTCTTCGTTATAACTCGGATTTTGGTATTCTTTATATCCCCGAAATCCTTGTTTCGACCACTACAACTTTATGTAAAGATATCGAGCTTATCTCACACTTTAATTTTGACGCTTATTTTTATTCTTAATTAATTAAGCCCTAATAATTAAGCATAAAACACATAATTCACATAATATTCACATAACTCCTTTTCATTTCTTCAAAATGAGTTACAAAGGTTAACCTAGACTATCAACTCAATATAAATGCCTAGACTAGAAACACGAGTGTTACAATTCTCTCCCCCTTAGGATGATTCCGTCCCCGGAATCATATATCACCAAACAAATGCGGGTAGCGACTCATCATGTCACTCTCCATTTCCCAAGTGAGATTTGGTCCATTCGTATGTTTCCAGCGTACAAGCACTAAATCGACCATCTTGCGTCGTAACTTCATAGTCTGACGGTCAACGATTGCCTCAGGTTCTTCGATCAACCTCTTGTTTTCATCCAACCTTAACTCAGAAATCGGAATTATGTCGGGCACATCTCCTGTGAACTTTCTCAAATAACACACATGAAAGGTGTTATGAATACCCTCTAGTTCTTCCGGTAACTCTAGCTTGTAAGCTTGATTCCCGATTCTCTGAAGAACTTTAAATGGTCCAATAAACCTTGGACTCAACTTCCCTCTCTTACCAAATCTTATAAGTCCCTTCCACGGTGAGACTTTAAGTAAAACCGAATCTCCAACATCGAAGGATATCGGTTGTCTTTTCTTGTCAGCATAACTCTTTTGTCAATCTTGAGCAGCTAACATCCTTTCCCTTATCACTTTCAACTTTTCAGCAGTCTCATGGACTATTTCAGGTCCCATAAACTGCTTTTCCCCAGCTTCCAGCCAACATAATGGCGTTCGACACTTCTCCCCATACAAAGCGTGATAAGGTGCCATCTTAATCCTTGAGTGGAAACTATTATTATAGGAGAATTCTACTAAAGGTAAGTGTTCATCCCAGTTACCTTGGAATTCTAGGGTACATGCTCTCAGCATATCCTCCAATGTTTGAATCGTTCGCTCGCTCTGACCATCGGTTTGCGGATGGTAAGCTGTACTCACACACAACTTGGTACCCAATTCCTCTTGTAGACTCCTCCAAAACCTTGAGGTAAAACGGCTATCACGATCGGACACAATCGTTAATGGAACACCGTGAAGCCTCATAATTTCTTTCATGTAAGAATTCGCAAGTTTATCCATAGACCATTTCTCTTTGGCCGCTATGAAATGCGCACTCTTAGTGAAGCGATCAACGACCACCCAAATCATGTCGTGACCATTCCTTGTTCTGGGCAGTTTAGTCACAAAATCCATGGTGATGTCTTCCCATTTACCCATGGGTACGGGTAAAGGTTCTAAACTCCCATATGGTTTCTGATGTTGTGCCTTAACCCTAGCACAAGTTACACACTCGGCCACATACTTAGCAACATCGAGCTTCATCGTCGGCCACCAATAATAGGGTTTTAGATCCCTATACATTTTCGTACTGTCGGGATGAATCGAGTACATGGTCTTGTGAGCTTCTTCCATCAGAAGATCTCTTATTCCGCCCATCTTAGGTACCCAAATTCTATCTTGAAATACCTTCAACCCTTGGTTGTTTGTACCGAACACTAACGTTTTGCCTAAACGTTCTTCCTTTCGGTCATTTTTCTCTAAAGCTTCCTCTTGAGCTTTCTTTATACTTTCCACAATTGTCGAGACAACTTCAATTCTCAACGCTCTTGGCCTTTTCTTTTCAAGGTTTACCTTCCGACTGAGAGCATCGGCAACAACATTTGCTTTACCAGGGTGGTAAAGTATCTCACAGTCGTAGTCCTTGAGTAACTCTAGCCATCGTCGTTGCCTCATATTCAATTCCTTCTGATTAAAGAGATATTGGAGACTCTTATGATCAGTGAAAAGTTTACACTTGGTGCCATAAAGATAATGCCTCCATATCTTCAAGGCAAATACTACCGCTGCCAACTCCAAATCATGAGTGGGGTAGTTCTTTTCATGTTCCTTCAATTGCCTCGATGCATACGCGATCACTTTATCCCTTTGGGTCAGAACACAACCTAACCCAACTCCGGATGCATCGCTATAAACTGCAAAGTCATCAACTCCTTCAGGCAATGAAAGAATCGGTGCTTCACACAATCTCTTCTTCAACTTCTCAAAGGCTTCCTTATGCTTCTCATTCCAAGCATAAGTGGCTCCTTTGTGGGTCAAAGCTGTTAATGGAGTAGCAATCGAAGAAAAGCCTTGGATAAACCTTCGATAATATCCAGCTAATCCTAAAAAGCTTCGAATCTCCGTAGGACTTTTTGGTTGTTCCCACTTCATTACAGCTTCAATCTTTGCTGGGTCAACTATTATTCCTTCTTGGTTAACCACATGACCTAAAAATTGGACTTCTTTAATCCAAAATTCACACTTGGAGAACTTTGCATACAGCTTCTCCTTTCTCAGGACTTCTAGCACTTCACGCAGATGCTTTTCATGCTCCTGCTTGCTTTTCGAATAAATCAAGATATCATCTATGAATACTATCACGGATTTATCTAAGAATGGTTTACAAACCCTATTCATCAAATCCATGAAAGTTGCTGGGGCATTGGTTAGTCCGAACGACATAACCAAAAATTCATAGTGTCCATATCTCGTTCTAAAAGCAGTCTTTTCGATATCCTGCTCTCTCACCTTTAGTTGATGGTATCCCGACCTAAGATCGATCTTCGAGAAATAGCTCGAACCCTGCAACTGGTCGAACAAGTCATCGATCCTTGGCAACGGGTACTTGTTCTTTATCTTCACTTTGTTCAGCTCTCTGTAATCGATGCACATTCTCATGCTTCCGTCTTTCTTCTTTACAAATAACACAGGGGCTCCCCAGGGTGATGAACTAGGTCGAATGAAACCTTTGTCCAATAACTCCTGAATTTGTGTCATAAGTTCTTTCATTTCAGTTGGCGCTAATCGATAAGGTGCTTTCGCTATCGGCGTCGTTCCTGGTAACAAGTCGATACGAAATTCTACTTGTCGATCAGGGGGCAATCCGGGAAGATCTTCGGGAAAGACTTCCGGATAATCGCACACCACCGGAATATTCTGCACCTCCTTCTTTTCCATCTTGGCATCGATCACGAATGCTAGATATGATGTACATCCCTTGGCCAAACACTTTCTGGCTTTCATTAGGGAAATGATTCCAGAGTTTACTCTGCGTTTGTCTCCATACACCATAAACGACTCTTTCCCTGGCGGGTTTACTTTTACTATCTTCTTTCTACATAGTATTTCTGCATCATTGGCGCTAAGCCAATTCATTCCTAAAACTATGTCGAATCCATTTAACTCGATAGGCAATAATTCCTCTTGGAACTTATTCCCATCCAAGTCAATGAGGATGTTTTTCATACGATGGCTAACAGGTACAAACTTGCCACTAGTAATCTCGACTAATAAGGCATTAACTAGCCTATCTACAGGCAAAGCTAGCTTTCTACCAAATTCATGCGATATAAAGGAGTAAGTGGCTCCAGAATCAAACAAAATTTGGGCAGGCAATTCGTTTACGAGAAAGGTACCTGAAGCGACATCGACTTCTTCTTTTGCAGCTTCAAGTGTCATCTGAAAGGCTCTCGCCTTCGGCTTTGGTGGTACATTGGGCTTTGCGGCATCCTTCCTCTTTGGACAGTCTTTAAGAACATGCCCTACTTCATGGCACTCAAAACATACCCTCTTGTCGGAAGGACACACGTTGGCATAATGCCCAGTCTTACCACATTTGAAGCAAGTCACCTCCTCACTACATCTCCCAGAGTGCTTTCTCTTGCACTTCTCACACCATTTCACTTCACCTCCTCCTCCTCCAAACTTCTTGGACTTAGAAAATTTGCTTTTCTTGTTGGAACCCGAAGTTCCTTCAAATTTTCTCTTTTCACCAACTTCTGCCCTCTCCAGACCCTTCTCCTTGATCTGAACCTCGACATTCTTAGCAGCCCATATGGCGGCTTTCAAAGTGGTTGCTTGCTTAACCATCGGACCAAAGTCCGCTGGTAATCCGAGGGCAAACTTGTTGACCTTAGAGAGTTCAGTTGGAACTAGATGAGGAACTAGCTTCATCTTTTCCATAAAACTAGCAGCATATTCAGTAACGCTCATCTTTCCTTTCTTTAAATTCTGAAACTCATTGTTGATTTCCAGAAGATCCTGCTCAGAGCAGTATTGCAATTTCAGTTGGACCACAAATTCTTCCCAAGACATCTTACTAGCTTCACCCTTGGGCATCGAATCAGCTAGTAACTTCCACCAGCTCAACACACCAGACTTTAACAGAGGAATTGCAAGTGCGGTCTTTTGTTTGTTGCTGCACTCGCAACTTTCAAACATCGTCTCCATTTCGGAGATCCAATTCATGACTTCCACCGGTGTCGGACTCCCAGATAGACACGGCGGTTTGGATGCCATGAAATCTTTGTATTTGCATCCGCGTCCATCAACTCCTCCATCCTGGTTGTTTTGTCTAACTATCGGTGGGTTGGCTTGACCAAGAGTCCCACTGTAGTTCCCTCCTACTAATTGCCCTTCATTCAATATGGGTTGTTCAACAGGCATCGTAGTCTCTTCCCTATGTTGTTGTAGTAATCGTCTTGTCTCCTCCATTTGGCGATCTAACATCATTTGCATCATTGCTTGTACCCCAGCCATCGTCATTGGCTCAGGTGCAACTCCTACAACAGGTACTTGCTCAACTACTTGAGGTTGAGGCTGTTGATCCCTGTTTCCGTTTGCATTTGCAGCTCCACTACAAGTTATGGCCATTACAATCTATATAACGAATAAGGCGAATTTAGGTCTTTATCCTTGTTAGACATGTCAATTCCCTTAACACTCCGAAACGTTTACGTGTTAGTTCTAATCTCGTAATCATACGCTTAGAATCCTACACACATAAGGTTTCCAGATCCGGTCGGCAACAGACCATAGATCCGAACAAATAATGGCACACATGGCAAACACATAGCATTTAGCACATAAGGGCATTTTAGGCATCTTCCCTAAAATAAACTAGTGCTCGTGTCTAAAATATGGTAGACACTCATCTCACAATCATCACTTAGCATTCTAAGTTCAAGTCTAGAAATTCTACAATTTCTTAGTTCGCTTAAACTAATGCTCTGATACCAACTGTGACATCCCTTAATTTCTCGTCCAGAAAAAACCGATTTAATTTATGCTTTTTAAAATAAAATCAGAGAAATCTTTTTAAAAGATGTTGCGGAATTGGTCCCCAAACAAAATATGATAAAAGTTTATCAAAACCCTTCATTAAGAAGGTATATGTTTTCCATATATATATCAAAACCTCGGGATGTCATGTTCCGATACAGATCCAAAAGCATAAACAAGACATTATAAGTCTTTCAACAGTTATTTACAACTACTGGCCTATAATCCAAAAATCTCTCGTTGTCCTCCGACTATGCTCGGGGTCCACTACCTGTAACATAAAAAGCTAAGTGGGTCAGGCTTGGGAGCCTGGTGAGCATATAGGGTTTTCAACCCACAATAATAATAAACTTACTAAGTTCATCAATCAACAATAACCCTGATTACCCGTTCCCGTTATCCTCACTTTATGTCCCTAAACACTTGTCACAAGGGACCTAGCCTAAAGAATATCATCGGGATGGACACGACTGCTAAGGGGTTTCCTCAGCCATACATGTCCTAAAGGCAACCATGAGGGGGATGGAGTACAGCGAATGAACACTCTTAGTTCATTAACACCTACAGGTTGCGGACCTGCTAATGTTTCCCACTGGACTGTCTAGAAAGTCCGTGGTCGTCATCCAAACTCCGCTAGATGACTGGATCTCAAAACATATCGAGGCCTCTCATCAATTTTATTTTATCACACATCACAATCTACCCATGTTCTACCCAACATATTTGTAGATAAAAATACTTATACAGTTTAAAACTTGTATAAAACATCAACACAACAATCACCTCAAATAAATAATTAATATATTTACACATAGCACGTATTATAAGGTAAATACTTCATATCTATGTGTAAAATGAAAGTGACTATACACTCACTTGATTTGATGATAATCGGGCAGCAATTCGTTTCCTAAAACGACCGTTTCTAATAAAACCGGGAGTTTTATTGAGAAACCGGGCTTTGTAAAAGTCGGGCTTCGAAACCGAAAAGATAAATTTTTCGGGCTTCTCGGGCACTTCGTGGGGTATTCCGGGCTTTACAATCGATATCGGGGCTTTGCGGGATGTTAATATGAAGAAAATATGGGTTTAGGGGCTAAATATGGCAAAATTCCAAAAATACCCGGGAGGTCTCGCACCCTCCTATTTATAGGGGGAAGCTTCTGATCGGACGGCCAGGAGGCTTCTGATCCGACGGCTGAGAAGGCTCGCAGAGGGGGAGGCTCGCATGAGGGTTGCGCGTGCGAAGGGCTCTCTGGCGGCTTGTGATTGGACCGAGGTCTAGGGTCCGAAGTAGGGGGTTCGTGGCGCCTGCGAGGGTTCGGACTCATGAGTCACTACACACGCGTCGGATGCGAGGCTCGCCACCGAGGCTTCTACGTGTAGTCAGCGGATTGGACCGCAGCTCGGACTTGGAAGGACATGACACGCCTCGCCAGGTGGCTTCGTGACTCAGCAGCCTGGTGACTCAGCAGCTTCGGTGACTCAGCAACTTCGGTGACTCAGCAAGACACATGTCACATGCGAGGCGAGGGTGACGTGGCAAAGTGTGACTATGCGAAATTTCTCGGTTTTCGCGCCAAAACTTCTAAAATCCATAACTTTCACATACGAGCTCCGTTTTTGACGTTCTTTATATGCACGCGTAGCTAAAATTATGATCTACAACTTCCGTTTAGACTTCGTTGGCTAATTTTGACTTTAAATTTTATATTATTATTTTTAACAGACCGGGACAGGAAATCCGTTAAAAATTCATAACTTCTTCATCCGACGTCCGTTTTCGTCAGAATTTTTACCGTTGTGCTCCTAATAACGAGACCTTCAATTCTCGTTTAGGTTGTGTCGGCTAAAAATCGCTCGATCTAAAATTCGAGTTTTTAGCTGTCTACTGCTACGCTGAAACTTCGAAAAATCATAACTTCCTCATACGAAGTCAGATTTGGGCGTTCTTTTTATCGAACTTCTCGGTTTAACGAATACTACAACTTTCGTTTAGATTACTAAGGCTAAAAAGTAGTTTATCAAAAACTCACTTTTTACGACATTCAGCACCGTGCCGGTTTTGTCGCGAAACTTCGACAGGTCATAACTTCTTCGTTATAACTCGGATTTTGGTATTCTTTATATCCCTGAAATCCTTGTTTCGACCACTACAACTTTATGTAAAGATATCGGGCTTATCTCACACTTTAATTTTGACGCTTATTTTTATTCTTAATTAATTAAGCCCTAATAATTAAGCATAAAACACATAATTCACATAATATTCACATAACTCCTTTTCATTTCTTCAAAATGAGTTACAAAGGTTAACCTAGACTATCAACTCAATATAAATGCCTAGGCTAGAAACACGAGTGTTACATGTGAGCCGTGACGGAATCATCGTCCTTCATGCGGGTAGTTATTATGGAGGAGATTATTTCATACCGCTCCTGACGAGCACTCTGATGGTACCTTACCATCAGATCTTGGTGCATCTCAAAAGGGTAGAAATCTTCATATGACTTTTGGAGATCGGCTGTCATCGTGGCCATCATGATACATGCCACCTTAGTAGCATCTCTCTCATGTGTCCTGAATTCACCGATCTCCTCAGGAGTAGCAGTAGACTCATCAAGCTCTTTTAACTCCTTATCGAGGACATATTCCTTGTCCTCATAACGAGTAACCATCCTGATGTTCCTAATCCAATCCATGAAGTTAGAACCATCAAAGATGACCCTCCCACAAAGATTCATGAGAGAGAAAGAACTAGTTGGGTTAGAGCCTGAAGCATTAGTGTTGGAAGACATCTGAAGGAAGAAAGCAAGTTTAGATTAGATGTATAGAATCCTTAATAAGACACCCAAATGTAATATTAAGGCTAGGACCCAATCACAATATATTATACTTAGAAGAAGGATGTCGTAATCTAAGTAATAATATATTTGAAAGGTAGGTGAATGACGATTCACCAATTTCCACCATGAAAAACAAAATGAAATATTAGGTTTTAATTGGATTTGAAATTCCTAGATTCTTTTGAGATTTATTGAACTTTTCAATGGCATGTTTCAATCTCGATTGTGCCCTTCAAGTTTTGTGACTGGGAGGCTGAGGATCACAAAACAAGGTGTGAATAACCATGCTAATTCACTTGGTACCCTTAATATTATCACCTAATCAATGTGCTGGTTAACCACACACGCTCCATTGATCCATGAAAAACATTAAGTCACCCTTCGTGATCCTTACTAGTCCAAGTCAGTGTGCCGGTTAACCACACACGCTCCACCAACAACTTGGTAAGGTACAAAGTGTGAATTCCATGAACTAGCACCATGTTCACATTTTTCCTAAAATAACTAAGATTGGGTATTAAAAAAGGTTTAGTTACTTTATAATAATCATTATACTTTTAATGAGGATTTAAAGTCATTGTCCTACCCGTTCGGCTAACGACCCTCCACCAGTCAAGCAAGCGGTGGGTGAGAGTGGACACCCATTAAGTCGCCATTTTATAGGCAACAACCTTATACCCACCTTATAGATCGGCTTCGTGAATGAGGCCTACTAACGGTAGAACGACTTATTCTTATATATATATATATATATATATATATATATATATAATAATTAACCATTAATGTTATAAATAGTATAAGGGTTGAATTTTAACTATTAAAACTCTAAGGGTTGGAATTAAAGTTTATTAAAGTGTGTGAAACTTTACAAATTCCAAAACTTGAGGACAAGTTTTGTAACTATCCAAAACTTTTCATTTCATAACTTATGAATTAAAGGTTCAAAAAAAAATGAAGACTCTTCATTTTCATGTAACTTATGTGTTTAAATGTGTGTGTTAAAGAAAGTGACCTTTGGATATCCATAACTTGAGGACAAATTATGGACTCCATTAAAACACATAAATGATCAAGAATTAATTCTAAACAATTCAGCAAATAATTCCTATCATCTTCTAAATTCATAAGAACATGAGCATGATCATCAAAATTTCAAGAATTATATGAACACATAAAAATATGGAATTTTGATATATGCTATTGTAAATGGATTAGAACAACCATTACACCAACTCAAACAAGTTTTAAAACACCAAAACAGTTTAGGGTAATGTTTCTAGTCCATTTCCAGCAGCAAAAGTCGAAAATCTGCACTCTGTGGCTCCTACTCGTCGAGTGCATGAACCTACTCGGCGAGTAGGTTGAAGATACACATGAACTCGGCGAGTCCCCCCATGGACTCGACGAGTTCATCAGGCAGACAGCAAGTTTTTCGACTTTTTCAACTATTTTGCATCAAGTATCAAACAAGCAAGCCTAGGCTCTGATACCACTGTTGGGTTTTGAGCAATCTAACACTTCCTAAGTGTGCATGCAACCCTAATAAACCTTGGATCTATGTTTGTCTAAATACATGCAAAATAATAATTTTCCAAGGTTCATAACCTATCTAACATGGCATGGGGAACATTTCAACATAAAAGAGTTAGAAGAGATTACATACCTTTTTGATGAATTTGATTCTTAAGGAGTTTGAGGGCCAAGCGCCAATAGTGTGAATGCCTCAAATGGAATCACAAATCACCACAAACACTTGGAAAACTTTAGAGAGTGTATACACACACTAATTTTCGGCCACACACAAGCACACACACTATTTCACTAGTTCACATTTCATGCACCATAAGCATGCTTATATAGTGTACATGGTTAGGGTGAAACCCTAATAACCCATGACTTTTCCTTTCCAAGGATCCATGGGTTAAAAGCTCCATGGATCATCCATGGACTTCCATCAAAGCCTAGCCCATTAACAAATGAGTGTTAGCCCACACCATATAAAACCAATAGCCCATAATCTAATTAGTTTTCCTTTTAATCTCTAAATTAATTCATAATTAATTTAAGACTAATACTAATTAAATAACATAACTTCATATTAATATATTATAACTTATAATATATTAATAAACATATGTGTATAACTCTCATAAAATTATCCATAAATAGTTTGGATGAGATGCAACCCAAATGGACCATGTCGGTCGGGTCAAGTATATACCAAATAAGTTATGGACTTAGACACCTTATCCAACAAATACCACAACTAACTGGTACCCCACGAGTTCTACCTTCCAGATTCTGAAATCAGGAGCTCACTCTTTCTTTCTTCCAACACGAAAAACTAAAATAATATAATTCTCGTCATAGAAAAATGACATCATAAACCATCGGCCGATCATTCAACTCGGACTGCAAAATCCTCAAAGAGCTCATCACATCCACTTCCTTTTTGAGTTTTGTGACTCAAACAGACACCTCACCGATCAAATCCTTTGAGACCTAAACTCTACTCTCTCGCAAGGTATACTCCATTCAAAGCCGACCGACACGGCCCTCGGGCCCAACAATCACCAGGCCCATTCTCAGCCTCAACCACTGCAGCCGAAAAATAACCCGCAAGGACGGAAACATATTCTGCAATGAATCATGGCACCCAAACCATGTTATCCACCCTCAACCTGCTACTTAGAACCCCTGGAATTCTCCTCAATTCAAGTATGGATCTTCTGCTTATAGTAGTACGAGCCCAATACTACCTTCCAAATGTATCCATACTTTCCCTGAGAATCATTCCAGATTTTCTAAGTATCTACTCAACTCCACTATCGACCATTCCCAATTCCACATACCCGCCCTCCAGCGAATACCCACCACTAAACAGCTCTTTCATCGGATTGAATATACTTCCTATGCTCTCCTAGGATCCCCTTCCTATGCACTAGATAATTCTCCGACTGCAAGATCCCACCCCACAATGGTTAGACTCAAACAAGAGTTGTGCAATAGTATGACATCCCCATTTTCACGGCTAGAAAAGACCGATTTTGTTTATGCTTTATAAAAATCAGAGTACTTCTTTTAATAAAAATGTTGCGGAATTTGTTCCCAGAAAAACATGATAAATACGTTATTAAAACATTTTCGAAGAAACGTATTTTATTCATTTTAAAACGTTTGGGATGTCATCGTTAATACAGAAACATAAGCATAAACAGAACTTACATTTATTTACACTAGTGATCTACATCTCTTTAAATCTCTCAGTGTAATGTGACTTCATATCAACACCTGTGATATAAATAAACTTAGTGGGTTAGGTTGGCAAACCTGGTGAGTACACAGGGTTTTCAACCCACAATAATATAATTATTATGTTTAAACAATCAAACAATCAACCCAATTACCCATCCCCATTATCGTCTTTATTCTTAAGGATCTACCCTAAGAATCAACCATTCCTCGTTCATACATTCCTAAGGATCATCCTAAGGAATTGGCACGAAGTCCATCGTCACCGGGGTTTAGGCACTAAGTCTGCATAGTCGCCAGAATTTATACAATAGGCACTAAGTCTGCATAGTCGCTAGGGTTTTGGCACCAAGTCTGCATGATCACCAGGGTCTAGGTATCAAGTCTGCATGATCACCAAGGTTTAGAGTACACCGAGTGAACACATCGTTCACAATACCTACATGTTTCGAGCCTGCTAGTGTTCCACTAGACTATCTAGAATAGTCTGTGGTTGTCATCCATACTCTGCTGAATGACGGGGACATCGTTTGGGAAAAAGGCTTCTCACATCGTACACCTCTCACCCATACCTCATAGTCGATATTACCTCTCAACTCATCGTCCAACTCATATTTCATCTATTATATCTACCCATGTTTTATCCCAACATTTTCGTAGATATAGAATACATATATAGTTTAAATCATTTAAAACATGTATAAAATCTTTCACCGAGCATAGACAGCAAGTAAACAGACAATATGCACACATAGCACGTAGTAAATATTTCATATCTATGTGTAAGTTGAAGGGGGCCATGCACTCACCTGAAAGATGGTGACTCAGCACTCGGACAGCGCTTCGATACTCTCAAAACAATTTCCTTTGATAAAACCTAGTACCAATACCACTAGGGTTTAGTCTAACGATAACCGCAACAAATTAATTAGTCTGACTATTATTATTATTATTATATAAGCGTTAATAACACTCAATATAACTCATAATAATAGCCCAAATAATTATTTTAAGGACCTAATAACATTCCTATAATTATTTGAAAGCTATATTAAAAATTGCATAAGCGTAGCTCACTTACAGCGAATTTTATCGAAAACCGGAACTTAATTGGAGCAGTGTTTCGAAACCGAAAGACTCCTTTTCTTGGGACTCCGGGAGCGTCGGGGCTTCCTTAGGGTGCTAGGGGGTTTACCTAGGCTTTTTGGGGGTTAGGGTAGGCTAGAGAGATAAACTAGTGAGAGAAAGATGGGAGAAATGGTGTGAGAAATCGGAGCACTTCGCACCTCTATTTATAGTGCCAGACTTCGGTCTTTACGCTGGGCGTAGGGAGGCTACGCTAGGCGTAGTCTCGGATAGGATTGCCAGCTTCTCACAGCTGGCTCGCACCTTCTTCGGATGGATAAGACACGAGGGTACGCGGGGCGTACTCACCTCGGACGCGGGGCGTAAAGAGAAGGCTACGTGGCATGATCTGAAGCGCGTTTCTTCATCAGCGATGGGCGGCCCAGATGCTGCCACGTCACCAGCTCCTCACCAGGCTTCGCAAATTCGACTAAAATCTTTAAAAATTCGTAACTTTCTCATACGAACTCCGTTTTTGACATTCTTTATATCCACGCAAAGGTGGGAACGTATTCTACAACTTTCGTTTAGACTCCGTCAGCTAATATTGAATCGATTTTAAATTTTATATTATTAACAGGCCGGGACAGGATTGGTCTGTTAAATCCTCATAACTTCTTCATCCGACGTCAGTTTTCGTCCATCTTTTTCTCGTTACGCTACTCTTAACGAGGTCTTCGATTCTCGTTTAGGTCGTGTCGGCTAAAAATCACCCGATCTAACATTCGAATTTCAGGCTGTACACCACTAATCTGAACTTCGAAAAGTCATGACTTCTTCATACGAAGTCAGATTTGGGCATTTTTTTATCGATGTTCTTAGTTTAACATACTCTACGACTTTCTTTTATATCACTAAGGCTAAAAGTCGCTCTATCGTAAATTCACTATTTACGCTTCCCGGTGTCGTGCCGGTTCCGTCGCGAAACTTCGACGGGTCATAACTTCTTCGTTATAACTCGGATTTCGGCGTTCTTTATATGTACGAAAACCTTGTGACATATACTACAACTTGGTTCAAATTATTTATTCTAAATAATCTTTTGTCGAAAAGTCGTTTTCGACCCCTATTGCCTCTAAATTCACTAGCCCGGATCTACAGGCGTTACAAATAGAGCTAAATCTAACCTTCTAAAATTATCTAATCCCTGTAACATGCAACCTAACATATTCAATTAATAGTTAATCGATGTTAATGGAAGTATCTAAAAGCACAAAGCAAGTAGCATTCGGGCATCAAGAAACCTGTACCAACACATAACCTACACAGACTATCCAAACCAACACATGAAACCACACTAGCATACATCCCCAACTGCTCTAACCATAGTACAAAATGCATCATCGAACTCAGGCAATCCTACCTCATAACTCCTGGAGATCAATAATCATAAGCATGCAACACTACCATATCAAATAATAGGCATAAAGGAATCTCTCCTACGCATGTGCACTAGCATGCAATACTGAGTATATCCCTAGCCCTAAACTACCATGCAATTCTAGTAGCTCATAATAACAACTCATCACAGCACATAAGGGAATTTTGGGAAATCACCGCTCAGGCTCTGGCTTATTGTACACACCGCTTTGGAACTGCTTTCAAAACTCTTTAATTTCCTTGGAAAATCGTGTGATGGAAAAATCATTTCTTTTGAAAAGTTATCAACTCCTCAGTTTGAGTCCAGACATGTTCGAGGGTGTGCCCAAATCCCTCAAACCAAGATTTTGATACCAAATTGTAACACCTCAAATATCAAAGCAAATTTTTCATTTTTAATTCACCAAACATTTTTCATAAATCCAAGTCATCACGAAATTATGCATTTTTATTAAAGCAATATCAAAGTATCCCAAAATCCACAAGACGTCATAAGCTGGAGAAGGTGTAAAATCATGCCTCCGCCTTCCAGGAATCTACAAAGTACCTGAAACACATTTAAATCAACACAGTAAGCATAAAGCTTAGTGAGTTCTCCAAAATACCACATGCACAAATAATTAGCCTCTCATGGTTAAATCTCGATGAGGAACCTCTTGTCATGTGTCTCAGTGAAGACCCTTCAGTCACACATCTCGGTATGGACCCTCCGGTCACAACTCAATATATATATACAAAATCATATAACAACATAAGTCACAAAGACAAGAGGCATAATAAAACATATCTCGATATAACAAAATAAGACCCTCTGGTCAATAATGTAAGAAGACCTTCCGGTCAATAATGTAAATAAGACCCCCTAGTCAATAACACGAAATAAGATCCTTTGTTCACTAACGCGAAATAAGACCCTCCGGTCACACATAAATTACCACACACGTAAATATAGTGAGAAGAATCACCTCGAATGCTGAAGCTCATTGAGAGAAATCCCTAGCTGTTGTCCTGACAGCTTCCCGAGCTAACCGCACAAAGTAACACCAAATAAGCAATTGGGTTCCATTCTAAGGCACACAATCCAAACTTGGGGTAAAATGACCATCTTACCTCTGACCTAACATGAACCAAAACTGAGGCCCAAGCTCAAGACCAAAAAGGCCCAATACCAAGAGATCCATAACGGCCCACTAATGGCCCAATTTTCCAAATTGGGCACAACCCCATATGGACCTTATCTTAAAGCCCAACACTTCCTTAGTCCCAAAAAATTGATCTTAGATGGCCCAAAAGGCCCAAATCCACAAGGTGGCCCAAAGACGCGTAGCCTAAATATCACAAGCCCAAGCCCAGCTGAACGTCGTACATTAGGCGTACTTGTCGAACCAGATCGCAACCCAAACACGGTACGCTGGGCTGTAACACCCTAATTTCAAATTAATTTAAATAGTTATAATCATGAGTCAAAAATAACAGTTTGAGGTTATAAATTCAAATCATTGAATTCCCATAGATAATTTTATATTTCAAGACTAAGTATTAAGGTGTATGAAATGAATTATAATTACTTGAATGTAAAATCAATGATAGTTGGAGTTATGAAGAACCGGACTGAGACTTGAGGACTTAAAAGTCATAATATTGCAAAGAGGGGCAATGGAGTTATTGTTTCAAACCTAGGGACATAAGGGGAAATGTTTTGGGTTGAATTGGGGGACTTAGGGCCGAATTTGGTCAGCCACTTAAGTTAAGGACCCTTAAACACAACTTAACCCTAATATCCATTTGGCTTGGAATTCCCGTTTTTGAAGACCTTTCAGCAGTGTTCAGACGATCCCCAGAGACTGAACCGTTGGATCATAAATAAATTTGGAGTGCAGCTTTCCAAGACAAATATTGAAGCTTTAACCGTTGGAATTTTAATTGAAATGTCCGTAGCTCTAGTTATAGGTCGTTGATTGTGATAGAAATTTTAGGGTTGTTAACAAAATCGTTTTAGGTGCAAGGCTTGTATGGAGCTTTCAATCTAAACAACTTAGCTATGATTTTTTTACCATTGAATGGAAATGTCCTATAAGCCCTAGGGCTGATGTTCTACAGACCTAGAAGATGTTAACTAGGGTGAAATCGACAATTTACCCAGACTAGTCCGTAATGAACTGTTTTGCGAGGCAGTTTTGTAAGAATCACTAAAAATTGTAGAAAAATTGTACAGGGGTGTGAAAATACTACTTTTAACGCTAAGGACCTAAACTTCATGAATATAAAACAATTCTGAAAAATAAGGTGTTTAATGTGGGGTAAAATAGGTCCTAAACAGACAATAACTTTTATATATAAATCTAAAAAAAATAACCCATGAGTCATTATACTTTTGAGATATCAAAGGACCATAACTTAACTCTATTTGCTATTATTAGGAAGCATGAAGGTTGACCTGGTGTAAAGGGTGTCTCGGCCTACTTTGGAGAGTGTTTCTATTCGATGTGAGTTCCTCACTTCATAACCTTAAGGTATTATATGCCTACTGTTAGGTCGGGTGAGACTAGGAACTATATGGTTGATAGTTAAAGTAATACTTGTTGCACTAGTTATATTTGATGTACTTATTTGTTATGTGGAATGTATATGCATAATATGTTTGGGCTCGACGGCTGAATATCGAGTCCATATGTTTGGGCTCGACCGCTGAACACCGAGCCGACTAACCGAAGGCCATTGTGCCAAGTCAGGGGGACCGAAGGCGGAAACGCCAAGTCTGTGGATTTGACGGCTGAATATCGAGTCTTTATTTGGGTGTTGTTTGGGATGTGTTTACAAATAGACACGAGATGTATGATCTTGAATTTTATATATTATATGGATGCTTGCATATTTGTTGATGGCATGGAATGTAGGAGTAGGGTATAATACTTCTATTTTTATGTTGGGTTGGAATTCACTAAGCTCCGTGCTTACCCTTTCCTTTATAAAATGATTATTACATGTACATATGGTATGAATGAGGCTTTAGTTTGATTGTACATTGGCGCGGTTGAAGATTGGGTCCTTGTCACAGACTCTTGATATTGGATTTGAAGAATATTAGTTTTCTGATGTTGTTTTGAAGTATAAATGGATTAATATTGTTGGAAGTATATTTTGATTTTGAAATGTTATTTGAATACTTGAAACTTAACCGTTTTGGTTAATTAATGGATTTAATGGGTTTTATTATAAATATAAATGTTTTCAAAAGAGTAAATTTATTGTAATTTTTGGGACGTTACAAGTTGGTATCAGAGCACAGCTTACGTGAATCAGACACATCTCAATGTGTTTGAACTCAAGTTTGCGGCTAGGAAATATTTTCTTTAAAAATTTGTAAAAGAAAAAGGAAAATTTTGGTGACAAGGATCGGGGACGCACCGTGTATACTCAGCCAAAGCCAAAGGAAAAGGATTTAATAGTTCGATGTGAATTATTGCTTTCTAGAACGTAAGATGTATTTGTACTAGATAACTTATTACTTTCATGCCATGTTGAATGCCTACTATATGTCACTTGGAATTTATTCTCGCACTAATAGCTTGTTTATTGAATGCTTTAGGTTGTATGCAATGGGAACCAAATAGACGTAGAATGCCTGATTTAGCCTAGTGTGTGGCTCTTGTTTGAGTCAAACGATTCTGGCGCGGAATTCGAATATGACTATTTGGCTTCACATTGTGTACCACTTTGCATTCATTTGGCGACACGTCAATGCAGAAGGAGCTTCCTTGTGGATTATTGTAGATGAATGAAAATGAAATCATTACACTAGGAAAGGATATAAATTGCTAGTGTAGAGATTATATATGATAGAAATTGACAGCAAGGAGCGAATTGGACAATCTAGAATGGATCTCGAAACGAACATGCATAGGTGTGAGAGATAATAGTAGAGCTCCTACTATCTGAAGCACAGGATCCATGTTCGGGTCGGGAGAAGTGACGGAAGGTCCAAAGAGCTGAGAGTGGTAATAATTTTATTATTATTGGTGTGTTAATAAATTGTAGTAATTTGATGCCTTCCTATTCGATTGAGGATGACGACTATGAGATCCATACGAAGGGATATGTTACTGTACTAAGTGTCAATGATATACTTGAGATAATTGCGATGGTGGTGTTGTATGCAATTGGGAATGATGATCGAGGATAACAGTAAGTTAGTACATATAGAGTAATGTAATGATAACACTCTGAATACGTGGTACTGAGTTTTGTTTATATTAAGCAAAATGACGATTACGCAACTTGGAGTAGATAGTTCAGGGATTTTCTTAGATAACACATCACTGAGTGATTGAATTGTTGTTGAGGTCTCATAGACCTTACTAGAGAAATTACCTTGTATCATTAGGTGGATCGAAGATAAGTTGATAAGTGGCTGTAATATGTCGGTCGTCAGGTTCAAGGAATGGAGTGGTAGTTGTTCATGTTGCTAATAGGAGTGATGAGGCGACTAAAAAATGGACACCTTAGCTTAGAGATGCAGCTAGGAAAGGGGAAGTGGGCATGGGGCTTAACTTTTTTAGCAAGTATCAAGAAGTCAGACGTTGTTGTCTCAAGAATTAAAGGCCAAAAGAATCAAAACATCTATGGTAATATTGGAAGACTCTTGTGTTCGTACATCGTAAGTTTAAATGCGGTAGGTATGAATGGAAGGGACATGCACACCAGGACTACTTACTGCTGCGGAGTTATGTCTTGGTTACAATAGGGTCAAATGTATGTGTTTAGTAGTAGAGGTGGAATAGGTCCCGGTACCTATATTTTGCAGAAAGTGGAGACATGGCCTTAAGACGTTTTTGAATGCATTCTTCATGTTGTATGTTGTTATATCCTCGTTACATACATTTGGGTACGTATAGCCGAAATTGTATAAGTTATAGTGACTACGTTCGAGGAGTTCCATGGGTAGGTTTATATAGCCTAGAATTTGCCACTCGTTTATATTTTTTTCTTTGATGATTAGTTGGGTCGTGATTTTTTTTGAAGTCTAATCCATTCCCTTGTGGTTGATATTGTCGATGATAGGATGGTGACGGTTACCTATGGTTACCGAGGTTGCACTTTAGAGGTCCTTGGCGGGAGGTTACCAACCGATTTATTTCAATAGTGATGCAGGAATTACGTGTGATAGTGGAAATAGTTGGATGTGTGCATTGGTGTCAGGATTGTTTGTCTTTAAAAATAAGTACAAGTTTGAACCCAAGTAGGGGAGAACCATCGATTTAGAGTGATACCTTAGTCGAAACATGACAGCATCTGTGATCGTAGGGCTCGAAGTTGCCCGTTGTCTTACAGTCTAGAGTATTTAGTTATTACGAAGTATAAGTTTGGTGAAAAAGAATATAAGGTGGTTGAAAAAGAGCAGGTCGTTAGAGAGTTCCATGGATGTATCCCTTGAATATTTGTTGGGGATACCATTCGTGCATCGAATCGGGGTTGCATATTAGTCTGATTTTGGGGTTTTGCATAGTGAAGTTCCGTGTGGAGGAAGGTGTATTCGTTTCCATAAAATATTGATCACTTAGAATTCAAATGGTGTGACTCATTAAGATAGTTTGAGATTGGATCCATCCAGGAGCATCAATAGAGGTTCGTTGGATTCCAAGTGGGGGAGAATTATTCATCATAATAAGAGTTCAAGGAGTGCACAAACTTCGGTATGGTAAGGAAGGATTGAATCAGCTGCTATAGATTTTGAAATCTTTAGTCTCACCAGTTGATGCACAAAAGAGATAAAAGGCAGACAACCATCCGAGATGGATAATTCGGTTCAAGTGTGGTGTATCGTTGCGACATATTACATGTTCAAGAATGTCGTGGATTCAATTGTTATAAAAGATTCAACTTGTTTTAGGTAAGTGTTCGTCTGTCATTTTGAGTCATCAACATCAACTCCTATGTTAGGCATTTGGTTAGAACCTGGTTTAGAATGGAGGCGAGAGTCCCCTTGCACTTTTATTTCTAATAAGGTCTTGGATATTAGAGGTGTGGGATGAAAACAAGATAGTATTGCCTAGTTTTCTAGAGGTTGATACTCCATTTGTTCTTAGTTACTACTATCACGGGGGGTGAGATGATGGGTAGGTTCCTTCGGGTCAGTGGGATGATGGTGTGATAACTATAGGCCCATTAAAATGTTGGTCATGAACCAAATAGACCAGGTTGGGATGATAACAAGGATGGTGTGTTGCCGTGAACTGAAGGAATGATAATTGGAAATCTACATGTTGTGAAATGATGGTTACATGTCTATAGACTCATAATGGTTGGTTATGAACTTAAATTAGTATATTTATAAAAGCATGTTTAGGCTAGTTAGTTTGATTGTACGGTGACTAATTGATGAGAGTACCATGGTGTATGTTTGGTGCAAGGTATTATACCTCTGATGCAGAGAGGAATGATGTAAGAGTGTGAGTTGGATGCATCGATAGGATATTGCTAGCCAGTGAGTATGATATGTTTTGTTCATGTAGTTGAAAGTGTTGGTTCATCAGGAAGACAACTAGGGTGATAGAGATGTGCGGTTGTGTGTCGGAACCATTACCCCTGATGAGATGTTGAGGAGGTGTCGCTCAAGATGTTGTTTCATTTCGAAGTAGAAGAGTTCCGTGCAAAGAGAGTACTCGGTTTCGTGTATGAAGAAGTAAGAATGATCGTTTCCTATGGAGAGTCGATATTGGAAAGTGCGGGCCATAAATTTTAGATTTATGGGAGTTTTACAAGGAGTTTGGTTTATTGTTAGACGTGGTTTAGGATGTCAATGGCGAGATACCTTACTATCCCGATGAAGTGAGTGTAGATGTTGATGCTCTTAGTTAGAATTCGGATAATGAGCCACCTTGGGGGTGTTGTCTTTGAATGGAAACATTTACTCCTCTTTTGGAGGTGTGGGAAATGGTACATGAAGTGACGTTAGTTTCTAGATGAGAGAGGCAAATGCGAGAGGGTTTCGAGAGAGATTTCGGCTGTGGATCAGGATAGTCAGGGTTATTTGACATATTATGGCCAGGTTTGGGTGCCTACAATGGAGGTAACAAGAAGGCACTGCATTAGAAAGGTCGTACCTAGGCATGGGGTGATATTTTTTTGTTGTCTCTGGAAGGGACATTTGGTTTGTGTCTCGGCTTTAGGAAAGGTTTAGGAGGAAATGGGTACTTAAAGCAATTTAGCATGATTTCCAATCGTGTATTGGCATATCGTCATTTGTTCTGTTGTGTGGCAAGAAGAATTGGACACCTATGTGTTATGTAGGGATTGGTCATCGAGTTTCGGGGAGCATAAACATCATACTTACGGAAAATGAGTTGAGTCAGATGTCTTGGAAGCGGTTGATAAACATGCAGAGTCGACAGAAGGGCTACGATGGAAGGAGACGTCCGGATTTGGAATTCCAGTTAGGAGATTATAACATGTTATAGTTTCACATCGGTAAGAGGTGATGAGGTATCATAGGAAAGGAGCTTAGGGCCTTGGAGCATCGGTCCATACACGATCATTGTTCGAGTGAGGAAGGTGGTGTATCATTTGGAACTGGAAGATGAGTAGGAATTAACCTACAAAACTTTCCATATTTCGCAACTTCGGAAGTGTTAGGGGATGAGACGGGGGCAGGCCCACTCGAAGACATACATATAGGAAAGCGACTCAATTATGTTGAGAAGACGATTACAATCATTTAGAGAAATGCAAAGACCTTGTGCAACAAGGTGATCAACATAGTAACACTCCATTAGCAACAACAGAAGGGTTCTAAATGGACATAAGAGCTAGAGGTAAATATGTGGGCGCATTATCTAGAGTTTTTTTTCCATTGACAGAGACTTCGGGGACGAAGTATGATTCAAGTGGGGGAGAGTTGTAACACCCTAATTTCAAATTAATTTAAATACTTATAATCATGAGTCAAAAATAACAATTTGAGGTTATAAATTCAAACCTTTGAATTCCAATAGATAATTATATATTTCAAGACTAAGTATTAAGGTGTATGAAATGAAATTATAATTACTTGAATGTCAAATCAATGATAGTTGTAGTTATGAAGAACCGGACTGAGACTTGAGGACTTAAAAGTCATAATATTGCAAAGAGGGGCAATAGAGTTATAGTTTCAAACCTAAGGACATAAGGGGAAATGTTTTGGGTTGAATTGGGGGCCTTAGGGCCGAATTTGGTCAGCCACTTAAGTTAAGAACCCTTAAACACAACTTAACCCTAATATCCATTTGGCTTGGAATTCCCGTTTTTGAAGACCTTTCACCAGTGTTCAGATGATCCCCGGAGACTGAATCGTCGGATCATCAAGAAATTTGGAGTGAAGCTTTCCAAGACAAATATTGAAGCTTTAACCGTTGGAATTTTAATTGAAATGTCTGTAGCTCTAGTTATAGGTCGTCGATTGTGACGGAAATTTTAGGGTTGTTGTCAAAATCGTTTTAGGTGCAAGGTTTGTATGGAGCTTTCAATCTCAACAACTTAGGTATGATTTTTTGACCATTGAATGGAAATGTCCTATAAGCCCTAGGGCTAATTTTCTACAGACCTAGAAGATGTTAATCGAACTTGAGACTTAATGGGTTGAGTGGATTGAATCATAACCCTAGTTTTATATTTCTGAAAAAATAGACCCATCTATCCAGATTTTTGAAAGGTCATATATCACTCATGGAAAACCCTTTTTAGTCGAAACAAAATCTCAGAGTTTATCTTTTGAGTCCTTTACATTTCATTAGTTTTGACTAAAGGCCAGAAGTTCCCCTAATTAGGGTGAAATCGACAATTTACCCAGATTGGTCCGTAATTAACTGTTTTGCGAGGCAGTTTTGTAAAAATCGCCAAAAATTGTAGACAAATTGTACAGAGGTATGAAAATACTACTTTTAATGCTAAGGACCTGAAATTCATCAATGTAAAACAGTTTTGAAAAATAAGGTGTTTAATAGGGGGTAAAACAGGTCCTGAACAGACCATAACTTTTATATATAAATCTAAAAAAAATATCCCATGAGTCATTATACTTTTGAGATATCAAAGGACCATAACTTAACTCTATTTTCTATTATTAGGAAACGTGAAGGTTGACCTGGTGTAAAGGGTGTCTCGGCCTACTTTGGAGAGTGTTGCTATTCGAGGTGAGTTCCTCACTTCATAACCTTAAGGTATTATATGCCTACCGTTAGGTCGGGTGAGACTAGGAACTATGTGGTTGATAGTTAAAGTAATACTTGTTGCAATAGTTATATTTGATGTACTTATTTGTTATGTGGAATATATATGCATAATATGTTTGGGCTCGACGGCTGAATATCAAGTCGTTATGTTTGGGCTAGACGGCTGAACACCGAGCCGACTGACCGAAGGCCATTGTGCGAAGTCTGGGGCACCGAAGGCGGAAACGCCAAGTCCGTGGATTCGACGGCTGAATACCGAGTCTTTATTTGGGTGTTGTTTGGGATGTGTTTCCAAATAGACACGAGATGTATGATCTTGATTTTTATATATTATATGGATGCTTGCATATTTGTTGATGGCATGGAATGTAGGAGTAGGGTGTAATACTTCTATTGTTATGTTGGGTTGGAATTCACTAAGCTTCGTGCTTACCCTTTCGTTTATAAAACGATTATTACAGGTACATGTGGTATGAATGAGGCTTTAGCTTGACTGTACACTGGCACGGTTGAAGATTGGGTCCTTGTCACAGACTCTTGATATTGCATTTGAAGAATATTAGTTTTCCGATGTTGTTTTGAAGTATAAACAGATTAATATTGTTGGAAGTATATTTTCATTTTGAAATGTTATTTGAATACTTGAAACTTAATTGTTTTGGTTAATTAATGGATTTAATAGGTTTTATTATAAATATAGATGTTTTCAAAAGTTTAAATTTATTGTAATTTTTGGGACGTTACATGGGCGTACCATCACTTACACGGGGCGTAACTCAACTTAATCCAAAACTGATTTCCTGACTTAACCACTTAAGCACTTTTCATCCAAACATCAGGAAACCTCAAAATAAAGCTCTTACTGCATAACGTTGGCACCTTTATGCATTTGCATGACTCAATGGGACCCAACAATCATCTTAGTACATTAAGACCCATTCTAATCCAAGTAGAACATGCATGAACCATTCTTTAACATCAAGCAATAATTTTTAGGAACTAAGAACATTAGAAGAAAGAAGATCTATCACTCCAAGCTCCTGGAGTGGCTCAAACTCACAAGGAGAACTTAATCCACCATAAAACTATTAATCTTGCCCTAAACTCAAACTAGCATAAGAAGAGGTCAAGGTAAGAACTTTTTACCACCTGAAGCTTCCCAAGAGAGTGAAGATTATGGATTTAAAACCCCAAGGCTACACCAAGCTTGATCGCCAAGATACATCCTCCTGAAATAACACTAAAGACCTTCAAAATCACCACCAAGCTCAAGAAAAGCGCCACTAAAGGATATTAGGGTTCGAAAAGAGGCTCAAAGAAAAAGGAGGATGGAAAAATGAAAGAGCCTTGAGCTCATAAGTATGTTTAAATAGTGCGCAAACCCTAAAAAAATAGGGTTTGGCACTCTGCTCATTACATTGGGCGTACCCCCAGCTTACGCTACGCGTACTCACCCCAGGAACGTGCACTCCTCCATGCACGCATGGGACTTAACTTGCAACCCTTTTTCCATTAAGGGCAAAATCTGACAAATATTTCAAATTGCCATAACTTCCTCATATTAGGTCTGTTTCCAACGAACCTTATATCCACGAAAAGGTGGTGAGAAGACCGACACCTCTAACGACACACCATAGCCTTAAAGCTTCCCGAAGAAAACCGAAAACCCTTAAAAGACCGAACCAACGCCTTTACCAATACCCTTAGGCTCTAAAGCACAACCCGAACTCTTTTATCACACAACCTACCTCATCCATATCCAAAAAGGGCCTATTTTTTTTTCTTTATAGCCTCAAAACCTTCTCATACATAGATTGCGGCCCACAAGCCTCAAAACACAGAACGGTCCAAAACAGGATGTTACATAATGAATAAAGAGAAAGTTGTTGGTAGATATCATTACACAAAGACCACAATAACACAATAACATTGATTAGTTGTTGATGTTTAAATGTTTATTGTGTAGCATAAGCTACATTTTAAATTATTTGAGAAAGCCATTGTTTAGATTTGGGTGTATATGATCCTATTTTGAGGATTTTGTATAGGATTGTGAAGAAGGAATCTATCTCTTACCTTGAGAAGACACAATGTGAATATGCCCAATACCTCAGGAGCAAATACTTCTCTGGAAAATATTTTTGTGGAGGTAAATTAAAAAATAATAATTTCATAGTTCTTGTTTAAGGACACATTTAATTTTTCCATATTTTGGACCATTTTGTAGTTTAACCATTTATACTTTATTTTTTTCATTCAAATCAAATAAGTTTCATATTTTTTTCTATTTTAACCATTTTAACAGGATATATCAGCTCAAATATGTTAATTTGGAAAGTTACTAGGGAAACCAATTATTACTGGTGAGCCCATGTTAAAATGGTTAATTTGGAAAAATGTCTTAAACATATATGGTTTGATTGGAAAAAGTAAAGTGTTAATGGTTGAATCGCATAACTGTCAAATATATTTTCTTAGTAATTTACTATTTCAGAATAATATCAAGTCCAATTCTTATATTTTGTATTTTAATTTCAGAGTTTTAGATTATGTTATCAAATTATCAGACAAATTTTTTATCTTTATCTGATTTTTTTTTTATAAAAGACTGAGTAATATGGATAACAATGTAAACTTTCTTGTGTTATAAATTAACTTCTCAATCTTTGCAGAAGATATCTTTGACAAAACTACGATTATAAATGGAATGATTATCAAGTCCGGCCAGTAATACTATAATTATTTAATAGAATTACCATCGGAAGACATACATATGTTGCCAAAATTCCTAACTTTATACAAACTTGTACAAATTTTTTATAGGATTTCTCCTACTAGATCTTATGAGGATCCTGTAGCCTTTCTAAAGGAAGGTATCAATATCTCACATATTTATATTTAATACTTCTTTAACAAACATTTTAAATTCTCAATTTCTCGATATCTTTTGCAATTTTTACAGTTGCTAAGATGAAAAAGAAATCGGTTGTAGACATAACGAATACTAAGGAAAAGAGGTTAATTATTTTGCAGAACATGTCTCGAGATTAATTTTATATATTAGACCTCGTGACTAATTATTTTTTCATATAATGTTTAGGATTCCTCCGATTACAATTGAT